>NC_086247.1:24878952-26078952 GCF_021018805.1 Prinia subflava | reverse complement strand
GGGTGGAAGATCTCTCTTTCTCTCTCTTTGCCTTAAACAAATGCACAAACAAACCAACCTCCCCCGTGTCGGTGAAGAGCCCGTAGCGCAGGTTCACCCACAGCCAGGGAGGAGGAGGAAGAGAAGGAGGAGGAGAAGCAGCCACTTCACGGCACAGGCGGCGACGCGGCAGGGTCAGCTCTCGCTCATCCTCACCACCAGCCCCGTGAATAGGGAATGTGGCGTCCGAGTGCAGTCGCTGCTCCTGCACGACTCCTCTCTGCCCAGCAGCAGCAGCCGCCTCCCCGTGTCCTCGCTCCGCTCCCGCCTCCTCCTCCTCCTCCGCCTCTCCCCCTCCTCTCCTGCCTCCTCCCCTTCAGCCTCCGCCTCCTCCCGGGGAAGGCGGGCCGGCTCGGCCCTGCTCGGCAGCCTGCCGTGGCCCGGCCCGGCTGGGCTCGGCCGTGCTCTGCCCTGCCGTGCCCGGCTCCCTGCCGTGGCTCGGCTCGGCTCGGCTCGGCTCGGCTCGGCTCGGCTCGGCTCGGCTCGGCTCGGCTCGGCTCGGCTCGGCTCGGCTCGGCTCGGCGCCCTGCCCTGCCTCGCCTCGCCCCCCGCCGCTCCCCTCCACTCCAGAAGGTTCAGCCGAAACCTACACGGCCCCGCCCCGTGGGCGGCCTAAAGGCGACGGCCCCACCAGGCGGCCCCGGTGCGCCAGCGCCGCACGGCCGCGCTCGCCGGGCCCCGGCCCGCAGCCTCCGGGGGTGGGTGCTGCCGAGCGGCGGTCCGGGAGCGGCAGCCCAGGAGCAGCCGCCTGGGAGCAGCCCGCGGCCTTTCCCCACGGCCCCGTTCCCAGGAGCCGCACGAGTGCCGGAGCCTCCCCGCCCTCCTCACGGGTGGCGCCCGGCGAGCGGTGCCCGTGCCCGGGGAGCGCCGCGCTCCCCTGCCCGCGGGGCTGCTTGGTGCTGAGAATCTGCTTAATCCGTCCGAAAACACGGCCATACAGTGAAGGGAAAACAGCGTGTGAAATGCTATAGCACAGACTAACTTCATGCTGGATATTGTCATATTCAAAATGCCTTGTGATTATGGCAGATGAACTACTCTTGCAGTGATTTAATGGTAAACGGTACTTTTTATATGTCATCCATGAAAGGAAGGTGAGATGATCCATAACATCAGTGGACATGATACTGCAATAATGCATCTTGGGGAAAAAAGGGGAGGGGATAAAAACAACGAAACCACCAAGTTTACTGACCAAAAAAGCCCAAATTAAAATTCTAATCCTATTTTTTTGTTTGGTTATCAAAAAATATGCAAAGTCACTTGATCATTATATAGGACAAATAGGAAGAAGGAGATGTACCCGATGTGAGATTTCCGTTCTCTGATAGTTGAGGCCAATGGCTGAAATTAAAACACACACAGACTAGATGTACACAATTTTGACAGCACCTAGTAGCAGAATGTGGGAATATATTAGGTTGTCCACCATTTGGTATCTTAAGAGTATGTGAAGAAATCATGATTTGCCTAATCAAAAGTAATCCTGTTTAAGCAGAATTCCTTATGTCATACACTTTTTTCATGTTCTGATCCTTAGTAATGTGAATGATGAAATTATGAAATACAGAGTTGTCAGCAAGCTAAAAAGACCTGTTGGCACTCTGGTGACAAATACAGGAAGTCAAATTAAAGAAATGAATAATTAAGCACAAGTTAAAGAAATGTCTTGGAAGAAGCAGGCGAAAACGTGATACTGACGCATGCAAATTATATTTGGTAAGAAAAATTAAAAATTAAAATCAAAAGGATGCTGGTAAAATAACAGCACTTAAGAAAATAATCTGGGGGCTGTAATGTAAATATGAGTCAGCAATGTGCTACCACTAAGGAAAAAAGACAGCATCATAGTGGAGTGGATTAATAGGTGTGCAGTACATCTGACAGGACAAATTATCTTTTTGCAAGGGATTGATGAAGCCAACTGTGTTTGGTCTCAAACTGAAGACAGTCCAGAGGAAAATTACAAAATATTAGAACATGTAGAAAGTTGGAGATGGGTATAGAAGTTGAAAGAATACTTGTTTAAGAAGATAGAAGTAAATTATCTCTTTATGTGGTAAGTGTTGCTGTGAAAAGGACAGAAATATTTCATTCTTTCTGAGGGAAAAAAATCTAAATTATTCATAAAGTTCAGATTTAATGTTGGACAAAACTTTCTAAAATGTTATGGTTCATATACTGAAAAATATATGTTTTTATATATACTGGAACAATAATGTCCCAAATTTAGCATTTGGACCAAGATACCTTCCTAATGGAAGTGGGGAGTCTCTTCCATATGTAGGTTTGATAGGCAAGATTATTACAGTTAACCTCTCTATTCTTTGGGAAGTGGATTTTATTATGAGATCTAGTAAACTTTTTTACTTCTAGCAGAAGTAATTCAGTGATTTCTTTCCTTTTATTACTGTGAATTCATCACTGTAACTCATATGAAGGAAGCAGTAACTTTATACTGTCCCTATTGTTTCTCCTCTTTCCCAAAGGGACTGTGTGTGTGCCCTCAGCAAACACTAGCTCTATGTTTGCCAGTCTATTTTGTAGAGCCTGGCATTAATGCAATATCCAGAAATGGAAACGGAAATGAAAATAGATAAGTTACTGTAACAGGAATTTCATTTGTCTGTGCTGCCAGGACTGCTGTGGCTATTTATTGTGAAAAACACAAGGCCATAAATACAGCTACCTCCTTCCTTTACACTGTTTCCATTGGAAGAAAGAAGAAGAAAAGCAATGGTATGAAGAGAGTCATGGACAACGAAGGCACATGAATATTTCTTAACCACGTTTGAGGAAGAGAGAGAAAGATCACACAGGTAGAGAGAGATTGGTGAGGTAAGAGAGTAGCAATGTATGAATAGGAGCACCAAGGGAGAGATGAGGTATATGAAGGACAGGGAAGATATTTGAAGTGCAAGATATCATTCAGGAATGCTTGTCTGAGTGAAGAAACACCAGCAATGGTGGGAAAGGGCTTTCAATATTTATGAGTAAGCTGCGGGCAGAAACATACAAGAGGAGGGTCAGAGCCTCATGAGACATATAAGAAGGAAAAAGAATATAGAAAAGGATTTAAATCTCCATACAGAGCACTGTTTGTACTTATGTGTGTATAGCATTATGATAGAGATTAAAGAAAAGACAAAAAAAAAAGTAACAAAGATGAAAGCATAAGTAAACAAGTAAGGAAGGAAGAAAACAGAATAATGAAATAGGAAAGAAATGGAAGTGTTTGTTGAAGTGCTTGAGTGATTCAAGTCGTGTACTTTATAAGCATCTTACAGATTTTTATCTTTATCAAATATCCATGTGATTTTTGTATTCTTGCCTATGGCAGTTACCAGCAGAAATTAATAAGCAGTGAGCTGCTTTGTAAGGAAGCAAAATTTAAAAAGTGAAAGTTTTAGTTCTAAAACTTTAAGCCTTTTAAAAAGGCAGGAAGTGATCTCTCTCTCTATTGTGTTACTAGTCAGGCCATATACCGACAGAGTTTCTTAGAGTCTAGAATATATATTTTATAGATGACTATAGTCACAGGTTTGTAGTGAATAAGTACCAGAATCTGACATAGACATGATACATTCCCCATGTCCAGCTTTGAACACAAGGCAAAAGTCTTTCACTGTTCTGTTTACCAATTATGAATAGAAATTCATATGATAAATAATAATAATAATAAAAAAAATTACATCTTGTCCTTTCTGCATTTTGTGTTGCTTAGCTGCAGATTGTACCAGCTGGAACTTTTAAAAAAGAGAGAGCTTTGTTACAAGATATAACAAACTGCAAAGAGTGAAGGTAGATATCACATATTTCACACTTTTATATTTAGTTGTGGTTTGCAAAAGATTTTCTAAACACCTTGCCTTTTATTCATAGAATGACATTTTTATGGATGTGTCCATATGAGTTCTATTTGACTGTTTGAAAGGTCCTACAGGATGTGAAGGCAATGAGCGAGTTCAACAGTGTAGGAGGGCTTATTACATTGAATATATGTTCCTGTCAGGATCACATTCATATTGCCTGTGTTCAGGTATCTGTTTACCCAAGGTTCACTGTAGGTTTAAGGTTATCCTGTCAGGAAGTAGAACTGACTTACACTGCCAGTGCACTTTACTACATTGTCTTGCAGCTCCATCAACGGCTTTATAAAGAACCTAAGTAAAGATAACAAGAAATGACAGTGTAAAACCTCACACATGTTGTAGAATCACAAGGAAATGCTTAGAGTTATAAAAATCAGTAGCATTTCAGAGTATTTTGGTTCATGTGTGGTTGGGGTTTTTGACAAAGAGACAGTGAAGTCAGAGAGGAAGAAAACCTGAAAGTGTTAGGTTGGTTTTGTTTAAGGAAGTTTTAAATGGAATCTCTAATTCATAGAACCATAATATCATAGAATAATTTAGGTTCAGTGAGACCTTTAGAACTCATGTCCAACTCCGTACAAAGCAGAGGAAACTCAGGTTTCTCTGGTGCTTTCTGTGGGAGTTATGAATCAAGTTAGTCTAACCCATCATCATTTCCTTGTCTGCAATGTGATTTCTCTGTCTCAGGGAGCTATTTTGACGGTAAAATCTCTTCTGTGAGGCATTTTCAGGCTTTCAGTTATTTTGGTCTTTGTAGAAACAACACCCATTTCAACAAGTAGAGCAGGTATCTTCTAATCTCTTGAAGGCAAGAGAAGTGGTCAAGAGAAATAGGAACAGAAAATAGAATTCTGTAGCTGAATACTGAGTGAAGTACATTTGAAAGAGAGAGAACACAGTGAGAAAGAGAAATGACTCCTGGAAGAAAAACATCAATAAGTACACAATAATTTTTAAAAAATCTCTTTTTTGATAACATTTTTAGGAATGTGAGTTATTATTGGGTGAGTGAAGAAGAGGTAAAAAACTACACTGAATCAGTCAAATCTTTGATTTCTTTACTCTGTGAAAGTGTTTACATGAAACTTTATTTTCTTTGCTTTATGACAATTTTCAAGCTGCTTTTTTCTCTCCCTCTTGATGCCTTTTCCCCCTGCTTTCTGATTTTTTGCTTTCTTGCAGAGCAAGAAAGGCCCATTCAAGCATCAAGTCTGTTAAAAATTACCCAAAATATTTATTTCAAATTAGAGGATTCTTTACAGCCAAAAGCTTAGGAGCAGTCCATCTGTCCTTTGGACTGTGCTAGTGGTTATTCACTGAGTTTACAGTAGGATCTGAATGGCAGTCCTTTATTTTAAGATTTTAGCAATCTCCTTCATTTTTGCAAGGTTTCCTGTGTTTAATATTTCCATTAAGTAAGAGAAGAGCACAGTACATAAAACAGAAAAAACACAGAGCAGTGTCAGGTGAGTCTGACAGATTTGAGGAGGAAGACACGAGGAGTTCTGAGAGAATACATAAGCATAGCTAAATGGCTAAAAGTAACTAAGCTAAAAGTAACCAGGTCCTCTGAGAAATACTGAAGGATTTGGTCAAGAAAACACAAACAGGTGTCTGTCATAAATACTATGTTTCAGAGGTGCCTAAAGGTGTGGTTAGTAGATGGCTTCTACAATGTAAATACAAAGGCCTCTATAGCTCTGTATCAATTTGAATCTTAAATGGAAGATAAATATTCCAGGTTTTGTGTTGCTCACACCCAGCTGGAAATTCCATATCAAGATGGGTTAAGACAAGCATTTTTAAAATTACTCTATTAATTAACATCCCCCTATCAACTGTACTTAGAACCTGTGTCATTTGTTTCATTGTCTAGAAAAATGAATTTTATATTTTCTCTTTTCAGCTTTCAGCATACTGAATACATTTTTTCCCATATGTTTACAGCGTAATTGAACATTGGAAGTGTTACATGGGGAAAGATAAGTCTTGGCAATTGGAGTTTTGAGAGAAATAGCATTGTGTTTGGCAAAAGTAAACCTGAGACTGGAATTTCACAGATGGATTGGATGTATCTGGCAAAAAGAGTACCAGTAAAATAGATATGAATGTTAATATTTAAATATCATTGGTGAGTTTCAGAGTTAATTACCAGTGTCACTAATGAAATCACTGCACCTCTTAAAGCTATTTTTCTTCAGTCTTGGGAAAGAAAATAATTATTATGCTTGACATACACATTCAGGAATATCTTTACTGTGACAGCATAATTTCTTTAATTACTTCCACGTGAATTAAAGTTTAGGTTCTAAAAAGCAGTTCTGCAGCTTTAGTAGCCCAAGAACTGGAGTGACTTCCCTCGAAACCATCATACACATATGATTAAGATCATTTTACTTTATATCATATGCATATGAGCTTTTTCTTCAAGAGGAGCTGAGAGGAGAGCTTAGAGAAAAAATACCTGCATGTTTCTTGTGAAGGGAGGGTAGTGCTAACAAAAGAAAATGTGTTCTAAAAGGAAATACTTGAACATATATATGGAGAGGCCAGCCTTCAAAGAAAGAGGAGGTTTCTTAAGGTGAAGGGATTTTTTATTTAACTCTGCAATACAGATACACCCAAAGTGACAGATGCATATCCGATAGAAAGAGTTATTCAAGTGAGAGAGGAAAAATAACACAGAGAGAGCTCAGTTTCTCTGTATCTCAATTCCTCCAACTACAATCTGTTTGTTTTCTCTTTTGTTGACAACCTTCCATGTTAGGATTATCTTAGCTTGCTTTTGGTATAATTGACTAACTATTTGTCATTTGGGAAGTAGTTCTATGGTCAAAGATATCTATAACATAATGCACACTCTCATGAGACTAACATAAAGGTTCCATTTGCAATTTCAGCTTTTTATCTTGAATTCTGGTGGCCTAATAAGAAACATTAAATTCAAAAATGCAGCTTTTAAAGTGCAAGAATATTAGAATGTGGGTGAATATTTATAGTCAGACTTATCCCAAGGTGAAAAATTTGGGAAGGTGAAGGGAAGAAAAGATTCAGAAAATGAATTCTTCTAAATAGTAGGGTGGACATATTTACTGGGATGTTGCTGTCTGAAAATGCATTGCACACTCACAGAATCTAGTTGCACTTATAGGTGATTTTACATATCTTTGGGGAATGTAAATTTGGACCTGACTCGGTTTTCCTATTCCCAGGCTCCTCTGACTAAAGAATGTTCAGTTCCTCTGTTTTTTAACACAGTGTGCTTCTTAATTAGAGCACCATAAACATTCTCTTCTTACTCTTACAGGCGGTTCTTAATTTATATTACAGAAGGGGAGGATAGGCAATTATTTTAAAGTAGTTAAACGAAAACCAAATTTTGCCTTGTTAACTTTTTTCATCAGTCAAATATCATGGCCACCTTGGCTGTTCTTTGCTATTCCAGTGGCAGTCATGACCTTAGCAACAGAGATTTAAATAGTAGCATAAAATATGTGGGAAAAGATGAAGGTGCGGGCATAGATTGTTAAGAAGAAAAGGATAGATCTGATGATGCACTACAGTGTAACTCTAGCATTTTGGTGGGGATGACCTCATGTAAAGAGTCATATTTCAAACCTATCTGTACATATGCTGGTATTATAGGTGTGTGTAGAGCTATTAAAATAGATTTAAGTTCATTATGTTTCTAGTACACACTGGTAAAGAAAAAAGATAGGAAGATCAGGTGATTGGAACCAGATGATCTTTAAGGTCCCTTCTAGTTTAGGCCAATCTATGATCCTATGATTCTATAAAAAGGTGAGACACAACTGATGGTTGGTAGTTTCGAAAAGGCTGTGTATACATGGCTCCTGGTGACAGTGACATTGGCAAGAAAGTGAGATAAGCAGTCCAGTTTTACATCTCTATTCTGGAAAGAGCATATGTAAGTAGTTAGATTAAGTTTTAGACTTTTATCAACTGTTACTGGTTCAGTTTAGTGTGATCTGTATAACTGAGGCACAGCAAAGTCATGCAAAATTTACTGAAGATTTTTGTAACACACCCCACATATCTGCACTCTCTTCCAGCCCAATTCTGCTCTGTACAAGGTATAAATACAAATATGATCCTGGTCCTTGTAAGGCTTTGTATTATCCTTCTCCAAGAAAAATATTATTTATTATTTATAGTTTTTAATGTATGTATATTCTAATCTTCCTTAATCTAAGACATGCAGAGCTTTTTATCTTTTCTCTGCCTAGATTTTTCTGGTTTTCTCAATTTTATTTTCTTCTCACTTATGCATTGCAAGACACTTCGTAAAAGCACAAAAACGGGCTATACAGTATTTCTGTATCATTAAGGAGTCATCCAGTAGGAATCCTATGCATATGTTCTCACTCATGCATAACTGAAGAAGGGGCAGAATTATGCTTAGACCTTTAGCTTGAGAGAAGCTTCAAAATAATAATAGCACTCATACTTTCAGGTTGAAATTTTAAAGGAACCTATAGGATTTGAGCACTTATCTCTCTCTCTCTCTCTCTCTTTTTTTTTTTTTTTTTTTTTTTTTTTTTTTTTTTTTTTTTTTTGTGGGAACTGGTCAAACTGATCTCACAGGCATTTTGGAAAACACTAGGCTTACACTTTATCTACTTCATTGTCCTGTGTCAGAAAGTATGAAATAAAAATGAAAGAAATTAAAACCAGGAGAATCAGAAAGAAACTAACTAATATACATATATATATAATTGTTTTTAAAAGTGCATTTGCCGTTTATTTAGTTGCTAAGTCATCACCTGTGATTTTCCCAGGATTTACAATAATTGATTGATATTGAAGTTGTCCAACTTATTAACTGCTCTGAAAACCTTTCTTACTCCTTGTATTATTACCACTGTTAGTATCCAGTCATTCATAGCAAAAAATCACCTTCTTCATGTAGTCAATGGGCTTTTTGAGGCAAAGGTCCTTTAGCAGAATTTTAAACCTTCAGCTCTCACTGACCCAAAGGCAGATGGAAATGTTTGTACCTTTTAGAAAGTTTCTCACATTTGTTAGACCAGGCATATGTTTGCCAGGATCAGTAGAATTTCTGGAGGACAGAGGATGACTGAACAGCATCATTAGAAGTATGTGGGGTTTTCATGGTAACACATGCTAAGGTTGCTGTTCTGTGATAGTCTGTCAGTGTGTGCACACACACGTATGTGTGTGTTTGTGTGTGAGAGAGAGGGAGAGAGGCCACAGAAGGCAGAGTTCCAGACTATTTTAAGAAACGTAATATTATGTCTAGTTCTTCATTACCGGAGATACCAAGAGAGCTGCCAGAATATAGAGTGAGAGGTGGAGTTCTGAAGCAGAAAGTTCTTGCTTTTCCCAAACCCATAGATGCCCTTAACTTTAAACATGGGATGTTCATCCGTATTTAGTATTGAACAATACGAGTGTGAAATGTACGTATAGTATCTTAGTGTGAACATATATAAAAATATAGACTGAAACCGTGGAGGTTAGATTAAAATAGAAGTAAAAATTTTCTCCTTAATTCTTTGAGAATGTTCTGTTGCACTAACTGTATCTTGTCTGGAATTCAATTCTGTAAGCTTACCAATTTTTGTTAATCAAATAAGAGAGCTAGGCTATTCTTTAATTATCATTACAACTTGAAGACTGGAGCTCATAAAAGAATTTAGTTGGGATTTTTCTATTTTTATTTGTTTTTTATTTATTTCACTATAGTGATGTTAACATACCTAGAGTTGTAGTCTGTAAGTGTCTAACGACAAGACTGATGGAGAGAGACTTTTACAAGGGCATGTAGTGATAGGACAAGGGGGAATGGTTTTGAATTGAAAGAGAGTAGGTTTTGATTAAATACTAGAAAGAAGTTATTTATTGTGATGCTGGTGAGGCACTGGAGCTGGTTGTTCAGGGAAATTATGAATGCCCCATGACTAGAAGTGTTCAAAGCCATGTTAGATGGGGCTCTGAACAGCCTGGTCTAGTGGAAGCTGTCCTTGTCCATTGCAGGGGGTTGGAACTGGATGATCTTTAAGGTCCCTTCTAACCCAAACCATTCTGTTTCTATGAACTCTAAGCTTTGTAGTTGTTTTTCTTCCTTATTTAAAGTAATTCTGAGCAAAACTTATGATTGAAAAAATAAAACTTAAGGGTTAAAAAATCTAAATATCCACAAAACACTTAAATAATCAATAATCTAAAGAAAATAGCTGATTTTATATTTAGATGAGGAATTCAAATACATCTGTAAGTATATGATCATACAGAAAATTCTCAGGGACCATAAGTAATAATCAGATGACTTATGAGACTATACAGACTCATACAAGACTTGGAAATTTCCAGTAAGTGTACTTCAGGTAACCTATGAATTAAAAATAATTAGATTAAAAATTCCGCTCTAAAGAAGTGTGAAGCAGACAGAGTCATTTCCAGCATTCAGCTTGATGTGCTGTAGAGTGATTTCATTGTTTTCAGTGGAACTTTTACTACCAAAGCACTTGTTTCAGGAAATTTGTATGTGACTTAAATAATTTCTTGTAGCACAGTACAATTAAATATTTTGTTAATGCATCAGATAACAGATTAGTGTCTATGTGATAAAAAAAACAATAATAATGTTGAAAACTAACATTTTATAATATGAATTTCAGGTAAGAGCAAAGTCTGTAGAACTTAGGTCTTCGGTCTAACAAGATTTCTTCTGTATTCAAAAGCTGTTCTGATGTGTATTAAGAGAACCTTTTCATTATGGTACTTTACAAATACTTAAAATATTTAAGCCTTTTTTTCTCATCTTTCTATACAGTTCCTTGGATTTTTACTCACTTTTAAAAATCACAATGATATAGGTAGAGTGGTTGTTGACACATATCACATACACACAAATTTTTAAATTTAAAGTATTATTACTGGATACTTACTTTTCCAACCCTTTGGAAAATTTCAAATTACTTGACAGTACTTCATGCAATGCCATTGGCATCATGGTATTGAACTGGCACTGTGGCGTTTGCAAGTATTTTGGAGATCAACATATGTCAGAGAAAAGATCCCAAATTGATTAAATTCAATGATGAAATATACAATTTCCATGCTTGGCAAAGATGTTACATGGCAGTTACAAAAGGAGGAAGAGCAACAGAAGTGAGACTACAGAAAACTATAAATGTGCCATAGTCTGAATTAAGGTTTATAAGAGGTTACCAAAAAAGGTAAATGTAGTTCTGGGAATGGCTCAGGGAAAACTGACAGCTCTGAGTGATATTATTTCTTCCTTCCTCAGTCTTGGCAAGACTTCTTCTAGAAATTAGGTTTGGGCACCATTCTCTAAGAGAAAGCAAACAGAAAAGAGCAACAAAGTGATCAGAGACTTTAAGACAGATGAGAAAAGCTTTTGTCTTGAAATGAAAATTGGATTTGTATAACCTAGAAGGAAAGATGATACAGAGGACATGGCAATCATCTCTATGAAAATGTACAAGTATCATGAAAAGAACACATTTATCCCTCATCACTGTGGGATAAATTTGACTTAATTTAAACCCAAGACAGTTAGGTAAGACATTTTTTGCCTTGCTGTAATAATATGTAAATATTGGAAGAGGCTACTTTTAAAAGGCCATGAAAATTAAAAATACTAAGAGTATTTCAAGTTATTCCTGCCTGAAAGCAGAGTAAATTGACCAATTGACTGACCCACTAATTACCTTTTTGATGAATTACAGGTAAATAATGCGATCAGTCTTAGAAATAAAGTAAATTGATATTTGGTCAGGGTTTAAATATGTATAAAAGCTTTTTACTAGTTCCAGCCCTTGAGAAGGAGAACAAGGCAAAGGTGTATTTGTATTTCTGTACTACATAGATCAAATTTGGTTATGAAATATAAGTTTCTTTTTTATTTTCTTGGTCAGGAAAGATTATCACGTGATATGAGGTTTTGTGGGCTTTTGAGGAACACATTAGTGTGCTGACAAATGCAACTACTCTGAAACACTAATATTCTCTCCTTTCATATTTGCATAGTTTGATATATTTTTTCTTTAGTTCCTGGAATTAAAACATTTTGATTTAATGATTAAAAGGTACTTGCTTGGAATGACATGAGCTTGCCATTCTGAGAATATGATGACAATAATACAGTTGTGATGTAATTACAGCATATACAGCTTTGGGAAGTGATCTCATTTCTGAAAGCCATGGGTCCTCATAACAGTTTCCAGTACAGTCCCTAAAATTACTTTTACAGATGGGAAAAGGGCATCACAGTCTGTCACCTTTCTGCTACTGCCTCTGCCTCTTCTCCCATTCTTTTGGAGGCATTTTGATTTTTGTGGTGAATGGAACAAGCAACCTCTTCCCTGTTCAAAGGGGTAGGTTGGGTTTGTGACATGTATCTGAAGGCCACTTTCATATTGCTCCATAATAAGGAAAGAGAAGAGCAGAAAAATAATAGTAATAAAAAAAAGCAAAGAATCAAAACCACTAAAAACCCTAAACACCAACCAGCCAACAACCCCAAACAAACAAACAAAAAAAGCCCCAACAACAACAAGGAGAAAGATAATGACTGATAAAAAATGATGAGTCAAACTGAATGGGGGAATATCCTTTTCAGATCTAGGCCAGAGATTGATTGGATATGGTAAAGATGAGGTATTAATTCCACTAAGAGCAAACAGGAAAAATAATACTGTCTAAGGACATTATGATTGGAAGAAAGGAACGAAGAAATAGTGAAGTAATGGGATGAGATCAAGAAGTGGAACTATGAGACTTATTACTGCTTGACTAAATTGGGAGAAAATATCTTTGTCTGGAAATTGCCTGGTATATGTTAAAGCAGCACAGGCAAAATTACTGTGCAGCACAGAAAACAGGTTTTGATTCCTTGCAAGAGCAATCAAGAAATCCTGCATCCAGTGAAATTCAAAGGGGTTTATGTCATATAAGTACAGCCCAGACATGTGAGTTCCCCCAGTTTACTGAGTATTTGCCTGTAGATTTGTTTATCACAAAACTAGTCCTAGATTCTCATTCACAAATATTACTGTAAATCCGGATCCTGTCAGTTTTATTCAGAGTTGATCCTATAATTTTATAGAATGTTATGAAATTCTTGACAAGACAATCACAATTCAAACTCAGTCAGAATCACAGAGAGATTCCCTAATATGAGGTATTCACCTAAGTGGCATTTTTTAATCTGGCCTAAGGATGGATCACTTTATGACCAAATGGCTTCTTGCTTTCATCAGCTGCATATAGAGTTTCTTCATAGTTGATCTGAGCCCAGGAATAGTACAGGGATGGAACTGTTGCATGGCTGACACATCTTACCATGGTCACCCCTAGAAGCCGTGTATATGATGACTTATATCAGTGTGGTGATACCTGTACTGTGAAGCACTTAAACTGATCAATTTTTTATGATGGAAGAGGCAAAGCACTCTCTTGCCATATTTCCTCACATTCTTTTCTGAGGCTGTATAAGATACAGTATATCTGCCCACATTTTCACCAGCAGGTTAATGTTGTGCATTTCCCCCACCCTCAGAGGTAAAACTCCTAGGTAGGCACCAAAGAGTCAGAAGAAGATTTGTCTGTTTTTAGATTTCAACTGTGTATGTCTCTTCTTTCACAGTGATTTTACTGTGATTTTTTTGCCTAAATCAACAGTTGCTGAGAGAATATACTTGGTAAATTATGCAATCTGAAGCCAAATTTTAAATTGCAGATACAAACTAGAATTTAGAGCTCTGAGAAGGGATTATAAGTGAAGGATGGGTTTTATGAATATGTTCAGCTTCTTTATGACAGGAGCAGAATAATACCAGAATAAAAAATACTCAGAATGGTGCAAGAAATGCCTTGTAGAAAAAATTATCCCTAATTCTTCATGAGTGATCTGTAGAGGTCCTCTCTGCCCTTAAAACTCAGAAGCATTAAATGCGATGCACAGAATTCAAGGAAATATAAATTTGTGCCTAATTTGCTGATACTGGATGTATGTTTGTTAGGGAAAAGCTCTTGTTTTATGTACCTGTTTTCCAAGGAGCAAAAAAAGCCCTTGATTAAGTCTGGTCTAGTCCAGAGGAGGATGGTTCACTGGTCTCTTGAAGAGTGGCTGGGTGAAGATCCAGGTGAAGTTGCTTAGGGTAGCTAAAGCCTGTTAATGTACTCTGGGCCCTTAAGTAAATCCAGAGTAATCCAATTCACTTCAAAGCATAAGCAATGGAATTTGCAGTAATCAGTCTCTCTCAGCCTGCTCTGTGCTAAGAAATGGTTTCAAAAAATTATGCATCATTTAATAAATATTTATGTAGCTCCTTATTGTGTGAAATAAGTACTATTGGACTCCAAATATTAAAACAACTCCCACTAAATATTAAAAAATTAAATTACCAAATTATATTAATATTAGAAATGCTGTAACATGGAAATTGTTGATATTTGTGAAGCCATATTTTACTCCCATTAATTCTCAATATTTCATAAAAAATTCTGACATATTTTATCCCAAAGAGAGTTTCACTGATTCTTGTTCCAAATTAAAACATCTAAATTACAATTCAGTTCATATTTAAAGGCCACATTTAGACACATGAAGGGATGTAGCTGTGCTGTCTAGATTGATGCTCAGTGCAATTTGCAATGGCAAGTTAGGTTCTTTAAACAATGCTTTTAGAAGTCAACAAGTTAAGTACTTACCCTTGCGGTTTCTTTCTAAAATCCATCTACATCTTTATTCACCTTAGCTATCTTTATTAGACTAGTCTCTTCAATTTTAATCTTTATAAAGTAATTTAAAAATTCCTATATTTTATGCATGGCCTGATAATTTTCCAATATACTTCTTACAATATTTTCTTTTGTTGCCTTTCAGTGCTTACCCTTTACTTTTTTCTGTGATAGAACATTTTCCAAAGCTTGCTCTCTGTCCCCAACAGAGTTACACATGCTGACTAATTTCAGGAATTTAACCAAGCATTGAAGCTACAATAGAATATGAATACTGTCTGAGAGTTATTGAGACTGATGAATGCACATACTGAAGAGCTGACACCATAGAATCATAGAATGGTTTAGGATAGAAAGTACCTTAAAAATCATCCACTTCTAAACCCCTCTGCCCTGCATCATGGACGGGGCACTTTAATTGTACCTGGTTGCTCAGAGTCCTCAGAGTCCCAGCCAGCCTGGCTTTGAACACCTCAAGGAATGGGGCATCCACAGCTGCTCTGGGCAGCCTGTTCTGGTGCCTCATCACCCTCATAGTAAAGATTTTTTCCTAATATCTAACCTAAATCTACATTTTTTTCAATTTGAAGCCATTTCCCCTTGTCATGCCTGAGGTATTTTTTGAGCCTTAGGCAGTCATGCCATTCTTGAGTGGTTGGTGCCACTGCCAGGTAGATATTTGAGCTTTTATTGCAACAGACTTTTTTCATTGTTTGATGTAATATAAGATGTTTCTTGTCTTCCAATATAATTTGCACTTCATAATCCCCAGCACATACCTTATGAAAAGTAATTCATGGGATATTTTTCAATCAAAGTTATTTTCTGGTTCAGACTCGCTGTTCTGTGTTACAGAGCATATGTTTTAAAAATCTTTTCAGGTTAATTTATGCAACTGCAAATAAACAAATCCACTAGAGGGCAATAACATTGTTAATGTAGCTGAAATAACATCTCACTTTGATTTAAAAAAAAAAAAGTGAATAAGGAAAATCACAGGGAATCATTTTAGTGACTGGGTGTTTGGCTCCAGACTGGGAACAGTATTCATTCAGCTTCATCAGTTTTCATATTCCAGGCATACAAATAAAAACCCTGGTAAACATCTTAAGATGTTCCCTTTTCCCATGAGGAGAAAGGGAAATGTCAGAAAGATAATTTTGTAAGTAGAGAATTTCAGGGACCCTATTTACCTAGTGTAATTCAACCTGAGATATTAAGACCTTCAGTCGTTATCCTCAACAATAATTTCATGTCCTACTAGTTAAAATGTCTTTTACTTACATAAAGAAGTTGGAAAAGTAAAATACTTTTCATTAAATCCCTTTTTGAACTTCAAAGTACCAGAAAGACTTACCAGTGTCATTAAAAGCTATCCTTTAGGAGTTTACACTAAATCTTAAAGTATGAAAATGGAAACATGAATAAAGAATCAGAGAAAAGATAGAAGAGTAGTTAGGAGTCTTTTTCAAAAATGTTTTGATTGTAAGGAATGGCAAAAAGATTATTTTTGAAGAAATATTTCAGTCATTTTCCACCTCGTTCCTCAGAGCTTTACTGCAGCTTTCTAGCAAGTACGTTTCACATCTGATTAAATGAGTAATAATTTCTACAGTAAGTGAAAGCCTAATTTTAATCCATGGATCATACATAAAGTGTCCAAAAATGATAAATACAATGCAATTTCAGACTTGATGAGAAGTTGAATGTGAGTCAGCAGTGCCCTGAGAGCCAGGAGGGCCAACCATGTCCTTGGGTGAATCAGGCACAGCATCACCAGCCAGGCAAGGGAGGGGATTGTCCCGCTCTGCTCTGCACTGGGGCAGCCTCACCTCAAGTTCTGGGTGCAGTTTTGGGCACAACAGTATAAGAAAAACATTAAGCAATTAGAGAGTGTCCAAAGGAGGGCAATGAAGACAGCAAAGAATCCTGAGGGGAAGCCGAATGAGGAGCAGCTGAGGTCACTTGGTCTGTTCAGCGTGGAGGAGACTCAGGGGAGACTTCATTGCAGTCTGCAACTTCCTTGGGAGGGGAAGAGGAGTGGCAGACACTGATCTCTTCTCTGTGGTAAGCAGTGACAGGACCCAAGGGAAAAGAATGAAGCTGTGTCAGGAGAGGTTTAGACTGGATATCAGAGAAAGGTTCTTCACCCAGAGAGTGGTTGGTCACTGGAACAGGCTCCCCAGGAAAGTGTCACCAAGCCTAACAGAGTTTAAGCATTTGAAAAAATGCTCTTTGGCCCATGATGTGACTCTTGGGGTTGGTGCTGTGCAGGGCCAGGAGCTGGACTCAATGATCCTTGCGGGTCCCTTCCAACTCTTCTTATTCTGTGTTTCTGTAATTCTGTAATAATCATTGGAGTGCAAAGTCTAACAAAACCTGTGAAACAGTCTATTGGTGTCCTTCACCTAGGTTTTTCTTCTCGGATGCTTATTACCACAAAAGACATTATATGCTTTAGCATATGGCCCTCTATTGTCATGCCAAAAATATCAAACTTTTCTTTAGGCTTCATCACCATAAGAATTGATACATCAACTGGTCTGTTCACAAATAGAGAAGCAGCAACTGATGCTCTTTGTAAACAATGCCAATACACTCTCCATGAGTTAGTGAGCACCAGAGACCATTTTTTTTAATTCCCTGCATGACTGTTGTCTGTTCTCCACAAACAAAGTCATACCTTAAAAAAAAGTCATGAAAATAAATCATCTTTATGTCTTTGTGGGTACTTTGAAGACCCTTCAGGCTCAGGAACTTTGACAACTCTGTTGCAGATTTAATTCCAAACAAAGCCTTCCATAGTCAAATATTGCTAGTTTGTTTGAAAAAGGTTGAATGATGTTTAACAGAGAAAACAAGGACTAAATTTCTCTACTTTATAAAGCCTATATGTAGTTTTGTCTAAGTGCTATTCTGTTTCATATTACAAGAAAATTGTCCTCTCTACAGAGTGCTCTGCTCACAGGAAAAATTGCCATTACCTATAAATCCTGGGAAGAGCAGCTAAGGAAATTTGAAGAAACATTACTCAGTACTTGTGGCACTAGTCAGGTCTCTCAGAGGTCTAGGCCTTTGGGGTAGAGCACGTGGGTAGGGAATATATATTAAGTAAGCAAGACAACATTAACAAAAGGTGTATGTTAGAATATTCTTCTGAGAAAAATAGTAACATGCATTTATTTGGAAACAAAAAATCTAGCCAGTCTATTTTCAGTTATAAAACTAATCTTGCAAATCAATTTGAGCAATGAAAGTAGAAATAAAATCTCTCTTTAAATTTCATCCTAGTTTTAACCAAGCTTTAATGATATCTCTAATTGCTATACACACATACACTTATGTGTGAGGTCTGAAATGGATTAAGGAAATAAACATGCATATGAAATTATAAGTAAATCAGTTTAAATGAAAATATATTCCAGACGCCAAAGGAGATGCTGCAAAAATGACTGGGATGTGACGTCAAAGATGATGAGTAAATGTTGTTTAGTAGTAACACTGAATTAATCCTGCAGATAAAGTAACATTGATGTATGCTCCAGGAGGAATTCACACAGAAAACTGTAAACTAGGAGGTCTTAACTGTTGCACTAGATGGATGGGGGAATGAATTCTGCTTGAGCCTTCTCTCTTGCACGCTGTGGATGCCCTATTATGCCAGGGCTGCTGAATTCCCTGTGCCTTCTGCTAGGCATGTGGAAGCAAGGGAAATAGAATATGAAGCAATCTTTTCCTTCTACCTGGCTACATGTTAAGTCTATAGCCTTTCCCATTTCTCCCCCAAAAGTAATGGATGTGTAAAATCATTGTATCTGCATTAATTTTGATTTATCTTAATTACCTTTAGGTCGTATGTACATAAGAAAAAAACAACACATCTAAATATTAAAACTCAGATTGGAAAAGCCTAGATGGTTTTATCTCCAGAATGTCAAAGTAAAGTTTTGATGGAATAATCTTTCAGGAAAGACATATGCTCTACCTAATACAGTGAATACTGGTGTCAGGGCCCCAGCCCCTGGCCCCAGGAAAGTAGTTGGTCCTTTCTGATCCTTGGAAATCTGTTTCTGAGTAAGTTTTCTCTAATAATGACTGTAAAGCTTTCAGAAATAATAAGGGTAATTAAAAGTATTTAAAAACTTGAAGAGATAAATTCCACATCCAGCTGTGAACAAGTTGATCTCTTAACCTTAGATATTTCTTAAACTATCATGTCCAGAGCTGTAGATCCAGGTACAATATAGCTGAAAAAAAAATCCCATACTTTATTACAAAGAAACATTGATCTGTTGGTGTTTTCACCAACTCAAAATTAGATTCATTATAAGAATACTATTAAATGATATGTGAAGTCTTATCTCTCAAGAACTATATGCTCCTGACTTCAAAACAGCAGGTTCACTCCCCGTGATAGGAAGGCAGTATTGCTGGGAAGGTGTCATGCCAGCAACAAAAGGCATTACTCCCTCTTGTGCAAGTGAAATCCTCTTCTGTAGACACCTCAGTAACTCAGTGAACTTTCAGTAAACTTAGAGCCTCTATTCTTTGCCTATGGAAACTTTTCAAATTAATCCTTCAGCAACTTAGAAGAAATATTATTTTCACCATGTTTTTAAAGGGACCTTAAGTACTCTAACCAAGATCAGAATCCAAATAGCAAAAATATATAATCCTATTAATTTTCTGTTAGAAAATTGAGTTATTTTTGGATTTGTACCAAATATCCCTTATAAGGAAATTTTAATGGATTAGTGGGTTCTTTTTTAGAGTTACTAACACTTGCCAGGAGGTGGAGTAGAAAAAAGGATAATCTCCACAACTTTCTTCTTTATCAGGGAGAAAGGTTCCTCCTTTAACTTAACATGTCGAACTACCTCTGGAGGAAACTTTCTACACAGATTGTATAAGGAGCCAAAGCATAGACATAATTATGGGTATAACTATAATAAAAATGTATTTAGGATAAATTGTTATTTTTTTCTTTTTCAGGATAAGCCCAGATATATAGGCCTTCTCTAAATTGTATATGATTTTCTGGAAGTCTGAAATTTTGCTGTTCTGTATGGTGGTTATATTATTAAATAATGTATTTCTCAAAAAACAAAACTAATATCCAGTGAATCATAGGATGGTTGTGGTCCAATTTTTTACTTGAATCAGAATTTCTGCTGATTTTCTTTGTCTGAAAAGTATACCTAAGTTTTCTCAAGTACCTATCCTAGCCAATAAAAAAATCTTTGGTGAAAAAGTACAAGTAAACATGTGGATTTATAAGCTAAAGTATTCCTTTAGGATATTTTCTTTTTGTTTCAATGTCTTCTTTTTCTTCATGTGTATTATCAATTAGTTTCCCTCAGAAAATTAGGGCAAGAAATGACATTGGCATAGTAAGAAAATCCTTCCTTTAGAATTATTCTTCAGAAAGCTGAATCTATGATGAGATGACTCTGAAAGTTTAAAATATTGTTTGAAGAATTCTTGATACCATGTAGTTAATGATCCTCAAAAGTGCTTGTAGTTTCTGGCTGCCAAAATAATTGAAGGTTTCTCATGTCTTTGTCATGATCAGCTTTTTGTGTCGAAGGCACAAGGAACCAGAAAAATAAGAAATATGGGGTGAAACCTTAACACAGATACAGAAGATGTCCGAAATGTGACTTTCTGTGTCCAGATCTTACAAAGCACTGCCTTTACTTATGCAGCCCTCTAAGGTTTTGTAAAGTCAGTTACAAAGACAGACTGAGATTCACCAGTGTGCTCTGCTCTGAAAATGCACAATAACTATCAGTGCAGTTTAACTGGGGTCTGAATTGCTTGGCATGGTAAAAAGTCTGATCTCAACAGTCAAAATAGTTTTATTTTTCAAGTTTTGCTAATTCACATTTTCATGTCATTGGAAGTCATGAAAGGAATATTCTCTGACTTCTTATTCCAGTTTTCTAGTATAAATTGTTTGGCAATTCTTTAAAGGTAATGTGAGTAAAGGAATGAAAACAATCACTATTTTCTTTCTTGGTTGGCCTCTACTATTACTTCCCAAAAGAAAGGCACAAACAGTGGCAAATTTTATAAACTTAAAGTTTTTTTGAATCAGGTATTGAACTATGCAATGAATGTGCTTGGACCATTATACTCAAGTGGCCTCAAGTTCACTATAAAATAACATTATTATCCCGAACTCCTTGTAGGGCAATGTCAGATTGATACAAAAAATAATATTTCTGAGAAAGTTGCTCTGATTTAGATCCACTGACTGTCACTTTGAATGACAAGTGACTTTGGTGATTCTAGTTGAAAAGGATTTCATGTGTTCATGTTAAAAGAAATGCTCATTTCACTTTGTGTACAGATTTCATTTCAAAGTAGAAAGTAGCTTTCTATGCTAATGAAATGGAATTAATTTAGGAATTTCTGTTATATTTTCACCGAAGTATGTACATTATGATGAACAAAGTAACAGGTAAAGCAGCTTTAAGGGTTGTTTGTCTTTCTTTTCCTCATAGTGCTTAGTTAAAATGGTAATAAAGCAAAAAAAATCCTCAGAACAATGATATCTGCATTCACCTTGTAATGAGACAATTGTGTCTGAGACTGAAACTTGACATCTCAGCTTAACAAATGGGTGATAAGGAAGTTTAAAATATATCATCCTGTATTCTTATCTTGGCTTTTTTCCCCCTTTTTTTGTTTGTTTGTTTGTTTGTTTGTTTGTTTGTTTTGTTTTGTTTTTTTGCTAAAGATTAAATGTAGTAACATCTGGTTTTATTAATGTCTTTCACATTCCAAGTACCCTGAATTATATTACAAAATACTGAGATACAAGCTGGTCTTTTCAATGGGTGTGTAAGAAAGAGTACAGTGTGTCTGGTAAAAGGAGGGGTGTGCTCTGCATATATTCTTTGGTGTGATGTGTCTTGATCTCATGCAGAACTTTCCTTAATAATAACTGTAGGCAGAGTTTTGCAAGAGGAGGAGTGCTTAAGCAGGCAGGCCAATTGTTATCCCTCCCAAGGAAAGGGATATAGCTGAAGTACCAGTGGAGTTCTGCTCTAACCTCCCAGATTAGCCTGGCACAGGTTATTGAGTGAAATACAAATTAAAGGGAAGAATAGAGAAAATTTAGCCAGAGAACTACATATATCTCCTTCCTCATCTCCAGTCACTTTTTTTCCCCCATACAAAATCAGGGCAAATAAATATCCAACTGCATGCAAAGTGATGTACTTTGATTTTAGATATCAATGTTTACATCACAAGAGAACAAAATAATTGGGAAATGGTTTGGGAAAGGACCGCCCCTACATTTTAAACTGTCACAGATTCATATATACCAATATCAGTTAATTGTTGTTGTCCTTATTTCCTTAAATTTCTGCAAAGTATTTTGAAATATCAGACACAAGAAACCTTTAAACAGTACAATATAACCTAACTGCTTTGGGCAGAACCACCAAAATGTTCAGATGTAGTGGATACGTGACTTGCATTCATCAGCTTCCATCTTAGGAGTGGTTTCTAAATTAGGCTTCTAAATTACTTCTTCATTTTAATAATATTGTCATCCTTCCTGTTACTGCTGTATTGTGGCCATAAATATTACTCAACTTCTCTCTGCAAGCATCCTACAAGTGCAAACACATATCTCTGAGTATTGATATTTAAAGAAAAGCACATTAAATACAGTAAGAATTGACAACAACACAAAAGCATACAGGGACAGAAGGTAACTGGTCTCTACTCTCTTCATCAAGGTTAAACATACCGCATTAGCTTGTGGCCAGAATAGTATTAGACTTAGAAGAGTAGTGGCTGTGGCAGAATACTTTTTTGAAGGAAGAAAGAAAGCAGCTTATTTACAGCTAGACTTTTTGCTGTACATAGTGTAAATAAATTGGTAAGAATTTTCTTAATAAAAAATCAATTTATCTTTAGAAACCTTATGTGTTTTCATCTGTGTAATGAGTTAATGTAACTAAAGTAACTAGTGTTAGGTTAGTTGTAGTGGCAGGGGGTTATCTTGTCAGATCTAGATTTAAGCCAAGTATTTGATCAGTGAAAAATAAGTACTTTGGAACAAATGAAAGTGTAACTGTGGAAAGATTCAGCTTCTAGAGAACCTTACCTCTTCAGAAACTAGAACAGCAATATGTTATTTTTAAATTATGTTTCAGGAACCAGTGGTGTGGTAGATTTTGCCCTTTCACAACTATATTTTCACAGAGGTGAATGAACAAGAATGCCTTCAGTTACAGGCAATTGACCAAACTTTTACATAGTGATGTCCAAAAAAAAAAGGAGTCATTTTGAGAGGGAAGAGAAGTAGCATTGTGCTTTTGACCAGGTCAAGCAGGTGGAAGCCTGCAGTGATGTTAGTGCTGATCAGAAAGAGAGATGTAAAAATTCTGCTATATATCAGCACAGGAGACAACGGCAGCTCATGGCAACAGCAGCAAGAGCTTATGGCAATGAGCTCCTCAAGAAATGCAAGGCAAGCTGTTGGGATTCAAAAGCTGAGGCTACAAAATATTCAAAAATAATTACATTTCTGGGGAGTGAGGGGTTTATACTGCTGTTGAGGACGTTCTGTATGCCACTGCAGTGCTAGGCACAGAGCAATCTCTGTGATTATACCCTGAACTATCTGCCCTGGATTTTTTCTTCAAGGATTCAAAACCATCTGGTGGAAGAACAACTACTACCATGTAGCAGAACTGTGTGCTAACCTTTACCCAGGAAATATGTACTGGCTCAAGATCCAGATTGGGACTAGGTGAGTTTATTAGTCTGCAGCCAGCAAATCAACAATGTGAGAAAACCAAATTCCTCAGGCTATTAAAGCCCCAGTATATAATGAAGTTAGTGCTGTAAACAAACAATGGAGTGTGTTTACAGATAAATCTTGTAAAATTACAGCAGGGATCAGGAGGTGGTGAGCTGCTAATTGGAATCCCTTCATGGGAGGAGCTGCCACCTGTGAAGGGACTGGAGGCTCTAGTCAGTTTGCAGAAGTAATGGACTTGAAAATAGCCTTGGAACATGTTCAGATGCATCACTGGCCCCAGTATATGTACATAAAGTCTTCTGGTTAGTGGCTATTGCAGTGTAAAAATTTCTCAAAAACTTGAATCTTGTTAACTGGCAGCAAACAGCTAGTGAGCCTGGGGAGAGGAAAATATTAGTGTTTAATTGTGTGTTTTTCTTTTTTTTTTTTAATACATGAATCTGTAATCAAAAGTTTCTGTTAACTGACAATAAAACATAAGTAAAATTCCTCTAATTGAAAATATTTTGCCTCCAACTGTTGGCAAGATGGCACAAACAAGATTCCTGGAGGATAGCTCTGAAAAGCAGAATACTTATCCCATCAGGTTGCTATTATACCCTTACTTGTGGAAAATGCTAAGGGTACTAAATAGGTGGACATATCTTAAGGATATGCCATATTATACTGAACAAATGCTATATTATGCTATATTATACTGAACAAATATGCCAAATTATTGAAGGAACTATAGAGGTAGCCCTTGCAGATTTAGGGACAGACCTAATAAAAACTGATGTTTCATGCTGGACAAATATAGACAAGTGTCTGTGTATGCAAGATTACTGTGCATATGTTTATACAGTGAAAAGAGTACAAACACTACAGAAGACATATAGCTTTAACAAACTCTCAACTAGACCTGGAAAAGAGCAGATCAGTATTTAGGAAATGTTTGGATGCCAGAAGATTTATTTACAATTTCTGAGAGCAACTCTGTCCAGAGGGCAAAATATGTCATGATGGGAAAACTAGACTTCTGACTTATCTGACATTGAGTCAGGAAATGAGCAACATATTACAGGAGAATTCTAGTGGTTCAGTGGCATCTGGGAATCTGAAAACATAATGGATAGCAGTAGGCATGCATAATCCCTTGGAAAGACATCCAAGAAACTGATGACAAGGGCAAGCAAACAGAAAAGGATCCTTACCTAGCAGTGTTGGATCCAGCAGAACATCCTCCCAGGTAACAAAACAAAGTGTGATGAGCTAGAAAACATTTTTATCCCCTGAAGTCATCTGGACCCCATCAGAGAAATGACAGACTCTGTCACAGTTAGGAGAATGCCAAGCAACGTGGGCAGCAAGGAAGATCTACAGCTGCTCAGGACCACATCCGACTGCCCAATTGCCAAACAATGGCAATAGCCCATGTGCCCATGGAAAATACTGCCTGTGAGGTAAACACAGACTGAGAGAGCGGTGGAGAGAAAACTGGACAACAGCATGGAGTTGGCAGACTGACAGTATATATAGGACAGAAGGATACCTACAGAGTGATCTAGAGTGACATCCTGTGAGACATGAATGTGCCTAATACATCTACAACAGGGGTTACATGTGCTAATAAATCCTCATAAGTACAAAAAATATTTTCAAAATCAAACTTTCAAAGACCAAAATCTTTTTAACATTGATAGGAGTTCTGAAAAGATCCTTTTCCATTCTGTTTCAGAAGTAATCATCAACCTTCATCTCCCAAAAGAAAGCTGGATTTAGCCAACTATACATCAAACCCATTTCAAACTGATAGTAAGATCTTCCCTTTTTCCACCAGATTCCATCTATGACTTTGTGTTAATGTCTAAGCTATTACAGTACGTAGACTATCTGAAAATGCACAAAATAAATAGCTTAAACAGCATCAGATGTTCCCAAGTGTGAGTTATTTAACAATACATTAATTTGGTGCAGGTTTTTTAAGCAGTTAGTGCAAACACAAAGGGATGAAAATGTGTTTTATTAAATATAGTGCAAATAAGCAGAATTTCAAATTTTTTCCTGATTTGATTTTTAAGTGAGAATATCCTATATAATCCGTATTACGAAAATATCTGGAATAATCTTTCATGTATTCATAGAACACTGTCACAAATTGATTATGTGTTGTGGATTCTAAATTTAATCTAGGTAGAACTGATTATCAGTGTAAGTCACAGAATTACATCCAAGTAAAATACAGAGTTTGTCTTCACAGTATAGGGGAAGAGCTTACTAATTGGCACTACTTAGAGATTTTAGGTTTTACTTAATTTGTATGAGGGTGCTCAAAGCAGTTTCTTAATTCTGTCTCCACCACATTAGCACCAGTGGAACTTCAGTGTTTCAAATGAAAATAAACTGGCAAGCTAAAATTTCATGGGAAATGGTGAGATTGCGTTTAGAAGGATAACACCTTCCCTAGCCTCCTCTCAGTGAGGCTGTAAGAGACCTGACAATGTGGTAGTGCCCATTTCACAATTTACTCACATTTTTTAGGTTGTCTTACAGCATGGAATCTCTCACTTAAATGAAAAATATGACTGATCCATTGTAGACAGGCAGGATGGATGAAAAAAAATGTGCCAAGTACTGTAAAAATAGACCAAATATATATTTTGCCATGAAGTGTGATGGTATGCTGGATGTGAAATATTAAATAGTAGAGCTTTTAAAATACAGCTGTAGAGAGTTGATACCTAGGCATCAAATCAAATATACCTTCCTATCTGTGAAGTATCTACAGTAAAAAGACATCATCCTTTTTGACATGTAGGCATGAAATATGATGGAAGGTTTTTCTTTTGTTCATTTTTTTAAAGTAGGCTGTTCTACCTCTTTTGGTTATTTTATTAAAAACTATGCATCTATTTTCAAAGCTCTCCATATGATTTTGTATATTCTTACAAAATATAAATCCATTCAGGGAGTTAATCCAGTTAATGCTACTTATGGAAAGATATCAGATATTAATCTTAGATACCATTGTAAGCAGTATTGTTTTAGTATTTCAAAATCAGGGTTTTAATATAATTTCTGGATTGCATATAGATTACCTAACCTTAAAGTAGGAAGATAATCTAAAGAGATAGTTTATCAACTGAGAAATTGATACCATATTATATTATATTTCAAAATTAGTTACTTCAGTTAATTCAAGCAATTAACCACTCAGTTCAGCAGGAACTGTATTGGATTTTCATGATACTGAATTGAAAACTGAATGCATTCCTAAAAGTCATGGCCTAATTAATAAATGATTTAATGGGCACATTGTGAATTTCTATTCCTTTCACATACATAAGATGCAATTATAATGATACTTCTCACCTGAAGTACTCTAAAAATATATCTTACCTAATAACATACCTGTAAATTCTCATCAAATAGGAATGAAAATACTTCCATGCTAAAGGATAAAATTAAACATCTGTTGATGCTGATGGCATGCTGTGATATGAGAGCATTTATGTGACACCCTTTGCTTCCATTCTCCTTGCTTCTAGTGCAATGTTTTGGCTAGAAATAAATATTTGAAGCACATGAAAAAAAGAAATATCCCCTGACATGGCATTTGAAAACTGTCTGTCTGAAAAACAGTTTTATATTTTATGTTAGCTGGTTATTTTATTTTAAATACATGTAGATTGAGTTTTGATTTTATAGCTTTTAAAATTTCTCATTCATAGTTGTGCTCATGTGTTCATAGATGTAATATAATATAATGTGAAGTTAGGAGGGAAGAGTTAACAACCCTACAGTCTGTTTCTACTACCATATTTTTATTGGAATGAGCAATCCATTTCACTGTATCATTACAGTGCTGATTTAGAGCCCTAAAATGTGATACATAATTTCCCTGAGTAAAAAAAAAAAAAAAAAAAAAAAAAAAAAAAAAAAAAAAAAAAAAAAAAGAGAGAAGTGAGGATTGGAATATATCTTGCAAGGGAAATAAAGAGTTTGAAATAAAATAGGAAAATGTGGATAGGTAGTTTTTTAGTAGGTTAGTATTTTTGAATGCAAATTTAAAAATGTTAAAAATAATTTTAATTGCCCTGACACTGCATGAACATTATTGGATTAGTCATTAATGCATGCTGGCAGCAGACTTTTTAATACCTTTCCTACTTTGCTCTGTGAGAAAACAGATCATTTTAATGGATATTTAAAGCCCCAGGATGTACCTCATACTGGAAAATCTTTAATGCAAAACTGGCAAAACCATAGTAACTTCTTAATTTTATTCAAAACTATCTCAATACAGTTAATACATCTTGGAGACAGGTCTCACAAAAGAGGGATCTTGTTTACAGAATGACAGCAATGATAAGGTTGGGTCCATTTCTGCTGTGTCTTTTTTGCTTTCCCTACTTTTGCTATTTTAAAGATATAAAGTAGAAATTTGCTGTTTCCTTCCAGCCTGGAAGGCTTTCATTGAGGATGGTTAATGGGATTGAAGAGTAGTTTAGAAACTGAATAACTGACAAATAATTCTCTATTAATTGATTCCCATTGGTTTATGTTTTCCTATTCAAGGCTGGACCAACCACAGACAGAGTCACAAAAGTGAGTAATAAACTTCTCTGGGGACAGACAGAAGACTAGATTTAGTGAGAAAATCAGGTACATGGAAGTCTTTGATAGCAGCTAAATGTACCTTTCTACACAGATTCACCAGATGGCTCAAAACCAGAAGATACACCTGTACTAACATCCTAAGTTACTTGCCCAGATTCTGAAAAGGTTCAGTTTTGTTATCCAAAGCTCCACACACCTGGGAAAAAGGATGTCATGCAATGCAATACCATGCATAGAAACACAAGTGCTCGCTGATAACTGATACAAACCCTGGTAACTGTAAACATCTCAAAATCTTTTGCACTGTGTGGTATTTACATATTCTTGGCTCAAAAAGTCATGAACAATGATTCATTTATCTACATAAACAAATAATTAAACCCCAAATTTTTATTACTCTTAATTACATTGCACAGTCCTTACTGGTGTCCTTGTAAAAAGTGTCTCAAGCCTAACAATTAAAAGACCAACAAAGCCGTTGTTATTGGTTCAACACTAACAACCAACAGTAAAACTTTTAAAGCCATAGGTAAAAAACAATCAAAACACTTGAAACTTAAATGCTTAATGAAGGTGAGTACACAAAATATTGCTGGCTGCAACAGCACATTATTCTTTTTTTTTTCCTTTTTTTTTTTTTTTTTTTTCTTTTTTTTTTTTTACTGTGTGGAATCTTAGGCAGAAAAAGATTCACTCGACAGCATTTGAAAAATATTAGAGGTTTCAATATGCTGTTTTTGCCAGAAGAGACTCAAGCTGAGCTATAGTATACTGAACAGTTATTGCTGCTGCAGAAATCCACTCCGTTTTCTTTTAATACTTGCAAGGGCAGGAAAAAGATAAAAAGTTGGTGAGACTCAGTTGCAACTTAAAAATAAGGACATTATAAATACAGTGTGCCATCTTATCTTTCCATTCCATTCCTCGATAATTGTCTACCTATGTCTGTGAACAGAGGAATAAGAGTCTGATGTAGGAAAGCTGAAGTTTCCTGACTTATACAAGTTTGTACAGGCAATCTGTGTGTGTAAAATCACCTCTCCTAGGACTGTCATCCCCTTTTCAGAACTTATGCCTGAGTTCATCCAGACCCAT
This sequence comes from Prinia subflava, assembly GCF_021018805.1. Lineage (NCBI taxonomy): Eukaryota > Metazoa > Chordata > Aves > Passeriformes > Cisticolidae > Prinia > Prinia subflava. The sequence continues at coordinate 26,049,810 of NC_086247.1, read as the reverse complement.
TTCCACTTAGCTAGAGAAAGTGCTTTACTCCTAAACCCTCATGATGCTAAATGCTACCTCTTCTTCCTCCAATCTGTACATTTGAAATAGAAATCCAGTGAAGATTCTTGCTTTAATTATATAAAGGATAATGATTCTGACCTGCTTCCTTTCCTAACTTCTACATTTGCTCAACAGTGTCATTTCTGGATTGCCAAGTACGTCGTGTACAATGTAAGAGATCAAGGCTCTTAACTTGTATTTTAGATTCCAGACTGGTAGGTCTCACATGTCAAACCAATATTCTCCTAGGGATTAAATACAGCTGATTTAACTTAGACAACTGGCTAACATCCCCATTTTACATATCTAATGTGGTAAGAATTATCTCTCCTGCAAATGTGTATTTGTCCAAGGTGAAGAACCTAAATTAGGCAGGTATGATGTCACTCATGAGAAGTTCAGAGGCACCTACTCTCCCCATTGACCAAACGGACATGAGCTCTTCCTCTAGAAGTTTGTATGCTTTTAGTGAAATGGAAGGTAAACAGAGCAGGCTATGCCCTAAGAATACTTTGGGGTCTAGCCTGCAATGCCAGGCCCTGCATTTTAAGTTTTTTATATTGTCCCATTTATATTTTATTCCACTCCTCAGAATCATTCAATCATCCTCACATGATATTCTGTATTTAAAGTGCTTTTCAATTTTCTATCATCAATAAATTTCATTATCACATTGACACTTTTGTGCCAAGTCCCTAATGAAATATTTAAATAACATCAGACCCAACGCTAACCTTTTAGGAACTTCACCAATAATTTTTTTTCTATTAAGAAAAATCTAATTTCAGTTCTTTTTCAGATTTCATTGGTCAGTTTCTTACCTATAATACATTTCCTCTATTATTCTTGGTTTAATGAACATTCCATGTGACACTGCATTAATTTCTTTTAGCGAAGAGCTGATTAAATCTGCTGCATTTCTCTAAATGACTTAGAAACAAAGTAACATGACCCATTATATTAAATCAGTTCAGAAATTATATCTCAGCAAAGTTTAGTGTGAAAAGATAATAATTTTAAGATATTAATCAAAAATGAGAAGTAATATTCTCAGAATTCACTCAGAGACCTAACTGAGAACCTCCTTATTAAAACAGGTGAAGATAAACCAAAAGACCACTTTCCAGAAAAGAAAAAAAAAATCTAATTAAATAATTAAGCTTTTTAAAATGACAGTTATTAACTGAGCTATTTTTAGTGATCTGATATTTAAATATCAATCAGCTGGGTACCCTACTCCCTTGGTAACTGCAAATACTGGGTTTGCAATATAATATGATGTTTTACTTCCCTCCTCCTTGGTTGTTTCTTTCTGATAGTGTGATGAATTATATTGGTGTTTCGCATTATTGAGCCACTAAAGTTAGAGCACAAACTCATTTTTATGACAGCACTAAGAAATTGCTCTGCCTATTCCTTGAAAATTAAGAGTCCTTTTGAAGCTGCAATTGTTTCTCTCTGCACCAAAAAACGCCAATTTCTGTAGTCTTTTAAGAGAGAAATTACTTTCTAATGCACATCACATCCATGTGTCATGTATGACATCAATAAACCTTGATATGTTTCTTGCTAGGTCTTCAGGTCAATGCCTGAAATACAGTACTGCTCCAGAGGAAAGGAATAACCTGGGAAATGCAGATAAACAGAGGACTCTTGTGATTCAAAAGCACAGAAATGTCTAACGTTTTATTTTCCCTCCAAGACAGACTGTGTTTTTTCTTCTCCTAAAAGCAGAAGAGATTAGTACACAGATGTGTGATAATGCATATCAGACAGCAAAAACAGAAGCCAACAAGATCAAGGGCAATTTATTATTCACAAAACAGATTATTGAAATTCAGGGGTGATCTCTGAGAATTAGGTCTTTTTGGAAAAAGTGGATGAAATATTTGTTCTATTGAAGTCAGTGAAATGTTGCCATCAATTTTAACAGAGAAAAAATTCTGTTTTCTTTTACCTTTTGCCTTTTCTTTTCACATGTCCCTCTTTTTGACTTCCTGGACAATTTATATTAATGGTTTCATTTTTGAGTTTGGGCCTAGGAAAAATTTTTGCATATTTGTATGTCCAAAGCATTTGCATCATCTCACTATATTTTGATTGATTTTTAAATTCAGATTTATTCCTCAGCATTACTGTGGAAAGGGTTGGAGCATCTGTGAAAAGGATGATCAGGGGAAAGGCAATTGCACAGATTTGACACAAATTCAATGGGAAACAAGTATGACTTACTTGTTACTTACTTTAAAAATGTCTCTGTCTCTAAAAAAACCTGATGCTCTTAAACATGATTAAAAGTTATCTACCAAGATGGTCAGATGAAAAAGCCTGTAGGAAGAGATTAAGGGAGGTTTTTTTGTACTGTCAGAGGGAAGACTAAGAGACAATGAATTAACTAATTGAAGGGCAGTTACAAGCATGAAGGAACAAAACTCTTCTCAGCAAACGTTTCAACAAGTGGCAATAAGATAATTCAGGCTGGACAGAGGAACTAAAGAAATCTCTGGGCTGACTTCCGACTCAAAGTATAGTCAGCTGTGGGATTGGATCTGTTTGCTTATGGTTTCATAGAGTCTGGTCTAAAAACGTTCAGGGATGGAAACTGCATAACCTCCCTTGCCAACTTCTTCCATTTTTTGATTCCCCTCATTGTTCAAAAGTTTATCGTAATATCCAGTCTGAGCCTCTCTTGCTTCAACTTATGCATGTTGTACATTGTCCACCCAATATACACCACTGTGAAGAGCCTGACATCCTATTCTCTATCTTCCTGTTAGTACTGGTAGGTTGCCATTAGGCCTTTTTGAAGCCTTCCATTCTGTGGTGTGAACAAGTCCAGCTTCCTCACTTTTTCCTAAGACAAATGCTCCAGCACCAACCATTGTGGTGGTTGTTTCCTGAATTTGAATCACTTGTCCATAATACTTTTTATACTGGGAGATCCAAAACTGGGTGCAGTATTCCAGATGTGGCCTCGTGAGTGCTGGGTAGAATGGGACTGCCTCATCAGTCTTTGCTGTGCCCCTGTTCATTTACGCAGAGCTCAGCTGGCTGTCTTTGCTGTCAGGACACTGCTGGCTCATGGTCATCCTGCCATCAGTGAAGACCCCCAGGTGCTTTACAGCACAGCAGCTCCCCAGCCAGGCTCTTCCCAGCCCATATTGTTTCCAGGGCTTCCTCTTTCTAAGAAGAAGGATTTTGCATTTGTCCTTGGGGAATTTTATAGTGTTCCTGTTGGACCATACCTTCAGCCTGTCCAGGCAACTTGGATGGCAGTCTGCTCTCAGCCATGTCAGGTGTTCACTCCATTTTAGTGTGTTTTGAAAACCTGAGAAGACTGCACAGTCATTTCTTCAAGATAATGGTGTTAAACAGAGCAGGTACCAAAGCAGACCCCTGCAGTTCTACACTTTTTGTCACCTCCAGACAGAATACAAGTCCATTAACCCCTACCTGCTGAGCCCACTAGCCTCCAATCATCTTTTTACCCATCTAGACTGAAATCTACTTACTTGGATTCAAGAATATTGAGAAAGTCAGCATCAACAGATTTGCCAAAGGTAAATGATATCCACTGCACTCACTTCATTCACAGGCCTTGATATTTTGTCGTTCAAGGTAATCAAGCTGGTTAAATGTGATTTATCTTTGTCAAATCCATGCCACCGGTTCCAATTACCTCCTTCTCTCTCGTGTCTCCTAGAAAGTGTACAAAAAAGACTTCTTCCATTATTTTCTTAGGGACTAAGCAGGCTGCCTGGACTGTCACAAACCGAGGCTTATGATACTAAGGTTAGTGATTAGGTAAAAAATTTGATAAGGAGTAATACTGTGCTGGAACAGATGATGACATTTCCATCTCTGGAGTTTGTCAAGACTCCATATTACTGACCTAATTAAACTCTGATGGTCTCCTATATTAAAGAATTGTATTGGATTACATGACCTGAAAAAGTCTGCCTAAATAAAACTTCTCTGATTTTATACCCCTTTGATATAATTCATAAGGTTTTGAATATTCTCTCTATGATGGGATGTTGAGATGCATTTATTGCTCTTAATAATAACCTTATTGTCTGATGAGAATTTACTTAGTCTTGTACCACAATCACATTTTTATAATTATCACATTAAGCCCTTTTTTGGCTTTCATGCAGCATAAATAGGAGGTGTTTTCCCACTGTACTTTATTTTTTGATTACTCTGTAAAAAATAAGTAGTTAAAGATGTTCTAAGGCAACATTTAAATTACAGCCAAGAGAGTTTTAAAAAACATTATACAGAAAATTCACAGTCATTTAAATTTTGTTCTCATATGAAGTTCACAACTACTCTAATAGTTGGAACAAAGAAACTAAGTGACATTGTCCCTCCTCAACCACCCTAAACCCTATATAGAGATAGAAATAAACTTTTAGATTCTACTGAGCAGTATGAATAACTACATTTCAAATGGCTTTGCATCCAAGGATGACGTAAGTACCTCAAAAATGCTGAATCCCATCAGTCGTATGATACAAATTTCAAGAGTGGCATTTTAGTAGTGTTGTGAGCACTCAACATCTTGCAGGGTTATGCCAAATAAGTTCCATTCAAGAAAACTGTGTTGAATTGACTTTTTGAGACTCATGATACAGAAAATGTTGTTCCAACAAAGCTGTATTTTCCATCTTTTTGTGTCATCATCATGTTCAGTAGCCCCATGTGCAATTGATTTTATGTTGCTTAAGGCTTTTCATATGGAGTCACTTTTTTCAGGTCATAAAAATTGTTATTATGCCTTCATTGGATCTACAAAATCAGAAATTTAGTAGTTATTAAAACTAATGGGGATTTGACCTGAATAAAAGCCTAGGAAAACACATTAAAATAATCTCAGAATCTATAGTCATTTAATGAATTGAATATATCTTATCATGGAATCAGTTAATATATATTGACATATATATTATATTTTTATATATATTATATATATATATATCAGTTAATATATATATTTTAGCAATTAAGCATGGCACTCTGTCTATTTATTTTTTCAACATGATTTTACCTTCTTGTGTATTTGAACGCTTTTTTAAAAGTTGTGTGAAATTTGCTTTTTACTTTCAGTGTATCATATTATATACATATAATTTTCTGTCCATCCCAGGATATGACTGCAGAAAGGGATACCATCTTTACAGTAAATTATGCTGGCATTGGATAGCTTTCAGAAGAATGTGATATATTCATTAGATTGTCTATTTTCATCTCTACTCACTACCCTATTTTCTCCATGATTTACTTTAATTTCTAGACCTTGGGAAAACATCAACCAACTGCTTAAACAAATAAAATCAATGCACTGAAAAAGTATTTTCCATCTTCCACACTGCAGACCCTAGTGCTACATCCTCATTTTCATCTTGGAAATAATGATCTCACAGAAACTATTTTTAAGGCCGGGGTTCAAATCTAACTCAGTATTAAAATGGAATGAGCAGAAGTTTTCCATCTCTCACCTAGAAAAAACTGTGTCACGTTTTAAACGTACATATAAGCCCATGGTTGTTGCCTTTGTCAAAAGACAGAAAATAGAGTGCTGAAAACTGAATGATAAGCAAGAACCCAGTGTTATACAAAGCAGTGCTGGAATTTCAGTTGTGTCCTGTTGGTCCCAGCCATGCTCCGTAAGGGGGTCAGAGGGGGGCTTGGGGCAGCTGCCCTTGTGTCTCATGCCCTGACAGTCAGGCCTGTTGCTCACCTGCTGCTGGTGCCAGACGATGGCAGACGCTGCCCAGCGTGTCCCTCACGAGATGCCAAATGGAGCCACCTTCTATCTCTCCAGACTAGTCTTATCCAGTTTGTTATCAGGCCAATCCCTGCTGCTTTGATATTTATCTTTAACGAAGATTTTGATAAAATGAACCTCAACTAAGTTTTTAATGATCAAAGCTGTCTATATTATCAGATCACCTGCTAGGAAATGACAAGTCTAAACACCCTGGAACCACTCAGGTTTGACAGATTAGTGGCCCTTGAAATCCTAAAGTATCAGTGACCAGCAAATAAACATTTTCTCATCTGAAATCTATATTGTGAGAACAGTCTATAGCTTGTTGGGCAAAAATAAACAGATTAGTGCCCCATGCACCTGGTGTTTTGTACAGCCTGGGCATTGACATAACAAGCTTATGAATTTGGGGCCAGGCCAATTCTGATTCCAGGAACACAGCAAGAGATTGATTAAAGTGAGTTTTATACCATCTGTGGTCAGGTTATGCTTGGTATAGTTCATATATCTGCAAGAGTAGCAATAAATATGCCAGTAGAGAGAACAGATTTTCATGAATTGAGAAAAGAAATCGGAGGTGACTAGGAAGATTGCTTCTGCTTATTGGTAAGGACTTGAGGAAGAGTGGCTCCCTGTCACCTGTGAGAGAGGATCATGCACAAAGGAAAGTTAGCACTCGGAGATGCTCCCTCAGAAATGAATTTATGATTCAAACTTAGATTCATTCCAGTATTTATTCAATTATATTTGGTATAGGCATTTTGGCAGAAGTTCAAAGTCTACATTAGCAAGACAGCAGCAAAATATATATCTGGTTAGGAATGACTGGCTCTCAGCTGCATCACTCTACTAATGAAATTGAAAGTAAAGACCAAATTATAGCCAGGGCATAAACAGGCACAGTTTCATTGTCTTCAGTGGCATGGTACATATTTATACCAGATATAAGTTTTGCCACAGAAGGTGTAAGTAGTACTTTTTTTCTCCACACCCTCAGCTAGCACTGAGCAGCTGTCCCTCCCACCACAAAAATTACTTGATTCTATGTACATGCCATTTCTGATCCATCCACAGCATAGGCCTTGTGCCAGCTCCTGCTGTGGGTGGTTTGGCAGGGAACCCCATTGAGATCTGAATTACCAGCACACATAATCACCAATGTCAGTTGTTAAATATGAGGCAGATTTTATCAAATGAAAAAGCAGAGATTGTAGTTTGTGATTAATCTGTTTAATATTTTGTTATCTCAATCATCCAGTTGAACCCAGAAAGTACTTGTTAGATCCTATAAACATTCTAACACTCATAAGAGTTGGAATACTACAGGAAACACTTCCCATGTTTAAGAGAAGGCAAGCAGTAGATAGCTGAGAAATGTGTATAATTTTAGTAAGTAAAGCAATATTGTGTTCTCAGATACGCTTACACTGGAGTAATTCAGATACACTTTTTTGCCATTTTCACTGGGATTTTGATATAAAATTTTCCAAAATGGGTTATGTGTGTATATATAGCAATAAAAACATAAGGCATATTTCTAATAGTAGTCTATATTTGTGAGTTTCTCAGGCATGTGCAATGACTGTTGAATCTACTCTGGAGCAGCATCTTCTCCTTAAAGAGTACCTAATCCATTCTATGCTATTAATTAATGCTATCATTATATCTCTCTTATGGAGTTTGACAGGGTAGACCCTGCTTCTCACTAACGTCTTCATCAAATCTCTTTAATATGGGATTCGACAATAATGCTAACATACCAAGCAGCTGTCATGGACTCTAATATCATCTTCTAGCATTGTCTTTTAGAAGCTATTTGATTATGAAGGAAGTCTAATCATCTCACTTTTTCTAGGAATGTCTTTTCTTACCTAGACTTCTGATAGAAAAGTACTTTTCAAACTTTTTTATACCAGAGGCAGCCTTTGCATATATCTCTGGATATTCTTTGAACTAGTCTTGGCTAAGGATATTAACCTACTTGTTATTTATTAGTTTTAAGCTTTACTCCTTATTTTTTGATCCATTTCACATAATTTTTGATGACCAGAATAGGTCTTAAATGTGGTGGTGTGGATAGTTGGACTTTCCTCATTTTTGTATGTTAAACCCCAGTTGGACCCTCCAGAGAAAGCTGGACTGTATAAGCAGGTGAAAGAAAGTGCTTTGAAGGACTGTGTCAGGAAAAAGAAGGACAGACGAGGGAGAAGACTTGAAGAGAGACTTAAGGAAGTGAGAGAGGGAGCTGGAAGAACGACAATAAAGAGAGAGTTTTTGAGACAGGGCAGAGTTGAAGGACATATGGGTGGTTTACTGAGTGGAATGGATTCAGATATGTGAAAAGAAAAAAGATTGGTGGGTCCAATGCTGCTGTATGTTCTGTGTAAAACCCCCCTAACTGAAATTCATAAGTTGATACATCCTCCCTACAAGCTCCTATTCTTAGCCCACTTATGTTACATGTTACCTTTCCCCCTTTTCCCGCCACTGTGTTATCCCTCCCCTACTCCCCAATTGGTTCAAGGCTTGCAACCCCTCCCCTTTTCTCCCTAGTGATAAGTTTTCATTGGTGGCCACAAAGAGGAACTCCCATTTCTCCTCCCCTTCCCTGAGACTTTATAAGCCCTTGCATTTCTTTGTTCTGTATCCAGTCTGGTCTGGGTCCAGACAGTGTTGGTGGAGATTAAAGTTACTGTTTAACTGTCTGGCTGGCTGGATCCTCCTTTCTTCCTCTCTGCCCTGTTGCATGATACATCTTATCGTCGTGAGGCTTCCCTCAGGGAAAAAGAATCCACGAAGGCTGACTCTTCACAGAGTGCTGAGGAGCAGCTCAAGATCACGCTTGCTCCGGTGCCTGGGCTAGCTCGGGGTGAAGCCGAGGGGCTTCAGTGACGGCACCGCGACACTTAAAATGTTAAGTATACAGATGGGGTTTAGGCATTAATATACACAACTCCCATTAGCTTTGTTGATGTATGCATTTTCAGATAAATGTTTCATTTGACCAGGCTGATTCTAGTCTCTTTTTTTTTCTGGATTTTGTGGTTGAGCTTTTTTTGCCTATAAACAAAGCCATATGCCAGACTGAGGATGGTGTGTCTTTTTGATCATACCACAGAATTTTCCTGGGAACCTTAAGCCATAAAAGAAATACCTTTTGCAAGTTATGTACCTTTCATGTTCTTGGTGTCATACAGATAGATGTTTGACTATTCTCATCATTTTAAAGCAGCATTTTTAAGTATGAAATTCTCCTTTGCACACCTTAATAGATGGCTTCTTCTTTTAAACCTAAAATTACCAGGTCCAAAAAAAATCCATATTTTGGACTCTCTGTGAAGCAGTGACTCTCCATTACAAGCTAGGAATCCATATAGCTGCTTTATTTGATCTTCAGTAACAGAATCCTTTCAGATTTATTTATCTATTTAGACAAAATTAAACAGTCTAAGATAAGGAGCCAAGTTCACAAGAGCTAGCCATGGCTTAGAGATCATGAAAAACTGATTCTGTAGTTACCATTGTGAATGACAAGACTCCCAAATGCAGGTCCAAGATTTGTCACTACTTTTGCCATATTTCCTAAGTTTAGCATCACTGAGGGATAGTCTGAGTGTTTGGGTCATAAGCCTAAGGTAGAAAACCATACATTCTTAGGTTGGTTTTAGGTTCAGTTTTATCTTCAGCTTAGAGGAGTAGAAAGTGCATATCATTGGGAAGGCCAGCAGAACAATCCCATTATACAGAGGCTTAAGTAACAGTAGTCACACAGCCACAGATAGAAGTCTGTAAAACACATGCATAGGCTTTAAATCAATCTCAAAATAACTGTCTGATAATATGTGACTCATAAATTTTAGAAGAGTTTATATCCCTGCAGATTTTTTTCACAGAGGAGGCAAAGGGATGGGCGTCATATCTCCAGTAAAACATTGTTTTTTGTTCACATGGTTTCTGTGCTTCTGGTATTGTGAGAAATAGCCACAGGGTGATTTCTAAACATAGGGAACACACTTTTTTCACATACTTCGGTGTTGGGCAAAGCTGAATTCACCTTATGTGAATTTTATCAAATTTAGACCAAGGCACATATCTGGTAAGAAAATTTTAGCTCCATTGCTGAAATTTCAGAAAGGTAATTGCACATTGAAATAAAAATGAGTGCAGGAATGGCATCATTACTAAAAGGTTCTTCTGAAACTTGCATTTTATTTGCAAGAGATCTTGAAAAAGCAGTCATATAAATACAATTGCCCAGTGGTATATAGTTACATTACCAGGATACACTTATGACTGAGATTATGTGCTGCAGTAAGTGCAATAATAAATAATAGCAGAGAACGATTTGCTGAAGAAATTCCAAAGGCTGAATCGCCATTTTTGTTAAAATAATTACATCGGGAAGAGTTTCAAAATTACAAGAGGACACATTCACTTAAACCACGTAGAAAGGATTAAACAGTGGTGGTGGTACATTGAGATTGTCTTTGGCCCATCCTCAACATAGCTGAGAGTATGTGAGTACTCACAAAATTCTTAGCTCAGCAGGAATTTTCTGCATTAAGTTTTGATCCATTCTTTTTAATTCCCTCCTTAAGTAACATCTACTGGGAGACATATTTCAAGTAAGACAAGTTTTCTTTCTTTATTTTTGCATCAACAGCTGCTGTTAAAACTGAGAAATTAAAGGCTAGATCTTAACAAAATCGGAAAAAACAGTGGAGAATATAGGCTACTTGTATGAAAAAATATGCAGGGGCCAGAAATGTATATAACACCAGACCTGAAATAAAACTTGACTGTCCCTGGAGTAACTAATGACATATAAAGCCATGGGACTGTGGACAGTATTTGTCCATTGTACTGAAAACAATCCAGACCCAGAAATTCTCATTCTTATTTCTCTTACATAGAAGATATTACCTTTTCATTGATGTAAATCTAAGCCTTAAAAAGTAAAGGTCTAGGGCCAAGGAACTTTGCTTATCTAATTTCCTCATTTTTGGAGTCTTCATGTGAGGAGTTATCATTAAGCATATCTAGTGCAAGAGGCTAATAATAGGAGTTCTGTATATCTGTAGACTATTATAGCCTACTATGGAAAGAATGCTTGTTCTTTAGGGCAAGCATTTGGGATTTCAGATTGGAGGCGAAAGTCCTCTGGAGTCCTATTAATTTATGCCATAGAAGTAGACAGACTTGTGCACTGTACTATTGCCTATGGAAGAAGCTCTAAGAGATGAATTGGGAAGCTGTAATTCCCTGCAGGTACCCATATATGAGCCAGGGAGGGAAACTGGATTAAGATGCTAAGAAAACTGTACTTATACTTCCTCCTAACTACTCCTCTGGGGAATAACTAAGATGCTGAATTTAATAACACTTGAATCTGGAATGGAATTCACACAGCTAAAAGGATTTTTGGAGGGTAAGAGCTCTGGCCATGCTTACAAGATTCCTGTGGTAAACATAAAGAAATCAAAAAGAAAATGTGCATATGTTGGATCGTGTCCCATCTACAGTTAACTGCTCATCTTAATTTTTAATTCCTCCTTCTTTACTATCTTCACTTAATAAAGCACATTTTATTTCTAATTTCTAAAAATTCAGCCAACCTCATAACATTCTAATGGACTTGGTTCAGAGAAGAATGAAATAGATCTAGGCAAGTGGAAATGATGCTTGGTGGAAATGTCCCATTCTTAGATTAATTTCTTAAAACAGTTAAATCTAAGCTATGAAGTTTTCATTTTATAGTTAATTCCATAGGAACATTTATTAGTATTTTTTCAGTGGTGTCTAATGTCAGTTTTAGTCTTCATTATTATTGTAAAAGTTAATTGGCAAATAAGGACTTTTAGAAAAGTATTTGGAATATATTTCAAATACAGAAATACGATTCCATTAGATAAACATGTCATGGACACCTTTGAAGCCTAATGCAAAAACTCCTAAGGTAAATATCCCAGTAAGTGCTACAATATCTCTACTGGATTTAAACACTCTAAATTTATTGCCCTCCTGACCTTTGAAGAGCTACAAGATCACCAATTTAAAAATGTCCATGTCATTAAAAGGAAATGGAAAAAGTATCAATTATCTGTGCTAAGGAATATTTTTATTTTGAAAGCACAAACTGTGTGTTTATAGCACTGCAGAAAACAAGACTAAACAAAATTTAAAAATCAGTATACCTTTATGCCTCCTTTGACTTTAACAACCTGTAAAATATATATCACAGAAGAAATACGTAAAATCCATCCAAATATATTTCAATATTTTTTCTCTAGGAGACATTTTATGTGATTCACCAATTACAAGTTAGAATGTCTGTGATTTTCCATAGGTACACTACCCACATTATGCTTTCACCTTTTCAAAACCCAAAAGCACTTCTGAGTTATATTCAGAGGTGACTTAAGTCTGGCCTGTCACTGACTGTGACACAGTAGCATATAGACCAAGATAATCAGGATTCACATACCCTGACAGTTTGGGTCAACAGAGACACCAATGGGTGGCAACAGGAAGATGTTTACAACGTAATAAAAATGTATCAGGCAAATGGCTACTGCTACAATTTTCAAGTTTCTGATTTTCCTCCAAATCTTCAAAGTTACATTAAAATGTTCTTCATCAACTCATCACTCGTTTGAAAGTAAAGCAAGCTTATTGTTCTGGAGGAGTGCAGATGGTCTGGCTAGTTCTAGTGAAAAATTCTAGGAACCTCTGAATTGAATGACCCAACTTTGAGTTTAGTGGAAGCTGAAAGAACAATTAGAAATTTCTTCAGGCAAGTAATTCTTCTTTCAGGGTCACTTAAGAATTTATTGCAATGGAAGTGAGTAGTGTTTGACAAGCATTTGGAGACCCATAGATGTAAAATGCTACTTAAATGATAATATAACTATGTATTTATTCATGAGAGAGGCTGAAGTGGGATTGGCTGTCAAAAACTGACAGAAATAGAATTCCTTCTGAATAGTTGTCTTGAGAATCCCTCCTGCTACCTAAGAGATTTACTTGGAAAGAGTTGCAAATGTGTTAGGGGGCAGTAGGTAGGACACAAGATTAAATATGAAAATAACTTTATTCTATTAATACCTCTGATCTTAACTATTTTGTGATCTTTGATATGTCATTATTCTTCCTTCCTTTTCTTTCCTAGATGTTGCCAAACTTTTCTTCTTTTGCAAATTTGTAAGGGCAAAGGAAGGAGAGGGGCACTTTTGAGCGCTAATGACCCAGTTACACAAACAGACATTGCAATAATGACTTTATAACTTTATAACTCTTCAACCTCAGTCTAGCTTCTTGTCAGAGGCAGTGACTGTCTTCTGCTACGTATTTTTCTGATGAATTAAAAAAGGAAACTTAATGACTATATTGATGTTTGTGCAATATTACTATTGCTGTTGTTATCACTCTAATACTATTCATAATTATAATTGTTACATATTTATATAAAAATTGTTTAGCTTTTCATTAGGGTCTCAGACTACAAGTTCACATAACAGAGATCTGGGCATCTGAATATGTCAAAAGCAGACATCAGTCTAAGTTAGTGAAAGAACTGTAATGCATACTTTCAGGTCTTGATCTGAACAACAGTGACCTGGAAGCCCACCAGATTTATGTAGGTAGTAAATTAATTCTTTTCAGAACGTGAAGAACCTATAGGACATACATATTTTTTGTCTTGAGAGGTACACTGAGAAATGTATGCATGAGGAAGTTTGTACATATTCCCTTTCAGTTAGCTGCATGTGCCTGTAAAATAGTCATATTCAGAACAATCAGATTAATCTATAATCTGTCCATGAAAAATTCAGGCTTTGATTTTTCCTTTAAACATTATGCTTTATTGATTTTCAAATATCATGAAAAGGACATATAATTATTTAGCACAGAAGAAAAACAGGTTTAGATCTTTCAATAAACAGAGGAAACAAAATACTCATTACAAGAAATGACAGTTTGCAGACCTTATTTCATAAATTATGGAAAAGCAAGCAGAAAGTAATATCAATTTAATGGTTATAAATAATCTAAAGTAAGATAATGCAAAACATTTCTGTGATTATCTGACTGACTTTTTTGCACATCCCTTTTAATCACATTTTATATTTTGTGGGGTTCTTTTGGGTTTTGGTTTGGTTTTTTTATTAAAGACAGTATAAATTGCTTTTTGTGTGTAAAATGTTTGCTGACAAGAGAACACAATGCCACTTCTATGAAAAGAACCCGAAATCTAAGTTTATGTTTGCATATGTGAGGATTTGTAGTAGAGCTGCTTGGATGTCTATCCAATCAAGAAATAAGAACAGTACCATATGACTGGGTTGATCAAGGCATCCAACACACAAGTACTCTGTGAGAACAATTCATATTTAGTCCCTAAAATGAAAAACTTTTTACAGAAACTATTTTAATTCTGAGTATTTTATAAAGTTGAAAGAACTGCAATCTGCTCATAGATATGGCATAAGAAAAGGATTTAAATAAATTATTCATAACAAGCCGTTCACTCATCTACTTTCTAAACAATATCCATCAAAATCCAGTGTTCCTGAAGGTGTTTATATGAAAACAAACTGTATGTATAGACACGGATATGAGAGTGAACTGCTCTATATTATGCTTGATAAAATAAAGAAAAACTTGTTACTTCAACCTATAATCCACAGTTTAAAAACAATTTAGTAAAGTAACTTTTACAATAAAATTTCCATATTTTGTTTGCATTATATTGTTCCACAGGTCAGTTGTGTAGGGAGCAGTTTGGCAGCTGAGTCCCTGATTTGACAGTGGTTATGTGTCTTGATATAGTTAAAAGAGTTTAACTTGATATAGTTCAAAAAGACAAAAATTCAAAATTAAATAATATTTCCCTCAAAGTACTGAAGCTTTTCTAACCTAAGATGCTGTAATATTGGACAGGAAAAAAATAAATTAGCTGTTTGAATATGTTTCTGTATAAGAACAGACAAATAACATTTTTTCTTTAAATGACCATAGATTCATTCTGTAATGGAAGATACTATATTGCAATAATATTATATAGCTTCCATTGTCTAAAACTGTAGAGATCTCAGTTGTTCAAAATGTAATCAGATGGGACATGGATTCACATGTAGACTGCAGCCTAAACTGTATATTTGGATGTGCAAGGTCAGGTCTTGAATCCATAGTTGTCAGTAACACTTCAAAGGAATATGGACACCCTCAATGGAAATAATTCAGTAATCAAAGATTGTAACAATTTAGTTGTGTTTAAAGTAATAAATCCAAAATCTCTGATAGAGCACATAAGGACTTTAGTTCTCCTTCTGTGCCCCCCACAGCCATCTGTGCCCATGAGTGTATAGAAGCAGTGACAGAGGACAAATTCTGGGACATCTAATCTCTGTTCTACAAGCAGCTCAGCATTTTAGCTCTCATTTTCCTGAAAACCCCAAAGTGATATGATCCATCATGCCCTCTGGAAAAGTCATACTTTAGGTGTTAGATAAATATTAAATAAATAAATCCCACAGTGAACATTTAAGGAATCTGATTTTGGGATGTGATGTCTGTGAAGTGACTACTGTATTAGCAAACTTGTAAACTATTGCCAAGAATTTTTTTTTGTAAAAAACTGTTTCTGTATGTCATTACTGTCCCAGTACCAGGAAAAGGACTATGCTGACAATTGTATGGCATAGATAATCATATTCTCATTCCTGGAAAAAACTCTATACAGTCATGAGTTTGCAGGATGGCAGACTTTCTGGGAATTCCCTGGCAAAAATAAAGGGATGCAGTTTCTTTTTCTTTTACAATTCACAGACCCTGATACACTTAAAAGACTTCCACATTTTCAGGCTGTAGGTAGTTACCACATCTCGATAAAAAGTTTTACTCTAAAACATATAGCATATCTGCATGTCTTTTCATGACTGAACACAGTGCCCTTCAAAACACAGGGAGGTTTCACTTCCAGTGTAGAATTTATCATTATTTAGAGTTGGCTGTGGGAGGAAAATCATCATTGTGTGGGTAGCAGAAACTAGTAATAAAGAAATGTTAATTGCATCATAAATGAGATTCATGTAGTATTGAGAGGCTTGGTTTTAGGGTAGCTACACTGTGTGGAGAATCTGTAAAGGAATAGGTTTCTCTAACTTCATACTCTTAGTCATAGAATTTAGGAGACCTGAGGTAGCACAGTTTGGGTTCATGTTAAGTAATAAATATAAAGAAACCTTTCACTGATTGCCTTCTTGAAAATATCCCTTCTAGTATAAAGAGCATATAGCACTTGTAATTGATGCTCTTAAGAACAATATATTTTTTACTTAAAAAAAAAAAAATTAAGCTGAGGGAGAACATCCTTGAGATTTGTGGGAATGGTACTCATCCTAATACTAGTTTTGTTATCTAACACCAGGCTAAATGGGCATATGACATGAATCTCATAGAGGAGCTGAAAATTAAAGGGAAGGCCTCTTCAAATATTGCTCACTAGCCCCTTAAGGAGTGTCTGGTTCTTTCCCATGCATTTTCAGAGTAAAAAAAATATTTAGTTAATTATCCTCTTAAGTTTACCCAGGGGGCGGTGTGTGTGTGTGTCTGTGAGACAGGAAGGCTTGGGGCTGTGTGTGTTACAGTAGGTTTTTTGTCTTGTAATTACTTGAAAGAGTCTGAATTCCTGAGGCTTGTCAGACAAGTGATATTTGTCTGATTTAGGTAAAAGATGTTAGGTAATGTCTGAAATAGCAGAAGGTACTTGAATAGAATATTCCATCAACCAACATACATAGTACTTGGAGTCACATATGGTAAGAGCTTTGAGTTGTAGCTGCCACTGAGGCTGGCAACACAGATGTGTGTATCTCAGAAAACTGAGATTTTCTGAGATACACACATCTAATTGATAGTTTTTGGAGAAATGAAAAATTTTAAAGGCTATATTTTCTAAAATACTTATTATATTGTTAAAAGTATTTAGCAAGAGGATTACTGCATTCTAGAAAAGATGGATATGGCACCTTGAGCTAGCACTATCTGTTCTTAAATTCATTGGGAAGGACACTGAAAGTGTGTAGAAACTTCTAGGCAAATGCCAGCTCCTTCTGCACTAAATGGTTTTGCCAGGGAGGATTCATCTTGGTGTGCACTAAAAAAATATATGATGTCTGGCCTTCTCAGGATCTTCCATTCTTTAATACATTCAGATTTTATTGTCATTCTGGCTTAGATAATACTCCTGTTACAATTTTTGCATTTTTCCTTTGCAGAGAAAGAAAAATACCACAAAAACAGTATTTTGGTTTGAAAGTCAGAATTTCTGGGGTTTTTTTTGCTATTATTTCCAGTATAATTAATGTCTCTTCTATAATTTATATTTTAAAAAGCTTTCTTTCTCCAGTTTCATGATGTAGTTCTCACCTTTTGGGAAATGAATATATGTTTGCTGTCTTCTATACATTTATGGTCTTCTGTGATCACTAAGGAGATTCCACAAGGATTCCAGTAAAGGGATTCCACAAGCAGGTGAGGTTGACTTTCCAAAGGGATTTTACATCAAAGATCCTTGAATTATCTCTTTCTGAAAAACAGAGAGCAAGTTGTTGCACTGCACCAGGTAGATGTTTTCTCTGTAAGGAAAAGGGTCTCAGTTTCACCCCAAGACCTTTTAAGGGAAGAAGGATAGAAGTTTCTATGCCCCCCTGACTGCAATTGGCTCAGTGCCAAGACAAAAACACTGACAGGTTTCTTTAGCTGTTCCTCAGAAGTCTAGCTATTCCCTATTGGACTACTTGCCAAAAAATCCACCTAAACTATCCAATACTTAAGGAAGGGCACAAGGCTTCTCAGTGCATTTTTGGGATGTTGTAACAGGTATATAGGACCTGTCCCTACGCTGTGCATGGCTTTTGTTCTTTTGTATTGTATTATTTTCTTCTTTAATTAAAACCTTTTTGCCTTTTCAAGACACTTGATCATGCCGTCTCGCAAATATTAAGTCATTCTGAGAAGTGCTGGACAACGCCAGAGTGTGTTGGACCCTCGTGGAGCTAAGAGCACCTGGCTTGAGGAGAATTCCAATAGCAAGTCAATAGAAAATTTCACCCAGAAGCAATTTTTCAGTTTCTCTAATTTTCTTGTAGATTTTGTTAATTTGCCCTTTGAAATATTTTCCATTAATGTCTTTGAACTAGGAATCTGATTCTGCCAAGGTCATTCATACTTAAATTTCCAACTGCTATCACTTTCAAAGCTGTTATTTACAGTTTGTAAGAAAAATGAAAATTGAGTACGTCCGTGACAACTTCTTATTTTTACTTTTTAATGGTTTGGTGTGTTGGGGTTTTTTTTGAGGGTGGGCTGTTTTTTTGGTTTTTTTTCATCTTTTCCAGAATTCAGTCTAGAGTTAAACACCTATTCCCAGCGATCAAAATCGAAAGGACTGAACCTAAATGAATGCCTATTTGACAGATTTATATAATTCATCTACCTGCAGCTGGATGAGAAAGAATGAGATCCTGCTGTCATCTCATTTATACACTATCCAGTATATTAGTCTTCACAATAAAAAGACACTGTTTCAATATGATACATGTAGACAAAATTCTCACTTGGTATTAACTTTTAAAATAAAAAATTTAATGTAGGATGGGACTAATGACAGTTTTTTGCTGTGAAGATGGGTGACTGACGGACTACAGCAAGTGAACTTTATGTGTATTAACTTCACGTTTCTAAACTTTTTTATGAGGTATTTTATCATTAAAATGATTAAAAGGAGTTGCCTGTCTAAACAAGCAAAGTCACTTTTTTTTAATAACAGACAAAGAAAAGATGCTTCATTGTATCAAAAATCTACAATATTCAGGTGAAGCCCACTATGTACTAAAAGAGTTTTCTAGTTTATATTCTATTTCATGAATGCACAGTAATCTTGTGTCCAGTTAGAATTATAATTTCTGTGTGAAAAATCTTGCATTTCATAGAATTTATTCCTGAGAAAATAAGAGAAAACCTGATCTTTATAAATGTCGCATACAAAACCAATTGTTTTAAACTATCAATTTGTGAATTGAAGATCAGGAATTTATGCAGGGCAGTTTGTCCTTAGAAGTCCAAAGCTGTCTACATTGATATTGTAAATGATTACACTTTTCCATGGCATGAAATGAGGTTTTGAAATTATTCTGTGATAAGTCTTATGTTTCTTGTTAGTTATTCCCTATTTTCTGTGTATTTTTAAAATTCTGTTCCTGTATATGTATGCTAATTTTTTATTTGTGGTTTCAACTACATCCCACATAATGTGAACACAATCATAGATTCAAAGAATATATCAAATTAAAAAAGACCCATAAGAATCACTGAGTCCAATACCCTGCACCTTGCAGGACTACGTAAAACTAAACCATATTACTAAAAGCATTGCCCAGACACTCCTTAAACTGACAGGCTTGGTGCTGTGAGCATTTCCTTGGGGAGACCATTCCAGGATCATTCTCTCAGTGAAGATACTTTTCCTAATGTCCAATCTGAATTCCTCTGCTCACATTCCTCTGCTCAATTTCCTTGTGGTCACCAGCAACTGAGAGGTCAGCAGCTCTGCCTCTGTGAAGAGGTACAAACTGATTTCAGCCACTCTTTGTAAGTCTAGCCTACTCACCCCTCAGTGTTTGAGTGCAAGGGTTTGCTCTCCAGTCTGTCACAAACTGACCCTTTCCACAAGCAACACAGGGAGTATAGTAGGGTATTGGCCAAATTGATTTTATATCCATATTATTGGTATTTGAAAGGGCAATCAGATATACTGACTTTTTTTTTCCCTTTAGAACTGATTCCAGTAAGAGACTTCTTAACTTCTTACTTCAGTAATTTTTTTTTTGTTTTGTTTCTATTCATTCTTCTTTTTTTTCTAATCACCTGTGTCTTTTTCCTCTAGAGAGTGTTTAAAATAGATTTTTACCTTTCTGAAGTGGATGTGCCAGATATTTCTCTGTTATAAGACCGGGAAAATTAGAAAATAAAAATACACTTAAGGCACAACATCGGAGAAATTGTAATAGAAAAAGTGAATTTGGTGCATATGTTCAAGTGGGAGGGGAAACCTCTCTTCTTCTGAATCTTTCCTTCTTATTGTAAAGAGTCAAATTGTGTTTGATGTTTACACACAGTGGAAGAACTCTAGCACAGGATGCTGTAAAACCCCCAACATCTACCCCAGAATGTCCTAAAACTCAAGACTGAAGAATTATAATTAAATCTCTACTGCAAATCAAGCAAAGAAAAAAAATTCTGTCTAGAAATTGAGTCACACATATGCATGTTGACTTCGTTTTCAGGAAATCCTTGCACTGTTTGCTTGTTCAATAGTCAGATTGTAAGTAAAAATTGTGTGTTGTAAAGGGCTGAGTGAGATCACTGTAAGAGTGGCTTATTCTGGAGAAAGGAGGACCTGGGTTGACAGCAGAGGTAAGCCTGGATTTTCAGGGACTGTAAAGTCTATGCAGATGGAATGGATGGAAATGAACTTCCATGGGCTTCAGGGACTCCAGATACTGAGGGCTACAGAGCCTGGATCATCCTGCAATACTAGTTTCCTTGAGGGCTATAGGGTTTGATGTGTCACAGAAAGTTTCAGCCATGAACAAAACATGATCTGTGATGTGTTGCTGTCACCAACATAGACCTGATTCTGCTTCGTAGCAGGCAGCTGTCAGGAGCTTGCCCAGCTAGACAGTGAGGATATCCCTCATAGTTTGGGTCTCCTAATTCAGTGAATCAGCAGTCATTCACAGCTATGGGCTCTACACCTGCCCTTCTGACATTCATTCTCCATATCATAAGGACCAAGCAATATACCCATGGTAATGAGGATCTATGTGAGGAAGATAAAACCAGATTCCAGCCAAAGACTGAAAGTGAAAGCAGCATTTTCCAGACTTTTCATTTATCCTGCTACTCTAATTTCACACCAGAAAAAGCTGTGGAAGCAACCAATATTGCCTCTGAACAGTTCTAGAATGGCAGTTATTATAAAATTGGTAGGGTCTAGTATATAAATTTGAATAAATATAGATTATCTGCATCTATTAAGTAGATAAACTGGTAACCTGAGCATGCCCAGCACCTTTCTCTGACTTGATACTAACTGGAGAAAAGATATTTTAGTTCAGTCCTATTAAACTCTCTTGAAATTCAGAGAACTGTACCAGAAATACTCTGCAGCTTCCACTGATTCCAGACTGGCTGGTCATTGTTTGACACAGCATTGTATGGGCCAAAACTCAGTCAGACACAACCAAAACAAGTTAGCACAAAGACAGTCAGATTTAAGACCCCGGAAATGTTCCTTGCATGTGCACACTGTATATTATGGCTTGTTTCTCTGACATCAGCCAGGGAAGTATTATGGAAAATAGGGACATATGTTCTAGATGTTACTGCATCCATAAATGACTGCAAAAAATATTGGCAGTGACCTACAGCTCTTGTAACATCTGAGCAATACCCCTTTCTGTTGATAAATTATTGAACCCAACATGAAACTGAAGGGGGACAAGGAAAAGGAAAGGAAACAGGGTTATAGGTGTGTATATATAACACAGCATTAATATGAAAATAGTTGGTCATGAAGGAAATTTCCACTGTGATTTCTTATGTCTCCATCTCTTGAAAATGTCATGGCACCAGATTCCTCAAAATGGGGAATATCACCTCTGGAATTGCCTTGTGGTACATCAGGAGATAAGAGTTGGTATTGCAGGCTTCTAAATGTTCCTTCCAGCCGTTGTCACTCTGCAGCAGTTATCTTCTGTAGTAAATGAGGAGTGACCTCAGTACAATTCACCACAAATGTGAACAAACTCTATTTCAGAAGTCTCTTCTCCCACATTTCTAGTAAGATTTTCTGCCATTAGTTATTTATTCTTTTCAGAGGCTGAGGGCAGTAGGAAGCCATTCATCAGCATGCTGAAGGTCAGTTCAGATTCCTGTGATTTAATTTCTTCATATCTCTCTGTATCTGCTGGTCTGTTGCAAAGAAGACAGCTTGCTCCCAAACATCAGTTTGACCACAGCTGAGCTGATGAAGACTGTTGTAGCAGCTACTTTGTGTTCATCTTGTCAAAATGAGCCACAGATGAAAATAAGATTCGGGTTGACGATTCCACGGTGCAGATGGCCACCTGAAGCAGCAGTACTGTTCTGCTGTTCCTGCTCTTTTAAAGGAGCTTGCTTCTCGGGTACTGGTCAGCTTCGAAACCTAAGGAAAATCACAGGGGCATTGCTGGCATTCCAGACTGCAAACAGATCACAGAGGGAGAGATGACGGCACTGAAGTTTAAATGCACTGACTGTTTAAGACTAATACACATTAAGTCTAAGAGTAACAAGGTCAAAAATCTCAGTTGCATGCTTTTGCTAATTTATCAATATAATTTAGCATGCAATAATGAGACTGAACTCGCTCAACCCTACCACTGAGCCATGCAAGCATTAGCTTGTTAGTGCTAGTTATTTTCTTTATCTGCCAATAACTTCTGCTTTCTGAATGTTTTATTGTTATGCATTGACATTTTGTGTATTTTTTTTTTATTTTAATATATTGTGATAATTAAGCCAAGACCAGAGTGACTATTAGGTTTTTGATGCTGCTTCTTAGGTTTAATATTGCTTATGTGGCCCAAAGTAGCTGTTTTCCAGCTTTCCTAGAAGGCCTAGTAAAAGATATTCCCTTTCCTCAGAAGCTTTTCTTCTAGCACAGAAGAATCCTTTAAATTTGAAGAGACCTCTTAAGATCATCTGGTCCAATAGCTCTGCTTGAGCAGCTTGCCCAGGACCCTCTCCAGTCTGGTTCTGAGTATATCTCCACAGAGGGAGACTTCACAACCTCTCTGTGCCAATGTTCGACTGCCATCACTGTAAAAGAACATCTGCTTGCTTGTGTTCATATGGAATTTAGTGCTTTTTGTGTGTTTTCTTTTTAATTTGTCTCCATCATCTCTTCTTCTGTCAATTAGCACTATTGAGAGAGTCTGGCTCCTTCTTCATCACTCCCTCCCACCAAGTATTTATATACATGGAGAGGTTCCCCCTCCAAGCCTTTTCTTTCCCAGAATTTTAGATATATAGACAAGGAATTAATTAGGAAGGTCTAAAAGTGAAATAAAATACTTTTCCCAACTGAAATGAAACCTTTGTCTGGAGGGATTTGTATAATAATAGGTAGGATTTGTTTGTTTGTTTGTTTTATAACAGTTGCTGTATTTTTTTGTCCTTTTCTTTGTTTTGTTTCTTTTCTTTCTGACACTTCCTTCTGGTTGTTTTTTTGGTTGGTTGGTTTTGGGTTTTTTTGGGTTTTTGGTTGGGGTTTTTTTTGGTTTGTTTGGTTGGGGGTTTTTTGGGGTTTTTTTGTTTTGTTTTTTGGGTTTTGGTTTTTTTTTGTTTGTTTTTTTGTTTGTTGGGTGGTTTTTTTTGTTTTTTTTTTAAATTTGTTATTGTTATTTATTGCACCTGTTATGTCAATGTTACATTGTGTCTCTAAAAAAAGGAACTATTTTCTTAGAGATTTTTGTTTCACTTGTTGGTTTTTGGTTTTTTTTTTTCAATGCTTTCTTTCCCCCTTATAGAAAATACCCACATCCTGTGAGTTTTATGAACATCACCTTTTAGGAGGGAGGCCTGATGTTTTTCCTGTAGATGTTCAATAATGTGGCTACTGTTAGGAATAACCCTGGTAAAGTATAAATAAAAGGTTATTTGTGGTAGTTTTATTCCAAAATGTTAATAGCATAGTATCAGCTCATAAATCATTAGTGATGAGCTCCTAATTATGTGCCGGCATCACAGTGGGATCCAACCTAATACCAGAAATTTACATATTCATGAATACACCCATATTCATGCATGGAAAAATGCAGATTACAGCAGAAATCAAATAGTCTTAGTTTTCTCCAAACTGTTATTTGGGTGAATTGCCTCCTCTCCTAACATGCTTCTGCCAGCTATTTACCTATGATATATATTCAAATTCCAAAAAGTTTTCTTTGGAGTTCAGTTTTAGACTGTACATAGATGCAACTTGTCCAAAAGAATGTGTGTAGTCTGCAATGTTACAGGTAATGAATACCGCCTATAATTAGTGTCCAGTCCATTTCTACTTACTGACATGAATTTTGAGTTTAAAATATGGCTGGTGTATGTTTAGTCTAGAACTAATGGGCTATTATCTAAATTTTCTGTGACGTAAGTTGGAATTAATGGGGTTTTTTTAGATCTACTCTTTCTTCAGCAGATATTTACAGTTTTCTGGAAAGGGGAAAGTTTGTTTTGGATAGTGTAGATACTTCACCAGATCAGTTATAAGGGATGACTTTTACCTGCAAGTGGTAAGAACTGGAGGGAAGAAGATGGGCTTTATTTGTTATGATTTTACAGACCCTCACCTTACAGGCCCTAGAAAACATCAGCTTTATTGATGTGAAAGCAATCAACCTTTCCCCGCCCTGAAAGAAAGTAATGTGAAAGTTTATTTTCAGGCACAATGAAATTCTCCAGAATAAAACTTTAGGGAAACATTAAAACAAACACTTGTTAAATGTTTGTTGCAGGTTCTTAGCCCTGTAAACTTGGAGGGTCTTTTCTTTTGTGCCCCTTTGAGAGCAGCACTTTCTTATTTACCCTACTCAGTCTTTGGATCTAATGTGGCAGCTCACCTGTAGATCTCTTTCAAATGAGTCACTTCCTATGTCTGTAGTAATTTTCACCTTTTTCATTGAAGACTTTAATTGAAAAAGATTTACTGACACCTGACACCCTGTCTCCTATGGGCTATCTCTGCTGTCACCCTGTCTCTGTACAGGCCACAGTCTCTGCTTGGGGTTTGTTGGGTCTGCTAAAACTCAGACACCAGTTATAGTAATTTTTAATTGAATATATCTATAACCAGTTATGTGTATTTCCACAGAAGCTATTATTGAAGGATCCCTAAGCAGTTTTTGCAATTAACTATTACTCAGATTCATATCAAACCTGCACAGTATGCAGTGATAGTAAGACAATGGTATGATAATAAGAAAATCAGTATGTCTAGCAATCAGCAATCTCTGTTTTAGAGAGTAATGTCTTTTAAAAATGACTCACCAAGAAATTCAGAATGCCTTTTCTCTTCCCACCTGCTCCCCATCCAGCCCCACAAATACCTGTTTATACCTGTGTAAGCCTCTCAGATATATCTTAGCGCCATAGAGCCCTTGCTGCCGCACTGGCCAGTTGCTGTTGGTCAGAGTCTGGAGAAGCTGCTCCTGATGGCACATTTTTCCATGCCAGCTGAATCCCTTCCTTGTTATTCAACAGACTCTCCAGCACAAGGCTCAATACTGGGCCATGTGACAGGTCTGCCGAGGCATGAAATGAAAGTTCAATATCTAAGGGAAATTGCACAAGGAATTTGTTGAGTCACACTTACCCAAAGTATGGCAGGGTGAAATTGCCAAGTTGTTCTGCAACAGTGGTTTGCATAGTCCAAAAATCTGTCTTTGACAGAGAGAAATGTTGGGTGCTTTCATATCGTATGCTATAAATACAGCAGTTATATGGTAGGGAATAAAAACTCTGATTAAATAAAAAGTCTTTTCAGCTCTTAATTTTGAAATGTGCTTCTTTGCTCTCACCTTCCTTGGACTACCACAGCAGTCTGATTCTCCTTTTCCTGTTGTCTATTCTAGTTTATGCTTGAAATTGCAGGCAGAGCCCTGCTCATCCTCTCGGCTAAGTATTTTTCCTGCATGCAGGGTCTGCAGTGGTGTGTCACTGAGGTTTTGGTGCCTGTGCTTTTAGTCCTGGACATCTCTGGCTCTATCTGGAGAAGGTTGGAATATGGTCTGAAACCAGCAAGGTTCCAACCCTCAGTTCATGATCTTCATCAGAACAAAACAAGAAAAAATTATCTGATAAGGAAATGTGAGGGTTTTTCCATTACCCATGAACCTAGAATGTTCTCGTTTTACTCAAATCTGCATTTCATTATTTTTTAATAAAAATCCTAGCATACATATTGAAAGGAAAAATAAATAAAAATTATTAGACTGATTATCATTACAGGTCCTATTGTATAGAAATGATACTGTTGCATAAATTAATATATTGAAACCATACAATCCCATAAATCAAGAAATTTTAAAATATTTTAAGGTCACCTT
Organism: Prinia subflava; assembly: GCF_021018805.1. NCBI lineage: Eukaryota > Metazoa > Chordata > Aves > Passeriformes > Cisticolidae > Prinia > Prinia subflava. The sequence goes on along the minus strand of NC_086247.1, from coordinate 26,023,788 downwards.
TAGCTTTATTAAAATAAAATGTTTGACAGAGGGCAACTAATGTGGTAATACACTCTCTAGATCATATAACCAAGTAGCCTTCTAGTACAAGTGCAAACAACCTATTTTCCTGTTTACATGATGCTGCCAGTGGAGCAGAGCAGATGTTGAACTAAAACCATGTGAAGCAACATTGGAATATGCCAGGCTTACCTAAGATTTTCCCCTACTGATGCTCATTTTTTCTTATATAACTTAAAATACTTTTTATAAACTACTTTTAAGAAACCCACTTTTATTGGAGCAGTTTCTTCTATGTTGAAATAATGTGTGACTTTAATATCTAGAATACCTATTTTGCAAATAACTCAAATATTTTTTAAGAGTTCAGATTAAAAAAAACAACAACATCCTTATTCTTCCAACTTATCCAAATATAGCTTTCTCATGCCTTCTTTTATCCCAGTGATATCGCTGTGGTTTTTAATCCTCCATTCTGCTGTGTATATCTCTGGTTTTCTTACACACCAGGGAAGCTTTTGTAATGTACAGAAAGCTCCAGAAATGGGATGTGGCAGCTCAATACTGCAAGGTCATTTAAAGTGTTTTCTCAGCTGACTTCCTATTTTCCTAGCTCGTGACAGGGGAAATTACTTTGCAGGATAACCTTCCTTCTTGGTGCAGAAAGATTAAGAATCTTGTCATATATCAAATTGGGATTTTTTTTACATAATCAGAAGTGCTTGAAGTTGAATAGTGTTCACAAAGAACAAGATACCCCAACTAGGTTAAGGAAGAGGGTAACACTTGCAAGCCATATTTTTAAGCAATGATGTTTCTAGATTTCTATAAGAGAACTTGGAAGTTGCTGGTTTCAGATGCCTGGCCTTAGTACAGTGCTTGTTCTCCCACTGTTTTCATCTGGTTTTTTTTCTGGGACCTCAATTATTTTAAACACACAGCACAAAATTTACCCCTGCAAAATGCATCTCTTCCAGTAGAGTTCAGCCAACTGACAAAAGAAAAAACCTGATATGAAAATTTCCCTGATTTCTTTAATTAAGTTTTGTAATTTTTAGATGTACATTTTCTAGAAATATGAGCCAGTAATATTCTCTTAATTTCTTAGGACATGTCTACAATTTCCTCTTATAAAAGTATTTTTTTGCCTGCAGGAACAGGCAAATTAGCAAAATTAGCAAATTAGCAAATTGTACAACATCTGTGGAGATACTGTCACATGAGATCTCAGAATTAATAATATTTCTAGAATAAATGGGAGATTTATTTGAATGACTCCACCAAGCTGTCTTGATTTGATTTTGGTGGTCCTACTCTACATGTCATGTTGTTGGCATCAATTTTGAAAAGTTGAGAAAAGCAAGTAAGCCTTTTTAACAGTGGAACATAATTGAACAGTTGTGCTTTATTAAATCTGGACATTGCCTACACTGAAATTAGAATAGTAATGAAAAATGAAGTGTCACCCCAGAACATAAACCTAAAACAAAAAGGTTTGAAAGGAGCTCTGGAGGTCCTGCTCAAAGCAAACATAAGTTCAAAGTTGGACTGAGCTGCTGTAGGACTTTTCTAGTTGTGCTTTAAATGCTCCAAAAACAGTGATTCCCTGTTGTCTCTGGGTTGTTACATTCCCATATGGAAGAATTATATACCTACAAGACTCTTACAGACAATGCTTGTATAGATTGTAATGGCCTGCATCATGTATTTTACGTGTGGTTTTAGAAGCATATACAATACTTAATGACCCTCTTCCAACATTCAGCTCAATTTTTCTATCACTTTTCTATTCTTTTATTCTATAAGATGTACCTAAAATCTCTTCTGTATACCTTATTTTCCACTAGTGAGATAGACAATAAGTAGTTCATAAAAAAATCTTGACCCACACGGAAGTTACTGGCAAAGATCTCACATATTACAGTGAGATTAGGGTTCCACTGAAGATATTTGTAAAATATGGCCTTTCTTGGATAACTGTAAATATGAAAATATCTTTGGCAATATAAAAAATGGATATTTTCCTTACCACATTATTTACCTTTATTGCAATATTTGTACTATTTCTAACACTTCATGTAGGAAATTCTTCAAACACTCCATAAATTTAAGGAATGATTCTGGTAAATGTCCAGTAGTTGTTGGCTCCCAATGTAAGATGAAACATATTACATTTAGTACTATACAGTGATGTCCCAAAAAATAAATCTTTCTATTTTTGCCTTGGACATCTCTTGATTCTGAAATCTCCTTGAAGTCAAGGCATCACAGCTAGAGCATAATTTCAGAAAATTTTTTCTAGGTCAGTGGCAAAAACAGTCTTTCTTGAGTTTTAAGGAAACTTTTAGTAAAATTTCAAGCACTTTTTTGAGATTTAAATGAAACATAAAGGAGTTAAGGAACATGCAAAAGAGCCGGAGGGAATGACTGAATATTGCCATAGGTATAAGAAGGAAACAAGAAACATTTTGTGTGGAAATAAGGGAGAGTTGAGAAACTTGGGAGAAATCCAATCTAGAAAAAGTTGTTACATTTATATAGAAAAAATGTGATGCAATTAATATGCATTTTTTCCACTAACTACACTATAAAGCAGCCACTATGGCCCCTGACCTATTTCTTGCTCAGGTCAGACAGCATCCTTACAGACAATTTCTAGCCACATTTTAGAAGTTAGAGTTGGGGAAGAGTATCAGAAATTTACAGTGTTACTGGCCGATTTGGGGGGATAATATTATGCATAGGGCTGGATATGATTGGTATGGAGGCTGGAGTAATTGCTTCAGTGCAGACACAGACTAACAGTCAGGGAATCATATAATCATTAAGGTTGAAAAAGAGCTCTAAGGTCATCAGGTCCAACTGTTAACCTGGCACCACTGTACTCACCAGAAAGCTATATTCTCAACTGCCACACATCTTTTGAACAATTCCAGGGATGGGTTTCCCCACTTCCCTGGGCAGTCTGTGTAAGTGCTTGACAACCATTTCAGGAAAGAAATTTTTCCTTGTATCCAATCTAATTCTCCCCTGTGCAACTTGAGGACACTTCTTCTTTTCCTGGGAGAAGAGGCTAACCCCCACTGGACTACAACCTCCTTTCAGGCAATTGTAGAGGGATAGAAAGACTTCTGAGCTTCCTTTTCTCCAGGAAAAATATCCCCAGCTTCCTCAGCCACTATTCATAAAGCTTGTGCTCCAGACCTTTCATTTCCCTTCTCTGGACATTCTCCAGCATCTCGATATTTTTACTAGCCACAATTAAATTATTAGAATAAATGTATCCTTGCAGTGCTTTCTCTAACACATCCTATCTCTGCTCTCAATTTAGAGTCAACATAAAGTTTCTGATTACTCTTCAGCTTACTTGTTATTTGAACCTTTTCTACATCCACATCATGACTTCCAGAGTGGATGTCTGCCTCTGAGAACATAAAGTCTCTGCCCCGGTGTGATCCCTAGTTCTTTGCTTTTTAGCAAAGAAGAGAAGAAGCAAAGTCGAATGGAGCACTGTGTTCCTGAGGTACCCAAGAGACACCTCTCAAATGACTTTGCTGTATGTGGGCTTGAAAAACCTGTGTGCTCGCTATTCCTCTGACAGAGGAGCAGATATAAAGAAGGGCCAGAGGGGACATGGAATAATGGAATTACTACAGTGGTACTTTATTTTTTTTCTTTTTTTTTGCAAGGTCCTGAACACCTACCACTACAGAAAATGACAGCTAATGTGGGAAATTCACACTGCATAGTGGGAGAACAGGCTGTTGTTTAGTTTGATAGATGGAGCTGTGAAGATTACAGTTCTATTTATCAGTTTCCCTGCTTGTAAACATAAAATATTTTTGTTTTATAAGAATAGCTTTCCTGGCTAGAAATGAAAGGTCATGTGTCTCGCCTTAATTGTATTTAATAACAGTGTGAGGATGCAGAGTTTAATGTGGATTAGCTCATGACAGCTGGCATTGCTAATAGCCCATCAGCTGTCCTGTAGTGGTTTACTGAAGTTTTAATTGTAGCTGTGATGCTCATTCATTATATCTCTGCAACTCACGAGGATTACATTCTCTGTCATATGCATTTATCTCCTCTGATTACATATAATTCTGGTTTTTTCCATGCATTCCAAAGAACTCAAAATTTGGGCAGGATTTTCAAGGGGAGTAAGCAGTGTTTGGTGCTTTCTGTTATAGTCCAGGCCTCAGTGGAGGTGAATTCTCCTAGACAAAGTGTATCTCAGTGCATTTCAGCAGGTTCTCACTTTTGGCTACTCCAAGAAAACCTCACAAAACAGCATTACTGAAGAGATTGAATTAATTTGCCAACTATAGAAATAATGTCTGGAGCACAGCTTCTCATATTTTGTGAGGGTCCTGCAGATAAACACTCTAATTGTCCCTGACTAGACTTATATTTTTTGCAAGTGGTTTTCATTGTCTTCAACCAGGAAGTTGATATGTGCAACAATTTCACCTTCAGAAGCAAGATAAATAAATATTCTTCCAAAAGCTTTCTTGGTCATCAGGATCTCCAGGTCCCCTTTCCATCTTCCAATATTTAGGAACATTTCTTTACTAATCAGTAAAGATGTGTGACATTATAGGAAGACAAAAAGCTTTTGAAAACAGAAAAGACTGTGACCAGGGCTCTAGTGCATGAGCAATAGAAAAACAGATTGATTTACTTAAAGTAGTTTAAGTCCTAGACACTATAGGAGTCACTTTTAATTTACACTGGTACAGATGAACAAGTTATCTTACCCTGGTACACATGAACTTAGATTCTGCCTTTGTAAGGAAAAATAAATGTTGGAAATGTTACTGTGGTTTTGGTGGTGGCTTTTCAGTATCCTGTAAAGTGGAATCATGATGTATGGACTCAGTCTTTGATTACCATTTCCTTACTGCGCCTTGGATGGCAATCACTTAAACTAAAATGTAGTATTAACTCAAATTCAGAAACACATGGTAACAACTTAGTCCCTTATGATACAGTTATTTTGAAATTACTTTCAAAACTGTGCACCCCTGTAGCCTAGCTTTTAATTTGTATATTTTCTTAAGCATATAATAGTATAGACATCCCACTGTAAGACTGGCACCATTCATAAGTTGAGGGAATGAAAATTCAGTTTGTTTTTATTAATTCATGCAGGAGCAGCCCATGTCTGGTATGCAAAACCTACATCCACCAGTTTGTATTTAAACACTGAAAAAGAAATACATTCCATCTTTATTGCTACAGTTGCTTTAAATTAAAATTGCAAAGAAATACAATGCTAGGTAACACAAAGCTTCTTTCACTTCTCTTTAACAAAAAGTTTTATGAACATGCTGATGTATTTTGTAAACATAATAAATTTTATCTAGTGAATCAGTGGGAAAACATAGCCCCAAGGCTCAACTCTTTTGGTATCTCTCTGAAGTGATACTGCTAACATTACTTGCTAAAACTGTCATAAAAGTAAGGAGAAAAACCTTTTAGTAAGTGGTTGCAACATTTTAATACTAATGGCATGGCATTTGCTCAAATGAGAACATTTTGATAAATGCTTGCAGAGCAAAAGGCACTGCATTTTCTTTACACGAATTAAAGATAGAGCAGTAAAGGTCATACATAAAACTCTGCCAAATAACTCTGCATTGGTTTTACAGTTTGTTAAGAGGAGAGGCTCTAGTCTGCTTGTGACATAGAGAAAGAGGGCTGGTTTGACTGTCATTGTGAAAGTGAAGTATCAATGGAGCAAACCATGGAGTGAGAAGAGACAAGTCGTAAAAAGGCAACGACCTGGGCAAATTTTCAAGGTCTAAGATGACAAAGAGCAACCCCAAAAGCTCATCAGTGGATACTGCAGGTTCTAGTGTTCATTGATTTTCCATCCTGGGCTTTGCCATGTCACTGTCAGTCTAATGCTGAGGCTCTGGAAAAACAGCAGCCCATGTGGGGGATGTTCCCAAGGCTATATTTGAAAAACTGAAGGAGAGAGAAAAGGTAATGAAAAACTATTGTAATTTCTCTTGTTAATAGTACTGCTCTCAGTCATTTGTGATAAGAAAAGTATTTTTCCTACTTCTATAATGTGTTCCTATGGTTCATAAAGGCAAGAGTTGGACCCCAGCTTCACTTGGCTTCACTTGCATTTATCTGGAAGCAAAAGATAAGGTCAGGCCTCCATAGATGTTTCCAAGCTGGTTCCTGTCAACATGTCTTCTATATTAATTAGGTTGAGGTTAGAAATCTCTTTACTACAAATGTTTTAAAACCCTCATTAAAAAGACTAGTCTAGATGTACAGTTATGTTAATTTTTTCTCAATTTTTCATCTGTAGGAAAAAAAACCCTTTTTCATATGAATACATGTTGAGAAAGAAAATATTTTAGGCATGGTATATAAAAATGTAAAAGAAAACTAGAAAAAGATTTTTTTTTCCCCAGACTATGCTTTGCTAAATCTCTTTTTTTTTTCTTTTTTCTTTTTTCTTTTTTTCTTTTTTTGTATGATAAAACTGCTACAAATATTTAATAATTTTAAGTGTTCGTTTGGTTTTTTTTTTCATTTCTCTTGGAAACTGAGTTTGCTGCTAAGGGTTGCTTCTGCTCTCAACATGGAAACCTTGAACAGAGGTTTTAAATCATATCATTTGAAGGCACTATGAAATGCACATTAAATATGTTGAGGATGAATAGCAAAACTAGTATTTATGTTGCTAGTTATGTTATATTTACTTTCTATTAAAAATTGCTAGCTTATACAAATTATACTACACTATATTACAAATAGATCAATCTTGCCAAATAAGGTTCAAACACAAAGCGTTTTTCAGGTTGATTGTAGTTTGAAAGAACTCCTTAGTCTTTTGCTTTGCCTTAAAGTAATTGCTAAGAGCACTATAAGATATATTTTATCTTGTGTAAAATCATCAGAAAATAATGTGTTTTACACCTATATACAGTCTGGTTGATAGATTGAATTTTATGTTGAGTCTCATGGCATGACTGTTTTCTCCAACTTGGACAATACTCTTGCATACTGTACTGTCCCTAAAGTAATTTATATTACTTTATCTAAAGTAATATAAATTACTTTAGATATGGTTTCCATTATATCTCCATCTCATTTTTAATTAATATGATATGTGAATGAATATTTTTAATGAATCCTTAATTTTGGTGCAATTCTGATACCTCAATTGACAAACTATGGGGTTGGAGGTACTTGTCAGATTAGTAGAATAATAACTGTAATCACAAAAGGTACTGGTATACATTTATTTAAAAGTAAAAATGGGGTGGGAGAAGGAATGTCTTTCTGTAATTATTTGAAAGAAAAAATTAAACAAGGCCCATAAAAACGATGTAGTAATTTAGATATTATTTTAAATAAATATTTAGGTGAATGTTGAAGGCAAAATATGCTATCAAGAACCTTTAGTAGGTTATGCAATAGATTTTTAAAGAGAAACAGTTGAAGTCTTCTCATTTGAGATATATAGAGTTTCAAGTTTCAAGAAAAAAAAATTGTGCTGTAGGGAACAGTTTTAGCATGGTAGAGAGACAAAAAATGGTCTAAGAGGTGTTTTCCTTTCTCTGTTTATATGCTCCTATGAAAACATTTCTCTAACATTAGAGTATCTATCTGTGTGAAACATAGTGACAAAACAAGCTGTCCCCTTTCTCCTGTATAGGAGATGAAAAAAGAATGGAGAACTGAATAATATAAAGACAGAAATGGCTAGACTATTTATAGATATAAAAATAGCAGTCATATTTGAATCTGCATATATTATATTGACAGGCACCACACACAAAAGAGACATTTTGCAATGTTACATCAGGAAGCAATACTACTCTTAACCACTGAAGAACAATAATCTCAAAGCTGCTCTGATGTTTCTTAGCCAAGATCCCGCCTGCTATGAATGCAAGCAGAGAGAAAATGTAATAAAATTATGAATAAAATCCATGATTCATGAACAGGAGAAAAAAGGCTTAGAGAGACAAGAAAAGTGTCTCCAACAATTTTTTCAATTCAATTCTTCCCAAAATACAGCACAGAAAATGATTGGTTGTATGTGTTTTCAGAGGGGAGAAATCTGTTGTAAATTAAGAGTTCACATACAGGAGGTTTTGTCCCAGTCTATCTGAAACTATCCTCACCTCAACAGATAAGTGTAAGAGCCATTAGAATGCCATTATCCTGTCTGTCACATCTTTTTGAACATCTTGTAGTAAACCCAAAAGGAATAGACTGACTATCTCAACACCACCGTCTTTCTCTTTTTCTGCAGAGTACAAAAGTCACCAAATAGGTGAGCACAACTGACCGACTGCCTCATCAGCAGCAGCAGATTTGACACTGCTTGAGATGTTTTGGGTAGTTGGAATCTGAAGGCCCGAATCTCGGATGAAAATGGTAGGTAAGGAAAAAACACTCTCAAATTTACCTATTAGTGATTGCCTTCACACAGTGCTCTGATGGAAAGCTAGAATGATATTATATTTTTAATGAGTATCCATCTATCTGTCCACTGTCCCATGTGGAGCTCTGAGGAATCTGATCTAGTGAAAGGTGTCCTTGTCCATAGCAGGAGGATTGCAACTAGATGATCATTAAGATCCCTTCCAAGACAAGCCAGTCTATGATTCTATATTATTATTGGAATTACCTGCATGCTGTTTATCTCTCAATTTCCATTTGAATAGTGAGACAATAATAAATAAGTAAATAAATAATGTGCTGGAAAAGCATCTTTCAATTAACATTTCAAAATGCCTCAACATAAGTGAGCAAGTAATCTGATTTTTGTGTTACAGATAAAGAGACCAAGGAATAGAGAGGCAGTTTAAAAATAAGGAATGTTTACAGCTGAAAGTACTAGTATAAGCAGTGGGTTTTTTTAATCATTTAGATTTCTCACTCCACTGAATATGCAATTAAAATTCTGACTCAAAGAATGGAGTAAATTAATGCATCCTCCCATATATTTTGAGTCAGAGTCAAAAATGAGAAAAGAGTGGATCAAACTTGTCTAATCTTGCAACGAGTCCATGTCCTATCCAAAACCCAGCATAAAATACCCATTGTCTTGTGTTTTATCCACAGACTTAGGGGAGTTTTAACATTTTATTCAGTTGAGCTGAGTCAGGTCATTCAGGTTTTAAATAACAAGCAGGAAAGTAGATGCCAGTGCTTACTAGTCAACTTGCATAAAGGAGAAGCAGAGCTCTTTGATTCTAAATAAAGTGAGAGAAAATTTAGAAAAGCTTGAGGAATAGCTGCTATCATCTGATCAATTTTATAAAGAGATTTCAGAATGTTGTTGAAAAACAGGAAAGAAGCCAATGGGGCAGAGTGGGAGAGAGAGGTCAAGAATAACGGTTGTGAATGCTGGGTAACTGTCAAAAAAAGGAAGGATGGAGGCTCAAATTGGAACCACTACCTTTAAAATGGCATTTAATATTAAGTTTATGGATTGGCTGTTTAAACTTACATTTGGCTTCAACTTGTAATCCAAGCTTCTAGCCTGATTGCAAATTTTTTTAATGTTAAAAGTATCTGATCCTAGGTTAATTTAAAAGCCCAGATTAACCATTTCTGTATTAAAAAAAAAAAAAAAACCTCTGGAAAGAAAAAAGAAATATATCACCTTAAAATGAAAGATATTTCTTTAAACATATGTTCTTTATTTGCTGCTGTCATTGACCACATTGGGGTTCCAGAGAAGTAAGTTGACTTTTGAAACATCTACTTTTGAAAACATCTAGTACATCTGGGTGTTGGTTGCCCTATCAAAATCTCTCTACCTGATGACTGCTGACATTGATCCACTCTAGCCACTGACACAATGTTTAATTGTCATTTCTGTGAGATTTCCACATCTTTATATTGCTGAAAAAAGAATAACAGCAATTGTCAAGTCCAGAGATATTTAAAACTCACTTTCAAAAAATCTAAGTTTTCTTTTGTTGACACATTTATGTACTACTTACATGAAATGAAATAAAGCAAAGAATATTGAAAAATACTTAAAATTAAAGGAAAGAAAGCTGTATCTGATTATCTTGTCCTTGAATGAAGCAGAGTGGAATAAGTAAAAATTCCCAAATACATTCATCCTAAATTGCAGGAATGGTGAAGATGGAATAGGTTGTATTGTTACTATAGGAAATGATCTTTTATGGTTCAAGTCAGGGTGAGTGGAACAGGCTCTTCAGGTGAGCGTGCAGGGTTCATCCAGAAGCTGTAACACAGTGTAAGAAAGCCATGTCCTACTGTACCTTATGTAAAGCTATTAAATTGTACTCCTCTTGTTCTACAGGTGATTCTTATGATTCCAGCTGGGCTGTGGTGCTGTAGTAGACACAAGAGCTGTATCTTAAAATTATAGTTGCTCCAAAAAGTCTATTTTCTTAGTCTTACCCATCTGTTGATGGGACATTGTTAGGCTAATTTATCTCACCATTTTACTTCAGAGTAAAGCTAACTTTTGGGAGAACATAATTAGGCCAAAATTCAGAGTCCAAGAAAGTCACAAACTACTTGTTGATATGATAAATACTATCAGATGAGAAATCCTGACAATAAACAGAATAAAAAACCTAATGTCCATACTCAGTCATGTCTAAGACTGAAGGGTCTGGTGTTTAATTGTAGTGGCCATGAGCAGATACTTAGGAAGATGAAGAAAGGAGCAAGGTACTACTCCTTAGCAATTTTCTAACTCTCAGTTATTTCTAATCTGGGAATTCCTTATTCAATATTATTTTCCTAATAAAGAATCCCTAAATTATTTTTTTCCATGAATAAAAGAAATCTTCCAATTAGCCTTGGTATACAAGCTTTGGCACAGTATAGGCTAATTGGCACATTAGTTAATCTAATGTAGTCTAAAGAGAAAGAAAAGGATAAGGGAAATGTAGCATGTTTCAAACACACATTTTTCCTTTCCACTGCAGGTGTTTCTGCACTTTTTCAGTCTTGAATTTGCTCATATCTTTTTAGTACCTATTTTTTATTAGTAAGATACACACCCTAAAAGAGCTCATGATAGTTGTGAACTGAAACTGCTGTTTGCTACATGATTAATTAACTAATCCTTACATGATTCATTTTCTGCGGTTCCATTCGTACACATAATTTGGGTGCCTGCTTTGGAAAAGTTGCTCAACAGTGCACTTGCAGTTTCTCAGGCAATATCTTCTTGACTGAGAAAGATTTAATTTAATGTGAATGCTCGGGATCAGAGTTTTATTCTGGCGTATGTCAATATACTGTCATATACCATATGGGATTATATACATCACATATCTCAACAACAGAACTGAAAAGAAGTTGTAACCCATAATAGCAAAAATCCAGGTCAGACATTGCTTTTTTTTCATATGGCGCCTGGGAAATATTATTAAAGATATTTATAGGAGAGAAATAATTATCTATGTAATGTTTTAAAGAGAAACAAACATCTCCCCTCCCTCAGAAAATCCCAATGTACAGAACTGGAGAAAAAACCCACTTTCTAGATTTATACGGTTAGACACAAAACATGAATCTTCTCATGACAAAGAAACATATGCAGAATTAAACACTGACAAAGGTTAACAGAGCTCATTAATCAAACAGCTGAACATGTTTAAGGCTAACACAAACTTTAATAAGTAGTGGGGGGAACCAGTGATATGCAACTTCCTAGCCAAAATTATTTTGCAGAAAGAATTATTCTCACTTTCCTGATAGTGCTAATGTAACTACTATGAAATGACAATGTCTCCTGTTAATTTCTATATGTCAGTGTTTTAGTCAAGGTCTTAACTTAAAAAATGTTTAAATCGCTATGTTAATGGACTCAGTCCTTCCTTTAAACTCCCAAGAAAAGCTAGTTACTTCACAGGAAATTATAATAATGATAATGATATCATTTTACTCAGGGAAAAAGAAAGAACTTCAACCCTTCCTGTGGAGAATCAGAAGCCAGAGAAATTATATGAATAATTTAAAGATCAATTAGCACTGTGCTGTTAGGAACTTTTACTAATTCGTTATGGACAGAAGTTTTTTTCTATGCACACAGCAACAATTTCTATATTATTTATAAATGAAAAAAAATTATTCTAGCTTTTAAGACATGAAACTATATCATTAATCAGCTGTAAAACAAAGTTAAAGCCTTGGCGGTTCAGCCAATTTTATATGAATTAATTTATTCAGAACAATAATCCAGATTTAAGAAACAAAACCTGTGAATGGATGTATCTATGCATATATGTGAAATTCAATAATTATATCTTACTAATTGATACATTTCTGCCTAACAGATAAAATGAGTGCAAGGTAATAGTCTTCATCCAAGTGAATTTATCTCGGAAAGCACACGTATATAAAATGTGACAGTCTGGAATTTCTCTATCATTAAAGTGCTGAATTGCTCTTTTGACAGATGCATGAACACAATTTCTGTTTACCTGTACATGTTGCACAAGCCTCATATAACGGAAGGAGGTTTTTTGTTTTTTGTTTTTTGTTTTTTTGGTTTTTTTTTTGTTGTTTTTTTTTTTTTTTTTTTTTTTTTTTTTTTTTTTTTTGTTTTTTTTTTTTTTTTTTTTTTTTTGCAAAAACTGGTATGAACTAAATTCCTTTACTTCAAGACTTTGGAACAATTATATGTACCCAGAATAATCCACTGGCTCTGCCAATAAGTTAATTCCTGTTTTCTTGAAGCAGAATTATTCTGGTGATTAAGGAGTCTACATGTGTGTGTAATTTAATATCAGGATGTTCCATTAGCTACAGATGGGTGACCCTTAGAAGTCCTACCACTAACTGAGTCAAGAAGCATAAGAATTCAAAGCCATTTGCAATCCAGACTATGTGTGTTAAATTGGAAGACATTATTAGCACAGAGATGACAGGTCTGTGTTCTAAAGAGCAGCCTCTGGATTTAGCCCCAGGAGAGGTTTAGCTGAGATGATGTGGACTGCTTGCAGGCTGCCTGGTGAAAGATCCCATTTCTCTCTAGCCATGCCAGGTTTTCTGGCTTGCTGGGACATGGAGCTGAGTGGTCTGGAGGACAGCCTCAGGTCTTCCCTCCAGCAGACTGTTCATGCTTGCATAGGGAGCCTGGACAATTATGTTTTGAACTTTTGTCTAAATTCTGAGGCCTGCAACTATACTGCCAACTCATACAGGTAAAACCTATTTTGTCGGTGGGATACACATTTCTTTTGCAAATATTAAGACCTGCATGTTATAAGATGCATAATTAAAAGCTGCATACACTAAACTGTTTGAAAAGCGAAGATTTTATTCAGCAGTAAGTTTAAAAATAAAATGTTTTACGGCCCTGAAATACTTACACTGTGGCAGACCTAGGAATACAGTTTCAGGGATTGATATAATATCTTTATGTTTTTAATAGTTTCACAAAAGAATTGCCTAGCAGAAATATAGAAAAGCCATCATGGAGACTGTGTAGTACTGTGGAAGGGGAGTTGCAAGTTGATTATCTTTTAATGTGCCAAAAACTTTGGTAAAGTATTTTTATGTCATGTTTCTCTTCTGGACTAGAGAAACAGCAGCCTGGTGAGATGGCTCCTTTTGCTCCCACTCTATGAGACTCAAGTGCAATTGTGATTTGATTATTCTCTGTTCTGCTCTGACAGATGGGTACCTAAATGCATAACCCTGCAGTGTCCACCTTTAGATTCCCTCAGATCTTTTTCTGAAGCTGTCTTCTAGTTCCTTTTTCAGTCACACTTATTTCAAAGTAGCACATGGGTGATAGTAGTGATACATATAGATTAAATTCTTGGTTGGGTATAAAACACCAGTGTATTTTTTAATGCAAAGACAAAAAAAAATTGTCACCTTCATTTTTGTCACTTTTAGGTTTTCAGTGTAATATATCCATATCCAAAATACTTGTTAGTATTTTGGAAAAGTGATTTAACCTCATGGCCAAATGAAAAGCATTTATTTGAAATTCATGCTGTTCAATATCTCTCATCCTCATTAACATATGTCAAATTCTCTTACTGCAGGAGGCCAGTAGTTTGCAATTTCTCTTCCTGGAAAGACATTAGCACAAAAAATTAATAACATTTTTGTTTCTCAAGAACAGGATAAAAGAGAAATTAAGTCATTTCCTACACAAATAAAAATATATAGAAACACTTTGCAGATATGAAAACCACCTGCTAATATAACTCTTAGGTAGGAAGTCTGTGAGCACTGATCAATATAGAATATACAGTGTTTAATTACATTCATGGAATTGAAGTCTACTTAAAATATTAAAAATTGAAGTTGTTATGAGCAATTTTAAGCAATGTGTTCAAGAAAATTCAGTTGTTGGCAAAGGTATTTGGAATTTGTGTTAGTCTCATGTTCCTGTGGATTTTTATTTCTTTGAAATATATAGGAAGAAATATGAATTGCACGTGAATCTTCAGTAGTAAAAATAGTTTATCACCACAATTCACCCCAAAGTGAACTTTACATTCTAATTATAAAAAATGGTCACCATTTTGTTGTTTGAGAACATGAATAGCTTCTTTGAAGCATTAAAGAAGGATTAACTAAATATAGGTCTTTCTTTTTCCTATTTCTTAGTCAGAAGTTCTTCTATTTCATCAAGAATAATAATTTAACTTAATTTTTTACTGTTCACATCCTGTGTATAGTTGTCATGGGTTGGCACTGGCCAAATGCCAGTACACCCATGAGTGTATATTTTTCCAAATGAACTACTGTGAGATGTGGTCCTGAACAGAGCAGAGCAGGCCTAAACCTTGAAATAGAAAGACAATTTTATTAACCTACATAACAACAGACAATAGACAAGAAAAGAAAACCCAAACACCCAAAAGCAGAAGAGAAAAACCTCCCAGAACACTTCTTCTCCTCCCCCCAGTTTCCATCCCTTGCATGCTCTAACAGTTGCACATTACCCTCATCTACTTGCTTAAACCTTCCACAACCCTGGGTTCCCAATCCAAGTCATCATCCCTTAAAAACAAATCTTCAATCCATCCAGGGAGAGAGGAGTCTTTCTCGCACCACAGACCCCCCACAGCAAACACAGGTCCATCCTCCCGTGTTCCCATGTCACCCATGGCACCACCTGGAGAATTCTACCAGGGTGACACCCTCCTCTCCATGTCCAGTGCTCTCACCACCGTCCATGGACCAAAACTGCATAAAGGGCTCTTTTAAGGATGTTTGGACAAGTACCAAAAACCAGCCATCCTCTCATATTGGGACAGCAGTCCCCCCCACATTTACCCCTGGGGCCGAGGGTTCCAAGAATGGGCCACAAAGTCTTTGGTTTTGAACCAAAAAGCATCCACCCAAATACAGTCTTATTTATGTTCAGGAGAGTTCAGGGTCCGTCTATGGCTAACATTACTCAAGAAAAGTCCAGCCCAAAAGACCACTCTTCTTCATCCTTAGCAATCAAGAGGGGTTCTTTTCATCGTCCTTTATCATCTCAGTCCCAGGCTGTCCTCTCTCTTCTGAAACCACCAGCCATGAGAATCAATGTCTGGGAACAGTTCTCCTCTGCCTTAAAAAGAGTTAAAAGCTTCTGTCTCCCAGCAAGGCCACAGGCTCAGGCACTGGCAGGCTCCAGCAGCTCCCACACACAGCTCGGCACCTTCTCCCGGGATGGCAGGGGGGAGACGGGACGAAGGGGGGGGCGCGGACGGGACGGGACAGGGGGTCGGAGGGCAGCTCCGAAGTTCTCCACCCTCCATCCTGGATGGGGCTGGCCCAGCTCCAGTCCCGTTCTCTCTCTCTTTCCCCCACCCTGGGCCCTGGGCCTACCTCAGCCCGGCCACCTGGCCCCACTCCCCCTCCCGGCCTGGCCAGGCTGGGCAGGGGAGAGGAAAAAGATGCTCCTCTCCTGAAAGCGGAGCCAGGAAAAGAAGAAGTCCCTCTGGGAGTCCTTGCTTTAACCCCTTGTGTCCTCAGAGGTGTGTCCAACCCCTCAGTGGCCACTGAAGCTGCCAATATTCAAACCTGATTGGTTTGACCTCAGCTTCCTGAAAAACTCACCTCCCCTCAAGCCAGGACAGCTGTCAGCTGTATGTTTAGTGCTCCTACCTAATTCTGTAATAATGCATCTGCTTTTAAGAGTGTCTGTATGAGAGTCAAATGGCCACACTGTAAGTGTGTGTGTCTCAGAAGAAAACACCCCCGACCTGTATCTTATATTTCTGTCACTAGACTTAGTACCTTGTATCCATATTTGAAGGGTTAAAATAACCAAGAGGTGTTCAGAGTTTGATGCTTGATTCATAAGGATATTTAGTTCTATACCTTTATACAGACCACAGAATCAAGAACTTTAAGAATGTAAGTACATGTTAAAAATACTAAATAAATATAAAAATAAATAAAAAATATATGAAATGAAATAAATGAAAATAAATATAAAAATATGTTAAAATATAAATCAAAGTTGATACAAGCTACATATCTACAATAAATAACCCAATAATGTAATTATGGCAGGTATTCTATATACTAACAAGGCAAATATGCCAATATAAGGAAACACCTGCCTGTGAACAGCTGAGTCTGTAATTTTTTTCCCACATTTATAAGAAAAATATAGTTTTAAATTTCAAAAGTTAGCAAAAAAAAGTGCTTAACGTGATAGACTAGATAAAAAAGTTACCTGAAATATCTGTTTTATTATGGATATTGGCAAAGGTGCGTTTGCTAAAGACAAATTGTAATTCTGAGGGAAAGAGGTATTAGTTGTCTGCAATCCACAAGCTCAAGATCTGCACAAATATTTACCAGGAATCAGGAAATGACCATGACAGAAGATACTTTATCTGTAATTTATCTGGCAATCACATGCTACTTACAATTATCTGAACTTCTCTTTACAAAGGAGTCACACTGATACATGTGGTGAGGAAATGTTTTTCTCTTTACACCTAGAAACTAGTTGAGACTGAAAAAAATAATTAAATTCTGACTTCCAGTTATGTATTAAAATCCACTTTGAATAGAAACAGACTGATGTAATAAAGCCAAAATGATACTTATTAAACATCATTTGCAGTGCTTTGGTTATGAAATGCATAAAAGGGAAATCACAATCTCAAGGGTCTTATTAAAATACAGTATTTGAGAAGAGGCATTTTGTTTTCTGTTTTTTAATGCTAAAAACAAAAGAGCTGGCTTATGCTACCTTTATTCTAACAACTTTAGTTTCAACCTTAAAAGTGTAATATGTTTTAGACAAAGCAAATGCCTCAGTAGGAAATTTTCCTTGCTTTTTATGACATAAATTAATTTTAAAATAATGTATACGTCTCTAAGTGTGGATAGTATTATGGCTTAAATCTTACTGCACATTCAATCCTAGTGTTTTAACTTCTTCTGAACTTGTCAAAGCCTGAATTTATTTAAGTAATTTTTTTAAAAAATTTACTGATAAATATTATTATCAGTAGAAAAATCTTAAAACAATTTGTTGTGAAAAATTACTGGAGTAGTTCAGAAGCTACCAATAGTAATGTAAAAGAATTTTTGCGTAGTATTCTATTTTGTGTAGAAGTCTACTGCTCTGAGCAAAGAAAGGTCTGACTTGTATTATTCGGATAGACAACAGAAGCAAGAGAAGTGTCTGTTTAAAGTGAATGTTAACACTAAAGATTCAAATCAATGACATGAACAATTTCATATCTTATTGATAATTCAGGTAGGGTCTTTTTTTTAGGAAAGCAGCATATTGTATGCCAAAGTGTATATGAACAGTCTTACATCTTTTACAGGTCATATTTGAACAGTTTTATTGTTCCAAATTGCATTATATTTCATATATTTTTGCTTTCTGAAGCAGTTTATTACATCTTTGGTCAGCAATTCTGAGCATTAGAAATGCTGTATAAATAAATCCAGTGCAATGACATCTAATGGGTGTTGTAATCTTACAATAGATAACCTTTTGTTTAGACACCATATTTGCTGTCTCATAAGAACTAATTCTGTTTCAACCTTTGTCATTAGGTTTATTTAGATCACTAATATTATGTGATGAAAGTAACAAAAAAAAAAAAAAAAAAAAAAAAAAGTTTTGCTAATAATTTGCTTGTTTTCTGTACATACTTTTTGATTTTGCCCCAGTTTTTGGCTATGGTGGGAGAAGATTTGGAATTTTTTGTCAAAATAACTCCTAAGAATATTTTCTGGCAACATTGCAAGATATGCTGAATCAGTTAGAACTGGGAAGATTTGAAGCTGTAGCTTGTATAGTTGTGACTACTAATGTGACAAAACAACAAAGTGACAATCATTAAAAAAAACCCAAAACACAAAAACACCTAAAGCCCCCAAATAAACAAGGGATCAAGAGGATATAAGAATATTTAACATTTCCAGTTATCCCTTAATACACTGTTTCAAATTCAAACTAATAGCAGTACAAAGGTAGTAAGATATGATCTTAATGGAACTATTTTCCCTGCTATACCCTGCACCTGGCTGCAACTTCTTGTCCCTTCACAGCCTTGAATAGCTCCATGCTCTTCAGTGCTGATCCTGCACAAGCTGAAGGCAGCATCAATTTTCACATAGATTGTGACAGAAACACCATTAAGTCCTTACACTGTGATGGGCAGGCGTGCCTTGAATGAAATTTATCATTGAAAACTGAGCAGCTACCTCATGGCTGATTAAGGAACAACAGCATCATCTATTTATTTGCTGAAAGATACTAGTGCTGACAAAAATCCTTGAAGTAGGTTTAAATCAGGCATATCAGACTTGCATTAAGTATATATACTATTTCCTGGTTAAAAAAAAAAAATTAAAAAAATGGGACCACTGAACTAGTAAATATGAAATATTGAGGAACATCTTCTGACAGGAAAGCTCAAGTACAGTCAGTCAGAAAACTCAGCAATCTGTTCTGTCTGAAACACCCTCTCACTGGACAAAATAATGGAATTATCAAAACTTTCTCCCTGGACAAGGATCACATTATGCTGTGAAGAGAAACCTTAGGAACAGAATCATGTGGAATAAGTTACAAAAACATGGTTCTGATCAGGAGAACAGGACAAAGGAGCGTCCAAGTCAGACAGTGTCAAAGACAGGATCTGTAGGTGGACTTTCAGTCTGGTCCAGGACAGTGTCTTCTGCAGTCTCATGAAAGCAAAAAGTTTTTGTACTTTGGGCTTATGTAGAAAAAGAAGGTCCAGAAGAATGTTGCTAGCCAGAGTAGTGCCCTTGGGAATCTGCTTCCACAAATGTGTTCCCTTTTGCCCATTGCCTTCCACACAGCACAGAGCTGCTGACTTTTGCAGCTGGGGATTCCTCAGCAATTTTATAGGCTTGCCATAGAGATGACATACCATTTTCCTTCCCAGAGAGCAGGGAACTCTCTTCTCAGTACTAGGAGACCTGAGCACTGGTAGGCATACACATCCTTAGTGATGTCACCCTATCCAGAAATGTATCATTTCACCCCACATAGTCTTACAAACAGTCGTACTGATACTGTTAGCCTGTAAATAATGGCGCACCATGTGCTTGCCTATCTTGCTTGGAATTTCCTGGGTTGCATTCATGTATTTATGGAGTGGTGGTTGTATTTTATGAGTGGAAAAAGTAAGGAATAAAATACACATAATAATATGTAATTTCTTCAATCTCAGTGTAAGAAGTGGCAGACTGCTTTTCAAGGATGCTGACAGTGAGTAATTTAAATGCCAAATAGCAAAAATTGTCAAAAACATTTCATACAGGTTGACTGGCTTTGAATTGTAATGTTTCATTTAATTTGTTTCATTATATATCTGCTTAAGGAATATCTCTTAGTTTGAACGTCTTTTGCATTTTATCATTCACTCTCTAAATTTTTTCCATAGAAACTTTAGTCAAGGTGAGATATTTTTGCTGGATAAAATGATAAGAAAAATATCAGTCTTTAAAAGCTATGTCTGTTGTATACTTCCTGAAATGGAATTATATTTTCTTTTTAAACGTTGCTAATTTTAACAGAGATTTTTCTTCAGAGAAAATGAGTTTTCTGACTCAAAATATCAGATTTTCTGAGCACAGACCTTATAGAAAATGTAATGAACAACAGCATATTTCTTTAAAGTCAAAAAATAATAAAGTCCATTAAATGTTCTGGTTTTGATGGAAAAGTGTTTGATGTTTCCTTTTCTTCCTAGGAAGACAGACACTTCTGCTGTATTTTCACCTCCACTAAGAAGGAAAATTTCTTTAAACAGTTATTCAGAGTTGCAGCCCTATACTCTTACTTTGCTTTGTGTTCAGGAAACACCTTCAACTCGTCTTATTTCAAAATTCTCCTTAATATATATGGCCTAAATATCTCTTCCTGAAAGAGATAAAAATGTAAAGTCTGACACCATCCACTATCAGAAATGGAGCACTAAAATAGATAGCTCTTAGATTTAAGTCTGGTGTTGCCAAGTCTAGTGTAAATTTCATGATTTAACAACCTGAAAATCATATTTTTTAAAATTTTATTGTAAACTAAGAGCTAAACATTAATTTATTCTTATTTATCTTCAGTGTCTTATCTTTTCTGATCTCTAGATTGCATTTTAAACTTTTAACTATGAGTGTGTAGGGACTTTTTTCACTTACAACAATACTATTCATCTCTCCTTAAATGTTGACAAATTTTCCATCTGACTCTATATGGAGATGTATACACCTTACATGATGGGTAAGAGAGAATGAAAAAGCAGCAGTGAAAAGGCTCTACCAAAGACAGTTGTCATCAAACTACATCCCTGCAGAACATTGCTGTGAATTTCAAAGCTGTCATATTGTTTATCACCGTATGAAAGCGTGGCTTGCCTGTCATCTTGGAAGAGCTGAATCAGAGTAAGGAGAGCAAGGACAAGGGGAGGCAAATAGATGGGGAAAACATTTCTCATACAGTTTCCCATGGTTTTCTTTTGTCATAATCACATTGCTTGCAGTTGCTAAAAAAAAATTATCTTGCCAATAAGCAATTTCCTAGAATAAATGTCCCTTATCTTCCTGGAAGCATATAATCAGCAATAATTTAAATACTTTCATTCTCCTCCAGATAACTCTTGTCCATGCCCTGCCCATATCACATGTAAAGACATTTCTGGTTTGTTTGTTGTTTGTTGTTTTTTGGGCTTTTTTGCAATAATTAATATTCTTTGTTTTTACATAATTTGCAAAGTTTAAAATCATAGTGGCCAGTTTCAGTCCTCTTTTTTCTGTGGAAGACATGCAAAACAGGAGGTATATTTCAAATATCGGCACTTTAGCTGGTGTTCCTGCTAATGCACTCTGCTTCTTCCCCGTGCTACCAAGTGACCACATCTTCAGGCACAAACAGATGTCTCTGTAGGAAGGTCTGCAATGACCAAAGCTACAATTTGTGTTAATGATCTCCCAGAAACAGTTTGTGCCCATAAACAGTATTCATGGGGGTGGGTACACAGCCTTGGGTCTGCTTCCTTTTAACAGGGATTATATCTTGGTATAGAGAAAAAAATTTGGACTTTTAATGAATAAAGGCTCTCTTTTATGCTATATAACAATTCTAAATCTTCGTTCTCAAAGAATGGTTGTACTTTTCTATTTTTTTACAAAGATCAAGTCAATAAACAGATTAAATTAGAACTCCTTCCAATGAGCTCTTGGTTGATTTGCGCTTAGTGTGTGTCACACTTCAGTAATGTCAGTTCAAACCTTTTACTCTAATTAGGAGAAGATAATAAGATATGATGTTTTTTAATATGATGTGTTTTATGTTTCTTGCAGTGAGGCACATTTGACACTGAGCATGACAAAAGAAAAGCATCTGGTAATAAAGTAATATAAAAGTAAAAAAAAAGATATATAAAAACAGTCTTACGTAATCAAAAGAATGCTGCAAATTAAATAACATTTTAGCTAATATATCATACTCTAATATAATATGACATGCCAGTAGTGTTAATGCTTAATATGAAATGACGTGACGTCTAATACAGAAGAAAAACAACTTTTAAAATGTTGGAATTTCCTGTGCCACAGAAAATTTGACTGCTGTCTGGCTCTAAAGACAGAAGAATGGTAAGGGTATGAAGAAAAACTGAAAAATAGAAGGAGGGGGAAATCTGAATAAAAAGACAAGGTGGTGTGGCTCATACTTTGGAATTAGTGAGATTCATCTCCACCAGAAATGTACAACCTTAGGTGACATCTTCTGGAGTTAACCTTTTCCCTGCACTGAGCACACGCTGGAACTAACAGTGCCAGCCTGTGCTGAGAGGTGCTGAGAGGCAGGAGCAAGGACCATGAACTGGCTCAGGGATAAATTGTGCCTGCACAGTGAAAATGCCCCAGCAGCTAAAAAACATTAGAACCTACCCTGATACAAATATTTCTCTGCTCATTATCATAACCTACTGAGAGCTCAGATTAGGGGTTGTGTAAATGAGGTTAAACAAACCAACAAACAAATAAAACAAAGGAAATTATTCTAATATCTGTATGACTGCTATCTTTATTGATGTGGTAGAAAAACAGATTAAAAAAAATGCTTGTTTTAAGAGTCAGGAGTAGCAAGATAAGTTTGGATAACCAGTTTGGAAATTCAGCTCTGGAGATGTGCATATCAATGATGCACAACATAAGGGAAAATCTAGTTTAAAGTAAAGGGGAGATGCTACTGAACACAATATTCTGATCAATGAAGACAGATCCATGGACAGGTATGCTTTTCATATGTTTGTTCATTTGAACATTTTTCATATTCATAGTGATGTTTCTCTGGAAATAAGTTGTTCAAATTCTCTAGTGTTGATAATCTCAATTTAAAAATGAGGAATTCACATTTACTGCCTAAATTATCAGTTAGGCTTGGTACATAATTTTTTTCAATTCACTTGTACTAAACTGAAATTGCCTGCCATTTCTACAATGTGTAACTCAAGGACTTTTATGTCACCCAGAGGAAATCAAAATAAAAATTGATTCTTCTTTTTGGGTTTCTTTTCCTTTTTTTATCAAATAGTATTTCTTCCAGCGTCTTCAATTTTAGTCTGCTCCATTGCCATATAATGTAAGACCAGGCAGTGCAGTACTTTTTTGTGGTAGATCAAAACCATTTTGAATAATATTGCATTTTCCAACAGACTGGCTGGCTGCCTTTTTGGAATTCTGAAGACTCTAGAGAAAATTTGAGAATTATAAAGATATTTAGTATTAGGTTGAATTTTGGAGATAACCCAGATCCATCTGGATGAAGCTGCCATTCTATGTCTCAGATTAACAAAAAAGTTTTCCCTTTAAACAGATATATGTATATTCACAAGTCTGTTTAGGTTACGTATAAATGAATTGTCAAAAATTCAACTTTAAAAAAACTCTATTTACTTAACAAATTATTTAACCATGTGATCAACAGATAATCAAAAAAGAAAAACAGAAGGTCATAATTTCTGGATATTAAGGAATTTTTTTCTTTCTTACCAACAATATCTGCTTTCACCTCACAACAACAAGATCTGGTGTAAGCAGCTGATGTTCATTGGAAGAAAATGGACTTACATAAAAGTTGAATTTCACCCAATAGTATTTTTGATTGTATTATTGAACTTTAAAACACACTTGATAAGGAGCTTAATTATGTTTATCATATGTAGAGCAAAGAAATAAGAGCATTCTTACATATATTTTCTTTTAAACTGCAGTTGCTGGAATCTAAAAAAGGATCAAGATTAAAATAACTGCTTTTATTCACAAAAATAGAGATTGTGAATAGAATCCTGGTGGAAATATGTTAACAATTAGTATTATAAAATATTAAGTGCCTAGTATGAAAAGCAGTGCTTGTTTGTCTATTATTAGGCCTAGCAAATTTTTGTTATGGTATCAGGAATAAAGTAATTACTAATATTAACAACAATAATTATATAACGACAACAATACTGTGACAAATAATATAAACACTGTAATTTTAGGAGATATACATTTGTCATGTAGCAAAGCTTGTTTGTATAGTGACCGTTAAATATTTCTAATTTACTGAGGATCATTGTAACAAGTTAGGCTCAAAGGGGCAGGAAATCTCTGCTTCAGAGAATGGAAACTTATATACATGGTTGACAGTATTTAAATAACTTACTTTCTGCATAGATCTTTATTTACCAGAAGATATGGGCAGTTTAAAAAATTATGATGCCCATACAGTATAATTCAGAGGAAGATGATTACCTACATATGTGTTTCATGCAATTGGTCTAGTCAAGTTTTTCAACAAAGTGAAGATTTCCAACACAATCAGGCTTCAGAGTCATAATGACTTGTCTCTGCACAAGATTGGACTAAGAAAGTCTTTGCATGCTTATTATTAAAGCAAAGTCTTCCTTAATGAATTCTAATGTTTCTCTGACCTTGTTGCACTTAGAGATTAAAGTTGCATGCTAACATTTCATGGCTTTCCAAAAAAACCATAACAAACAAAATAATATTTGAAAAAATTAATAATAACAACATGGTAAATAGCATTCTTTAGTAAAAAATGCTTTAGAAAAGAGAAATTAATGTTATTTAGTTTTGTTTATTTTTATTTATACCTACAATTCTCATATGAATTTCTTAAAAAAAAATGTTAAAACAGTACATTGAATTACAAATACTTTAGAACACACAAAGTACAAATTATTGGCTTAAATATGAAAAATATTCCAAGTAACATATAGCATAGTTTATTTTCTCTGATATTTCTTAAGATTATTTTGATGGTTAATCATGAAGATAAAAAAAAGTCTCCTTGAAATTCTGTTACTCCTAAGACATGTATCCTTCCTCAAAGAAAACCCTTCATTTCAGGAAAGGGAATGAAATCTTGCGATTTCAATGGAGACTAAATTGGGCGAGCTGCCCTCCCTTTCCCCTGCACTTCTTGTCATCCCATTCACTTTTATGGTTTTTGCTGGATTTCAGAATTTTTTCTTTTTGAATTTCAAGATTTCATTTCTTCCTATTCTTCTCTTTTCTCTCTATTGGCATTTCTTTTCTGCCTTCTCTGATTTTTTAATTTCTGTTGAATATATTAAGTGATGGAAGAGACAAATGTATCCTTCCCTGTTCGTGAAAATTTCTGTTTTCTAAGCTGTCAAAAATTGTTTGTAGGAGCTTGATTTTTAAAGAAAGAATCTTGATTCATCTCTGGCCATTTGAGTGTATGGTCCTGTTTCATATGTCTCTATTTCTAAGTAAGTGTGGTCTGTTTTTTTTTCACCCCTCAGAGTCCTTTATTTCAATTTGTCTTAATAATGACTTTGGGATATTATGGAGCAGTTTGAATACTTTTAATACTGGCTTTATATCACTTTGTGTCATTTTGTATGTCCAGTCTGGTACATTTATCTGTTTCCTTCATGTTTAATTGTGGTGTTTTAAAAGTAAATAAATAAAAAAGTGAGAGAAATAAGTTGTCTGCAAACACAATTTTATTTTCTAGAGCATCTTCCTTACATTTTCAGGAATTAAAATGGAAGAGGTATAGTATCATTCAAGGTTTCTTTAGGTGATAACACATCTGTACTCTGATACCTTAGCAATCGGTAATCACCAGTAATTATTTTCATTGCAAAATCTATGTAGATGGCATGTACAGTTGAAATTGAGAAAAACTTACAAGGAAAATGCAAAATGCAATGGCTTTTAGACTATGCCTATAAAAATCAGTTTGGGTGAATAAATATGACAGAAAGTGGAAGAGGCAGTACTTCTGAAGAAGAAGAAAACACAGAATTTTATAGAGACATCATAATGTGAGAACATCCACAGAAGAGTGAAAGGGGATGAGAATGAGTTACAAGTCCAATTATTGGAGAAGAGCTATTGAAACTATAGTGGGAAATTAAGTCAGATATAAGAAAGGAAAAGATGAAATCAAGCAAAAGGAAATATGATTTATCTTAGCTCCTCCATATAAATGATTCTTTGTAAGGGCTCCTTAAACTCAGTACCCAATGCCAGTGCTACAGTAGGTAATGCAGACTCAGATTTCTTTGTCCTTTACACTCATCACTCCTCAGACAGAAGTCATCTCAAGTCTTTCCCTCTGCATTTGTTGTAGCCTGCTTCCTTGTCTGCCCTGCAGTATTCTCATGGGTACAAAGACCACAAGCTCTTTGGTCATCCCCACTTTCTTCATGACCAGTGAGAGATCTGCTTTGTCTCACAGCAGTTATTGTCTCTATTCCATAGGATCCTTCTTGATACTTCAGCTTTAAATTGCCTAAGCCATGACAATGGTTAGTCATTGTCAGCAAGGAGAGGGAGGTGGCTGGACTGAAAAATGTTTGTGTGATGTGATTCACATTCACCTTCAGAAATGGTTTTCTTTCTTTTGGATTGTGTTCCTGATTATTTTTATTCCTTTTGCTGTCTTCATGGCAAGTGTTACAGGCAACAGCAAGATTATCTCCCTTTTACATTGTAATATGTTTTCCTGTCTGAAAACATCAGCAGTTGTGTTGAGAACAGGGTGTTTGTCATTCTCTATCAGCTTCTGGCAGTACAAGGCTTATAGACATATCTTTCTCTCTGGACTTGGGTGCCCTTCTCACACACAGAGGGGTGTTCTTAGGGCCCAATTAACAAGTGTCACAGAAATTTGTTCCTCACACTGTAGATTGTAATGCTGAAGCAGGATGTGAGCAAATATTGTCCAGAATGTCTCCAGTACTGACAAATCCACATTGATAAATATAGTAAACTTATTTAATTTATTAAAGGCCAAAATTAAATATATACTAGGGTTATCAAGAATAATAAATACTGAGTTAATATATATTAATATAAAGGTCCAAAATATAGTGATAAATAGTCCCCACATATCAAAACCAAGCTGACCTTAGCCATTCTGACAAATAAAATTTATGTGTTTCAGTAATTCACAGAAGTCACCTACACTGCCTTAGACAATGTATATCTTTTATGTCTTTAATGGAGGTAAGTATGATAAGCGAATCATTGTCAAGATGGAGTGAGAAAGTGTAGACATGCTCTTAATCAACTGCTTGATGCTTTTGACATGTTTCAATTTGTGCTCAATGAGTTTGACAGTTGAGATCTAGCCAAGTGTTTCCCAAAGTAATATATATTTCTGCTTTTTCATACAACTTCTTGTATTTGATGCTTGTATTACCATGGGAGAGATTACACCATATAGTTTCAGGATCCTTTGGTTCTATATGTAAGACGTACGAATAAAAAGGTTGAATGACTTATCAACAGAAATAGCAGAAAGGGTTGATTTCATTGCATTGCATTCACAAGCAAAAATGAGGGCATTTTTTTTTCTGTCATCCTTGCTTTTCTAGCATCCAAGACTTATGTAGGTGAAATAAATACACTAGTGATTATCTAATAAAGTCCATTAATAGCCTATATTATTCTTTTCTTTTTCAGAATAAATATCTCAATAAACATAATTTGAAAGCTTCACAAGCAGCCAGTTCAAGTTATAAATCGTCTTGTAATATAATGAGAGGCATGGTTTTACTGTGAGTCGGTGGCCATTCTTGGCCAGATGGAAGTTCTTTCAAAGGCAGGGATCTTTATGGTCCATTCAAATACTCCAACATACAATTTGGCTGCCAAACACTCTTGAATGAGAAATTTTTGTGCCCAACATCTTGTTCCTGGGTTTCTGTTATTACAAAATAAATAACATAGATTTTGACGGGTTTCAAGATGATTCAAAAGAGCAAAAACAGCGCAATTTGAGTAATTATCTGTGCCTATTCACAGTTCTGTACCTGAGGGTCAGCTTTACCTTTTCCTGACACGTTGGTTAATGCCACAAAACATAAAATTAAGATCCTGCTGTCTTACTGAGAACACCAACAGGGGAAGTTAATCCAATTCATAATGTAATGATAAGAAATATAATCCCACTGGAGAGGGGTTATAAAGAAGCTGAAGTGGAGTTCTTTTGGAACTGATAGGAAAAAATATATATAAGAAACACATTATTTGATTACCCTATTAAACAGGTGGAAATATATATTTATTTGTCTTGGTAAGACAGGTATCTGTCAGGGAAAACTGGAGTTTCCCTTAGAATGGAGAATGTAAAAACATCCCTCCAAATTATTACAATTTTGCAATTAGGAGGTTTCAGGCAAAAATATGGGAATAGGAATAACAGTTGTTTACTGGGAATATATATTAAAAGAAATACAAATGCAGTACTACAAAAAAACAAACAAACAAAAGTCCTAGAAAACCCTGACAGAATCAGAGATATGACCTGACACCCTGTTGTCAGGGTGTTGGAAGCAGTCCAAATAAGTCCTCCTGGAATAACAGATGTTGTTCTGTGGAGTAGAGATGATCCTGTAGAAAAAAAGGGTCCAGTGCTGGTGAGATGGGTCTGATCCTCCTTCAAGAATTCAGTGGAAAACCAGCTAAATTGGTGTTTGCATTGCAGGTTTTATGCTGGTGGAAAGGCTTTGGCTGCTCCCACTGGGTGGAGCATCTCACAGTGGAATGAGGTGATGTTATCAGTCATGTGAGAGGCCTTAAATGGCCCATTCACAGGTGATGTCCCTCGGAGGAGGATGGGTGGAGGAAGAGATAAGGAGGCACTGCCTTATCTGGTGTTATCAGGTGTCCCATTAACAGAGGGCATCCGCCCTCTTTCCACCCCTAGAGTTACAAGAGATAAAGACAAATATCTCCCAACCAGTTTCAACAGATGAAAATAGAATACACATTTTTTTGGTTGTATTTTTCAACCCAAGACAAGTAAAATTAGTGAGATAACACTACCCTGAAAGCAGAAGAGAGAAATCAGGTTTAGGTTCCTAGACTTTTTGATGATTAGAAGGACTAACAAAAGAGCTTGTTAAGAAGGTCAAAATTAAATATATACTAGGGTTATCAAGAATAATAAATACTGAGTTAATATATATTAATATAAAGGTCTGAAATATAGGGATAAGTAGTCCCCACATATCAAAATCAAGATGACCTTAGCTATTCTAGCAAATAAAATTTATGTGTTTCAGTAATTCTTAAGTAATTCTCTTAAGACTTGCTTATTGCAAGTCAATAGGGATGATAATGGCTAAAATGCTGAGAAAAAAATCACAGTACTCTATTAACAAAAATGTTTTCTTTGTTGATTTCAGCATAATTGCAGTGTAAAACTAGATTCATAGAATGCAGCATCAGCTACATTACCTGAAAACCAAAAGCAGTTAACAGTTTCCCATCAAAAATTAAGAGGTATGCATAAATGAAGAGATTTGGGAATTATTCTGTAGGGTTGAAATAGGCCTTCACACATTAGAAAATCTTGGTGTTTACTTCATATTATCTAGTTTGGTGTTAACTTCATCTTATCTAGCCTGTTTTTCTGTCATTACTTTATTTGATCTTATGTTTCTTTCTATTCACTTCTTTTATCTTATGAATGAATGAATGAATGAAAGACTAATGCAACCTGAAACACTAAGTTTTGTGACATGGAAACTGATTAGAGTAATTATTACTAGTAACAAACAAGTCCTTCTACAAGTGTGTATCAGCAGCACCAGGGACAGAATATCTTCCCTATTTTACTCTAAGTAGCTAAGTAAATTGCTCAAAGTCCTCTGTAGAGACAAAGGAGACATCCTATTGAGTCTTTAGAAAGCTTATGAAAATTCTATACCCAAATAACCTGGATCCCAGTTTGATTCTGGCCTGTAATTTCCTATGCTTTACTTCAACTATTACTGATCCCATCACAGGATTAACTCAGAATCTGTGTTTACATGTGTGATAGCAAAAGGATTAATGACAGAGGACTCTCTTGTTGCTTATCAGTCTTTCCAGAATGCAGGCAGAAAAAATCCCTCTTATAACCCTAAATTAATATCTAAAATACACAAAACATAGACATTAACCATAATGCTGCACATTTATCTGATTAAAATAACTCAGAAAAAAAGAATAAAATAAGAGGTTTGTATGACGTAGACAATCCTATACTGTACATTTTATTACAGAGTAAAAGTAACTTTGAGAGTCTTAGTGTTGGTGTTTTTATTTTAATACAATTTCTCTAAGTCTATTCATGTAAGGTCAATCCATCTCTGATGGCCTATTAAAAAAAAAAAAAAAAAAGGAAACAGTGAGGCCTAACTGAAAAAAAAATGGCTCAGAAGCTTTTTTCCGAATCCATACTCCAAGATGTATTCAAATGACACAGCAGGACTCATTTAGAAGTAAGGGGTTTTAGTCAGGCAGATCAGACCCAGGGTTTTCTGATTTATTTTTAGTTCAGCATTTGTGGGGCTTAATTGTTAGACATTTCTGAAGAAAGTGAAGTGCCTGTTTCTGTACTTATGTCATTATGGCTGGTAACTGTAGCACTGCACATAGCAAGATCTACCTTGCATTTTCCATTCTTAGGAGAAAAACCAAAACCAAACCAAAAACAAAAAAAAAAACAAACAAACAAGCAAAAAACCACAAACAAAAAAACCCACCAAAAAGATATAGCCAGAGTTTGAACCACAGTATTGACTGTAGCGTATCTGCCACACACTGAATTTGCTCCTAAAAATCAATGGATTTCCATTTCAGAACAGTAATGGGGAAACTAAATTGTTTTTCCATGCTCAGTCATTATTTTAAATAACTAATTCAGTTACTATACTTCAGAGTGAAAATTTAAATCTGGCTTATGAATGGTTGTATGCAAAAAACTCTTTAAATGGGACTAAGTTGAAAGACTTTAAATCTCATATTGCTCAAAATTGAGCAAGCCTCTAAATCTCATATTGCTCAAAATTGAGCAAGCCTCTAAATCTCATATTGCTCAAAATTGAACATACTGGGTGCAGAATTCATCACTGTGGATCTTCACTCAACTGCCCCATGTCCTCCCGCAAAGAGTAACTACTCTGGTGTCTTTTGCAGCTGTCAGGGGTTGACTGGTGCCAACTGAAGGCACTCTATTCATCTCCTCCTCTGCTGGACAGGGGAAAGAAAATATAACAAAAGGCTTGTGGGCCAGTAGAAGGACAGGGAGGAATCACTCACCAATTGCCATCATGGACAAAAGAGATTGACTTGGGGAAAATGAATTAATTTAACCAATCAAATCAGAGTAGGATAATGAGAAATAAAACCAAACCTTAAAAATCTTCCCTGCAATAACACCACCTCCCTTCTTCCTGGGCTTAATGTTACTTTCCATTCTGTCTTGCTCATCCCTATCAGTGTCACACGAGGACAAGGATGGGAACTGTGAGAAGACTCCCCACACTCAGTTCCTACAGAGTGGGGTTCCTATCATGGGAGACAGTGCTCCATGAACCTCTCCAAGACGAGTCCCTTCTACAGGCTACGGTTCTTCCCAAGCTGCTCCAGCATGGGTCCCTTCCAGAGGGTGCAGTCCCTCAGGAACAGACTACTCCACTGTGAGTCCCCCACAGCGTCACAAACCCTTCCAGCAAACCAGCGCCACGTGCACTCCTTCCCATGGGTCCGCAGGTACAACCAGGAGCCTGTTCAGCGTGGGCTTTCCACAGGGTCACAGCCTCTTTTGGACATCCACCTGCCCTGGTGTGTAGCTCTCCAGGGGCTGCAGGTGCACCTCTGCTCCCCATGGACCTCCACAGGCTGCAGGGGCACAGCTGCCTCACCATGCTCTGCACCAGGGGCTGCAGGGAATCTTAGCTCTGGCACTTTGGAACACTTCCTCCCCCTCCTTCTTCCAACTGGCATTGGCCCCATTGGACATGGGAGAAACTTCTAGAAGCTTCTTGCAGAGTCACTCATGCAGCCACCTGCTACTAAAATCTTGCTATGAAAAACCAATATACAGACCTTGAGCAAGAGAGAAAGACAAAACAAAATCCTGGTCAGAGAAAGGATAACTGGATTTTCAGAAAGCTTATCAGAGAACTTTATGAGACTTTCTTTTCGAGAACCAAACTGACTTTTTCTTTCAATATTTCTTTCCTGATGTCCACCTAAATCTCCTCCCATTACCTTTTTCTAATTCCATCAGACCCACTTTCATTCAACAGTTCTTCCAAAATAACTATTTCTTTCTCTGAAGTTTAATTAGTGCTTGGATATTCTCATCCACAGCATTTAATTC
Source organism: Prinia subflava (assembly GCF_021018805.1). Classification (NCBI taxonomy): domain Eukaryota; kingdom Metazoa; phylum Chordata; class Aves; order Passeriformes; family Cisticolidae; genus Prinia; species Prinia subflava. Next base: position 25,991,657 of record NC_086247.1, on the reverse strand, counting down.
CATTGACTAACACAGTTTGCTGGTATCACTGTGCCTGCTCTGTGCTGAAAAAAATAGCTAAACAAATATTTAAGATTTTATTGTCTAGTTAAACTGAAATCTTTTGGGGAAAGAAATTGTTATATTACCAAGTGTATAAACAAGAGGAAAAATTACAATGTGAAAAGAAAAGAGATGTTGTAGAGAAATAATGGCAATTCTAAAAATGCCAAAACAAGCATTTTATATATTGTCTTATGTGCATTTTTGGATACTTATCAAATTTTTGTGATTGCATACGTCCCTATAGACATGTATTTTCTTTTTTTTTTCTTTTTTTTCTTTTTTTTTTTTTCTGTTTTAGGACTTAAGTACTGAAACAAGGCTGCAGAAAGAAAAGTTGGTTTGGTAATTTTTTTTTAAGATACATTAAAATTTAGGCATCTCTGTCTTTTCCATGCATTTCCCATTAAATGCTCAAACATTTAGATCCTTTGCAGTATTGTCACACTTCCAGCTCTACAGAACATGACTTTAGCTCTACAGACGAATCTGTATAGAACTGTAGCAACGGATAACCTGTACCAGGTCTTTAAGTTCTATATAAACATTTTCAAAATACATAATGAAAATACAATAGAATAGGCACAAACACACATACTACAATTGACCTAATTTTAGATAGCTGTCAATATTATTAATAGGGCTATTCATTTTAATGTAGCTACTAATACTTAAGTTACTATTAAGTTTTTTTAAAAAATATTAATGGTAACTATGTAGTTGACATATTCAATACAGAACTATGAATTATTAGAATGCTAATTTTAGTCATATATTTAAAATAAAAATTATACTAGAACCGTAGAAATCACAAAAAGCACAACCTCACACTTAGTGTATCTTCTGAAATCCCATCATCTGAGTGAATTTCTCTATGAAATAATAAATTTGTTTTCAACTGCTTCAACAGATTTTATTTATTTCAGTTTACTACTTGTTTCTTGTAGAGTATTCCTTTTGTTGAAGTGACTAAACTAAAAGTGCATTGCTTGCCAGGAGTTGTCTTTTTTTAGGATTAGACATTCATAAAACATATTGAGAAATACATTCTAATCTTTTCCTTAATCCTAATATTTTCAATACATTTCAAAGAAATTAAATTGTTTTCATCATCACTTTTTTGAAGGAAAAAATATTTTGCATTTTGCTCTATCTGCACCCCCCAAAAAATCTTTACCTAAGCAAAAAGTCCTCTGAATGTTTCATTTTAAGAGAGAAAGTAATTTTCTGTTGAATTTTTTTAACAATAAACATTCCAACAAGAGCTGGTGGTGAAGCATATTACAGAAAAGAACTTTCTGATGCCACTCTCTGAGGTTCATTTGTTACAGAAAATCAGCCCAGAGAGTCTTATTCAATAATGTGAACCTTAAACATTTCATCCATTGTAATAACATAAAAAGAAATTAGGACCATAGGCACTAGCTCTCTACCTTCTAGATGAGCTTCTGCTATTACACACTTGCTTCATAAATTACCTGTTGGCTCCAAGCCACATTCAACCTCCACTTGATGTTCTGATCTCTAAATTGCCAGAGGATCTGAAATAAAGGAGGATTCAGCAAGCTGTATTCTGTTATCATCCCAGCAGCTGAAGTCTGGCATGGCAGCATGACATTTGATTGGTAGATTGCCACCTAATAAATTAATGTAATAGATAATAGGATCTAATTGCTTGAGTCTCTCCTTTCTGTAGCATCAGCTAACCTGATGAGTAGCTTACATTTTTGCTGACACAGTCAGCAGTTCTGTTGGCCTTTAGAGTAGTAATATCACTTTTTGGCCAAGTCTGGAGAAAGTCTTTAAGGATTCACCTAACTTTTGTATTCCTGGCTCAGTTACCTACATAGACTCTGTGCAGGCTCCGTTTTCTACACATCCATTTCTTATGAAGGAAAATTGCTAATAAATCATCAATAGGAGAAAGAGAGAGGAACTATTTTTGGATGACCATAATTTGGGAGCCCAGTACTCTGGCTCTTCCAAAACCCTGTGAAAAAAAGTGCTGGGATCAAAATCTCTTTTTACAGAATTTATAACAGATTCTGTTGAAACTCCCTATTTTGATACTGCTGTGTAGACACTCCTTATTTCACTCTAAAATGAATTACTTACATTTTTAAAATTGGGCTTTGTAACTTAGTAAGCATGCTATTTTCTCCTTTTTCCCCACCCTATTCTCTTGTGTCACACAAACATTGGCACATCTATATTTTGATTACTCTACCAGTAATATTAGAAAGGAGTTGCACATACCGTGTGTAATCCTTCCTCACTGCTGTTGGGAGGCAGTAGCTGTACAGCTGAGGCAAAACAGGCATTGTAACTGCATCAGACCATCAGTCACTGATCATGAAAATGTACCAGAAATATGTGGGAGTGAAATAGTGTAATTAAAAAGGATACAGGTGAGTAGAGGAAGATTTCTAAAAAACAGAAAAGGAGTGAAATCTGTGGTGATGCACCTTCCCCAGGTCTGTCCATCAAGGGCAAAAGCAATTTATTCTAGCTTAATAGGACGAGGATCTTTGGTAGCAATCCTATGGTTATCATATTGGTTTTATCTACAAGAAGTTTCTATCATGAAGGACTTATGTTTCTTAGATCCTAGTTTTTTGGGGTTTTTTTTTTTAATGTTTGTAGCAGAATCATGAAGGAAAAATTATGAAAACAAAATATGTCATCTGATGTCTAAAATAGATGATGTATATTTCCAAAATAAGGAGAAAACCCTGGGCACTAATTTTGGAATTACTGAGACAGAAAGTAATTACTCCAGCTTTTGATGGCTGGAAAAATCACCAGTGTCCAGAGACTTGTTGAAGAAATATTTCTTCTATAAGTTCCGTTTGCTTACTCAGTCATTAAAAGTCAGGAAGTTAGATAAGGAAAAATCTTTACACATATTTTTGAAAAGGGACTCCTGTTTTTGGTTATGTTCACAAGCAACTAAAAGATAATCTCTCACTTCTGCTTACTTGGGAATGTTCACATTTGACGTTGTGCTATTAGCCACAGAAGCTTGTCTGTCAAGTATAGTACACGGACACCTGGCACCAGGAATTTTCTGGTCTTTGTGTGGAAAAAATTTTTTTAGAAAACAGCATTTTTGTCCCTCCTTGCCATGTTTTAGACCCATTTCAGCTCTGTTGCTCTAGCTACACTCCTTTTAGGCCCTGTTCTTCATACACGGAACATACAAATCTTACTTTGTGGTGGGTTTTGCTAGCTCTTTAGCTGATAGATGCAGTCTCTTTCCATGGGGAATTGGGATTTATCTCAGATTAGTGAATTTTCTTTTTCAGAGTAAAATCTGAAATGAAGCCAATTTCTAGTTAGGTCGTAAGCTAATTCCTTCAAGTTGTGGGTGTGAATTATGTTCTATTATGTTCTATTATGTTCTATGTTCTGGAAAATCTTTCATTTTAGCCTCACGTTACAGGCAGCAAATTTTAGCATTTACACCACATAATGTTGCTAAAACAATCTCCTGAAATGTTCCAGATAAAAGACATAAATTATTGGGAGCCATTTCTGTGTTCTTGATCAGAGTTCTTGTACTTACAGCTTTTCAAGGTTGTTTTGTTTTTTGCCTTTGTAAAACCCCTTTTTATGAATTTTTACTTTACTGCTACCATTCAAAACATTGCAAAGAGTTGTAGAAACATCTTTTTTATTAAAATTATTTTGCATCATTTACATGAAAAGTTAAACTTTCACAAGCACTGTTATCAGTAGTGTGTTAGTCAAGGTAGTGCTGACCTTAATACAGAGATCAGATATTGGGAATTGGGCCCTGAGCCCTAGATAACTATTTTTTTATGTATCTATATTTATCATAATTATCTCTGTTGTCTGGTTATCATTCCCATAACTGGGTAAAGAATTATACCAATAGCTTTCAGTAGTTACTATTGACATACAGCCTTCAAGGCAGGATTTGTTAAAGCTGCTTAAGATAATGAGAAAATAATTTTCACCTCCCTGTGCTTCATTTATCTCATCTGAAAACAGTGCATACAATAATACATCTTTTGAAATTCACTGCAGTGCTATGTAAGATTTAGTCAACAGATTTTGGAATTTTGGAAGAATGAAAAATATATAATGGAAAGGTATAAACAAAATAATTCAGATATTGGTATTCAGTTATATATATATATATATATATATATATATATATACACACTTATCTTGCATTACAGCTTTATTAGCTAGACTTTTGTGTGTTCTTCCATGAGCTGTACAAATCCCGGGACTAAAAGTCTCCAGGGAACAGATAACTATTGAAAAACTTCAAAATGGTAGAGAATGATGCAGGAGATCTGTAGAAAACTCATGCATGTTTAGATATATATATACATATGAAAATATCTTTGAATTAATAGCGAAGTTCTACATATCACAGCTGGAATTGTTTTGTGACGAAGCAATATAACAATAAAACAACTTTATAGGGACGGCTAGAAATGGAAGGAGAGAAACACTCCAGCAGTGTACAGAAATACTGAGTGCACTAACAGGCTCCATGGCTCCTTCCCTCCTTAGCTGGGCTTTAACTGTGAAACCATATCTTGGAGAAACCTGAGAGAAGTATCCTCAGGGGTTTCCCCCATGACCCATTTCAAGAATCACGTCTTAACCTCTCCTTCCCTTGCAGAACAGTCCACTCTTGCTGCTTTTGTAACTTCATTTTCTACCCTAGAATGTGTAGCAATGGTTTAATGAATAGCTCAAAGAGAGGCTGATGGTCTCCATCTCGGGCTGTATTCTAGTAATGACATTTTAAAATTGTATCCAGATCTTCAGATCTTTTCTTACTGGATTTATACAGTGAGGCAATCTATTTCCATTACAATGTATCAACATTTCTCCATGGCTACAATCGCTACATAAACAGGTTTCCACGGATTTCTGGTAATCTGAGGTGTTGAAATATCAAGAGACAATTTTAGGGTTCTGAGTTACATGAAAAATCATGGTCAGAATTTCTTTCCCTAATCAAAGATTGGATACTGGAATTTCAATTGAAGACAAAATTTTTTTAAACAATCTAAATTATTTTGTCCAATATTTTTTAATTAGGAATGTGATGTAGCATGGAAAGTAAAGTGGTTAGTTATTTTCTGCTGCATTTAAAATTGCCCAAATTATTTAGGTCAAAAATATTTCCAAATATCAAGGAGTTCTTTCACTTCTCAGCTGTCTGCCTGAGCCTTCTTTCACTAGACTGTTTTTAAGCTAGCAAATATGAGAGCCTCAAAGATAAGGAAAAAAACCCCAAGCACAAAAACCTAAATACTATTTTAATGATATAGGAAAATATATTTGATGTCATTATGAACAAAATGTGATGTTCTTCCTCAACTTTAATTTTTCCAAATTAAAAAATAATAACAATAAGAACAAAGACATATAAAAGAACATGTGGACTTAAATATGCAGCTGTTGCAAAGTTTCAAATATTGATATATGTGGCTCATGTTGTATAACTGAGAAAAACAGCAGCTATGTGTTGGAAAAAAAATCCTATTCACAACTAAACCTTCTCATATCTCAAGAAGATAAATTTGAATTCTTTTAAGTGTAATGGATGCTGAAAAGCATGTTTCTGGAAGATATAAGGGTTGTGTTTAAAGTAAAGCATAAGAAATTTGAAAATGGAAAAGAGTTATAGCTGCAGAATATGAATTTACTCACTTGAAAGTTCAGTACTTTGATTTCATGGCTAATAGTTTTAAATAGGAACATATTCACAGACTAGAAAAATCATAAAGAGAACGTAAATCCTTTATTAACTTTCTTTTCTAATAAAGTAGGGCAGTCTGAAGGTCTTTTCTTACTGAAATGTCACTGTAAAACTTAAACAGACTTTGTCTCTAGGCCAGACTTCTGATCAGAGCTAGGGCAGCTCTCAAGTCAGACTCCTTTGTTCAGGGATTTACTTGGTTGGGTCTTGAAAACCTCCAAGGAGCCAACTACTCTGGGTAACCTCTTCCACTGCCTGGCTCTCCCTGAGGGGGAAAAGGGATGCCTTATACCTGGACTGAATCCCCCGTGCTTTGGTTTCTTATCTCATTGCTTAAACTCCTGCAAAGAGCCTCTCTGACCTTCTTATAGGAGTTGGAGGACAGTGGTGAGGCTCCCTGAAGCCATCCCTTCCTCCAGACAGAACAAGCCCTACTTTCTCAGCCTCTCCTAGAATGAGTAACTGTTTCAGCCCAAATCATGAGTGGATTGACCTTGGTTGGATGCCAAGTGCCCACCCCTAGTAGCCTCTCATTCCCCTTCCTCAGCAGGAGGAAATGTGATTAAAAAACTTGCAGATTGAGAGACAGACATGAAGCTCATTTACCAATTACCATCACAAACAAAATAAATTTGCCTTGAAAATAAATTTATCACTAATTTATCAGATTTGGACCATGAGAATCAAAGAGAAAATTGAAAACCCACCTTCCTCTCATCCCCTTTTTCACCCAGACAACTTCACTGCTGTCCCCCCAGTCCTCTGCCTTGTCAGCCCTGAACAACACAGGAGGGTGTTGGGGAATTATGGTCAACCCATGCATCTCCTTACATTTGCTTCCTGCTCCAGGATGGAGCTCCATGGGCTGCAGTTCTTCAGGATGATCCTGCTTCAATTTGGACTCCCATATGAGTTGCAGGGAAATAACTGCTCCACCCCAAGATCTCCAGGGGCTGTTCCAGTACCTGAGTATCTCTTTCACCTTCTTTGAACCTTGTGCTCATGTAATGGTACATGATTTGTTTGTCCAGGTTCTGTGTCTTTGTTCAGGGTTTTGTTCAATGGTCCGTTCTATGTACTCCTATTCTCCCTCCCCAAAGGTTTGTCCCTGGAAATCCCCTCAGTAACTGTCAGCTGTCAATTCCTTTCTCCTCCTTCCCTGGAGCCTGCCCGTCATCCCGGGGCCCTGCCTCAGGACTGGAAAGTTCTGTGGGGGGCGTGGAGTGATAGGCTGGGCCCAGAGGCAGTTCCTCCCTGTGATTGGTTCCTGTGTATGTCATTTACCCCCTTGACCACGCCCAGCCTGATCCCGATTGGTTGTTCCCTCCTCACCACCCACTGTACCACCCCCCAATAAAAGGGGCTGTCACAGAGCCGGATTGGCTCTGCCTGAGCAGGCCTTGGTGGTGAGATGGTGCCTCATGGTCCTCCAGTAAACTTCTGGAATCTACTCTGATGGGTCCTCCCTTCTTTCCTCCACCACTGTCTGCCTCACTCCATCACTGCCTCCAACGACAGCTCCTTGGAAACAAGGACCCACAGGATCGGCTTGCCCTGCATGTCTCACCAGCCGTACCTATAGCTTGCCGTGGTGCCTGAGCTAGCCTGAGCAAGCTTGGGACTCTGTCTTGAGAGGCACCGTGACATACTCATGGGACTATTTCTCACTTTTTTCCCCCACTCTACTCACTGCCTGTGCATTTTTCACTCTTCCTTGGACAGATTTTCCCAGAGCTGCCACCACTTTGACTGCTGGATGCAGTGGGTTCTGTCAGGTGTCAGCTGGAACCAGCACAAGGCACTGCTGGATATCTCCTCACCAGAGTCCTGCTGTAGTGCCCTCATTGCCAACATCTGGACATGGGTGGACACGGGCACCACGTGCATCAGCCTTCCGCTAAACAGGCATGTATCTCATTCCTCCCTACTTTCCAGTAATACCTTATTTTGCTTTTCTCTGATTTTTTGCATGATCAAACTGAATGAATATGCCGAAAACCAGGCATAGTAACATTTTTGGGTAGTAAGTGGGAATTAAGCTGTCCTCTCTAGACCCAGGTGGCTCATATGCCAGCACCACTGGACATGGTGTCCAACAGGCTGTGGATCACTCAGCTGGGTTTACAGCTGAGCAAGTACTGAGGTATACACCAGGAATTTCGTCCCCACTGATGAATTCAAATAACTAGCATATCAACTATCATGATCTAGTGGATATGTGACTGACTGTTCAATTAGTCTTGTGTCAGATCTAGAAGTCATACTTCATCTCTGTATTTTGACCCCAAATTTGATCAAACATTGATATTAATCAAAAAACCTACACTATGCCAGCAAATCATTCACTTGAATGTGAAACATGCAGAAAGAAATTATCTTAAACCTCGATTAAACACTGTTCATGTTTACAAGTACAAACCAGGACTACATGCAAACAATTCTTCTAATATCAAGAGCAATCCTATAGCACTTTAACAGTGTTTATTTACCCAGTAAAACAGCATTACTTTGACTTCAGTGGAACTCTTTCCAGAGTGACGATTAAGGAATGTGAAACTCCATAGTATCGTGGAAATATATGTTTCAGTGCCTTTACTGAGTGTAATGACACAGCAGGGAAGATCTCAAAAATCCTTAATGTATTAATAAACTACTACTTAAAAGGCCATTTTCTCACAGGAACCAAAAGATCATTCTGAGCTGTTTACTGAGATCGAGTTATTTCAAAACCACAAGACAAAAATCTATCACTTTCTTTTATTTTGTAAAACTGGCAAAAATGTAACATTTCAGCTATGAGCTTTTTTTTCCACCGCGTCATTCTACTTCACAGTGCTGACAATCAAGATGTTTATAGTGCTATTAATATCAAACCTGCATATGTGGAGGGACTTGGGAGTTGTTTTGATCCAAATTCTGCAGAAATAAGTGTCCTGAGAACTGAAAATGAAAGTGGAAATAAAGGGTAACCTTTAATGCCCTCACTATAAAACACTATGTTAAAGCATGCAATGCATCCTACAACAATAAGAACACTTGGTTTAAGAATAAATTTCTTTTAAAAAGTAGTTTAAAAATCAGTCACATTATTCAGCTTGATAAGGTTCATTTACAAATAAGGAAATAATAACACTTTTCACCTCAGAAATTACCAGGTGAAAATATAGGGCTTAGTGATAGTAGAAATAAAAACATTTATTTCTCACTTCAAGGGCTCAAAACATCCCACTCCTTTCTGAATAAAACCTCACACATCGCTACAACTGAAATAGCTGCAGGTGACTAAATGTAGGTAACTACCAACCTTTTGACAAGATTAATGAGGACAGCAGGAAATATAAACATGTCTTTATCATATAATTAATTATTGGTGCTATTGTTGTTGCTACTTATAATTTGAACCTCTGTGCTGAGTTTTACACTGTCCTAGACATGGGGTAACAAATAAAGATAAATTCCTTTCCCTTGGGAGTTAATGATCCAAAAATAACCTACTCATGGAAAATGTTTCTGCCAGGTGAGAGCATTGGTAGGTGATGGCAAAGAATTATTTATTCTCTGCCAGTTCTAAACTGGATCAGTAGATAGTAAATATATTTCACTCTACCAGACTGATGAGCACATTTCATGAGCATTGAAATCACATGTGGATACTGCTAATACTGAAAGGAGAAAATCAACTTAGTTAAAAAATCTATAATGATATTTTCTGAAATGTTATTCTGAAAGACTTTTACAATGAAAAAAAAATCAGAAATTTAAAGAACACTGTTAAAACTTTTATATCAGGGACGTAAAAATTAATTCTTTGTATTCTGCTTTAGACTTTGCATGTTACATTATTAAATGATACAAGATTTTTCCAATGAGATTTTTCTGTCCTTTGGCATTGTCTTTGTTTTTCTGTTTATTTATTCACTCAGATGTCACAGATTCACACAGAACTTTTCTGTGAAGTTCTTTTGCAGAAGTTTGTTTTGAATAGGCAGAGGTATAGCCATAGAAGAAACCAAGCACTACAGAGGGAAGGAAAATATTTTCGTAAGAAAACTTGAAATTTCACAAAATAATAGTTTTTTGACTTAACTTGGCTGTGCATTTTTACCTCTATCTTCTTTATCTTTCTCATTCTACCTAAAACTAAACCTCAACTAGAAGTAAAAAATGAAAATGCAAATAGCACTTGTTATAGATCAGAGAGAACTCTAGAAGTATGTATATTTAAATATTGATATTTAAATGATTAAATGATGTCTTACATTATTTGGAATTATGATTCAACAAGTGCTCACCAGTCATGCAGAAATTTTGGTGTCATCTCTCTCTTCATAGTAATAAAAAAGGAAAAAACCTCCAATCATGATTAACCCTCATTTTTTTAACAAATAAGAATATACTAGGAGAAATATTCTCTTTGCTATTATCCCTTATTAAACACAATTATATAATTACACTGTGCAACAAAGACATAAAAATTTCTCCAGTTTCATGCTGTAGTGTCGGAGTCCATGTTTCCATGGATCCTCCACAGAGAGTGAAAAGTACAGAGATAGAATTAAAACTCTTAGAAAAATTAGAATATATAAAAGCTTTAGATACATGAAGTAGAAATCTAACCCTGAGCCTTAAGTTTTTCATGCCCTAAGTCCTAGTTCAGTGTAGAAGGACACAGCTTCAGGCTTAGTGATAGAGTATAAACAAAACAAAAATAGAGTACTGTTTATAATTTTTAGTATGAGTTTTATGTACAACAAAGTAGAACCTTATGCTAGTAAGATAGAGTTTTACGTTAATAGATATGCTATGTGCGTAGGTTTTGACGCTGATTTTGGTAGTTTTACGAACTTTAGAATTGTACCTAGATTGGTTAGCGTGTAGATAAAAAGTATGAATATGCATTTTGCAATTTGGGATAAAAAGCCTCTCAGTCAGTCAGTGGATTGGAGGGATTGGAGGGATTGATTGATTGATCAATACGATCTATCGATCCAACCTCCACCTCCTGCAGCCTGAGGAAGGAGCCTTGCTAGGGAGCCGGATGGGATTCTAAAGGTACCACCTATTGTTGCCTGGCATCTGGGCCCTAAGGTCCCGTTCCTTCCCCCTGCGAGGGTGCAGGACCCCAGGAACCCCTCCTTGTCCCTGCGATTCCCCGGACAGGAACCCTGCACGGCTCGGGCCCTCCACCTGCCCTTGCGATCCCCCGGACGGGAACCCTGCGCGGCTCGGGCCCCCACTGCCATCGCGATCCCCCGGACGGGAGCCCTGCGCGGCTCGGGCCCTCCACCTGCCCTTGCGATCCCCCGGACGGGAGCCCTGCGCGGCTCGGGGCCCCCACTGCCCTTGCGATCCCCCGGACGGGAACCCTGCGCGGCTCGGGCCCTCCATCTGCCCTTGCGATCCCCCGGACGGGAGCCCTGCGCGGCTCGGGGCCCCCACTGCCCTCGGGAACCCTGCGCGGCTCGGGCCCTCCATCTGCCCTTGCGATCCCCCGGACGGGAGCCCTGCGCGGCTCGGGGCCCCCACTGCCCTCGGGAACCCTGCGCGGCTCGGGCCCTCCATCTGCCCTTGCGATCCCCACGGACGGGAGCTCTGTGCGGTTCGGGATTTCCCATTGTACCCGGGTCCCTGCGGTCGAGGGCTCTGAGTGGGTTCGGAATTTCGGGGTCCCTTTTGTTGCCATGATCCCTGCGGCTGAGATCCCTGTCTGAAAATTGTGATCGATTCCTCTCTGCTAGTGTGATCCCAGTGGTTGAAAACGCTGACAGTAATAAGAGGTTGCTTTACCCTGAGGTTGTAAATGATATGCTTTGCTTATAGTCTTACTAGTTTTGCCTGTTAGGAATTCTATGCTTTGTTTGCTGTTTCATTAGAGTTGTGTGTGTTAAGATTTCTATGACTTGGTTATTGTTTTGTTTAGACTTTGTCTGCCTAGATTTATAATTGATTGTAGAATAAGGCCGCTCTTAGAACTCTTATGCCTTCAGAGATGTGCTTTTGTGTAAATAAATTACTTTATTTAGATACTAAGATGTTGTAAGACCTTTAGAGACTTTATACCCGTACAATGACCTAGGCACTGTAGGATTTTATATCCATTTCTTTCCATTGCAAGACAGAAAAAATATGTGGTCTTTATTTTTGTTATAGATATCCAAGTAACCAGATACAGGTATTATGATGGTGCTGAGGAAATGACTAGATTTTTAGAACCCATTTTTCCATTGTCCTTCAAACTGCTGTCAGAATAAATCAACAAGATTTTAATATTCAAAAAGAAGGATAAGAATCAAAAATCAGCATATTTTGTCAGTTCAATTAATTGCCCATGTATTGTAAAGAATGAAACAGTCTTTGAACAGGTAATTTTTTTCCTTTGAGTAAATGAAAGTGGGTTTCTTAATGATGCATTATAGCACACCAGTGCCCTAGAAACAAGGCAGTATTGGTTTGTAGTCTACAGAGTACAACATATTTAGTTGTGCAGCAAAAGACTGTATTCTTAGTGGTCCTTTTTCTTATGATTGTCCCCTTGGTACAAATGTTTCCAAGTCTTTGGGATTAAGTTTGGACTGATCACACAGTCATGTAAACAGGGTTTGTGTTGATTTTGTGAGTAACTGAAATAAAATGCAGCATCCACTAGCCATGAGTGTGGTAGTATGCATTTGAGTGATGCAAGACCCAAAATTACATGATGACAGATATTCAGAAGAACATGAAATTTTATATAAAGCTGCATAAGCAGACTTTGAGGGAGTCAAAGAAGTACTAGAATGACCCATAAGCATAAACATATCATTATTGCCTGCCTTTCTGCCTTTATTGATGAAATTACTTCATTTTGCTTATGAAAACCTTTATTCTGAGCTTACAGCACCTTTTACAAAAAAGTGAGAAATACAGTCAAATCAGACTGAAATGCAATAATGTCTTTACACAACCAAGCCAAAGAAAGTAATCAGCTGTAAAGGAACCAAATCCAAGAACTATCTCTTTCCTCAACAGATACAAGCTCTAAGCATATTTTTATCATTCACAATGTGTGAGTATTTCAGCATGTCCTGCAGACCGGGAAATATTAGGAAGCAATTTGCTCATATTGGAAGTGAATGCAAATCAATCTGCTTGAGAAAAATGACTTTGTAGAGGTGGGGTGGGAGAGGATTTGCCTTCATCTAGGAAAAGAAAGGAGATGTGTAGCCTTAATTGTGGGCTGCTTTGCCTCAGACTGCTCGAGTTTGCTGTTCAGGAGGGGTGGCACTGCATCCCACGCTGCCTCTCCCGCAATCTGTTCATGCAAGGACCGTCCATCTGCTGGGTTTAAACAGACCCCCAGTTGCTTCTGTGTTTGTTCACAGATGTAGGTAGGAGGTTTGACTGCAGGTTTCTAAAACTCGAATCCAAGATTATGAGACACATTTGCAAACATGCTTGCATATAGCAGAGTCTTATCTCTTTGCTGGAAAATGCTCTATTGTTTGACTTGCAAATTGGTTACCTTTAAATTGAAACATGGTAGCGATACTTGTGCATATAGAATTAAATTTGCACAATATCACTTCTATTTAATCAAGAACTGTAATATATACAATGACAGGAAACATTAAAGACAGCATTCGTGAAATTATTATACACGAAATAGAAAATTTATTTGACAAGAGAAAGATTTGCAAGGCGAGTGTGTTTCCAAGAGAATTGGTTCTCAGACTATGGAAAATGTAGCACTTGAAAATAACATTATAACCTCAATTGGTTCCCAAGGGTCCTCTACAAGTAAATCGATTGCTATATTTTTAACAATGGACTGAATTGGCTTCTTTATAGGAAAATTACAGATTACTGCAAAAGTTTGGTTGCAAATGAAAAAGTTTTCTAATTCTTTCAGTCTTTCCTCAGGAATGTCTCTTTCTCCTGAAAGCAAGTTCTTGGTACTGGAAAGCAAGGGTGGAATAGGGCATAAAAGGGTACAGAACAAAATGCTCCAACACTTGACTATCCTGTTTTGACAAGACGAATCTTTGTAGGAAGATGTTACTATGATTTTTAATAAGATACTGAGTGGGACTTCCTTCCTACTCTACAGCTCCAACAGAGCATTAGATTACAATCCACAAATAAGGTTTGGGTTCACTTGCAAGAGGGATTTTATGGGACAAGGCTAATACTCTTATTCCCTCTGGGTTTTATGGTTCATTATTTGATACCTGTTATGCACATAATTCGGTTTGGAAAAAAAAGCCTTGATCAGTGAATCACAGGTGACGTGTGGATACATGGATGATTTCACTTTCATTCTAAACATATGTTTCTATAAGTTCTGAAAGGAAAAAATCCTCATTATAACATGAAAGAGAAGATTCTCAGTTCTCCATGTAGTTTTTCAAAACATCCAGAGTGATTCAGCTGCTGAGCTGTAGAACAAGTCCAACCTGCCCAATATCCCTAGAAGACAGTTTTGTTCCCAGATGTTGTTCCCCAGGATGATCGAAACACGACCAAGAAAGAATTTGTCAGCTACCTAGGCAAGCTAGACCACATTTGTCAGTTTGTTTTATTGGATAAATGTTAACTTGTGTTATCAATTTTTGTTGTCAATTTATTGATAACAAAAAATTTTTATCAATTTATCATATTCCAGGTAGCATTGATTCTACTTTACATCTTCAATTTTTTACTGATTTCATTTTCTTGATGTGAGTAACATTAAACCAGGATTTACATACCAATCTTGCTAGGTTCTGGGTGTACTTGAGAAGTGAGTAATTTCAGGCCTTACCAGTATAGTAGTATTTGGCCCATAGGCAGATGGAAGGATTACTAAAGTAAATACAAGATTTCTTTAAAGTGAAATGGTTCTGCCCATTGATAGATATCTCTGGGAAAAGCCTGGAAGTTGTCAACTGACATTTCACAGAATTAGGGAGTGGTTTGGCTTCAAAAGGACTTTTAGAGGTCATGTAGTCCAAACCCCTTGCAATGAGCACAGGCATCAACTAGATGCAGTTGCTCAGAGCCCTGTCCAACATGGCCTTGAATGTTTCCAGGGATAAGGCATCTACATCTCTCTGGAAAACCTCACCTCCACTCCATAAAAAAATTCAGCCTTATATCAAGCCTGAACCACACTCTTTTAGTTCAAACCCATTACCCCTTGCCCTATCACAATAGGCCCTACAGATTTTTAGTCTGGCCCCATCTTTCTGGTAGGCACTCTTCAGGTACTGGAAGGCAATAAAGTCTCCCTGGAACCTTCTCTTCTCCAGCCTGAACAACCTCAACTCTCCCAGCCTTTCCTCATAGGAGAGGTACCCCAAAGTTCAGGTAATTTTTGGGACCTTCCTCTGGATCCACTCCATCAGATCCATGTGCTTCCTGTGCTGAACCCAGAGCTGGGTACCCCAGAGCTGGGTGCAGCACTCCAGGTGGGGTCTCACAATAGCAGAGCAGAAGGGGATGATCACCTCCCTCCATCTGCTGGCCAAGCTGCTTTGGATGCAGCCAAGGATATGGTTTGCTTTCTGGGCTGTGCGGGCATATTGTTGGCTCGTGACCATCTTTTCAATCCAACAGAAGCCACAAGCCTTTTCCAGCAGGACTGCTCTCCATCCCTTCATCCCCCAAACTGTATTTGTATCAGGGGATGCCCTTACCCAGATGCAGCTCCTTGCATTTGGTCCTGTTGAACCTCACAAGTACAAAACATAAGTGTATTGTCCGCAATAAATACAAGCTGATTTCAATACATTTCTGACTTCGATTGTTATATGTTATCAATTTAATTTTACTAGTACTTGCTTTGAGATACATAAATTTGCTTTTACAAGAAAAAAACGACAAAGTCAGTACAGAGCAGCCACAGAACTAAAAGTTGCATCCTTCAAACAATAAAATCCTTTGATAAAATCAACATACCTGAGTTAGAGTCAGACGGATTATGTGTTTATATTCAGTAGTCATACTTCTGTCATAGACCTGTCTGCAAGTGTAGAACTGATCTGTACTGGTGAAGGCAAAAAATGAGTATGTTTAAAGCATTTTTGACCCTGAACATCCCTCGAGGTACTGACTGTGCATGAGCACTGGGCAGTTTCCATCCCCCGAAAAAAGATCCTCTGCAAAAAATGCTAAGGAACATTGTCTTAATTTCCATCTAGCTATCACATAATGTAGAATATTTTGTATTTTTTTAAGTTTAAAAAAAAAAAAAAGAATTGGTGGAAGGGGGTATAATTTTTAATATTTTGGTGATTTTAATGATTTAATGTCTTGTTGTTGACCAGCTTGAAGAACAGTTAGCATTTTTCAGGAAGCATTGAATGTGAATTGGATGGCTCTGCATTACAGGAAAAGAAAAAAAACACACAAAAATCCTATTTAAGATGCAGCTAGGATGCTCACTCTAGAGGAGAACAGCTGTGTAGAACAGTTATTATGCAGTAAATTCTCAGCTTGGATCTCTAACTCTCCTGTGTAGATAACCCCCAAAACCATTCAGGCAGGTCAGGGAAGTGCCTGCTTTTTTTGCCATTAACGTGAATTACAGCTGTTTACAATTGCTGCAGTCTAAATGGAGAAAGCAAGCATTAACAACATAAAACGATGATCCCACTATGAAATGTATGTCTGAAAAATGTATAGTTGAAGTTCTATGTCTGTCATGTATTCTAAGTTCCTAGTTCAAACATGTTTAGCTTAAAATTAAAAAGCTTATTCCATCTGCTAGCCCTGCATATATTTAATTTTAAATTTCTTAAGTGAGGCTTCTGCTTCTTGGTTCCAATACCATTTATGGTGAAAACTTAACAGAATAAATTCTCCTTATATTTCTTTTCATGACATGTGAATCAGAATTCTGCCTCTGTGTGTCTGCCTGAGTAAAAAAGAATATATATATCATTGTTTCAGTAAACAAACATGACTATTGTCTTTCACAAAAGGTAATTACATGCCAATAACAGTAATTTTTAAAGACAGAGCTTCTGAGATTGTTAGCTGGTGGTAAATTATTCTGACAAATCATATTTTAACTCATGTCTGTCAATATCAACCTCTGGATCTGGCTAATATACAATTGTTGAAACAAAAAACCAGCTTCTGATTTATTTGAGTTTTATGAGAGAAGTTTCCCAAAAATGAAACAGTCCAACTTTTCAGTTTCAAATTCAGACAATTAACATTGGTGCAAAGTGTTGCAACTTGTGTTACTTAAGATGTAGGACAATTTATAGCTGGTTTTGAAAATCAGAAAAATTAGAGTAATGATTTTTTTTTTTCCTCTAAGGAAAAATCATTTTTCCTCAAAATAAAAGGACTAAAGTTTTGAATGAAATATCTTTTTTTTTATCTTAAATAAAAACCGTCTTAAATGCAAGAAAAAACAGTGGTCATCTTGCCACTAGGAGGATTTGGAGAAGATGACTGTGGAGTCAGTAGGATAAGAGAAAAAGAAATGTCAGCTTGCTGATATCCTGTTGTATTCTTATTTTTCTTTTTTAGTTTCAGAGCAACAGAAAAAAACAACACTTCTTGGAGTTTCTCCCATCTAGCTGACAACAACAGAAGAGTCTGAAGAAGTGACTAGGAAGAAGAATGATGGGAAGAAACAAGACAGGTCAGAATTGTCAGAAAGAAAGTACCTTTCAGGTACATCACAGGTTTCAAGATGGCATATTTTCAATTTCATGGCCAAAGAGTGAAAGTCGGGCTATAGTGGAGTAACAACTAAGTAAGTAAAAGCAGCATTTACGGTGGTGAAACCAGCTTTATGTTTTAGCTGAGCAATATATGGTGACATAGCCATTACCTTTCTCCTGTGCATACCCAGGAATAAGAGCTGATAACATCGGAGACAAACAGACTGCGTGAGCAGACTAAGAAAGGAAGGCAGTGGTGAAGTGTGCTGCTGACTCATATTAGGTGTAAAATACAAAGCCCTACACTGAGTGACAGCCAGGGAAAGTATCACTATCAGGCCAGCTAAGTTGCGAGATTATCTGTGGATTTTTTCTATAAACTTGCATGTCTGCTTGCCAAGACTGTTTTACACTTGACAGAGGAGTAGAAGGAACAGAAAACTCTTTGCTGCATATAAAAGGTATAAAAGGAGTAAAAAAGTGTATAAGGTTTGGGTTTTTTTTGAACAAGACAGCCAACTGCACTTTTGCTATCCTGCAAATGTAACAGGACATTCAATGTAAATATTATTCGAAATGTAAAGGAACAATTCAAAAATCATTGTCTCTTGCTGTACAAAGTTTTTTTGCAATTATTTTAAATTATGAAACTGTTAGCTAGGAAGCTTGAAATATGAATTTTAATTATTTTTTCCAGACTTACCTGGAAGAGAATTTGAAACTTTCAAGCCTATGTAATGAAACCAGAACTCTGAGGATGTTAGATTCCTGTGTCCTAAAAACCAGAAAGTATATGGACCATACAGATGTAACATAGTTAAATATGACAATCTCTGTTTGAATTTGAGGATCAAATACTTTTAAGTGCTATAGTCTACAGCCCAGAGACTTTTTTGCTGGCATAAATTTCTGTTTAACTTAAATGATATTTGATAACGATATAAATTGCTCACAGACATTTTAGGAAAGACAGTGCGTAGAATTGTCATAATTAAGGATGACGTGATTCAATATGAATTATTAAATCACAAATGGTAGTCATTGATAATATAAAGGATGCATTGTTTGCAACTAAGAAGTTTGAAACTAGAACTTTGGTGACTAGAGATGTTTCTTGTCTCTTGATCTACAGTTTGTTAGTTGTTTTCTGAAACAGACTGTTATCATCTAATAGACATGCAGAATTTGGGAATGGAAGAGGATGTGAGATGAACTTTGATATTTTCTAACAGTTTACTGGAAGTTTGTTAGAAAATGTTTCTGATAATATTGCTGAGTTAAATTTTCCCACCCTCCCCAAAAATGATTATATTTGTATGAGACTGTATCTAGGAAGGGATAGTATGAAAGATATTCACATTTCTTTTCCTGCTTTTGAATATTTTCTTCATTTTTATGTTTTTGGGATTTATTTCACAGGATGATAAAGGACAGATTATATATTCCTCGTTTTCATGTTTATTACTATTAAGCAGGTCTGCAATGGCTTCAGGCAAGACTTCTGTCACTGAAATTATTGCTACTTTAAGTTAAATATATATATGTATATTCATAAATGGTTACTTATCTGGGGATATGTATGATTTATACTTAAACATTATCATTTGATATATATTTCTCAGGTGTGATAAAGAATATCAAGCAAACAATAGAAATGCTTATATATTAAATAAGTTCATAGAATTGGTAAATAAATGCTGAAACTCATATTCTATGGTAGCTGGGTGTGCTTATAAGCATTTGCAATGTGGTAGTAGAATATACAGGTAATGTTTGGTAAACAACTGTTGTTGTCAAAGAAAAGTGAAATACTTATCTACAAACTGCATATTTTAAAATTACTTTAAATTTTAAATTTTAAAGACAAAAATTTAAAAAGAGCAGTATAGAGGGGTTTTTTTGGTAACTGGGTTAAAACTACTTAATTGTCACGTAAAAGAAACAGTTGATCTAGTGGTTCTTAGTTTTAATTTTTTTAGTAAAGCTTGCTGTTCAATGTCTTTGCCTACTGAAATTTCCCCTTTACACAATAGAACTAGTGAGATTTCAAAGATAAAGATAAGAAGTCTGAATTTCCCCTTTTAACTGTGATGAGTTCTTAAATTATAGAGGTTAAATATAGACTAGGAGCTCCTAATGAGTAGGAATAGGAGTTACATTTAGCCTGCTGACGCCTCATTGTCTTACACTTCACTCTCTTCACTTCATTCTTATAACAAAGACCCTGCAACAAATGATGGAGTACAAGGCCCACTGCAGATGAGTTGTTGTTAAACATTATTAAAATAACCACATGAAATAAAACTTCTGTTTTTAATTTCTTGTCTCTAATATTATCATAGATATTTTTGGAAGGGGAGAGTAGAAATAATAATTTTAAAGATGTAAGATATTAGTGCTCTGCTGCCCAGGCTTTGATATTTAAAACTTGGGTTACTTTGAAAAATAGAGTCTTTTTCTTTGCTGACATATGTTAATGCAGAAATGCACAGAGCATCACTAGAGCAGGAGTACACAGGTTGCACAGGATCCTGATGATACAGAAAAGTTCATCTGCACCTTTCACTTCTGTCTTCCAATGTTTATAGGGTTTAGGGTTTTTTGAGATTTAGCGATTAAAAGAATGCATCATCATAGTTTATTTTACAGGCCTTGTTGATAGAAAAACCCTGCTTTTCTATCAGCAAGGCCTGTAAAATTCAGAGGATGCCTCACCACTGCTGAGTGAAAAAAACTAAAAGCAAATATGTCACCACTTTTTCCCACGTTATTCTCCCTGCCTCTGTTACTCTATTATTACTAACAACTACTTTGTGAAATCTGGACTCAAAAAAGAGAGAAACATAAGCATGGAATTTTTAAGAAGTCAGTTCCAAAAGCAGATCTGTAAGTCCTCCTCAAAAAGAATCTTAGGATTACAATCAACTTCACCGAAAAACTGGTCTGAAGATAGTTGGTTTTATAGCTTGCAAGTGTATCAAGATACAAACATAACCCTTACACAAGTACTTGCTTCAGATTCTGTTTCCCCAAAGACCTTCTCGCTGCATCCTGCTCTTCCTCGCAGCTAAGGTGATGGAGACAGCAGAGCCCACGCAGAGCTCCAGCGAGGACATCTCTGTGCCCACTAATTCAGCACGTGATGGGACGAGGCAGTTCACAGCAGCAGATCACACTGTGTGTGGCAAAAGGAAGCAAAATCAGGCCTGGGAATGCTTTAGAGGTGCAGAGAGACACTGACCATCACAGTCGAATATGTGGAGCTGCAGTCACAGAGCAGTGACCAGGCACACAGTAGTTTCATTCTTTTCGGGTTTTTTGGTCAGAATGTCAGACTAGGAACTTGGCAATCTTTCTTTCTTTCCTGTGTATAATGACAAGTGAAAAAGAAATGCATTGTGCTGGGTCATTCCTAACCATTGAGTGAAGCAGCTGTGACTCACTCTGTTCTCACACCTAATGTTCAAACACCCATCACTCATTGGCCCAGCACAGCCACAACCTTGCACTCATGACAGTCATGCCTTTTACCCACTTTTACTGCACTCACTGCCTTGGTACTGATGATAAACTACTATATGTTATGTATTATATCACATATCACATATCACAATCACATATTATATACCATATATTATATACTATATATTATAAATAGTATATGGTATATCTTAGAATATATTATATATTATATGTTATATGTTATATGTTATGTATTATTATTATATACTGTAATATCTATTGATATTGACTATTTTTTAATGACTATTAAAAAACTTCACTATTAGTTACACACACACTATAATCAAATCAGATCAGACTATGGCTATTCTTCAGAGTATGTAGAGTGACTCTTTTTGTCTCTCAGAACTTTTCTCACTACTCACTCCAGTTTCAGGAATTGGTTATGTTTACATTTTCAAGTTGTATCTCCTAGGATAAAATATAACTTTATATGTGTTTAAATGTGTGTGGTCATGTTCAGCGTGATAGATTTCATTTTCATAGCATCTTATAGTGTTTTGCACTATGTAGAATCAAATGATAGTCTTAAGTAAATAGCAAATAATTTGCTTTTAAAATTTACATTGTAGATATATATGTAAACTTCATATTTAAACTGTTTAGTAAAGAAGTGTGACTTTAGAATACTCCCTTACTATGATCACAGAAATATATATAAATTCATTTATACATAGTTCATAAGAAATTTTTGTATCAGTATCTATACTCTATAGAGATATATATATGTATACGAGTCACATATAGATGCATATGTGTGTGTGTATAATTATATAAAATTTAATATATATCTTTAAAATTATTATTTTAATAATATATACTCATTTAATATATAATCATCCTACAAAGAGACTTTAAGACTCAAATACTTTAATAGACTGGAATTCCAACCACATATTGATCAGCAGAATTAAGATTTGTTAGATTTTAAAAATTAATGAGAATTAATTGAGAATTAAAATGGTCTCTTTTTGATTTAGTTTTAATAAGTGAAAGTCTGTTAAAACAACTGGCAAGTGTATAAATAAACTTTGCTCTCTAAGATCATTCCATCCATGGAGTACTTGAAAGGACTATATTACGTGACCTTGGGTCATACAATAATTACGGTTGCAGTGTTTTAACTTTGAATGTAAGATTTCACTTAACAATATTGTTTTGGTTCTATTGCTGGGGAATAAAAATAGTTTGAAGTTTAACAGGGATTGAGTTTGCTTCAGATGGCGTTTTGTGCTTGTATCTTACAAATGAAATTGTATTTTATTTACAAATAACAATTTATGTTCCAAGTGTTGTCTTGTTACAAGCTGTATTTATTTGGTTCAGGCCAAATACATTTTTACAAGTAACTCAGGTGACCTGCACTAGATAGTCACAAAGTTGGACACTTTTTTATTGGCACAGGTTTTTGTTATGTGACTTCTAGAACAATGATGGATGATGAATGACAGTCCCTTTATTTTCATACTCTTCCTCTGCAGTCCAGATTTTTCACTGAACACTTTCTGTATCCCTGTGAAAAAATTCATTATCCTGGCCTTCTCTAAGCCTGTCATCTAGACACTGTGTCTATTTTCTCATGTATGGGTTGTGTTCAAATCTGGCAGATGTTTTCTGCATAATTCATCTAACAGGTGATACCATCGATTTCTTCACTGAAAACTTTTCCCAGAAGAGTCTATTTACCTTGTATTTAAATGACTGAAAGATCTTTTCTATTCATTCCCCTCGATGCCTACAGATGCTTTTAGCTTTTTATATATTTTTAATGTATTTGTAGTCCTGTAGATTTTTTATATACTTTTTTATATACTTTTGTGTAGCTTCTAGTATTTTTCCTGCCGTCTCTCATAGTTTAGCAAACTTTTACTAATACAGCCTTGGAATTCTGCTTAGTATTATTCTTAAGAAGAGAATTCCTGACAAATGTATCTTGTTTTCTATGAGAACTTAAGAGACATAACAAGAAAATAAGGGGGAAAGCCCCTAGACCAGCTCCAAGGGCTCACCCAGGGGTAGGTTAGTGGGATAACTTATTTCCTATTGGAGGTGCTGGCTAGATATACTAATTAATTAACCTTATAAAAATCATGGAAATCCTTTATCACACATGTGCAATGACATATTTTGTGCACTTGAAATCTTTCATTAAAAAATTGATTTTATAGCTTACTACTTTAACTCTGTTGCAAGGTTTTCTTTTGTTATTAGGCAACACCCTAATGGATTTTTTACTGATTTTCCTGGAATACGGTTGTGTAAAGATTTTTGCTGATCCATGACTCTAAGCACATGACCCCTCTTCTCAGCCTCCTAAAGTTCCCACTTCTTTACTACATCAGATTTACTTGTCTTTGTTTTCAAGATTTATACAATCTTTTTATACAGCTTGAGCATTACTACTTCTTCCAGCTTGAGATCCTGAAGGGGCGACTCCTGTGTGTTTACCATCTTCTACCACTCTTTTCTCTGAATTTCAAACCAAGTCTTTCTCCCACAGTGCCCTTCATGCTTTAAAAGAGCTCACACTTGTTCCATGTAACCTTCCTCTCATCCTTGAATTAAATTTGCCATGGCTGAGGGCTTTGCAGAAACTGTTGATGACAAAGATGCTTCAGAGTGCTCTGCCCTATCACCTACCATGTTGGATGCTATTGTTTAACACATCCTTGTCTTCCCTTGACAGCATCCTTGACTTTCTTCTCATAAATCAGAATCAAACACTGTATTTTTGTTTTGTGTGCACCCAGCAGAGATTGCTAATCTTTAACTGAAATTTTTGGGATCTGTGATAGCAGAAAAAAATATTATATAGTTTCTTGAGAGCAACAGGAAAATTAACTCTTCATATATATATAGCAAACAACAGTTTGCTGAGACACATTATGAATCACACAGCTGCTGGGTTTGCTTGTGCACTCTGAGATGCTTTATTCTTTTCAAATTTTCTCCTTATAATAATTGGACAGATTCTGGTGTTTGAGCTACAAATAAAAGGTGTCTTTTATGTGCTTGATTTTTTAGTTCACTGTAAGAGTCTTACAATGATGTCTTTCTCAAATTTACATTTCAAAAACTAATTTGTTAAAAAAGGAACCTCACTGATTTATTTCCTGTAAGTTTGTCAGTTTATTCTTCTAAATTTTCAGGACTACCACAGGCATTCCTTCAACTATAAAAGAATGATTACAAATGACAGTGTCAAATTATAAAGTATTATAAAGTACTATAAAGTATTATAAAATACAAGAAATACATAAAGATGGTAATACATTATAATCATCTTTATCTGTTTCTTGTATTTTATACAAATCAACCTAAAAAACCTATCCAATTTTTCTTTTAAACTGTACTACTGAATAAACAAACTGAAGTGTTTCTTATACCATTGCAATTTTTTCCATATTTGTCTGCTGTTATTTTGCTTATTAGAAGGGCCTTTTAATGTTGTGAAGTCATGTCTGTTGCAGGAATAGTTATAGCATATGCTACAAAAAAGTTAAGTCTGGTACCTGAACCCCAGATTTCCTTCCCAGGAAGTCTTAACACTTCTGAAATTATAATTTTTCTTTTTTGTTACTCATCTTTGAATATGTACCTTAACATGCACTCCCTTCCTCCTCATTCTGCATATCTGAAAAGGACTTCATGGGGTCTCCCTTACTCCTGTGCCGTTACCAAAAGTTTATTTTCCCCAGAAATGGGTTCTACTTGCACTCCCAGGAAGTGAGACTGCATGAACTGCACCAAAAAGAGAGCTACAGCACCTCCAGATGGCTTCCGTGATCCCTCAGTGCACTAGCATGTAGTTAGCATTTTCAAAATCTGTTGTTCTTTCAAGGTCCAAGAGGTTACAGCGAGTTTATAACTTTAACTGTACTGTGACAGTCTGAAATAGCAAAACAAAACTGGAGTGGGATACAGGGGCAAACTTTGTAGAGAGAGGCAAAATAACTTTTACTGTGGCTGTAGCTGGGAATATAAACAAGTTTTCAAGCATGATCTGAAGGAGAAGTACCAGATTGGAAGCCAGTAATGAAAGGATGAGTTCCAAAGTACTTTGGATTTATCTGTGGGTGTAGCACAGATTTTATATTCTAACTGATTTTTATCCTTTGTTTCTGTCATTAGGCTGTTTTAGAGACCTTCTTGAAACCTCGTGTGGAAATAAGGCTGTTAGGCAATAAGTAATGGGTTTTTCTGCAATTTCTTCACTCATCTACAGTGATGTTTAGTGACTGCTGTGCTGAACAGGATTCATCTTCTTCTCATTACCCCTTCTCAGATCTGGTTTGTGTTCTTTCATTCCATCACAGCTAGGGACAGATAAGGAAAGTTAAGACAACATGAAAGAAATGGTAAAGGCAGTTGCCTGATCCAACAATTTCTCAGCCTACAAAGGTATGAATAGTATAGATAACAGAGTTTTTTGCAAGGAGGGAGAGAAATGAGAAGAGGAAGGATAAAGCTTGAAACAGGAGGCGTTTCTCTTCAAGGAACACAACAGAATGAACAAAAAGAAGCTGGTAGAAAAAACAAATTCAATGGAGAGAAGAAGAGGGGAGAAAAAAAAGTAGTGAAGGACATTAAAATGATTAAACCTGAAGGAAAGAGAAATTAACTGAAGGATAAAATCTGTAAAGAAAATAAAGTGAATAACAGAGCAAAAGTAAATGATGGATCTCAGCATTTTCCTGCCCTAACTTAAAAGAAAATTCTTTTTTCTGTTGGATGTTTTTGCCATATATTTCTTTCTAATGACAATCACAAGCAAAAATAACATCCCTTGTCTGGACAGGCCTTCAGCAGTCATTGCTATTTTAGATCAAATACCTACACTGTACACCTGATACGAATATCTGCTAATGTCAGAGGTATATATTTGGGGATTTCGGTGTACTTCACTGTGTTCAAGTACACAGTGATATAATTAGAAATTGCTTGGATCTCAAAATATTGACAGGTTTCAACTAGAACTGTTTCCCAATTAAAACGTTTCTGTCTTTACTCAGCCTGTTAGAAGGTAGCTGATGACTGCGGGGTCCCATAAGATGCAGCATCAAGAAGGATTCCTCTGACAGAAACATTATGGATTTGCATGCAAGCAGGGAATCTGATATACCCAAATGAGTGGAATAGATGTACCTTGAATAGGTATCCTGCAAGTGGTCTGGATGCACACCTGTCCCAGGTGCTGAACATGCAGTATGCATGCTTTAGGACTAACCTGTCAATTAGCTGTGCTCTTTTCTGGGGGGAGTATGGAAGTCAAGAGATTTTCATAGAGTGTAGCCCAGGATGCTTTATATTTGGAAGTTCAAATGAACTGATGGTGCCTTTTTATTAGTTTTCTTCAGAATTTCTAGAGTGAACCTGAGGAAATTCGCCTATGCAGAAAACTGTCCAGGGATGCATATTTGGTCCTACATGTGGGAATCTGGACTTACAGAGAAAATTGTAATTGACTGATAGAACTCAGTTTATAGCATTTGTCCATGTGATAACATTTACATTCATTTGAGAGAGATCCTTTGATCCTGCATTTAACATGGAAACTCTTGATACAAGAAGAAAAGAGAACTGTGGCTTAGAAATATTCTGACATAACACATCTTTCTTTCTTGCTTCCTGTTTTGTTTTTCTCTTGCTTCCTATAAAACTTTCCCTGTATCTAGCTTAAGTCCAGAAAGTGGAAAATGTAAGAAAATAACTGGATTGTTGTGCTGAAGTGGAGCTGTAATTCTGCAGCACACATCTGAAGATTGTCTAAGGGGTTTTTAATGTTTGTTTCAAATATGTTTTGGGGTTTGTTTAAAGGCATTTAAATAGAGAGATAGCTTTCGATGCCACTGTGATGTACTTAAGATGTGCAACAATACATTATCAGCTCATAAGAGCAGCCACATAAGATTTTGTGGCTCAGAAAAGCAGTATTTAACATTTTACTTCAACCTAGTAGCAATTCTTTGAGTCTTCTCCTCTTAAATTCCTTAGATAGGTCTTTCACTGGGTAAAAACTACAGATTCAGAAGATGTAGCTTAACTTTCACCTTTCTGTTTGACTAAACATACCCAATTACTGCAAGAAATCATGTCAAGGACATAAACATCTTGACACCGGAGATTTGGTGCAAAATAATCTTCTTGATAAAGCACCTGTAAGTGCAGCACTTGCAGATTGAGACCTCTCCTTGTTTTGTTCTCTTAAATATTTTGTTATAAACGTGGATGCCAATTTTTTCACTTGCAGGGCATTTTCCTTCCCATTTGATATGAATTAAACTGACATTTATTTCCATATAACCTTGTGCACCGTGTTTTTTTGTATTGTAGCAAGTAAAAACCGGGGTGTGGAAAAACATCCATCAGAAAACATGGGGTTTTTTACATGTCTTATCTGCTTTCTACCTACAAAGTCTGTGAATTCTGGTGCTGTAAAGGAAAGCAGTGTGCTGTCAACAGCTCCATCCCCCAACAATGCCAATCTATAAGACTCCAGGCTAAAAAAAAATCTGACTACCACAAATTTTGACTTTTAGTTTAATTTCTGCTCCCATTCATTAGTTTCCAAATAACCCATCTTTTTACCTTTTTAATATTTGATTCTCTGATACCCTAACAAGATGCTCAGAAAAAATCTTTGAAATTACAGAGCCTCAGTTGTTCTTGCTGTTATTTCTGAGTTGTCTGACAGAACAGATTGTTGTGGGAAAAATGCTGATTTAACACAAAATTTAAAATAATTATATTAACTGAATGAAAATCTTCATCCTTGGGAGACACCACTCTGAACTCCCATTTCCTCATAACCTGACCACCAGGTGCAGGTTTGATAGTCATTTCCAGGTTACATTGACACCCATTTTCCTTCTCCAATAGGGAACTTCTGAGCATCACATTTACCACCTGACTAATTTTATAATATTCTTGTCTGGAGGCTTCCCTTGTTAATTTGAGAACCTGATGACCAATCCTCTTTATTGCTGGGTCAAGAACTTACTGATAAGCCACGGCAGCTAATCAGCCTGAATGCCTATATTTGCCTTATTTTGGTTTCCAAATTTCCCTCCTTTTATGAACTCCTTTCCCGTGGGAAGTACTGCTTCTCATCCAAAGGAGGTGAGTTATGTGTGAGAACAAGAAAAGTTGCATTGTTTTACAATTTTGGGATTTAGAAAATAATTTATAAAATGCAAGTTCTGTGCAGGCTTGAGTCAGATTGCATTTTTGCAAGGTGTTCTGTCTGATGCTATATCCCCTCTTTGTTCTGCAGGCATGAATCCTAACTGTTCAATAGCCTATGGAAATGAAAAATTACTCTTTGCAACCATATGAGGAAAATTATTTCTCTCAGCCTGGCTTTTGGTGAGATTCTATTGGGTTTGCATATCAGCTCTTCACTGATTTTTTCAGAAGATAGATATTAAAGCTGTCATAATAATTTAATAAAATCTCTATGTTTCAAATACATGGTCTGAAGTCCTGAAAATGTAAGGAATATGCTTTTTGACACCTTTTGGCTAAAAAAGAGAAGAGCCTTGCTGGAGATCCAGGTGGAGACATGCCGAAGGGGCAGGAGTTTCTGACAAAACTTCTGTCAGCTGAAGGTAAGTCAGTAGAAGTGCCACTCTTTATGTGCACTTTGCTTAATGTGGTAGTGTGCAGATTTTGTAAAAATTCAGTCTAAGATGGGGTTGTAAATACTTCGTTATCTATCTGTGAATCCTCTTGGACAGCTAAGTGAGGATGCACGGACTAGCAAAAGGAAAGGCACAGTACCACAAAAAAAGGCTCTTCGTGGTTAATTCAGGGACAAAGACTTCGGGATGTTGCATGACAATAATTTCTCCACTACCACAAATATGTATTTTGGTCAGGGAGAAGCATCAATGAATTGTAATAAATGAAGTTATAAGACTGTGAGCTGAAACATGTCAAGCTCCAGCAGTGAAGGGTGACAGTCTCCCCAAGGCTATGATCTAATCTAGATTCTTGTTGATCGGCTGCATTCTGAATTTTAATTCCATAATCTTAATGCAATTCAGATGATCAGACCTTCTTGTGCTTATTTTGGTGGCCCCTCAGGCTGAGATTCAACATCTTCCAGTCTAGGCGATGGACTGCAAAAACCACTCAGAAATAACAGCTGAGATGTAAAGCTAGTAGCAGGCACCTCTCTGTCAAACCCATTGGTTGGCCAGGTTAGGGTGCAGCCTCTACTCTGGGAGACAAGAAAGCATCGTACTACAAACCATTTGTGATTTAAATACTTACACCATAGCTGGCTTTCAAACGCTGCTTCACACCTACTTCAATGCAAATGAAACTAAATCACTTGCCTCACTCTTCTCCCCCTCCTAAACTGAAGCTGCCTGAGCAAAGATGCAACAATCAGAACACTTCTGAGGGTCCATGGTTTGAGAAGTATCTCATGTCCCTTTTTGATATTTGCTGGGAGATCTGCCTAGCCAAATGTAACTTGAGATATGTTAAAGGATACTAAGTCTAAGAAGCTCGGGAGCTGAGGTAAATAACAGTGTTGAGCAGACATCAATCTGTTTAAGAGCTAGAAACCCTGAAAATGAGCCTGGTAAAAGAAAACAATAGATCACAACTTGGCAACTAAACCTGGACATTTTCTAAGCCAAAACTGTTTGAGGAACACAACTTCATGAAATGTTTTTTGCTCTCTGAAGGCTCAAGTTTGAAACCTAGTTAGTTTTTGTCAACAAAATGAGACCATGATGTCTAGAAGTAGTCCTGTGACTTTAGAGACCACTTTTGCAAAGACAGCAATGATTTTCTATAAACTGTTTAGCCCATATTTCTACTTGCAAGGGCCAGTTAGAATCTCAAGTCTATTTTTCCCTGTTAAAATGAATATTTCTTGATACAACCGAATATTTCTACATTTGTTGCTGAAACATCAAAGTATTTCTAATGAGATTTTAAATAACTGCCTCTCATGACACAAACTTTAATATATATATCAAATTGCCTAAGCATGAAAACAATATGCTAAGCAAAACCAAGCAAATTCTTCCTCTTTAGTTCCTGAAGGAAGATTGTAATGCAGTGTTGGAATGTAATGCAGATGGGCAACAGTAATTCCAAGACTTTTACAGTAAGGTGCCTTTACTGTGCAGGAAGCAGTCAGTTCCTTTGTACTTCAGAGAAGTTAAGGAATGTATGCTTTTCCATGTGAAAATCAATCCCAGTCTTTGCAAGTACTTATTGGAAATTATTTATGCTGCAGTTTCAAGAGTATTTAGGTATATATTTATTACTATGGCATCTGAAGGGAAGATAATCCTAATAAATAAAATTAAGTCTGTGACTTCAGAGACTGTCATTACAAACAACAAAGGTATTGGCTTACCTTATGACAAGTGGTAGTCTAATTGCAAAATTGTACTGACCTGGGTAAATCCTGAATTTCCCACAGAAAATACTCTTCCATTAGCTATAAAACCAATCTTACTACAGTAGAATGCTGTTGTCTTTTGAATTTATAACACTCTCACCTTAGTCAGAGTTTTCCACATTCAGATTTTGTTTTATGAAAATCATCTTTTTCTCAAATGTTTTTCTCTAATGTAATTTAGTATTTGATTTTTGTCCTGAAGCTGCACGACTTCAGTGAAATAATCAATTTTCTATTTTACCCTCTTAGAATGCAGCAAGATCGCGCAATTTCAAAGTTGAACTGATTTTACTAAGCTTTTAAACATTTTGCATAGCAATTTCTCATCTTCATCAAACATTGTAGACAGAGTCACTGAATTTTTAATTACATTCCAGTAATTTAAATTCTTCCTCTCTGCTTTTCAGGTCTTCTCTCTTCAGAGTGAAGAGACAACAACTGCATTCACCATCCTTAATTTTTGTCTTTTGCTTTAGAAGTACCTGTAAGAAGATAGCTTGTATCATAAGGTAGAGCTATCCACACCTGGGCCTCAAACCAGGCCTCAGACCAGGCCTCAGGCCTGGTCTAGCAGGCCTCAGTACGTTCAGCATATGTAGTAGCAGATAAACTTATCTGCTACTAAGAATGTTTAAGGTAGTAGTGTTACTAACATAGAACAGTTACTAGGAAGACACGGTGGCTACCTTAAACTGCAATAGCTTACATATTTCTGTATTCTCACTGCCTATCAGAATGCACCTGTTCTTGTAAACTATTCTGTCTGTATTTAACCCACCATCTCACAGAATAAATTAGATTACGTGCTTAGAACCATATTAGTGTAGACACACGTTATTCTAGCCCCCGATCTACCAGGGCTCCGCCTTTAAGTACCTTTTATTTCTGTTAGTTTATTTAAATTATTTAATGCATTTTTCACTTCCATTTTCCACTACTGCATAGTATTTATTTACAAGGGATCCCTTTTTATTCTCTTTAAAAATGATTATGACTATGAGACCAACAATATCTTTCCCTGAAAAAACCAAAAGCTTGGGTTTTGTGAATGAACAACAGGCTTTATGGTTTGAAAGACATATTGTTCAGTAGTTTGAGATTTTAATTTTTCTTCTTGATTTCTCTGTAGACTTATTATTTGGGTGATTTCTTAAAGTTAATTTAAAGAAAGGATAATTCTTTTTAAAAAGTGTACATGTAACTTGAGTTTTGAAAGAAGTGGTAAGAAAAGATATAATTGTGTAGAAGTATGAGGAGGAATATAGTGGTGAGGTTAAGAGCTAGGCAGCAGCCAGAGAATGTAAGGTCCCTCTTTTTTGCTTCCAAATTTTAGCTAGATCTTAACTGAAATCTGGAAATCACTAGTGATATGCAAACTAGTAAGGTAAGGAGAGACAGAGTTGATGGAAGTGGACAAGTCTCTCCTTCTGTGTTGTCCTGAGTGAGAAGTTCAACCCAGTCCAAAAACCACAACATCACTTAAATCTGCATTTATCAATGTGATTGTCCCCAGACAAATTCCTGGGGCTACTGTGCTTGCAATAGCAGCTAATTCATTCTACCTGAGCAAGTGCTTTTTCTCAGTAGAAGGGACGCCTTCTTTGAATGCAGGCGTGTCAAAATAGCTCTCTTTTTCTACATGATAAACTCTGTTACACATCTATCCTGCTGTTTCCAGGCATCCTTAGGGCATTTGAACTGTTTAGTGATGAAACAAATCTAGGCAGTTGGAGAATCACTCACAGACAATTTCAGTGAAGGTAATGAATGTGTGGATGGATGCCTTTTCCTAGCTGTACCAAAAACATGCAAAGTATGATATTTCTCAGTGGACAATATTTCTATAAATTATTCATACGATACAAATTCTTACTGGATTGTGAAAACTTCACAAAAAAGCGCTAACGCCTATCAGTGGCTTCCATTCCATAATTTTTTGTCTCTCAGCTCCTCTATGAAGGCAGTATTATGCTTTTCTCTATTCATCAATAGCAAATATCAGTATTTTTGTAATGAATTCCAATTGAAAACTAAATCTAAGACTTACTTAATTGATCATTTTACTGTGGCATCCAATTAAGATCTCCTCTATTAATACGTTCTATAGAAAAAAAATCCTTACATATTCCATGAAAACCAAACACACAGTCTTTGGGGAAAAAACTGTATAGTACAACCAATTATACAAAGAGAAACAGTTTTGATATAAAATACAGATCGGTCCAATTAATCCATCATTCGTACCTAATGTTAATTTGGTAAATCTGGAAAAAATACTGTATCTGAATTTGGTGTCTTTACTAATACAATTACGTAGCTCTAAACCTTACTGATCTTTAATACTCAGGTCTCTGCTAGCTTCCCAATGGAAATGAGTTTTGACCTGCAAAGATCAGTAGAGGCTTTGAGTGTTATCCTGTGACAAAGTACCTTTAATGTGTATTCTATTGGATGTGTTGCTCAGTCACCACATTGAATTCAAATATCTGCTCATACTTGAAAGTAGTCATCAGTAACAAAACAATTCAAATATAATGGTAATATAAAACGATTCTGGAAAGACATTTTCCTTTAACTCCAGAGAAAGCAAAAAATGCTTGCCTGAACTCAAGTTAAGATTCAGATAAATTCTACATATATTTTGGAATTATTGGATTTCTATAGGAAACTATCAAATTAGGAAATGGTGGAACAAGATTTTTGGTTCAATTTTGTTTTGTACAACCCTCTTTTGTGTATGTATTTTAGTTCTTTATCATGTAATCACTTGGTAATATTTCATAGGAGTTGTGCCTCATTCAAGAAGAACAGAGACTGTGGTATGGAATGAATCATAGACTTATAATAACTAAGGTCATTAGACAGAGGAATGTTGCTTTCTTTGTTAGAAATCTGGGATGTGTAATCCACAAAGCAGGAAGTTTTGCTATTATAGTAGTATTTTGGGATCTGGATGCAAACTCCAGCATTTTCTCAAGTACTCGATATGAGTTTCTTATTTTCTTTTCTTCTTAGCCTCTGAAATACATGAAATTCATTGATAGAGTCTTATAAAAATTAATTGAGTGATCTTTGTGGAATATTCCTTTGAATTAATACACAATAGAGAACCCTAGGTGTAAGTGAACAGTTTCGTATTTACTGCAGAAGCTCAAAGGATGAGCTCTAAATAATACATGGTAATGAATCTTCACTGAGGATAGAAAAAAATTTTAATGTTGTAATTCCTCATTCAGTGCCACTGTTTACTGTGTGCCCTGAATGAAGCAGGAGCTCTGTGGAAAGAGCAATATGCAGTCAGAAACTTGAAGTCTGTGTTAGTAAACACAGGGGGAATTAAAGTTGACCAGATCATCTGACTGAAGTTGACTCACATCCACCCACCATGCTTTACAGGGAAAGCTAACATATGCTTCTTTGAACTCACGAATATATAAATATCTTTAGTGTTCTCTTGTATAATTGGTTCCACAATCTGCCAACGAGTGCATTAAAATTCTTTACCCCTTTAGCCCATTTGATGAATGAGGCAACAAAGAGTCTCTTCATGGATGACCAAAGTTTATATGCAGAATTCTGAATAATCTCAGTGTCCTCTCAAATGGAATTAAATCTTCAATCTGTCTATCACAGAGTCACCTTACACACGAGTTTGATTAATTTCAGAATCACACTTAAGTTTTGGGGTTTTTATACAGATATATGATATTGACAAGTATGACAGGATTTCCTCTTGTGCCTCTTCCAACAAATGGATTCTGCTTTCACGAGAAAGTCTTAATTACTAAATGCATGTATTTGCAAATTACTAAATGCATGTATTTTGTTATCTGGATTCTTTCCTTCTCCATTAATTTTCTTGAAGAATTGTCTTTCTGCTTTCTATGACATCCTTATTCTCTTTCATGTTATGTTATTCCTGTAGTACTTCCCAATCCTTTGTGTACAGGTCACTCCTGAAAGGCCAACAAGTAAGTTATTTCATACTAAGCAGTTTTAAAGAGAAGCCTCATCTTGTCTATATGAACCAATAATTTTGAATATGGACCAATTCAAAGTATCTTAATGAGATCCAAATTTATAATATTTATCCCAATTCCTGATCTAGTTTAAAAAAACCCAATAATTTTATAAAAAAAAATCCCAGAAAATTATTGGATGCCTTGCACAATGTATTTTCTGTAAATTCAGATTTTATTTTATCCTTTACCTGTCTAATACTGAAAAAAACTCCAAGCAAACCACAATGCAAAAGCACAACACCCATAAAAATAACTTTGTTACTGTTTTAAACCCTACTAAGAATCTTGAATCCTAATACAATTTATTTTACAGTTTCTCCTGATACTTTAATGCATGTGTGTGTGTCTTTAATGTGCTGGTATTTTCCTTAACAGTCCCTTCTGTTACCTCTGTTTCTCTTTCATAAAATTATAATCTATTCATTGCCTCTTTATATTGCATAGATTTCCTTGAAAGTAACCTTGACAGAAAGAAAACAACAGGAAAAAAGACATGGTTCTGGTGAGTTCTATGTCTGGCTGCTTTGCTGACTCTAATGTTGGTTTGATTTCATCAACTGGAATGTTTTGGTAGCAGTTGTCTAAGGGTCAATTTGCTGTAGGGCTGTCCTGTCCTTTTAGATGGCATTTAATTTTCAGTTGTATAAAAATGTTCTGCCTCTTACATGGTGTTCTACAAATGCCTTATGACATCTATCCTCAACATCTTTTATGGCAAAGAAATGCCTGGCTCCCCTATGTCTTTATTTATTAGACTGTAAAATATATGCACTGCATTCTATCCTCTATGTGTGTTTTGCATGTTTATAAATACAGATCATTTCATTTCATATTTCTCTAAAAGTCAGAATCTAAATCTCATTCTGTCCTTCATACTCCAATAAACATAATTGCAGATGTACTCAGGGCATATTTTCTCACCCTCTTTTCACTTAACAATTCACAATTTTTCACAATTCACAGTACTTGCTGTCTTGTTTTAGCATATATTTGTAAGATATAATCGTTATAGCACCCAGCCTCATTTAATCACTCCCTATTGTTTTTATATATCACATATTAGATAGAATGACAATGCCTTACTATGAAAATTATGTATGGATAGGCCCATGGGCTTGAAAGGTTATAATATAAAAACATTTTTTTATATACAAAATTCTGTAGACCAGAATATAGCTTTCTTTTCTTTTTGTAACAAATCACTTTTTAGAAGGTCAAATTTATATCTTTGTTGTAATTTCCAGAAATAAAATTGTCCAGCCTTTTACCAGCTAATTTAAGGTAGCTATGTAAGTTATAAAATAATTTCATAGAGAGGATTTCTTTTCATCTTTATAGAGAAAAATATGGTAGAGTAGAATACTTTTGAAAGTTTTACTCATTTACTTGCAGACAACTAGAAATCATGCCTTTTGTATCTTTGTCAAGCTTGAATCATATAATATACCTGCAGATGTTTTGCAATGAAATTCTAAATCAAGAGGTTATTGCTGATTCTCTATTAATAATTAATTTTATACTACTGGAAAAAGCTGGATCACTCAGTATCTATTAAAGGTTCAAATTGCTGCAGTGGCTTAAGATACTAGAAGACTACAAAATTTTGTTGCCGTTTCTCTTCAAGATCTTACTTGCAGCAAAATGGACATGAAGGATTCAGATGTTCAGCATTTCCAGTGCAAAGTCCAGCACTTTAGGTTAGATTTTCCCAGCAGTGAGTTGAGCTAGACAGCTGGATACTGTGGTCGAAAACTGTTTGCATACTTCACTCCTCAAGTATGCAGGCATGGGATCACATAATGACAGCTGGATGTCTGCAATTGCATGCAGGTTCTGTACTTTTAGCTTGTGCCATATCTAAAGTAACAGTACATTGATTTAGATCTCTTTTACTGAGATTTAAGGAATTATAAGAGGGGCTCAAGGGGGCTCACATTATTAGCAGAGTTCAGCCCATGGACAATAATTTACTGAGCCACTACCGCTTGATATGAGTAGGCATGAAAGCTCTGCTTCTTCATCTGAAAACCAGAGATAACGTTGCCTCTCAGTTCTCATGACGACACTGTGAGGATTAAAGTCTGCACACTGCTTCAAAATGTAAACTACTACACAGAATGAATCCAGTACTAAACTGCCACCGTTTTGAAAAGATAAGTGAACATGTTCAGTCTGCCAAAGAAAGCAAAGCAGCCATGTGTAACATGAATATTTCCTCTCCAAGATGTGCAAGTGTGGTGTGGATCTCTAAATACTAGAAAGTTGACAGAAGGGTCAAATCCCTGCAGTGTGAGAAAATAAGCTAGATACCCATTACAGTCATGTCTTTTGTCTAAGTGTATGTGTGCCTTTAATGTGCTGGTATGTGCATATATATGCAATTGTATAAAATTTCTTATGAAATTTTTGTGAAAAATAATCTGACAGTTTGATATGGCTGTGGAAGTGAACTCAACTCCACGGTCATTCTTTGAACAGTAGGATTTATTTGTCATTGATCAAAGTTTAATAAATGCAGTCTGCCTCATAAAGAGCAATAGTGAGGAAAGGGGAGTGAGGAAAAAAAGGGAAGAGTGAAGCAGACCACAGATTATGCTTTTGAAACTGTCCCAGCCTTACTCCGCTTGCTCTGTTAAAAAAAAAAGATGATCAAAGGACTGAAAGTGCAACATCCTTTGAGAGTTGCCAGGCAAGTGCTCTGTGATGAGTGGCTTTTGTGCAGTTCACGCAGCAGCCTGTTCTGTATCTGGACTTTCATTATCGCTCATCTGTCAAACCTGCTGCTGTGAAAAGTGCTGGGGTGAAGGTCAACTTGTAAAGTAGCAGCAGTAGAAGCAGACATGGGCTCTACTCTTTGGTGAGTTAGTTGTCAGTTCTTGTTCTCTAATGCAATTAATCCCTTCTCCAGGACTAAATTGATGATGAACCTTGTTCCCTTCCTTTGCACTCTGACCTGTCCACAGGAGGTGCTAAAGGAAGCTTTTTATTCCCAGTGACTGGAAACCTGTGACTGAGGGATGATAAATGAATGTAGTTTGTCCTTTTGGGAAATTCAGAAGAGTCAGGTTGCACAGCAAATTTTTTTTTTAAGATTTAAAGAAAGATTTAAAGATTTAAGAAAAAAAAATCCAGTAAAGACGTATCTGATAATTTTGGTAAACTGTGACAGAACTGCTTGTCATATGGTGGCATTAAAATCAGACTGTCACATTACAGATAGAAAGGACTCAGTATATCAACTAATCAGTTCCCACGTGCAAGGCTGAAATATTTTTCACAGAGTTTGTCCCAGTATTGGCTGATCAAAATGCTACTCTGTTCTGGTGGAAGACATCTAAGAGTAAATCTGCTGCAAGATAGTGAGTGTGACCTAAATTTTGTCATTGAAATCCTATTCTTGCCCTCTCACTGAGATTCATAAAGGTAAATAAATATCTATTTGAAGTCCCCTGCAAATCCTTAGCCAAAGAATAAAATATCACCAATTGTCTGGATCTTGACTTTTCCATAATCATTCTTTATAAGTTTGGAGTCTTTTGGTTTTGGTTTTTTGTTATTTTTAATGTAAATAATTGAAGTTTAAATATCCATGGAAGATTCTTTTTTAAGTGTTGTGTATAGTCAGACTGATAATTTCTTTTATAAGCTTTGCATGTATTATGGTTTGTGGGGAAAAAGCATATTATCTATTGACAACAGGGTATTCCTGCCAAAAGTATTTTAATCACTTTAAAACTGGAAAACTCTAAATTTCTGGAGAAACCCAGAGTAAGTTTGATTCTCAAATGCTCCCTTGGAACATTTCAAGTTGAGCCAAAAGTTCCCTGGGAGTATTATCTGCTAGAGTGAACTTTTTGCCAGGTTTCTCAAATATTCTTTTGCCTGATTTTTTTTTTCACAAATGCAGTGCTGATTCAATGATACAAAATTAGTTACCAACTTTATTTTGATGTTATCACACTGTTCAAGACAATGTTATGCAAATAAGGGGTCTTACTTTATCAATACCTGAATCCCTCATGGAGGTAGTATCTAGCATGTTCCCTTTCATTTAGCCATTAATAATTTCAGGTTCTGAGCCTGATCATAGTCTGACAGTGGGCATGGGTGCTATTCCAATTGGAAATGGGAATCCCTGTTCTCTGAAGAATGCTGTCTCATGTCCCTGGCACCATCACCTATCCCTGAAGCCACCTGTGTCAGGCTGGAACTAGGTGGGAGCTGGGATCTTAACACTATCAGGGCTCAGAATTGATGTTCAAGGTGAAATACTCTTTTTTAAAAAAATAGATTATTAAAAAAACATATTCCTTCACACTAATGCATTCCACAAAATTATCCATATGGTACCTTAAGTCTGTCTGAAAAGATTTCTTGGACCCTGGATAGATTTTGTGAGCAAATGTCCACAGACAAATTGCCCCTGAGAAAGTTGTTACTAAGTGCTTTCACTTAGGATATAGCATTAAATCCCTTGTTCCTCAGGCACAGATTAGAAACTAGAACTTGGTGCATGCCATGAGCATCAGCTCCTCCTCCTTTTCTCCCAAAACTCTTGAAAGCCTGTTTTGTTCGCATCAGTAACTGAACACAAATAACAGAACTCTGACATTTATCATAAGATGGAAACCTTGTTTTCCATCCAGCTGTATACTTCAGGGAAAAGAGACAGCAACCATTTGTCTTTATTTTTTGTATATAAATTGAGAATGAGATACATTGAAGTACTATTGTACTAGATACTTCTGTGGGCTTTGGAGTGGTCAAGAGATACAATAAATATCTGGAACTGAGGTAATAAAATCACTTTGCAATTTATTTTCTATAAGCAAAGACTTCTGCTATCACAGCTAGGAGGAACTGAAGTTTACAACACATTCTGGCAAATTCTTGAGATAGAATAAAGCAACGTGGCTCCTTCAGATTTAATGGAGTTGAGCTGCTTTGTACTGAGTCAGCAGCTGTCACCTCTGCCTGATGATTCTCAGTGTTTTAATTTGGATATTTGGTCTAGCACTAAGTTGAGGTGTGATGTGCTGTTACAGAGTTTGTCTTGTCAGCCAAGTTAGACTGAGCAAACAGGCTTGTGTTAGAACTTCAGGGGACAGCTCCACGAATTCCTAGGGTAGCCTGGAAAGTAGAGTTCTACAGGTAAACTTGGATGCTCGTGAAACAAAAATGTAACACAGATTAATTCAAAATTATCTGATCTTTTCATCGTCCCACTGAAAGAACTGGATGCTTTTTTTTTTCTATTTCCATATTTTGTCCTGAAGATTCCTCTTGCTGAAAGAATAATGAGGAATCGTGGGTGTGGTATTTTGAAGTCTAGTACTATCCTTGTCTGTGCATCACAGTTATAGCTACTGTCAGACACCTGCCTCAGCAAATACCTCAAGGACTGATGGTTTAAAATTACTTTTGCTGTTGTATAAGGTGTTTATTTAACTGAATAATTACAGTCATCTTTGTGAAGGTAGTCCAAGTACAAAATGCCTCTATCTGTGCAAAAACCAGTTAATGAATACTAGAAATAATTAGAAATATTTCACTCTAAATCAGTAATTGACAGTTGGCATCATTTTTCTCAGTGAGAGTTTTTCTGATGTTCCTTTGCATTTTCCTTTATAATAAAGTCATGGTAGGAGGAATGTTAATTGAAGACCATAAATTATACTCTAATGAGAGTGAAAAATCTATTTAAATTCCTATAGTCCTAATTTTAGAAATATTGAATAAATCTGCATTGCTTCTAAGTATTAGCTTTCTTTTAAATGCTTTCATTTATTTTTCTTCAGTACAGCTGTAATTTCTTCAGGATTTTATGGGGAGATAGAGTGCTACTAAAGTGATCTGATAAAAATTAATAAAATATGATACCAAAAATAACTTTTTGTTTTGTTTTGTTTTATTGAAAATAAAAACATATCAAAGGTGATGTGATAATAGAGCTTAAAATACATAGTAAGAGGCAGCTGAACTTCACCAGTTTACTATTCACATGTTGGGGTATTTTTTGGTGTATGAATCTCTCATATAGCTACAAAAATAAAGCTGCAGTTGTGAATGCAGTGAACTATCCTACTATATAATTGCAATACCTCCACGGGTACATGAAGGCCTGGGAATCTGATGGAAGTTGTTTCCTGATATCAGCTGTTGCACTTTTATTCTGAAGTTTGGTATGACAGTGTTAAAGGATTTAAAGAGGTGTTTGTCACCATAAGCAACTCCCCCAAGTGCTAAAATATCAGGTAACAGTCAAGCATTCTTACACATGAAACATGTTTTTGATCTTCTGTAAGAGTAGCTGCAGAAGAAAGGATGGCACAGCAAGTTTTGGACAAAATATTATGCAAAATGGTTTCAAGTGGCTAGACTTTTGAAACAGGGTGTGTGTCTGGCTCCTTGAACCTCTGGGTGTTGAAACCTTATTTGAGCCTCTGATCAACAGCATATGCTTCATGTATATTTCAGCAAGTTTTTCTGCCTTTAAAAGTGGAAGCAGTGGGAATACAGTTTCAGTTATTTAAGTGTTTTTTTCCCTTTTTCACTATAAAGTGTCAAAAAGAGAATGGCCACAATAAATATATAATTTAGTAGTGTTTGCAGTTAAAGGCAGTTTTCAACAAGTTTGTGTGTAGCAGTCGCTGCTGCCAATGAATGAGTCAGGTGATTCAGTACAGAACCCTCTATATAAAAATATTAAAATTGAAGTTCATATTGAAATTGTGGACTCTGGTGACTGAGGGTAAGCAATTTTTATAATGATAGAATCATATTTATGTATTTACATCATCCCATTGGTATAAATCAAGTTGTGTTATCTCAATTGGTCTTTCCAATCTGAATGTTCTCAGAGAGTAAAAGAAATGTTTTGTATTTATAGAGAAATTATATTTCTTACAACAGTGGTATTGCAAATTCATTTGGTAATGACTTTCTGCATATTTTGATTCACCCATAAGAAAAGTATTACTGAATCTACAGGGTGTTCATATTTTGAGTTTTGTTGCTATTATTAACAAAGCTGCCTGTTTAGGGAAAAATTCTACCATGTTTCTTGTGTCTTCTGAATTGGTACCACAGTAAGGTAAAAATTTTCTATAGCAAATATGAATGAGTCATCAGGGTGTTGAAATTTTAGAGAGCAGTGATGAGCCCAAAATAAAGGAATTAATGGAATTGAATGTAGATACTACTTTAAACCAAATTTCAGGATTTTTTTTTTGTGGTTTTAATGTAAAGAAAAAATGAATCTTCATTTTGTATTTTTTGTATTTTCAAAAAGACTAGTACAGTATTTTCTTGATATTGTTATTTGGTAACTGTTAAACCTCTCAAACATGGAACATTTGTGTGATCACTCCTGCAGTTCTAAAACACTGCTTTAGTTCTGCTAAAAGAGTGAATTTTCTAAGAAGAAATTTTTTTAAATTTTTTAAAAAAACTGTCTAACAAAATTAAGACTGGAATTTTCCATCTCTACCATGTCATAGATCATCATTAAACTCAAAGGAATCAGAGAAAAAGTTATTTTTGTGTTTGTTGCTGCTGATATATTGCTGAGGATCTTCTCATGATAATGAAGTTTTTCTCAGGGTGTCATGTGTTAGTTTTGTAGAACTATGTGGGCACAAAAGCATGAATCATGATGACTTCAGGTCATCATTTGCAAAATTAAGCCAGACTTTGCCAGGAATTGTTGATTGGTGCTTGGAGTTGTTGCTGTGTGAATAAAGCTGGGGTATTCATAGGCTGATTGACTAATGGGGAATATGCACTGTCAAATAAAGGATATTTGATGACAGCTGCACACAGAGTAACATGAATAATGATTTTTTTTTTTTTTGGTTCTGAGGACAATGAAAATCATTTGTTTGAAAAATGCTGAAGCCAAACAGTAAAAGAAAAATTGGAAGGGTCTTTTCCCTGACCAAAAGTGTTTTCCATAGGAAGAAAATCTGTGATTTGTTTGAAACCCATTCTTCCTGCCCCTTTTCTTTTTTCAGAACATTGATTTGCTGATAGATAAAAAAGTTCTGCCTAGCAATGTTCAATGCCAATACAGCTAGAAAAGCCTTTCTTTTTTCAGAACATTAACTAACCCCGCACAGTAATAATAGATACTGCTAGATACAGCTCTTTTAGAATTGGTGAGGAATTCAGATTTTAGAACCAAGTTACTGAGGGTCTTTTGCTAGCTCAGTGTTTATATACAATAGATTCTTCAGCAGCAGTCCCTGGATTCCTCTCTAATGAAATGTGCATTTAACTAGATGCTCAATACAGAGGCTAGTTTTCCTGGCACTGTAAATCTGTTTAGCCACCACATGAAAATGCAATCACTAAAGCCCTTCTTATTTTCACAATAAATTAACTGAAAATAATTCACACATCTATCTCTCATGGACTCCTCCAAGGCAAATATGAAGCCCACAGAGGACACCTACGATGACCAACTGCTTGGACAATACAGCTTGAGTGTCCTTAAGAGGCTCCGATAAGGTTCTGTTTTATGTAGGCTGCCCTATTCCATATCTGGATGACCTCTTCTTCCCATGTTGACTGTACGAATCTTTCCTTATTCATACATTCATTCTTTTCAGCACATTTTCAATTTTATTATTCCTGATTATAATATCTTGCTGTCTAAATCCAAGCCACTACTACGTCTGTCTCCAACTTTCTAACTCTTATCTTCAGTCAGGGAATTGAATTTCTCTCTCTTCCTCTCAAACACTGTGCTCCTTCCTCCTTTCTGGTTTTACCTTTAAACCTCTGTTTTTGTAGTTTTGTCACGAGCCAAAGGATGGTCGTGATGGTTCGTTTTGATTTCAGAGTGCAAAAAGAGGCAGTGGGAACTTAATTCAAGTGAAATCAATTGTATCTTTATTGATACACACAGTTATGCGATAGAAAAGAAGGGGAAAGAAGAGAGGGAGAGAGAGAGAGAAAGAAAGGAGGCAAGAAAGGGTATAGCTACCGACTGACAGACGGGAGTCCTCGTGACGCTGGTACCAACAGACCACCTTCGCAGTCCTCGTGGCACGTGTCAATAGATCCGTCGTCCGCCAGGGAGGGCCTCGAAAGCCTGCTCTCCTGGTGGGGTTGTTATAGTTCTTTTCGAAGCGAGAGGCAAGGTGCCAGAGAGGGGGGGAGGTCTCGTGGGCATCGCAGGTGTTCTCTCACAATAGAGGGGGCGGTGTAGCTCAGGTCTTACCAAGTACGGTCAGTACAGGAAC
Source organism: Prinia subflava (assembly GCF_021018805.1). Classification (NCBI taxonomy): domain Eukaryota; kingdom Metazoa; phylum Chordata; class Aves; order Passeriformes; family Cisticolidae; genus Prinia; species Prinia subflava. The sequence goes on along the minus strand of NC_086247.1, from coordinate 25,948,017 downwards.
ATCTCTTTGCAAACATGGCCAGAAACCGTAACAGTCCCCCATTGTTTCATGCATGGGTACCTGAGGAGGGCGCCTTGGTCCAGTGACAGCAGCTGCAGGGAAAACTTGGCCTGTGCTGTGGCTCAGGGTCCATGGGGGGGGGTCTCGGCCTCTGACAGTCGTGAGGCAGAAATGAGGGATTTTCAGACCGACTCTTACAAGTTTATGACACATTCTGGACAGAATATTGCTATATTTTATTTCAATTATGTTTCATCAAAATCAGTGACACTGCAGAAATATAGTTTGCAAGGGGATGCAAATACCTTTTCAAATTTTAGTAAAAATGTTCCCAAAGTCAATTAAATTGTCCTTTTTTTTACGTGCTCAGAAGATTTAGAAAATAGAGATGTCAGAATATTCGTGGCATCGGTGTTCATATTCATAACTTTAATCCTCTTGATTATTAAGGTTTTTTTTAGAACATGAAGTTGAAAATGTAAATAAACATCAACTAGTTGCCTGTTCAGGTTTTTAGCACTTGGTCAGCAATTCAAAAGCCCATCAAAGGTCAAGCATACACATTTTTATCTCATAGAAGGACTTGCAGAATTTAAATTCCGTTATTTAATTTTTTTTCAACTATCACATTAGCAATGTCATCTAAAATAAAACCCTGTCTTCGAGTACCTACCACTTAACCAGTTTTATAAAATGGATATTTTATCAATAAATTTTCTAAAGACAGAAGCAAATTTCTCTAGCACACATTAAGAGGATTTTCATGGGCTGAAGTTCACACAGATGCTGCTGTGGAAGCAGTGGCACATGAAGACTCAATGTGCACAAATAGCTTCATCATATGAGACAGCTCTCCACTCCTTCATGGCTAATCTGATGCCAATACAGCATTAAGGTGAGCTCCATCTGTTTGCAAAATTGATGGTTACTTTTATTTACAAGTAGATCCAGCTCAATAGCTGCAAGGTATTTATACCACAACGTGTGTCCCTTGTGTCCCTTTCAAGGCCTAGAATTACTTCAGCTGCTACAAGATACCTCCAGATATGCATCATCCTGGACAGTGAAAAAAAGCAGCAATTAATGCTGATACTCTCCTCTGAAAACAAATTGACCAGGGATAAGTTCTGTTAATGATGAAAAAAGTTACTCTCTTGCCTCCACAGGACCCACCAATGAGCAACAACCAAATGAATTTTTAAGATTTGAGATCAAACATGATGTTAATGTATGCATGTTGTGCATACATATTTAATTGAGATCTAACACACAAATGTCCCTGCTAGTCCTCTGCAGGACCTAGATGAGAACATGTAGGGTCTGAATTCTTTTAGTTCAGGAAGCAGGAAAGAACAGTAACCTTAATTATTTTAATTATTCTTAATTAATAAAAATATTCCTAATTGTAAGAACATACTACAAACCCCATTGCAAATAGTTTTACAGAAATGTCAGCATAGGTCTCCCTAATTCATCTTCTACTTCCATGCAACTCCCTCTTCCTCACCGTGATCAGGATGAGGACCTATTTAGTTTCCTACCCTTTGCAACTACTCCTTACTTATTTTTACAGTTTCTGTGTGTGTGACTGCTGCTCTTTCCATAAACACAGTGTATTGTGTTTTAGCACGACAACTGACCTTCCATTTAGATTAAGGAAAATGAGAAAATAAGAGACAAACAAACAAGCTCCACACAACAGACAGAGAACAGTGTTTGTCACTCATTCTGGCAGCAGGTGTCCTGAACCAGTCTGTCCTAAATCGGAGGAAGAATAAGATCCCTCCCACTTAAAGAGACAGAAAAGGAGCAGAGAAAAACATGAAGATCTCGGATATATAATGTAAAAAAACTGTGAAAATTTAAGTCTGCCAAGTTGTCCTGCCTTAGAGAAGTATCCAACAGTATAGAATGAAATGTTCAGTGTGCAACCTGTAAATCTGAAATAGCTTCAGATGGGAAACCAGAGGGTGTTTTGGGGTGAGAAAAAAAGAAAGATGCATATAGGTTATTTTAAAGAATGCAAAACTATCACGGAGATGTGTATCCAAATGGTGCATCACTTCCAAGAAAGATCTTGGGGTGAAAAAGGAGTTTCATCTATACTCCTTGGTCTCTAATCCCAAAATTAGAGAGTGTCTTGATTTTTGTCAGAACAAACTTGCTAAAATCATGGGAAGCATATGCAGACACTGGTTGCTCAAATCCAAGAGGATCTGACTGACAAAGTGTTACTGTGGATTATATGACTAGAATTCAGGAGACTAAAATCCAATTCTAACCTGCTAAATTAAAAAAGGTATTCTCTGAAGTCAGAAGGACTACAGGCATACAAAGCTCAGAAATTATTCAAATACAAGGTTTAAATCATATATAATTTTCATCCTAGCCTTCTCGGAATGGTTTTTGTAGCAAATTAAATACAAGGAACTTGACACTTATCAGCAAGTAGTGTTCTTAAGTTAAAAAATAAAGGGCTGAAGTGTAATGGTTGAAACTTTAGCTTATTTGACCTTGAAAGGGAAATGAAAACATGTAAAGCAGAACAAAGAGAGGTACTATGAAGAATTTATACATTGCTGATGGAGGAGAAAGCAAAGACAGTTAAGTGTCATCTAAATCTAAGTCCAAAACTGAATTAATACTTTCCTATAGTTCTCTGTGGGAAATTCTAGTGTGCAGTAGACAGATATCATCACAGCAGACATTGCTCTGAGGCACATAGCAGCTTTTCTGGATTAGTGAGGGAATTGCCAGTCCACATTACACAAAACTTTAATTTGTCAAATAGTCCTCAACACCATATGACCTGAAAAACAGGAATGTGATGCATATGTTTGAGAAAAAAGGAAGATGTATTCCAAATAAACTGCAGACTCATATCTCTGAGTACAGTAACAAAAAAAAGTCTTGGAAACATGTTTTAGAGATGATAATAAAACTATAGATTTAAAAGAATAAAGGGATAGGGTGAACCACAAATGTTTTGAAAGTTGTGTATGATCTTTTCTAAATTTATGCTCTTGTGAACTACTGGCCTTTCCTGGTTTTAGAGAATAATGATACACCAGAACTAATCTACTTCAGGGAAGTTTTTGTTGTGATACTGTATCAGAACTTACTTATTCCAAAGCAGACAGACAAGGTGGACAAGAATTGGTTCATGTGGAGGAAAAACCCTTGCTTACATTGAAAGAGGAATTAGCAGGTTGAAGAAAGGCTATTAAAGGGAGTTCCTTGAAGATCAGCCTTGATACTAATCTGAGCTAATATCTTCATGCATTATCTTGGCAGATACAAAAATATTTTAACACCATTTTCTGATGACACAAAGTTATTAGACTTTTTCAAAGTAAAGGGTAGTTGGAGGAGATACAAAGGAGTTGGATGACCTTGAAACCTGGAGCAGTGGTATTGGGATAAAGCACAGTAGTGCAAAGTGCAAAGTCATGCACTTGCAGACTAATGAAAAAAAAATCGTCTTTGAATTGGAGGATTAGCAGTTCAAAATAACAAAGGAAAAAAAAAGCATAACTGAGTTAATACAGAACAGAGAGAATATAGGCCATTATACAATGTATCTGTGAAAGAATGAACATCCTAATCTCAGGAAATAGTTTGAGGCCTTTCTGAGAGAGATAAGGAAAACTCTACCTAGAACATCATGTGTAAATAAACCACTCATGTTCAAGAAAGCACAATTTAAACTGCTTTAAAAAGGGGGAGATCTCTAGGTAGATAGCAAACCTATCTTATATGACCAAAAGAATTTAAGAAGTTCGCTTAGTAAATGAAAGGTAAAAAGGAATGTGACTCATGTCCAGGAACAGAAAAAGAATTACATGTATATAAGATAGTCAATATTTGATGGAAGCCTAAAATTAGAGCTATCAAAGTAATGACCTTCTAAAATATTCTTACAGCATATGAAACTTTACTAGCTTAAAAATACAGCACACACATAAGTAACTGAAAATTCTTCATATCAGCGATTCTTACAAGAGCAGGGGACTGAATGCATTGAGTAATAATTTGGATTTGTGTTGGTTGTGTATCAAGGAAAGGTTGGGAAATCATCTTACTAAGGTGAAACTGACCTTGAAAGAAACTGGAGCTGTTGAAATCCTGCACAGACAGACCATTTGCAAATTTATATTTAAGGAACGTGCCTTTAAATTTATTGGAAGGTAAGAACCTTCGAGTAAAAAACAATAGGGTTTGATTACTTACTCCAGTTCCCTGTGTAGGAGTATTTTAAGTTTCTAAGAGTGTAATATCATAGAGTCATAAATGCACAGGACCATTTGGGTTGGAAGGGATGTGCTTTTGCCATTGGCAGGTTTTGTTTTTCTCCCGGTAGCTTCAGTCGGTCTCGGCTGCCTTGGTTGTTCCTGGATGGGGGTGCACTTATGCAGCTCCTGCCCAAGCAACTCCAGCAAAGCTCCCAGGCACAGGCAACACTTAGCAAGCTTAGTTACAGTGATATTCAGCTCTTAGCAGTGATCAGCTCTTTTGCAGTGATTCTCAGCTCATAAGCTTGCTAAGGTGCCTTGGCAGACACAGGGAGAGAGAAGAGAAGCGCCGTATGAAGTTCCACAGATGAATCTTTATTGGCATCCTCTGTGAATGGTTTCAGGGACAGCTCTTCCCCTGAGCTGGGGGAAAAGTGGGGTTTTTATAGGGTACCGAGGTTTTGAGAAGTGGTCCAATAGTATGAGTCAGGGTAGAAAGTGACCTATTGTCTGACAGGGAGATAAGAGAGGGTCCGAGCACGGGAGAAGGGTTATTTTGGCCTAGTCACCATGACCAGGCATTTCTGCCCTCAGGCGACTGCCCGCCAGAGAAGCCTACTAGGCCTCATGGCTGCAACAGGCAGGGATATTTTTTTACTAGATCAAGTTCCTTAATTTCAATAAAGTCGTACCAATAAGAGAAAGATCACAAGAGATCGATGACATTTTCTGAGGTGTAGAAAATGTGACAAAATTGAAGAATTTAATTTCTGTTCTGGAGAATAAATTAAATTTAAATTTTAAATTCTGAAGAATTTAATAGCTATTTCAGTAAACAGAATACTGGCAACAATCTAGCAAGTTTTCTTGAGATATAAAGAGAAGCGGGGAATATCTGTTCTTCATTTTCCATGTTGGATAGCTTATGACCATATCATTTTAAGTATTTCTTACTGGAGTTTAGAATGTAATTTCTAATCGTAAAAGTAGTTCAATATTGGAAGTAATTAACCAAGAGTTTTGCAGAATCTCCATTACTGGTACATCTTTAAGAGGGGCAAACATCTGTCAGAAACAACACAGCTATAAAGAATCCTGGGTTTAGACAAGGAAATGGAAGAAAGCACAAATCTGAGCTTTTATGACTCTTCAGAACCAATATTACTTTCTTTACTTCTACTTTCGGACTTTGAGAAATATATTTAAAAAAACATGTTAATGTTCATACTCTGCAGAGTAGATATTCCCAAATAGTATTAAAAGAGATTTTCTGAAACTGATAATTTTCCATTGTGAAACATTATTTGTCCTGTATTATGATAAGAACCAAACTACAAATTAAATAAATGTAAGATTATTATACAATCTTATTTTATATAAGATTATTTTGTACAGCTGGATGATACAATTGAAAAAGGAAATCATTAAATTTATAGGATGATTACAAAGAGACCACAGCGCCAGGCTGCCCTTGTTCATTGAAATTGTCCATCTCATGCAATCTCACTATCTCCTATCCTTCCTTCTGCTCATAATGTTATTGTTCAACTTTTTCCCTTCTATCCCAAATTTTGAAAATGTATATGAAAGGTACAAATACTGAAGAGGTAACTACACAAGTTTCAAGTTGTTTACAGAGACATTAATAGAGAAATTTTGACTGGAATAATAGTATTTGCCTGTATTCCCTTTCAAGTGTCACAGAATAAACACTGAATAGATTAATTATTTTGTCTCTAGAGATAAAGCAAGTTTCATCTTGCTTAACAAGAATTAAAATCATTTTGTTAATTTTCAATGTAATCCTACTTTGTACTACAATTATCCGAGCTTTTTTAAAAAAATAAATAAAAGCAGATGAATTAAAGACAGGAATTATCAATGTACATGACACTTGTTAGATTTTCAAGCATGGTTTATTTTGTTTCTAAAAGCATAAGAGAAAAACAAATCTTTCAATTAGTCAATCAATGCACTTACTCAAATGTCCCTGAACTTCACTGGAAGAATAAAATCCAATCATGGGAGTTACAGTATGTGTCTGATGGTCTCAGCCTAGACTAAATCTTTGTTTCTTATTAATTTCTGTGATGCTTCATACCTGAAATATATAACTTGGTATCTTTGGTTCATTATTCTTTATTATTCTAGTCCTCTGACTCTAGACAATAACATCCATTCTCATATCTCTAAGAGGCTAATTTGTCAGTGTGTGTTTTTGGCAAAATACTCCTAAACAGATGAACACATTTTTGAAAATGTGTTGTTAATTGGCATTGTGTAATCATTGTGTCATCACTTATTGAGTAAAGTCTGAAATGGCTTGTCTATTTGATATGTTAAGATCAAACTGTACCAAAAGTGCTTATAGCTAATTAAAGTAGCACTTTTCCATTACAGAGATTTCTCTACTCTCTCTCAGTTTATTTTTTTTTTTAGTGCATTGAAATGAATGGAAAGACTCCCATTGTTTGGAGGAAGATTGTTCACAGCCTTGTCAATTGATATAATCTTTTTCTTTCTGTTTCTTCTTTTGAAGTGTCAGTCCATGCAGACTATTTAGCTGGAGTATTTAACTTTTCAACATTTAATCTTTCTATTTTTTTATCCTTTGTATTTTTCTTTCACTTCCAGAATTCAAAGCTTCATTCATGTTAAAAAGCACCATACATATTTTTTAACTTCCAGTCCAGTTTTCTAAATGTGTTTTATTTGGCTCCCAGTTCCAGGTCTCCTATTGATTTTCATATTGTTTTTTGGTGTGGGTTTTTTTTTGGTTTGTTTTGTTTTTTGTTTGTTTTGTTGGTTTTTTTAACCGAGGTTCTCTAACAGTCCAAATTAGACTGCAAAATCCCTAGTGTTGAAATCTTTCTTTTTTGAAATATACTCTGCTTACCTAATGCTTGGTGTTGTATGGGGATTTGAAGAGCCAGACATTAATATTAGAGTGTAACATTAAATTGGATGCTTATTTTCTGAGAATGAAATTCATGTCAAGGGGTAAGCATCTCAGAACAATACATGAGAAACAGAAAACTCTGAAGCCCTCACAAAGCAGCTGATGGGATGGGTAAGCACTTACAAATTGCTTTTCTTTGGCATAAATCTCCTTTTGAGTTACACAGAGTTCTACAAATTATGTTATTACTTTACTCTCAGCACAGCTATATTGATATAAATAATTACAACTGTGTTATAAATGCCAATACGATATTCCACTTAAAATAATAATTTGGTTTATTAATAAAGATTGAATCACATAATTTCGAAAACCCACCAACAGAGGAGAAACTTGACAGAGATTTCCTGGGAAAATGCCAAGGGTGAACCGTGAGCTACAGAACCTGGCAGTCTGCTATCTCCCCTACGGTTCACAAATTTTCCCGGTTTGGGGCTTGGTTTTTATGCACTTTATTCTGCCCTTGGCAATATTTCCCCATATTTCCCACTGTTTCCCCACCAGCTATACAAATTCAGGAGTTTCCCCAACCAAGCAGAAAAGCGTTCTTTTCTCAGTTCAAATGTTAATGTCCGATTTCTATAGGTCCTTATGGTTGATGAATGATCGAGATATGGATGATGTTGCTTGATGGTCTGTGAAGGTGGCACCCGAGGTGTGAGTTGCTGGTGCTCATCTCGACAGGTCCCCTCCCTGTACTTGGGAAGGCTGCAGGCTTTCCCGAAAAAGTCTTTTGTTCCCTTCTGAATGGAGGCGCCTGCTTTTTCAGGGTTGTTAGTTTTACCATCTGCTGCAAGGTCTCCTAAAACATAGATTTATACCTAATACAAATTTATACAGTTTTATAATTTTCCAATTTACCATAAGAACATGAATTAATCATTTCACATTTTTCACAAACTGCATCAATTTCAGTGTCAGTGTAAAAGACAAATACACATCACAAAATTCCCTAGCAAGGAGAATTCATTGAACCTTTGATTACCTATAAATTATTTGGATGCAGATTATGACTAGAGCACATAGTAACTGTTGACGTAGCACTCTGAGTCATAGAACCAGTGTAAATGGTTCTAAATTCAATAGTTAAAATGTGCAGTGAATAAATTACAAGGTCATAATGCTGTTGTATTTTATCTGTATTTTTTCATTTTGCTTTCAGCCTCATTTCAATAAATTATTACACTTACAACCTACCTTCAAGATATCTCTTTGAGTTAAACCTTAGCATGTGGCAGATGACGCATGATGGAAACCTGTCTGTAGGTTTAGTTCAGTTATCATGGAGCTAATGCAGAATGTGTGGTTTGTTTGTTTTTTTTTAGGAACAAGTGTGGTACACTGCCCTCATGTGCACAGGTGCTCTGTAATTTGCACAGAAAATCAGCAGGTTGGTCTGTACAATTCAGGACAATGTTTTTAACATCAGTAATTCTAAATCATTCCCACACAGGAGATAAGGAGAGTACTGTCAACTCTGAGAAGGTGATCTGAGTCATGAATTAATCACAGAATCAAGACAATTGGCCTTTATGAACTTCATGAGGTTCACACAGTCCCACCTCCCAAGCCTTTCAAGATTCCTCTGGATGCATCCCTTCCCTGTGTTGTAAACAGCACCACACAGCTTGGTGTAGAATAAAAACTTACTGAGGGTGACAACATGTTGATGACAAATATATAAAAAAGCATCTTTCCTGATACTCCCTGAGGAGTGCTACTTGTCACTGATCTCCACTTGGGCATCAGGCTGTTGATGAAACCCTTTGAGTGTGAACATCCAGCCCATTCCTTATCCATGTATCAAGTCTGTGTGTCTCCAGTTTAGAAGCAAAACTATCATTTGGGACATACACAAATACCTTACACAACTCAAGGTAGATAATGTTAGTCCCTCTTCCCTGATCACTGAATTATCCCTGATAATTCCCTGATTACTTCTGTAATCACATCAGAAAAGGCCACTGAATTTGTCAGGCATAATTTTCCCTCAGTGCAACCATGTTGGCTGTTGTTAGTCACCTCCTTATTTTCCATGTGCCTTAGGATAGCTTTCAAGAAGATCTGACCCATGATGTTTTTAGGCACCAGAATGAGACTGATATGATGGAAAATGGCTTAGCCACTTCTTGCTAGTTCCCTCTGGACCTGTGGATGAATCCCTTTAGGTCTCATGGACCTGTGCATATTCAGGTTCCTTAGGTGGCCTTAAACTTGGTCATCTCCTTCTCCCATGGGTCCAGAATTAAACAAGTAGAGTTCTGTACTACTTAGCCAAGTTGACATTTGTGCTAATCCTGGTCACAGGATTTCAAACTCAGAGCAAGATTGTGCACTGTTATTTACTATGCTGCACCAATATAATATTACCTGTGGAGTAACAGGTTCCTTGGCAATCAACCATTTCAGCTACAAAAAGGTTTTTTGGGTTTTTTTTACTAAACACAAAACTGTAAAATGGAAACACAGGGACTCGAAATTTGCTGAAGGAGAGGGAGTGTTAGTGACCCTTCCTGTGGAAGGCAAATTTCTGGTTTTCTCTGTGGGCATTAGTACCTGAAGCAAAGTTCATTTTGTAGATATTTAAAGACTGGTAAGTGCATGTGTTAGGGCTTTCACAGTATCTTTAGGCTTGTTAAAAACAAGACTGCATTGTTAACCCAGAACTGAAAGCATGTCTTGAACTGACTAGGGCTCTGACTGTGGCTTACATGAAAAATTACTGCACAGGAAGCACATTCCTCCGTAGCAGGGTGGAGTGTGTGGGATGTAATTTGGAAAATCTATACTACATTCCTGCTTTACATGTTTCTCCCAAAACTGTTATCAGTCTCCACTAATTATAAAGTCTCAAGGAGACTGAAATGGAACAGCTGAATACTGTTTTGTGAACAATCTTCTAGCCCCATCTGTGCACATCTTCAGCAGGGCAGACCTACTGGAGCAGGGGATACCAACCTGTGCTGAAGCTGAGCAGCCAAATTAGCACAAGACTAAGTCCAGACTCGCTGTGCCACAGTCAGAGCAGAGCCCCACACTGCTGCGAAGTGCAGGAGTCAGAGCTGGTTGGTGCCTTGCTGGGGGTGTGTGAGGGTGGCTGAATTCCAGGGTTGTTTGCCATAACTCTGTAGCCATAGCCCTGAATGTCAGAAGAGTCTTCTCACAGTACCTTCCATGGCAGAAACTTCATCACACAGTCAAATACAATTAACAAGAGATGGTAAAGGTGGGTACTGAGCATATCCTGATAATTGCTTTATCTTTAGAAACTGTGTGAGGGCAAAGAAGATGAGAAAGAACTGTTTGCATCTTGTCTAAAGTGTGTCAGTAAATCACAGAATCACAGAATGGGCCAGGTTGGAAGGGATCAAAGTCATCATCTGGTCCAACCCTCCTGCTGAAGCATGGCCATCCCAGAGAGTAAAGCATAAGATTGTGTCCAGACACAGATGAATATTGACAGGGAGAGAGACTCTACAGCCTCATTATTTTTTTTCAAATATTTCCTTCTTTAAACTTTATTGATAAAGTAATACTGCAGTACTTGTGCAAGTTCAGAGGTCATGAATTTGGAATAAAACAACAATATTAATTATACTAAGAAGCTTTACAAAAGCACTTTTTATTAATGTACCTGCAACACACATGCCATTTCTAGCCCTTTGATAGAGTGTCTCAGCATAAACTATACAAGATGTTGCCGTATTGAGAGGAAAAAGCTTGCTGTATTTACTGTTCTATTTTAGATGTGTGTATAGTAAAAGTGTAAGGAAGCAATTTGAAAATTATGAATTTTTAAGATGCTTACTGAATATGTGGGATTTTGAACTCCAGTTTTTGTCTGATCCAGTATCACTTTCAATGGTTTTTTTCACTACTATGCATTTGTCTTTCAGGAACCACACCAGCTCGGTGGTAATTGATCATTGTTTTCCTTCTTTTAAAGCATATCTAAATTTTTAATAACAAGTTATTTTCCATTTTACAAAATCTGGTTATAACATGCAAAATTAATCCCAAAGGCCAGCATTTAATTATGATGTGCTGCTAGCAGCTTCTCTGGTGTGGTACTGGAAACTAGTGATTTTTTTAATGGTTTAGTTTCTTTTAGGATTTTAGAATCAAATTAATCTGTCAAAAAGTAGTTTAAATGTTGTTGCTAATATTTGTGAGTTTCTGGCTAAAAAAAAATACTATTTTATTTAGTACTTTGTAAAGAATATTGCATCTAGAAAATGTGGATCACCTGTAGCTTTCAGAATTCATTATTTTATGTTATCATATTGCCTACTTTTCTAAAATTTCACCTACACAGAACAGTATTCTGCAAGTGAAACACAACTGTGCTGACAACTTTCATTCCTGGATGCAGTCTTTACTAAACAGTGAAGTAGATATGCTAAAAATGGGCTAGTCATCACAGTTTCAGAGAAAAGCTTAGTAACACAATATTTAAGAACTTAGAATAGCATTAAAAGTATTAGAGGTAGCAGCAATGTATCTAATTCTTTAAAAAAATACAATGATATTTTGATTTTAAATTGTGGTGTTTACTTTCCTTAATCTAATACATTTGGCCATGTAATTAACAGTGTAGTATCTTTTCAAAGGTATAGAAATTTTTGAAATTTCCTTTCAAATATTATTTCTGTTCAAATGGATCTTTGCTGGCATTAAAATCTTATCTCTTCCAGAGCTGCAGGGAAAAAGTCAGGACATTTTATATCATTAGAATCTGCACTCTCATCTTCTCAGAGCGACTCAGAACACTCTGCTTCCTGAAGAGACCAAAATTTAAAAATGTGGGAGTCATGCATTATTATTTTTTAATGCAAAAAACCAAAAAAAAGCCTCTGTATAAAACATTTGAAAGGTATGTGTTCTGCATGGATAGAAAACAAGTGCAAAGTTATAAAATTTTTATTGACACTTTTTTTGGGGAAGATTTGCATACCTTGTAGCTTATTCACCTCAGAACTTCTGTTTGTAATCTTCTACTATATGCAGTGCTATCTTGTATTCTGTAGTCATGAATCATAAAAGGCATTGAAATAGAAGTGACAAATTTCTAACTCACATGGAAACTATAGCCCTCATTTCTCTTGCTCACCTCATTTTCACTCTGCTGGTATAACTATCTCCAGTGAAACTCTGAACGTTTCACAGATCTCAAAAGCTTCAAACAGCTCCCATTTTTGACTCTCAGAGCAGGATGGTGTAAAGAAACAACATTCCTCTTGAACAAATGTGGAATTTTTTTACTTACCACTTAGTTTTGAACTTGAGCTTTCTCAAAAATCTAAGGTAGAAGACCTTGTTCCAGGAACACTTTCCTTTTACCACTAATATAAAAACAGCTGAACTGAGGATATTTGTCATAGAAAATATCAGAAAGTTACCCTTTTTTTTCTTTTCCACATCAGTATGTATGCAAAAACAAATTACATAAGCATAGAGGTAGAAATATTAATTTAACTATGGCACTCAAGTAATTTCTACGCACCACACTTTGCTTTGTGGCACAGCTGTTAGACTTGGTGTGAAAGAGTTATATTATTATGTTGCATCGCAAGAAACCCTTCAATGACTTATTCAGTCCTTCATTTTTCAAGTCATGAATTTTATGAAGATGCAGGATCCAGAATGACTGATTTTACAACCTAAAGGTAGAGATCAGATTCTTTTTATAGCAGAAAAACATCTAAAATGAGATGCTTTACACGCCTCTTGTTCTGTTTGTGTTGGAAACTGAGCTATTCGTTGTTCAAACTGTTTTGCCTTTTAACTAGCACAGCGTAATCATTGAAATATATGAGGATTTAGATATATCCTAGCTCATAAATGGTTCCTCACATTTATTTCAGAGCAAGCTATCAAGTTTTCAGAAAATGCCTTGTGTTCATCTTGAGAACCTTAGTACAGACAAGACGATAAAATTTCAGTTAGTATTGCCACATTGAACTTTACAAATCGCACTTAGGTATATAAACTTGTTCTAAATCTTGCATGCAATAGAAGAGAAATTCAACTTAAAAAAAGAAGTAATTTTTCTCCTGTGTAATCTTGTTTTCTTTATGAAAAATATGTTAACGTATTTGGAAAATCAACACAAAACTGGTAGATTTATGTGGGCTTTAGATTATATATAGACCTGTAACTTTCTATGCAGAAGTGAATTTCCCTCTGCGGTAAATAAATAATATCTCCCATGTCAGCTTGATATGTGCCTAGCACAGCAGGGACTTGATTCTGATTAATGACTGCAATATTGTTTGTTTCATTTTGCTTTAGTTGCTAATCAAATCATATAAATATATTTTACTGTTTTCTTCCAGATCATAGATGATCCACATCAAATGAAATATGTTTTATTTTCATAACTATTAAGTCAAATAGAATGGTAAAATCATAAGCATTGTTGGTTTACAGGTGCTTTCAGACTATTAATTTAAACAAATAATATTTAGCTTAGTATCCAAAATATGTTGATATACTTTATCATCTAGTGAACAAAATACAGTAGTTTAGGAAAGTTTATCTCTTTTCTAGGATATGCAGATATGCTCTCATGACTGTTTTTCCAGTGTTCTTCCATCTTCGAGATACACTGAGTGTGATCCTTTCAATAATTCTGCCTTGAAGAAAAAAACCCATAGTAAATTGGTAAGGCAGATGTGATACAGTGACTTCCACATTTTCTCCTCTAACATTAGTGCTACTCTCCCTCTTCACAATGAGGGTATGATCTGGGCACAGAGCTCCTGGCTGGTTCATTCAGTCACTGATGAACTCGTAGGGCCCAGGCTGTGCTAACATAGTGTGTCCACATAATTTAGATAATTCCAAGCAATGAATGTTCAGGTTTTTTCTCTTCTGATGTCAGCCTTTCTGTAAAGAAAAAGGAGAAGGTGAGATGAATCATGAGCTTGTGTGATGGATGCAGAGGGGAAAAGTAAACAAGATGATGACTGCAAGAGCCTGAGAATCTTCAGCTCAAGCAGAGAGGGGGAAGAAAAAATGTAGAAAGGAACAAGCATCAGGTATCCTGACCATGGAGGCAGCAAAAGACAAGAGAGAAATAAGCTAAGTTTGCCATAGCCCAAGACGTCTCTGAACTAGGTCAAACCAAGACCATATGTCAAGGACGTTCCTTCAAGGAAGAATTCAATAAACTTTCTATTGTTAGGCAAATAGTCATTCTAAATTTTGTCTTCTTTAAAGTTTGTACTTCAAGGAAACCTACCTTTTCCAGTTTAAGGACCAATATTTGAGCATGTCTAGAGGATATCACATAAAGGACAAGTTGTAGACATATCCAATTCAAAGTTTTGTCCAAGGCAATATTCTATCACATTCTGTGACCGTTCATACATATTAAGATATCAGAAACTGTGCCATACAGTGCCATTAGTGTACTGCACCACTGAAGTTAATGAGAGGAACAGTGGATATGGTCATAAAGAGAATTTAACAAAGCCCAGACTGTTTTCCTTTGGAATACAGGCTAAGTCTGATGTGGTTAGCTTGGATGTCTCCGCGTAATTTTTCACTCCTATATACAATTATGGGCTTACTAAATGGGAAAATTGTACAGGCCAAACAATCAGAAGGGCCAAAGAGCAAATCAAAGAACACTATGAAGTATAAGATAAAACATTATGTCTTTACTGGTAGCATTATTATATGTAGAAGTAGTTAATTTATAGATTCTCTGTCCAGTAGTATTCAGGGTTAAATACCTGACTTCATTTGAGAGCAAAAGGATGCTAGTCATTAAATCAATATAAAGATGAAAAGAGTGTAAGCTGTGTAAGAACTTTCTCCCATTCCCTATATCTGTATCCTCTGTTTGAAAACATCCATCATCTCCTTCAGCCTGGAGCACATGAACTCATTCACTATCCTATTTATTTCTAGCTCTATTTCTAGCCCAAGAGAATTGAAACTCAAGGGCAAACTTGGTCCTATTGGAGTGATCTTTATAATTTCCTAAAAGATGGTTGTTATCAAAGCACTTCCATTTTGTCATTGCCAGACAATTTTATTTTTTGTATATGGATATCAGGATTTTGTTTGCTGGTTTGTTCCTATTTTCCAGCTTCTTTAATTAGAATTTAAGCCTATTGGTGTTTTCAAGTACTCTCATGAGGGGCATGGTACCAGTAACATTGGATACAGGGAAAAAATAAATTTACTTATCAGAAAAGCTTTCAGGTAGAGATAAGAATTCAGTGCAGTTGAAGGAAAGAGGGAGATAACTGGATTCTGAAGTGTCTTGGGTTTAAAGCAGATGCATACACATACATCCATAAAGATTTGGATGAGTGGAATTCTATCAGGCTGTTTGACCTTGTCTCAAAACAAGAGGCATCCTTCCCTCACAGAGGTGAGACAGGGAAAAGCACTGGCACTTCACCAGGCAAGGCCCATCTGTCTTGGGTCTGTTAAGTGATACAAAGGTGCCTGTCACTGGGAGAGCTCCTAGGAAAGTCTGACACTCTCCCAAGAGGCTGCCAGGGTAGCTTTCCCAATATGGGACACTATGGATATCCAGAGGAACTTCCAATCTTCTTTTTCCCCTTAACATTCCATTTCTACTTCCAAGATTTAAATTTTCTACTGTTTCTTCTTGCCTCATCCTTTATATATCTTCCAAAATATTAATAACCTCTAAGTTACTCAACAGCCTTCTGTTTTCAGACAGCCTAACAAATACTTTATGAAAAATAGATCAGTGAGTCTTCCTTCCCTGTAATTTATTCTTTCTCCTAAAGCATATGTAAAACCATCAAAAGGAATGCAAGCACTTAATTGCTTAAATTCTGTTGACGTTGAATGAAATGCAAGCAATCCCCAGATTCACCAATAATTTCTGACATGGAATTTAAGCTTCAGAACCATGTAGCTGGTTTTTAAAATGTTACTTTTTCTTTCTAATAATTTTATCAGTAATTACATTTAGTTTTTCTAAGAAGGTGTTTAAATCTGACTAAATAATAGAATCAAGACATTAAAGGTTTTGATTTTTTGAATTACACAAGACCAGGAAAATATGCTACTAAAAACCAAAAAATATTTGGAAAATATAAATACAAATGTGATTTATGGATACATTTCAATCTTCTACTTAGAAAATTCAAATGTAGTCTGTAGGAAATATTGTTAAGAGATAAAATTAGTTATTCCTGGAATATACATGGAAATACTTTAAATTAAAGGTTTTTATGTGGGATTAAGCAAAACTTGAAATGAACTAATGCATATGACTAATAAAGCATCAAATTTTAAGTTCTTTTATGCCTAATGTCTTCCTGATGGCGGCACTGGCATATTCTGCCTTGCATGCATTCACATAAGTTTTGAAGATCAAGATGAAAGGCATGAACAGAAATCCCAGCTACCACATTGTTTTTGAGAAATGTATCTTAGAGTCAAGCTTTTCCATGCATTTCATTAAATCTTAATAAATAGCGTTACTTGCTGCTTCACACTTTTCTGGAAAAAAACAAATCTTCTCAGTAATTCCACAAAGAAATCTAATTCTCAGTTCAGGAGAAGTAATTCTTGCCCTTCAAAAACTTTTCATATTTTATTATTTTTATCTTAGAACATAGGGCTAATCGTTTTTCACAGAAGGTTAGTGCTCATCCAATTTCATGGGGTTATTCGTTCATATCACAGATGTAAAAAATGCAAGTGTTGGTTATTTCATCTTTTCTAAAAATACAGACTGCTGCAGGACAGAATAATGGCATTTGGCTTATCTCTGAAGCACAAATATAACTTGGAGACCACTGGTGCATTTTAGGAAAGTAGTACCAATTCCTCATGTAAAACTCCAATCTCATTACAACGTTCTCTCAACTGCAGTCCTCCTAAATAGAGTATTAGTACCCACTGCTAATATTGCTTCCTTTCAATAAATAGAATGTGTTTGCAACATTACTGAAGTTTTTCTAGTAGGTCACCTGAGGCCAGCTCTTAATCTCTGAGCCCAGAGGAGAGAATGTTGAGCACAAGAACAAATCTTAGATTTGATAGATAGGAACAGGTAGAGGTCAAGTTTATCATGTCCAGGAGACATTCTGTTTTTTAACATCAGGTGCTCACATGGGGACTGAGGCACAGAATTATTTTCCTTTAATTTAGCAGTTTAAAAATGTGATGCAAAGTCTGAGCAAATCTATTGCCCTGGTTTCTTCTAGCCGTTGGAGGGGGAGGTCTGGGAATTTCAGTCTAGTTTTAAAATGGAGTTCACTTTAACATGAGTGCTCGCTATTTTAAAGTTAAATGTAAAACTAATTTTTAGGTCCAGATACAAGTGAACTCCTTTTTCAGTGTTTTCTCCTCTCCTCTCCTCTCCTCTCCTCTCCTCTCCTCTCCTCTCCTCTCCTCTCCTCTCCTCTCCTCTCCTCTCCTCTCCTCTCCTCTCCTCTCCTCTCCTCTCCTCTCCTCTCCTCTCCTCTCCTCTCCTCTCCTCTCCTCTCCTCTCCTCTCCTCTCCTCTCCTCTCCTCTCCTCGAATCTCCTCTCCTCGAATCTCCTCTCCTCTCCTCGAATCTCCTCTCCTCTCCTCGAATCTCCTCTCCTCGAATCTCCTCTCCAAGTTCCACTGATACTTCAGTAATTATAACACACATATATAGAGCCATAAATATATCTAGAAATGAGTGCAGAGAATTTGGATTTTGCTGCTGTGGAATAGCCTTAGAAAAGCAACAGAGACAATAAAATAATAAATCTGTACAAAATATCACTATGACACATGATATGTATGAATTAGTTTATGAGTGGCAGGCATACAGTACATGTTTCTCTCAGTACACTGGCCTCAACAACAACAACAAAAAAATCTTATTTATATGAATTACAGAGTAGTTCTTCCGAGTCAGACTGTAATGAGGCCAGTGCATAACAGCAGACATTACCCAGAGCAATGCTTTCTGCCAGTCCTTGACAGGCTGTAGGGCAGGCTAAAGACAAGGGCATGAACAAATATATGTCCCTGGATGCTGCTCTTGCTTAAGCAAGCTTAAAGCAGCATTAGCAGGAGGTTAAAAAATAATCTTCCAATATATTAGTCTGATACTTATCAGAAATTCCAAATTAATTAAGAAATTTGGCTTATTTACAACATTCTACTTTGTAAAAGCAACCCATTTAATCCTGGGCTGTAGATTCACACCCACAGGGCATGTGAATCTATTTCCATGACTTTAGTTGCTGCTAACATTTCATTCAGATATTATGAGCAAAAGTGTCAATCCTGTCTCACACTGGTAGGAAGTCATTAGAGATAAGTTTTTGTTTAGGGGTTTTTCTTTCCTTAGCAGAAGGACTCCTTTTGGCTTTGCTGTTGCACTGCAGCCCTAAATATAGCTGCTAAATGATTTTGCTTAACAATTATACACACGTTCCACTTCTTTCTTATCTACCATGTGATACTTTACTGGGAATGGAGCAAAATCAAGTTTTTTGAGTAGGTCATTTAGCTAAATATCACCGTGCACTCTGATAACATACAATGGTACCAAAGAGAAAATATGACTGCAGCACTCTGAACTCTGTAGGATGATGTCACAATTCAAAGGAACAAAGATATACAAATCTTTCAGACTGAATGACTAGTCAAAATCTCTTGTCCTGTGAGTTATTTTGGTTAGGAGGAAAAGATGATGATGAGGCCAGGTTACTTTGATACACTCCCATTCATACTTATATGAGGCATGAGAAACACTGCTTTACCCTGGACTTAAGGAAATCAAGCACTATAAAATCATCAGCATTAAAATTAAAATCAAAATTCTTTCATGAATTCTCTCCCAGATCTTTCCCCACTTTTCTGTTTCTTTTGCTGTCATTTGTCTCTCTGATTTTCTCTTTTGTATATTTATCTGCACTAAAATAGTACACTACCTCTAAAAAGACATCACTTCCGATTCTTAGATTAGCCAGGTGCTTTATGAAGGAAAACTCACTTGATTCTGCAAAGCACTAGTCAAGTCACCTTGCAAGTGTAATTATACTGCATTAACAACATTGCACTGATATGCATATTCATATAAATTTTATATACTATCTGAAATTTAACCCAGACATCAGTATGTCTAAATACGTTGATCTGTCTTAAAAGGGCAGACTTCTAATTTTCATCTGATGCTCATATGAAGTAGGCCAAATATAGTTTATACAATCAGGATATCAGCACAAAGTTGGAGTAAGTATTCATTCTAAATATAGTGGTAGAATGAAGATCCCATGCCTTTCAACAAAACTAGTGCTTGTAATAATAAGATGTGGGTAAAGAATTCAAAATTGAGTGCAAATAGATAAAAATGCAACCATCACAATAGTATAGCATCAAAATAAAACTATAATAGAGTTAATGTTTGTCCATTCATACTGCCAGAAATTTAAAAATATGTGAAGTCAAAAGGAAGTGCTTCAATGAATATTACAGCAGCAGGTGCAAAAGCATTACTGCCATCTGCAAAAGAGATTCAGCAGTTCTCGTTAAAGGTGTTGTCTTGATTTATTTGATTTGATTTGATCTAGTGCTCATCCTCTTAGGCATATATGCATTTTCATAGTACCCAGCAAGTGAGAGAAGCAAAACACAGAGAGATTTGACAGTCTAATATTAATAATAATTTAATGCTTATATGGAGCATGTTATAGATTCAAAGAACTGTACAAATAGTATCCAACTAATAAAAACTAATGTTATTCCTTCTCTATCTCATGATATTAATGAAGCATATTACTTATTCTCCATCTACTCTTTCATGTTTTTAGCTCTTTGCACTTGAGCATTTTATGGCAAACTCTAGAGATCAATTTGTACAGCTAAGAAAGATGCGTACATGCATAATACATTTTGCAAGCTCCTCCTTAAATAGTGTCTGCCGCAGAATGTGGACAAAAAGTCTTAAAATTAAAGTCTTAAAAGACTCTGCCTTTGTGAATTAGTTATTGATAGAACTTAAATAAGCTCAGGTAAAATTAGAGTTGGTCAGAATTTTTCTGAGTCAAATTTACTCTCAGGGAATGATGGTGTCTCAAAAGTCTTTAAATGTATAGTCCAGCTTGTCTGTGGAAAGAAAGCCCTGGGACAGGGGTAAGAACATCCAGCCCTGCAAATTTATGGGTCCAGTGTACCAAATGCTCTCCACACCCAGTGCTGGATCTGGAGAGACACCTTTCCAACTGTCTCAGTATTGATCTGGAATCTTTTGATTCCTTGCAAGTCTGAGCATTTGTACTTTATTTTAGCCTCCAAGTGTGCTCATGAGCCACTGTCCCTGATTGCTCACATTTCCTGCATGCTGAATAATGTCTGGCCTTCTGAATCCAGGCTAAGCCAGCTACATTTGCTGATGGGGAAGTCTGGGAGTCAAAGAACTGATAGAGAATCCCTTGTGCCCTGACATTACCCTGTAGCCAGAGACAGCAGCTTGTGAGCATTTGAAACTGAGCTGAGTTTCAGCACAGTTACTAACAGCATCAGTGAGATTTTTTGACATTTGGACTTTGCTCTCAACAGGGACAACCAAAATATTTCTTCATCCCTACATTTCAGAAATCCTGGAGAAAAGGGACTGAAACAGGAACTTTGGAACATGGCCTCTTAGATGGAATTTCAGGTCTAAACAAAACATTTTATGTTAGAAATCTGAAAGAACTATTTTTTGATTTGAGGGGTTGTTTGTCTGGAGATTTGAGATTTGGAGTCTTTTTCATACTGAAGCACATAATTTGTGTCCAAAATTTCAGATTACTGAAAAAGAAGAACTCTAATTTCCAAAATTAAAATAAAATCCTGTAAACTTTGTAACAAATATTTTCCCTGCCTTATTTCAGCCTTTAACCAATTTTTGAGGACAGTGATGGGGAGAACAGTGGGTTTTGAAGTGATACTAGAGATCAGGTTGGTAAATCATTGTGTTGAACCGTTATGGAAAATTAATAATGGCTAGTTCATTGGCTTTGTATTTTGAAGATGAAAATATGACAGGAACACCAAATATGATTACTCCTATGTTTAATCTTTTTATGTAATGTTTCCAGTAGTTTGCATATTGGCATCAGTGTCTTGGACACTTCCCAGTTTGCCTGTATAATTGCATTCTGCTTACTGGCATTTTTGTCTACAATTTCAACTGCTTATGTTATTTATCATTTCCTGTTGTGCTGTGCTTCTATGGCCTATTAATTCTTTCATTTTGATTCAAAGTTTAAGTCATCTCTAGTGAGTGTCTGAGAGCAGGAGAAATAAAAATTTGATTCTCTTTTTTTTTTTTTTTTTTTTTGCTAACAAACTATATTCAGATGAGGAGTAATAAAAGAAGTTGAAAGATGTGGGAGGATGAACATTCACTGCAGTGTACTTAAATGGTTCCACAACTAAGAACAGAGTAGATTGTGTTGAAGAGTTTCATGGTTTATTTTGAAAATAAAACAAACAAATGAAAATGTTTACACTTTCATCTCTTTAGAGTTCCTACCAGTTGTAGGAAGCATGTGGAAGTATATGGATAATGGAGGTTTTACCTGACAACCTGGCTCAAGTATTATAATAGACAATAGGAAAATTCAGGGATAGTCTTGACTAAAACAGGATTTCAGTGTGCTGGATAGGTCAGGGTAACACAAACAGGATTGATCTCTGTCTACTTGCAGACTTAGGATTTATTATTTGTCTGTATCATACAAGCAATAAGTAAGAGACACGGGAAAACAACAAAACCCATGCAAAGCTAGATCAGAGACAAAAAACCACAGCTAATGCAAAGCCTTTTTCTAGATATTTTCACAACCAATAGTTTTCAAGAAAAGTTTAGAGTCATATAATTCTAGCAAATCAAAAAACTACCCACATAGGTTTAGAATTAACAAGAAAACTTCTGTAAGCCTAAGAAAAAAATACACAATAATTAATTATTTAAAATAGAAACCTTTTCTATATTTGCAAAGCATATATCTAAGACTTTTTACATCCTGAACCAGCAATCAGTCCTTGTTCTTGTTTCCTATGATAGATATAAATGTATTCATTTAGTTCCTAATTTCTTTGTTTCCCATGGGAATGTATTGAGATTCCCAGCCTTTCTTCAGCTTTTTGTCTACTTTCTGAGGCCTTTTTGCACCTTCTGAAGTCTTCTGCTTTTTAGATTCCCACATCAGTGTTACTGATATGGGCAGATATGAAAGTCTGTGAATGAAGCATAAATATGCGAATGTGACAGGGCAAATACCTATTTATATGAAAAAAGTTGAAGATATGTCTCTTTTTTCAAGAGTATTCTATGCCAGTTTTCCCCATAAAATATTATGACTGTGTATTGAAATGTACTACACTTTTCTAACTGCTTATGCAAGAATAGAATTTGGATTTAAGAATATTTAATATTATGGCATAGTAAGAATTAATTGATGTTGATGGAACAGGGAAAATCAACTACACAACCGATGGACATAATCTAGATGCATAGAGTAAGAATTTGCTGTGAGCAATCATCAGTAAACATCTAGAGACAAGAAGACTCTTTCAAAGAAGAAGAGAAAAATAGATGAAGAGGAGAAGTTAGAGGGGGGACAAAAATCCTGTATGACTTTGCTTCCTTTCCTAGGAAACTAAGGGTTTTAATACTGATATTTTACCATGTGAATCTTTCATAGTTGCTACTTTTCCACTTTCTACTCTAATTATGGTAGCAAAAATTTCTCTCATCTGAAAACACTCAGAAGTTTATTCTAGAAGAGTATGACTTCCTGTTTAATAGGAGCAGTACAGGGCACATAGTCTCCATGCCCAAAGGTTTACATAGGCTACCAGATCATTTCTCAATGCATTTGGAGGAATCAGCTCTGCTTCAAAAAGACATTTAGGATTTGGACTTGCTCTAGCCTATCAGTCATGTGCCTCTGGAAAAAAAGTGACAACGTCCCTGCAAAATTTATACCTTATGGGGAGATAACATTATGTTGAGTCTTTCTGTTCTCCACTTAGTCCAATAGGAATCCAGATCCAATAACACTGAGAACACATTAGAAATCCTTCCTCTTCATAGTCACTTTTACCTAAATAGTGAGTTGAGCAGGTTCTTGTGAAAGACCATTCACTTTATGGCCTCTCTTGGAGAAAAGGGATACCCTGTAAATGACACACAGACAAATACCTAAACATATTCCTCTTATATATTATGGTGTAATAAAGTATCTTGAACTTTATGCACTTATGAGTCTTTTACTTACATTGTTTTCAAAACTGCATCTAAATTATACCTTTATTATCATGAGCAAATCAGACTGTATTGTCAAAAATGGAAAAGATATCAATGAATCCATATGTCTGCATTAATTCTCTGGCTTTGGCTTTTATTGGCTTTCTAGGGGTACATTTGCATGCTTCCATCAAGCTAATTGATCCCCTCAAGAGGCAGCAAGGGTGGCTTACTCCTCTGAGGGAAGGGAGCTGGGTGCTGAGGGTGACAGCAGGCTGGCATCTAGACAGAATCCTGCATTCCCTAAATGAGAAGAGCAGAGAAGATCCAGTGGCTGGTGAGAGCCTACAAATTTTTTGTAACCAGCTACATCTGAGGAGAAGGCAGGATGAGAAGCCAGTGCAGTCAGGCCAGGACACAGGCACAGCTGGGTGGCTCAGGGGAGCACGTGGGGCAGGGACTGAGCTGGGATGAACTCCCAAACCAAAGGGCTGAGAGGGCCTGGGTGAGCCCAGATGAGGCTCCTCACAGCCCATCTTTGCAGGACTCTCTGCACAGCTCTCCCCTGGGCTGTGCTGTCAGTCCCAGCACTCACCTGCAGCAGCTCCAGACGAACATCCAGAGTGAGGAGATATCCTCTACAGAGTCTTGGTGCACTGTGGCCTGTGACAGGTACATGGTGGTCTGTTGTGTGAGGTTTGTCTTATATGTGTTCTACTAACAGTAGTTAGTAACTGTTGAGAAAGGGAATTAATTTCCTAGTAAATTCTAAGAAAAAACAAAACAAAACAAAACAAAAATAACTCACCCGAAAACAAACAAACAAACAAACCACCCCCAACAAAAACAGCAAACAAAAAAACAAAACTAACAAAAAACCCCAAAAAACCAAAACAAAAATAAAGCAACAAAACCCCACAAAGTTCCTTAAAGCAGTAGCAGGAAAGGCAATTAAATATGTAATTAATCCGAAAATTGAGGGAGTGGTGGGCCACTGCAGCAACTGAGGCCATAATTGAGCAGATGAATATATTGCAAAATTCATAGCACTGTTTTGCCCCATTTTTAACTTTTATGAAACAAAAAGCCTCAAGAAGAAATTGATTTCAAGTACAGTGTATCTACTAATTTTTTTGGCTACTTCTTTCACTTTGTGACTATCCCAGTATCTATCATTATCCTCTCCAGCTCCACAGCTCTGATCCTCAGTTCTGGGCTGTGTCCATAAAAACAATTTAACCCACTCCATATTGAATGTGATTTCCAGCTCATTCTTCACTTGTTTTTGCTCTCTTACTGCCTTACTAAATGATCAGAAGGCTCAAAGGAAAAACCCTGGTTTTTACAGTGGTTGGCAAATCTACATGTATTTGAGAGACTCAGTTCTGAGCTAGATGATAAAGTTCATGCTCATCTGATACCAAATTTTTTATCAGCTGCCTTAGGAAACCTTACTTCACAAGGTTCCAAAAATGGAAAGGAGAAAATTATGCAGAGGAAGGGAACAGCTGGTGCACTCCTACACATGTGCAAGAGCCCAGATGCACAAACATTTGGACCTGTAATTATAGAAGTTTGACAGCTTTAGTTCCTTGCAAGATTTAGTGTGAATGAAGACTGGTGAACCACACTGTCCTTAGAAACTGGTACATTGCTTGTACCACCTTAAAAATACTGAAGATGGGTGGATAGGAGTGTAAATATTTTCATTGAAAATAAGAACACACATATATAGGTCAGTAAACCAACAGTAGCTCTGAACACTTGGATTTAATGATAAATTCTTAGTCTGTCTTTTGATTAACGTAAGAAATTACAGGAAACAAGAGGAACCAGGAAATCACAGCTGCTATTTCTGATCTTATGTTCAGCCACCTCTCAGAAGTATTGCAGCATCTTGGAATTACATACAATTTATATTGTTGTCTCTATACTTTTTAAGTTCTTGGGGACTTGGACCTTCATCATAAGACTTCTTATTGTCAGCACAAGAGATGCTAAGAAATATGTATCTGTAATAGTTTAGGTGTTAAGGCTAAATAGGGATTTGCACTGTAGTATTGTGTCCTGAATCTTTACTGGTATATTTGAGCTTTTTGATGGTGGGAAATGAATAAATTATTACAGGATTAATGAAAATATTCTCCTTATTATCCCTCATCTGGACCGGGTTCAGTGACTTTACAAATGTGCACTACAATTAAATTACACACTATCATTAATTTAAGCTCTTTCTTGTTCATTGTGTATGTAAAGGTTAAAAGTTCCTACTTTTAACAAATCTACAAAATACCTTCATGGTATGAATATATTTCAAATCAGAAAGACTCTCTTGTCACAGTTCTTTGATAACTATTTACTGGAAGGATCTGGCACTTTTAGTTCAACTGGTTTTTTGGGGTTTTTTTGGTTTTTTTTTTTTTTCTTAATCTCTTATTTCAGCTTGGTTTGACTTATTTTTTTATTTTTTGATTGTACAGGAAGTAGTCTTGATGAGAATTCCAGAAACTTGAAGTTCTTAATTAGATTTATTGATTTTTCAAGTTCTAAGTCTCTAGAAAATATAGGTCTTTGATAGCATATACAGCATTAATGCATTAGATGCCAAAAATTGTAATTTAAAAAGTAACAATGGAGGCAGCTGCCATTTTCCCTGATACACTATGAAAATATCAGATAGCTTTGGGATATTATTCAAGTAATTTCTTCTACTAATTAAATCTAAATGCACAGTCATTAAGGAATCTAAGAAGCCCTCTGAAATGAATTTAAGTTTCAGATGAGTTTAAAACATATAAAAATTATATTTAAACAAAAGCATGATATTTCTTAGAAACCAGTCACCACATCTGCTTTAATAATTTATTTAGATGTGAATATTATATTTTCTTCCAAGGAATCTAAAAACTTTTTATGGTTATTTCATATACAAAAATGCTTTTTAAAATGAGAATATTTAATATGTAGACACTCAACGTATATATCCAGATTTTCTCCCTGTTTAAGTCTCGTTCTAAAGCTGGATCTTACCATGCTAAGCTCCATGTGATTTCTTTCTTCTGCATATGTTGACACCATCAGCCTGTAACACATAGGAGAAGGAAGTTCCTTTTCCAGCTCTAGGGAAGAGTGAGCATGGATTCAACATGCCAGCAGAGAAATTCAAACACAGGTCAAGTATCCTGTGTCCTATTAGGATTGTTGGATTGCTATAAGTCATCTGGGGATTTTTTGAGTCATCTCAGTTCAACTTTAGGAGACCTTTCAGACACATCTGGTTTTTGGTTTAAACTTTAAAAAAGACAATTTCAAAAAAAGGATATGATTTTATGAATCACACACGGTAACATCCAGCTCTGAGGGAAAGCAGGCTAGCAAAATTCTATCCATACGGGGATGAGATGCAAATCTCAGAAATGATCAGAGGAGTGGAAGTTTTACCAGATAAATCCAGTAACAAAAGTTAGACTGGACAAAACATTCCAACTTTGAAATCACTAAGAAAATATTCTTTTAAAGATATTGAAATCCATGACAAAATTAATTAATCAGAGCTGAGGCATTATCCTTGCTCTATGCAATAGTCCTAGTTTTAAAGAAAGAAGTTACATCACAATATGAGAGGAACAGAGATCTGAGAATCATCTATATAGTCACCACATGAAGTTCCCAAGGAGTTGAATGCTATATGTCTTAATTTCTGAGGTGAGCTAGCCTATTTCTTTGTACAGCAAGTCCTTAAGCATACTGATGTAATAAAACAAAGAATCAATCTTACTGTTTAGATCCACATTGCAAAATTGCGTAAAAAATTCAAATCAATACACTTTTTTTCTTTTCTGAATTAGCTATGTAGTCTTTTGGCAAGCTATACACTTGCAATAAAGTTAGACAATTCTTGAAAATGTGTTGTCTGTAGAATTGCTAGGATGGAACACAACAGTCTTCTCATTCTATTTAAAGCAACAATAACATTCTTTGCATAACCTAAAACTATCACATTAGATACAGGTTTCTTTCAGTGGATCCCTACTGAAAAAGACATTTTCTAGAAAGATTTTAACACTGAATGAAACAATTCAAAATTTACTTCAAAGGCAATCTACCTTTCTGTGGTTTTTAACTACACATTTCATTGGAACTTTGAAGGAAAATAAGGTGGAGGCTGAAGAAAATTTTCTACTGGTCTTTTTCCTACTGTATGCTGCATTTAACTTCCAATTACATTGAGATTCCTATTAACTAATCACCCACTGGGCCCTAGATGTGATCTGACCATAACAAAAATACAGGGAAACAGAAGTAGGGGACAACAAAGGCAAGAAACTCTGACACCTGGATTGGTGATTTATCTTCTAATTGTGCACCTCAAACACATTTTGTGCTTAGATGGAAATAAACATTATTGATAGGCCTTGCTTAATATCTGTACTCCATATGATTATCCTTCCTGTGCTTGATAAATAATAGAGAGCATTTTAACCTTGAAAGAGGCTGGGAAAACTTCAGAAAGATAAACCTTCATCAAGTGAACAGTGTCTATTAGGTAGTCTGTACTATGGCAATGATTGATTTCCAGATGGATGACCTTGAAATGTACTTTTCAAATCTATTGGCCTGATAGAAATCTTGGTGACCTCAGAAAGGTTTGTTTTTCTTGTATATATTTACATACTATCATTTGCATTCTCCCTCCTTACAGCTCAATCTATTGCTTCACTTGGAGCATTATTTTAATATTTTAACCTGTAACTGTATGTAGGGCTTATGAAAAATTACTGGCATTTATATTTAAGAAACTTGTGTGTGCATGGTTGTAAATATGACTTGACATGATAGCCCTAGGAAAGAAATGTTTATTTAACTTTCATAAGGACATCAGGATATACCATTCCTGACTTAGCCCTATAGAGACCAAAATGCAGCACCTTTACTCCAGCAAATGCTGACATAGACAAAATAATATTCTGCGTTTAAAATTTTCTTCAAATCCCCCCTCTACACACTGAAATTTTACAATAGAGCTGTTTTATTGGTGAATCAAAATGGGACTATTGTAGAATATGTCGTCTTCAAAGTAAGTTACCAGTATTATTTCCCGTGCTGCTGAATATTTTCTGGTTTTCCACCAACATAGCCAATAAACCACAGCAAAATAAAAAAAAATCTACACAAGTTTCTCAGTGGGAATATAATAAACTCACTCACTGACAACGGCAACTTGAATGAATAATCAGAACTTTCCAGATAATTCATGTTTAATGTGAAAGCAGCAGATTTGATAAATTTGTCACATATAAAGGACACCCATAAATTAACTTCGGTTCAAATAAATTGTTTTTTATAAAAAGATTTAAGTGAGATTCAAGAATTATAGGCAAATTGTCTCATAGGCACATGGAGTCAGTCAACACTGTATTTGAATATGTTATTTCTATGAAAGGTTTTCTGTTTAAATCTGTTTTCCTAGAAGAAAAGTATTACTAGTATGTAATAGAAAACAGCATTTCAAGGTTGTGTACAAGAAGGAGTTAATTGTCTAAATGCCACATGAATAATCTGTCCAAATTTCATATCTTGAAAATCTCCTTTCAATGACGTCCAAGTCCTAAAGGAAACACCTATGATTTTGACAGTATCTCCCTCTAGACAGCTCCACTTCCGTTCAGGGCCTCTCAAAAAGATCATCTCTACTGCCTTTACTGCACTGAGCAGGCTGGTATTTTGCTGTGCTTCATTTCCTGTGCGCCACACACCTTGTCTGGGAAGTTTGAGCTGCTAAACCACTTTTTATTGGTTTGCAGATGTGTCACTCATGAGTGGAGGAGGGTGCTCTGGTGAAGGGCTGTAATGCTGTCCCCCCCAAAATGAAGAGTTAGACAGCGTCCTGACTGTGTAAACAAAACAAATAAAGGTGACCTTGAAAACAAAGGCAATGCGACTCTCAGACATTTAGCAGTATTTTATTTGCCTTTAATGAAAATTATTGTGAAAGATGTGTCTGAAACAGTCTGCAGATATCTTGGAGGGAAGGGGCAAAGCTGTCCATAGCCTGCAAGTTATTAGTATTGATGCTTCTCCTCAGCAGCAGATTTATCAGAAAGCAAATACAAGTGTGCTCATGAACTACATTTTTGGCAGTAAAGACCTTGCCTTTACATAATACAACAAAGAAAACCAAAACCTATTTCTATTTAGTGTAAATATAAGGTGTAACCTTTAAAGAAATATAAGCTATAGTCTTTCCTTGAAGCCAAATTAGCCCCTCCAGTGGAGTCAATGGCATTGGTGTTTTAATTTCACAAAGGCCAGAAATTCAACCCAACACTACAAAAATTTCTACTAACATGGAGAAATATTTCATGGCCCTAAAAGCAACTTTAGTATTAATATTGCTATCCAGTGCATTACAGATCAATTGTTGCAGTCTTTGTTCTATTTTACCTTAAGACACAGATTTTTATTTTTTTTTACTAATTTATAGGTTATTTCAGAGATTGGCTAGAGTCTGAATTTTATTGGAGCATGGAATTATTATTTTTTAATAGATCATTACAACATTTAAAATTGTATTTAATAATAAATGTCTATTTTTGACATTCATCAAAAATCTGTTGTTGGGAGTTGAAGTTTTCATCATACTGTAATAAAAAATTATATGATTTTCTGAAATGTTTAACTAAAAGCATGTCATATCTCTCTGGAAGGCAATCAGTGGATTAAAGAACTAAGAGGAAAAGGAAACGAGGGATTTTTTTATCAACTATAATTCCCCCTTGTTCTTACTACAAATAACTTTCCTCCTGTTTTATATTTAACATAAATCTTCACAGTTTTGACTTGTCAATCTAAATCAATATATAAAAACACATACTGATTTAATAAAGTAGGGATCATTTCCAGAATACTTAAATCTTCATTAGCTTTCACTGGATGCAGCATGAGCATTTATAACTCTGTCCTAAACTATTTTTAAGTCTGGCTTTTTGGTTTAAGACACTGAGGAAAAAAAATCCACATCAAAACCATTTTAAATTAGTTGACAAATACACATTGGGATGCAAGTTGCCACAATTGGGGATGCACAAGTTGTAAAGTGAGTTGCACTAAATCACCTACATGTAATAAAAATTACTTGGTCTCTAGGACAAGAAATCCTTCAATTACCCAGCAAAAGCCTGAACTTGGATGTCAGTTATGTAATAATGTATCTGCTATTTGTGAGGAAACTCTGCCAGAATTTTTTTTTTTTACTTTGCAGATATGAAACACAGGCCTTAGACACATAGGGGTAAAGTTTCTTTTCAGGCCTGCAAACTGAATTTCCGTCACTTCTGGAAAGTCACTTTCTGAAAATGGTTTTTGCTCTGGGAAGGGATTTTGAAAAGGGTTTTAACAATTCTGAAGTTGCGTAATGGGGGGGCGGGGAGGAGATACTCCTTCTCCAGAGTTATGCTATATTTTCACAGATTGTGGCCAAATGCCAAAGGGCTTGGAAGTCATTATTCTGAGTCTCCAAATGATTTCTAGGGATTAAGTGCAAAATAATTGCTTTGAACTGATCATTTCACCCTGCAGTTCATTTTCCCATGAGACATGAAACAGGACACTGAAGTCTTCCTTTCTCTTTCTGGGGAAATATAATTGCAATATCTCAACATACCATTTGATAGGGTTTTTTGATACCACAGTGTTTCCCTGAAATCCTCAAGATAATTCATGCTTTATATTTTTATTATTGTTTAGAACAAATATAATCCTTTATTTCATTTTTTTGCTGCATGAAGAGATTGTTGAAGCTCTCCATTTGGAGTCAGGGTTTTGGGTGAGCTGGACAGTCCAACAACTATTTTGGGGAGGAACTCATCAGTCTGTCATCACCATGGAACTGAATTTGTCTGCCAATGTGCCCATCTACAGTAGATACAGGCATGACAGTCACCACTCATAGGCAAATGTGGGTGTCGAGACCTTAGGAGACCTTTATTCCCAAGGTCTGACATAGATTTTGTGGTTATGTCCATCCTTAGAAAGTGTATAGGGTGGGGCCATGGGCTTGGTGCTCAGCACCACCTTTACTGTTCAAGTGTTGACAAACACCTCTGTCAGCAGTTTGGCCTAGATCAGCTGGTGGGTCCCACACAACAAGGGAGCTTTGTCTGGGGACAGAACTGCCTCCAGATTGGTCTGACTGTGCCATCCTCTTTGGGAAGGAAGGGTTTAGCTTTAGTATGAGAAGTGCCAGTTGTCTGAGAGAATGGGTTTGGAGGCAAAGTGGGTTTAGATTTCTCATTATCCTGTTTTTATTATTTTCCCCAAGTCAAGTTTGTTTTGTCTGTAATTGTAACTGGGTGATATCACCCTGTCCTTGACCCACGAGTCCTGGTCGCTTTTTCTCTCTCTGTCCTGTTGAGAAGGGGAAACAATAGAGCAGCTTGGTGGGCACCTGAGAACCAACCAGGGTAAAGCAGCACAGGTGTTCACAGGTAGATGTTTGAAACATTACTAGAAGACAATATTTATTAATACATATCTAGGAAGTGATAGCAGAAGATAATGATCACAACTTCTGCCAGTAGTCATCGGTCTTCTTTTGAGCCATTATTCTTGAATGGTGCAGTGGATTGCTGTGTCCCTTTAACAATTCCTCCTGGTCTTTTGGCCTCTTGTCTTTAAAAGCTTGATGGTACCAGCAGCTGATATATGATTGAACACCTACTCATGCACAGTTGGACAACAGGTAATAGAGTTGATTTAGACCTGCAATTTTGAATACTAGAAGCTATCTGGAGCTCCAGTTTGGCATATTAACTGCTCAGAAATTAAACTTCATAAAATTGTTTATGGATAATCTACTGTAACACAACAAACAAACAAGTTAACATTAGTGTCTTTCTTTCTTCAGAACACAGTGGAACTTGTAAAATGTGCTTATTTTTTAACCTTTAGGAAAATCAAAACCAAAAAAATTTCTTCTAGAGAAAATTTTAAATGTTTTTGCAAAATATTCTAATTGATTTCCTGAAATTCAAAAATAGATTTACACAAAACTGATTCCTTTCTTAACTGTCAGTTTGCCATATTTTCTAGATCATTTGATGATCAATATGATAGTAAATGGCCACCTACACAATGACTGCAAAAGATTTTATTTAAAAAGATACAAATGAATCATAAACTAATAATCCAAACAGGTGGGGAAATAGGGAAGGCAAATTATAAAAATGAAAATAATGAACAGGAATAAACTGTTTGTAAATTAATGTATGGGACCGTGGCAACACTCTAAAAAGCAATGCTCAGAAAGGTTAAGTGGCCCTTAAATTTAAAAACATTGAGAAACACTTCTCTGAGATGGACTGTTGAGAGTACAAAGACTCTTTCCCAGTGATTAATGGCTCTCTTTCAAAGTGTAATTACCTGATTCAGAAACTGCATTTCACAGAGATCTCAAATTGTGTTTCCTTTCAGACTTATTTTGATTCCTTTCAAGCAATTTTTTAGGTTTTTTGGGAGTCATTAGCTAATGGCAGATCTCTACATCTGTCACTCAGATGTACAGGGAAGAGTGAAAAGAGGAGGATTATTCGAAGAAAACAATTGTGTGGAATAAGTTTTCTGAAAGACTGATTTGAGTATCTATTTCTAGACCTTGGTCAGGTTTGAGAGAAGTGACTTTTTTTGAGCTAGGGAACAAAGTGGTGGGGTGAGCCATAAAAACATAAAAGGCTTTGGCACCTTGTGGTGAATGGTTCCTAAGAGTAGTTGAAGTCCAAATTCAGTGAGCTGAACAGATTCAGCAGAGAGCTTTTAGAAAGGATTGACTCCAAAGGGGCATATTCAGCAGCTTATGTGCTCTGCATTACAAGCTGGAAAAGACTTAACTTCTTCACTTTTTTATCTCCAATTTGTTATATGGTTTAAATTGTTGATTCTAATAGCTATTTGCAGTTTAGGAAGAAGGCAGAATTACACTGATTTCTATCAAAAAGTCAGCATTTGGAAACATTAATAAATCATGATATTTGAGATAAAATGTTTCTCAGTCCCTAGAGTAGGAAATAAAAAACACTGTGATACAGTAATTGTTGGTAAATGATGAATTTTAAACACTTTTTATTTTAGATAGTAACCGCAATGGCCACTAATTCTGAAATAATAGTGTTACCATACTGACTGTTTTATTTGCTTAGGGAAAAACTTAATTATATACAGTAAATACTCTATATGAAGCTAGATGAACTACCCTGCTACTACTAGCTGATTAGTCACAAAAATGAGCTGTATTTCCAGTCCTTTTCTTCTGAAGAACTAAAAGCAAATATAGCTGAAACATTTTTTTCTTGTGATGTGGTGAACTGCACAAAGTTTTTGATTTTAATTATTAATTTCCCAAGAGACAGCCTGTTGCATTTTGCAATGTGGGAGTGGGCAGGACCTTCTCAGCCCTGCAGCTCGTAATCAGATCTGCCTTTAAAAGCATCTTCCTTGGCTCCTCACTGATTTTTTTGTGTGTGGTGATGAAGTTGAATAACCATTTTAATCACAAATGTCTGACCCTGAACATTTCTGGGACTTTGGCAACACCTTATCAGAGCTACACTAATGCAAGATGTCTGCCATTAGATTTACTAATGCTTTTGTAAAACCTTTATCCTTAAAAGCAACACTCTCCAGACATTTTTCTTGTCCTTCCATTAAGTTATTCTGACATAAAGTTGCAGTAAGATGAAGGCTTATGCTATTTGTTACTGGTATTCAATAGTAATAACTATACTATGCTATTCTCTTCGTTATCTGTAATCCAAATCATTCAAAAGAAAATTTGTTTTAAATTTTTATTTATCTTGAAAGAAGCTGATAAGGGGACAATATTACCCATTCTAGGGGTAACAGTAAACTCTAGGAGTAAGAATCTGCAACCCCATTTTAAGGATATTAAAGAAATAAAATTAAAAAGAGTTTGTAATTTAATTTGCTTCACTCCAGGCAGCTGTCTTATAGAAAATCATCATATACATATCCATATTTGTATTTTTCAAAAACTAATTTTGTGTTATAAATGAAGATTTCCATGATGCATTTTCTTTTAATGATGATTTTCAATTCTTTCCAAATTGTACGGGACCTATTTGAAGTGCTGCCATGAGCAAAATCTGACTGTGAGGCAA
Source organism: Prinia subflava (assembly GCF_021018805.1). NCBI lineage: Eukaryota > Metazoa > Chordata > Aves > Passeriformes > Cisticolidae > Prinia > Prinia subflava. Next base: position 25,913,433 of record NC_086247.1, on the reverse strand, counting down.
ATGGAGCAAAGGCACAGAGAGAAGCTCTGTGTCTGAATATTCTTGTTGAAGAACAGCTGTAAGAACAAGATCTGTTCATTGAATACCAGGCCTACAGAATCACACCTTTCCTAGCATATGTATTTTATAGGTTTGGCTCAAACAAGACAGACTATATTATAATCAGCTGTACAAACAATGAAGTGGAATATAAATGGAACCAATACACCTTGATTTAAGCCATCATTGCTCTCACAGTACTGTATTGACTTCATATGTTGGGCCCTAAGGACACAGTGTGGATTTGTGGTCATTTAGTGGAACGTTTTTAATGCAGTGTAGAGTATAAGCTCAGATCTTGGTAGACATTAATGATTTTTATACATAGCTCTCTCACAGGCAGCTTTAAGAGACTGCTCCTCTTGTTATGTGATACAGTTGGATAGAAGCAACAAGCCAAGGAGACATAACTCCCCATGGCATTCAAATTTCTTAACCTCACCTGAGACTCAGGGGAGTTCTGTTACATAAGAATTTTCTATGTTCTGTTAGATACTTTATCCTTTGGCCAGGAAATATCAAAATATATTATCACAAAAATATTTACTCTTGCCTGTTTATTTCCCACAGCAGTGATAAGATAACCTCCTTTTCACCTACCTCATCTTGAACAAATTTCATTCTGGCCATCAAGGGACACATGCAAGTGTGCTTATTCTTGAAGACGTTTTATCGTTGGAGCATTTCTGCAAGATTTCTCTCTGCCTTTGGCCTTGTCATTGCGCATTTATAGTGTATGGCAAACCAGTTACCTCTCTGCCACCCCCAGAAATCTCTTTAGATATATGTTCTACTTTTACCGAATTTGAGAGCCCATTTCTCACTATTGTGATATAATGCCACTGTAAAATGATGTTTAGCAAGGCCTGTCAAATAAAAATGGCTGATGCTATATTTATTGAAATATGGTTTTGATAGGTACTTTTTGATATTGACTCAGAAAATGATCTACTAATAACTGTGCATAGATATTTTACTAACAGCAAATTATTAATATTAATAACTAAGAAAGAGGGAGGTTTGCTCTAGATCTTAACAAAGTAAAGTTTTGCACTGGTTTGAGAGTGACACAGACAAAAAAAATCTCTTTTGCATCAGTTCTCCATTTGTCATGACATGGCAAGACCAGCAATAATAAAGAGTCACTCTCCATTTCACTCTCCCACAATTCTCTTCCCACACCATTGCCTCAGAATGGAGGTGAAAAAAAAAAAAAAGACCTTCATTGATGGCTCTCCAGACAGAAAGAGATTTTTAAAGGGCTTAGTTCCACTGAACATGAGGCACCATCAACTCAGATTAAATAATTTTTCTATGATAATACTTGAGTATATTTTAAGTTGGAAGAGATCAGAATTGTCCTCATGAAGTTGTTCTCCCGGGATTTTTCATACCTCTATTGACAAGGCACCGAAATTATAACCTCTAGTCCCCAAGCATATCTTTCTGCAGCTGAGTCTTAATTTAATAGCAAAAAAAGAGATAGCCACCCAATTCCTTGCCTTTTCTGCTCAGTACCATTTCTCCTTTGTTCATCTAATTTAACTTCCTTATTATTGTGTGCTGCTTCTTTTGTTTAAAGCTCCTGTCACAGACTTCCCCACAGGTTTTGCCACACTTTTTATTACACTTTTGATTGCATCAGCTTGTGGCTTTATGGGCTGATTGAGTGATTTTAGGGGAGACTGGAATGATTTCAGATTAGACAAGAAAAGAGAAATATGGGGTAGCAAGGTGAGTAGAGCAAGCTGCAATAAAAGGAACAGAAAATACATTTCTCTGAGGACTTAGTTCACATCTGTTAAAAGGAACACTTTTTAAAATGGGAAATTCATAATATTTTTTTTTCTTTTAACATGCAACTCCTTCAAGTAATTATGTTACCATAGATACACTGTTGACCAATTTAGAATCTTAAAGGAGGTTAATTAGAGTAATTTTTTTTATGGTATTTTTCAATGAAAAGACAGAGTTCTTTTCCTTGGAAAAACATATTCTCTTTTTTGTTTGAGGGTTTTATATAAATATATATATATATATGCATATACTTATAAGCAAATCAAACGAGAATTTATTTTTCATGCCAAAACAAAAAAGCCCAGCACAAACTAAACCAAAGACGTCCCCGTTTAATTTTTTGCTTTAACTGCTTAAGAAATAAAATCCTATGAAACAATAATAGGCCTCTTGTGACCTGCTGCTGAGATGATAATGGTATCTGAAGCATTATTTTCATGAACAGAGCTTTTCTAGACAATGCAGCATTAGCTCATTGTAATTTCATTATATGTTAAAAATTCAGCTCCCTGGGGACCCTCAGGCACAGCATGGTCACATAACACAAATCCACTTTTTGTATGCAATTTATGCTATACAGAGATAAACACTAAACCACACATAAATCTGCTTCATTATAGCAATTGGTTTTCATTACAGTAATTTTAAGATACCATCCCAAATTTTTACTCTATGTACCTATGCTTTTAAATGGCCTTGATGTACCATTTAATGTTGCTTAAAGGACAGCATATAAAGCAAAATACTGGGAAAAGCAACAATGTCCTGTAGTTTTTCCCTGTCCCTAGATACCACTGTGACTTCTGTTAGGTCAGGGCTCTGTGTCTCCGGGGACAATAACTGTAGATAAGGTGTGAAATTTTGGGTTTACACCTCATTGTGACATTCTTTAGTTGGCTTTTAACACAAATCGCACTGTTTAGGAGTAAAAAAAGCTGCAGACACCTACACAGTGATTGTTATGTCTGATGTGAGTCTTTTTCCTCATACACAGTGAACTAAACAGTCTCACTCCCTCACCACAGTTTTAAATGGTAAAGCAGCTGCCCTTTCTAAGGAATAGGCACATGTCTTTCCTTCCTGTGCAAAGGAATATATTCTTCAGTGGGAATTCATGGACTTATTTAGTTCCTGTGCAGAGAATATCTGCTTAAACGTAATGCAATAAAAAGTACGTTAGCTCTGTAAGAGCAGACAGTCTGTCTGTGGTAGACATTAAAACAAGTGTGTCTCAGCAGTCTAACAGGTCCTTCTGGGTATGAACAAGCCAGATACAAAAATCCTTCTCCATCTGATTGAGATAGAATCTATAAAGATAGATATTTACCAAGTCTGCAGCTAAATTCAAGGAGCTGCAAGTCCTATAGGCAGAGGGTACTTTGGAGAGGAACAGCAAATATGTTAACAAGACCTCTGGACAATCTGAAGTCTGGGCTTTGTTTACAGATTGTTCCTTCTGGAAGGGTTGACAGAATGCAGCCTGGGGGGGGGGGGGGGGGTGTCACATTACTGAGTATCTACAAACACAGAGACATCACCAAGAAAGCCTACAATCTGTATTGTTTAGGGAAGAGTATTGTATGGATTAAAAAGAGAAAAAGTTGGAATAGCAGGATTTAATCTGAGCAGAATTTCTGACCACAGCACCCTCTATTATATTCTGTATCTGGGCTACTCATGGAAGAGTATTCAACTCCAAGTTTCATCTGATTTCATGACCTGTTACTGACAGCAGTTGGATTTCTAACATGGGCAAATCTAGGATAACAAATGAAGGTGTTTGAGGTCTGGATGTTTGTTTGTCTACATGGGATTTCAATATTAATCCCTGCAGACTCACATATTCTTGATTTTCAAATTATATTTTCAGAATGAATTGCAACAAAAATGGCAATATAACAATATATACTGACAAGTATATGATATAGCAGATTAAATGGATAAAATGGAATAATTTAAATGATGTATATTACATTAGACTGTTTTATATCATACTTCCTGTTTTATAAAAATGCTACAATGTTGTTGAAATCAGAAAATGAAACCAAAGATGCTATAAAGCTGTGTTCTGACATGATGTCTCTTGGCAAATGACAAACCATGCCTTTTCCATATAATCTGTGTCTTTTGTTGGTTTTATTTTGTAATAGACAATTTAAGACACCAAACTAGTGGAATATACTAAGATGATGATGAAAGGATTTGCTCTTGTATGTGTAAAGTAAGACAGATTCAGATATTATAAAATCAGAATTGTTTTTTCAGCTTCTTGTAATGCACATCATATCACAAAATTGAATTAATTCTCACTTGTTGCAAGACAAATGTTTGTAAAGCACTGAGTTTTCACTACTCAGTCGCTCACCGTATCACTTCAGAAAGCTGTTCTGGTGGTAATTATGCTGTTGAACAAAACAAAAATCAAGCAAAACAAGAGCAGAAACCCTGTGTCTGCATTTATTTTCCTTCATATTTCAGCCCCCAGAAGTTATATTTTTTCTGAATGATTGTAGAAGTGTTTCAAATATTTCTTTACTAAACAGGTATTTTCAGACTGTAAGTCACCCCTTGCCTTTCTCTTTGTTAAACTAGCACTTAACTAAAGATTATGTACAAAATCTCAATCCAAGCTGTGTTTCTGAACAGACCTGCTGCTGAAACTACATGTATGAAATATTCAGAGACATTTGCTCTGGCTACATCCAATCTGGCACCTTCCTCACTACCTGGAGTTGTCTAACAGGAACACCTACCCTGAGATAATTCATATGCCCAAAATATCTGCAGATTAAATGACCTCGTTATTTCAGAATAGGTTTGGATATCAGATGCACATTATACTCCATAACACTATATTTATACTGAGGTCCCTAATGTTTCTGTCATTTGCACTTTTTTAACTAAACAAGTAAAACTTTTAAGATATACATCAAAAAAAGTCTCATATCATGATTTGTTTTCTAGTTTAGGTTTTATTACAACTTCTTTAACATCCTGTCAAAAGATTTATATTTTTCTACTCAATGTAGCATCATTTTATCCTTTTAAGAACTGAGATTGAAATATGTAGTAAGCCACTGTCAAACAGCCATTTATTACAGTCTTTTTATGTCCCTGTTTTTTGTCATAATTGTTCTCAGTCTTGTGAAACCAATGCTTTTAAACAGAAAATGTGTGCTGGTGTGTAAGCTAGTTAATGTGAGGAATAAATATGCACATTTTGTCTCTCCCCAGATATGAAATGTGAGCAAGTCATGATCATTCAAACATAATCATTTATCAGCTCTCTGATCTCTCTGTCTCTGCCAAGAGGGTGGCTAATGCTTTTTTCTTATTGGAGAAAGGGTGTTCAGCAATATTTAGAAGTTGTATTATCAGTACATCCTCTTCAGTGGCTATAAAAGAGTCAGATGAAGCCAAAGAAAGTATCTTCAGTTCAGTTGTGACCATTCTCTGCATTTCATCTTAGACAAGCAATATTGTAATGAGATGTGCCAATTTGTGGTCAAGATAATCACAGAATGGGACAAAAATGTAAAAGGAAGATGTAAATGTGAGAACCACAGTCAGCCTCCCTTTCTAAGCCCAGTAGGAAGCTGGAGCACATCCTGCTAGAAAACATGTCTAAATGCATGAAGGACAGAGTAGAGACGGTGAAAAAGGTTTCAGCAAGGGCAAATCATAGCTGACTAATTTCATGGTCATCTACAATGGAGTAGTTGACTGATCAATAGAAAAAGAAAGAGCTATGGATGTCATCTACTTCTGATACAGGATCCCACAGCATTCTGGCCACTAAATTAGACAGAAATGCATTTGACAGATGGATTATTATCTAGATAAGGAATTGGATGGATGCACACAAAGAATTATAGTAAAGGGCTCAATGTCCAAGTGGAAATCAATAACCAGTCGTGTTCTTCAGGGTATGTACTGGGACAAATACTATTTAATACCTTCATCAATGACATAAAAAGTGGGATGGAGTGCACCCTCAGCAAGTTTGAAGGCAATGTCAACCTGAATGGCAAAGCTGATTTCCTAGAAGGAAAGGATATCATCCAGAAAGGTCTTGACAGGTTGAAAGAGTGATTCCATTTGAACTCCATGAGTTTCAACAAGGCCAAGTGCAAAGTCCTGCACTTGGGTAGAGTAATCTCCAGTATCAATACATGTTGAGGGATTAATTACTTGAGAACAGGCCCGCAGAGAAGAACTTGGGGGTGTTGGTGAGTGGAAGGTTAGATAGGACCTGACAATGTACACTCACAGTCCAGACAGCCAACTATACCCTGGGCTGCATCAAAACTAGTGTGGCCAGCAGAGTGAGGGAGCTGATTCTCCTCCTCTACTCTGCACTTGTGAAAGTGCAGTACTCCACACCTGGAGTACTGCATTTCTGTCTGGGGCCCACAGCAAAGGCAAGACATGGACCTGTCAGACTGGGTCCAGAGTCTGACACAAAAATGGTCAGAACCTAGAGCCCTTCTTCCATGAGAAAATCTGAGAGAAGTGAGGTTTTTCAGTCTGGAGAAGACAAGGCTCTCTAACACTCCTTTGCAGACTTTAAACATGTGCAGGAGTTTCAAAGAAAGACAGAGAAAGAATTTTTAAGCCCCTTACCAAGGCCTGTAGTGACTGCACAAAAGACATTGGGTTTTACATGAAGAACAGTAACTTTAGATTGAACATAAAGAATACATTTTTTTAGGATGAGGGTTATGTTGCACAGAAACAGGTTGTCCAGAGAAGGTGCTAATGCCCCAACATTGAAGGTGTTCAAGACCAAACTGGATGGTGCTTGGAACAATCTGGTCTAGTGAAATATGTTCATGCTTACTGCTGTGAAGCTTGGACTAGATGATTTTTAAATTTCTCTTTCAACCCACGCCATTTTATGATTTTGTGAAGATACCTTCACAGTATTAATTATCTGTTGGTATATCTGCCTTTGCCAGTCTCTGTCTGTCTACAGTAAACCATTCATTTTTGTTAGATAAATAGATATGCAAGTCATACAAACTGCCTTTTGAACTTCGTTCAGAATAAACCTATTCTTCAAACACATATGTTTTCATGTATTAAAATATTGGTGTAGAGCAAAACAAATATTCTGTTTCTTCAGGCAGAGAAAGACTGGATTTTTCCTTCAGTCATATCTCAGCTTTGGGAAAAAAGGTTTTTTATTGAAACATGCTTCATTACTACAAAAATGGAGTCAGTTTTAACACCAAACAACAAAACATTAGCAATAACATCACTACCATATTGTGAAACTATTGCTAATCAAGCAAATTTCTAATGTCTAATGATTCTGATCACTAGCAAACTGCTGTCTGTATTTTCATTGAATTTTCTTTCTACTTCAAAACTAAGTAATTGCAGTGATTTATTTTCCAGTCTATTTCCGGACATGCTGAATTATCAGATTTAACAGGACAGGCTTGTACACTTTCATTGAACACACCAAACAAGACCATCAGGGCAAGTCAGTGATGGTGTAAATTAATTTCCACAGAACTTCATCAACTCACACCAGCTGAGGTTTGGCCCTTGTATATTGTTGTCAGCAGGTTCCAACTCTCCAAGAGCTCTTTAGGTAACCTAAACAGTTAAGAATTCCTTTTGATATAGAATTGACACATAGATACATTTAGGTCTTTCATTGAACTAGGTTTGATCCATCTAAGTAGGACTGGTTTGTATTGCTTATATATAGGTGAGATTATATGGTCTAATTCACATTTTATTTACTTCTTTGGACTCATAATTTGTCAGACTGGAAGCAAAGAGGTTGGTGGTTGCTCCTCAGATTCCAGAATTTCAAGGAAAATGTTAGTAAGACATAGTTACAGGCACACCATTCTCAGATGAGATGACTCTGAAAATATTGTCCAGCACTGAATTTTTTTCCCATCTCATCTCCAGAGACATGTGTGAAGGATTTTTTATTTTTTTTTAATTAGTTCAAACAAAATTAATTCTCAACATCCCTAATACCATGGTTTCCTTAGGGACTTCCTGGGAAGAGGGAGCACAACTTTGTTCAATTGTGAGATGGATAAAATGGATGAAATTTCTTGGTACAATTTAACATCAAGGAATTTTGGAGAATTTAGATGTAAAATCTACTCCCCAGATATTATAAACTTGTACAAAGTTTGTGAGTACCATGATTCAAAGCGGTATCCAAAGCATAAACTTGAAACAAACTTCAAAGCCTTTTCAAATTCTCTACAATATGCTTAACTGAAAATGGAAAGCAAAGCACACACACTGGACATGGGAGCCTTGAACTTCAGTTATGAATTTTTTTTTGTTTTATTTTGGTTTTAGAGGTTTTGTGTTATGTGTGTGTTTTGTTTGCATTTTTTAAATCACAGATAAAAAGACTGTGTTATTTCTAAAAGCACCAAAATTAAGAATCCTTCTGTAACTGTCAGGAAAAAAAAAAAAACAAATCACAAAACATATCTTGCAAGATTTTCTTCTTGACATTTTCATAAAAATTTCAAGTTAGTTCAAAGTAGTTTAGATGGTTAGTCCAACAGAACTAATTTTTAGATGATACAATGTTTGACTACCACTAATTAGGGCAGCATTTTCTTTTAAACTTTAAGAAAAAAATTAATATAAGATAGATTAGTCAGGTTAGTACTGAGCTTTTTTTCTTGTTTGAACATCAATATTGCTAATAGTATATTTACAATATAATGAATTAATCATAGCATCATAGAATGTCTTGGGTTGGAAGTGACCTTAAAGTTCACCTAGTTCTAACATCCCAATTTACATTACATTTGCACATAACTTATATGCATTTGCAATACATATTTCCTGATACTTCAGTTTCCCTAAAAACTCCAATGAATATTTTACTGGGAAGAAAAGCATATTTTACATGAAATGTAATGAAAAAATGTAGTTTTAAAACAGGCCCTTTTTGATATTATTCCTTTGAAAGTAATAATTTGAAATATATGAAAAAGATCAACATCAGGGAATATAAAAAACTGGGAATCTTACTGCATGGAGTTTTGCCACTTGTTTCTATTCTAAATAATTATGAAAAATAGAAGTTTCTCTAAATTATTCTCTGAAACATCTCATTGCATTGCTTCCTAATTCAGCTAATTAGGAACTGAAATGATAATTTTGGTTGTTTAGTTGTCTGCTGGAACTTAAACAGAAGTTATTTTAGGTTAATTTATCATTTAACTCTTCTCTAATAAATTGTTGTTTCCTCAGCAGTTGTGCTCCCATGAAATCTATGGTACATAATTCTCCATGAGCTTTGGCACATCCCATCAGTTGAGCACAAGGGAAGAGGGAGGCACCTGGCAGAGGATGTGGCCAGACCTGCAGTGGAGAGATGAACCACCCAAACTAAATGTGACCAGCAATTCAGCCAAAAAGAAATTGTCAATGAACGCAGAGGGGATGTTGTAATTTGGTTTAAGAAAAAAAAAAAAAAAGTAGTTTTGTTTGCATCTAAACATGCTCCTATGCAGTATTTTAGTCTTTCAAATAATTTGGGAAAAATCATAAATCACATGAGGTAATTCTGAGCTCTGTGCAAAATGTACTGTCTCTTTAGGCAATATTGGATAAAAAATTCCCATATCAGTTAATGCCAATTTAAAAAAAATTAAAAAGACTAGATTAGCCATGATTTTTCTTTTTCCATGTGATATTTTTCAGTTTGCCCAGAAAGTACTCTCAGCATTTACTTACTCACAGGCAAAGTCTAGGGGCACCACGCTTTATATTTTTGAGGATAGGTTTCCAAAGCTCATATTTCAGTTTCTTTTGCTTTCAAAATATAAGAGTGTCATGGGTTGGCGTTGGCCAAATGCCAGTGCACCCATGAGTGTTTGTTTTTCCTAATAAACTACTGTGAGATGTGATCAAGAACAGAGCAGAGCAGGCCTAAACCTTGAAATAGAAAGACAATTTTATTAACCTACATAACAACAGACAGTAGAAAAGAAAAGAAAACCCAAACACCCAGAAACAGAAATGAAAACCTCCTGGAACATTTCTTCTCCTCCCTCCAATTTCCATCCCTTACATGCTCTAACAGTTAACACTAGCACATTACCCTCATCTACTTGCTTAAACCTTCCACAACCCTGGGTTCCCAATCCAAGTCATCATCCCTTAAAAAACAAATCTTCAATCCATCCAGGGAGAGAGGAGTCTCTCTCGCACCACAGACCCCCCACAGCAAACACAGGTCCATCCTCCCGTGTTCCCATGTCACCCATGGCACCACCTGGAGAATTCTACCAGGGTGACACCCTCCTTTCCATGTCCAGTGCTCTCACCACCGTCCATGGACCAAAACTGCATAAAGGGCTTTTTTAAGGATGTTTGGACAAGTACCAAAAACCAGCCATCCTCTCATATTGGGACAGCAGTCCCCCCCACATTTACCCCTGGGGCCGAGGGTTCCAAGAACAGGCCACAAAGTCTTTGGTTTTGAACCAAAAAGCATCCACCCAAATACAGTCTTATTTATGTTCAGGAGAGTTCAGGGTCCGTCTATGGCTAACATTACTCAAGAAAGTCCAGCCCAAAAGGCCATTCCTCTTCCTCCCTAGCAATCAAGAGGGGTTCTTTTCATCTTCCTTTATCATCTTGGTCCCAGGCTGTCCTCTCTCTTCTGAAACCACCAGCCATGAGAATCAATGTCTGGGAACAGTTCTCCTCTGCCTTAGAAAGAGTTAAAAGCTTCTGTCTCCCAGCAAGGCCACAGGCTCTGGCAGCTCCCACACGCAGCAGCAGCTCGGCACCTTCTCCCTGGAGGGGAGGAGACGGGCTGGGGGTGGGGGGGACAGGGGGTTGGAGGGCAGCTCCGAAGTTCTCCACCGCTCCATCCTGGATGGGGCTGGCCCAGCTCCAGTCCCGTTCTCTCTCTCTTTCCCCCACCCTGGGGCCCGGGCCTACCTCAGCCCGGCTACCTGGCCCCACTCCCCCACCCAGCCTAGGTAGGGGAGGAGGGAAATGATGCTCCTCGCCTGAAAGCCGAGCCAGGAAAAGAGGAAGTCCCTCTGGGAGTCCGTGCTTTAACCCCTTGTGTCCTCAGAGGCGTGTCCAACCCCTCAGTGGCCACTGAAGCTGCCAACATTCAAACCTGACCACTGATTGGTTTGACCTCAGCTTCCTGAAAAACTCACTTCCCGTCAAACCAGGACAAAGAGTAGTGCTTAAAAGAAACCTACTCTAAACTGCACCAGCTATGTAAGGATTTTGAACAAGAAACCCAAAGGTTTTATAGCTCTAAGGAAGACAGTGATCATAGGGTACTACATGAAAGGCATCTGTCACTGAAAAGCTGAAACAAGATATTTTAAGTGCATGTGTCTCTGTGTGCATGTGGGAGGGAGAGGACATGGTGTGTATCAGCAAGCTTGTAGATAATTAATTGTAGATGATAATAAAAGAGGAAAAAACCCACATGTTACTTAATACCCTCAGGTTAACATGAAACCCAATAGATGCAGACTGCATGAGGTAAACAGAAGAAAAATTACTGTGCATGAAGTAATAACTGAAAGCTACATTCATGTGAGCATATTGGTTTTAATTATTCATTGCCAGAAAACCTGTAGATAAAACACCTGCTAATCTTTAATCTGAGAAACCCTCAGGCCCATAAGACCTATTGAGGATGTAAAGAGATTTATAAAATGGGGGATGGAATCAAGGAGGATGTATAAATTTTCCTCAGTGTTTTATAGCAGTATAAATTGTGTAGAGATTCCATAAATTAGCTTAAATAATTCAGTTTCGTTTAGCTGATACTGCTGCATTTTTAAAGTGATACAGAACTGTAATCAAGACATTTCAAACTATTAAAAGACTTCAGTAATAATTTCTCTACCTTTGTCATCTTCATCAGTTATCTTTCTGCGGAAGAAATTGGACAGATGGTTAGTCTGAAATCATTCTTAAAACATATCCCACATAACAAATCTAATTTTTAACAAAAGTTACAATCTCAGTGACTGACATAATGACAAAACTTACCTTCTCAAATGAACATCCTAAACCCACAGAGAATAATAATGAAGCAAATGAACAAGTAAAAATGGAAGAAAAAAAAGAAAGAAAAAATAAATCTGAAGTTTTAAAAGAGTTTTTTTATATGGTTAAAAAAAATTGGGGTTTGTTTTGCTCCCCATTCATGTTCACATCACAAAGCAGATCTAAGTTATCTTAATATTTCATTCCATTTCATTCAATCTGAAGATGAAGCATGGAGATATCTATAGCCCTGAATATTACAAGAGGAAATTTACGATATTTGAAACAAATCCATTGAGAAAATTGAAATGAAATGTTGTCTGTTTTGATTAAGTGATGGACAAGGCCCATTCTGCTCTAAATTCCTGGTTGCTGCGTGATTCCATGTTAGTCTGACCAGTATCAAAATTTAAACAAAATCCTCTGCTTTTGCAAAGTGTTACAGAGAAACTTCATAGCTCTAAGGGCTAATACATCTCCCACCAAATTGTGACCAGCCCCACTTAACACCCTTTCTGGCTGTTAGTACTTCCAGAGGAAAAAATAATAGGAATGAGGATGTGGCTTGGTATCTAATCCTGCAGGGACCTGAATAAATCTCTTTAGCTTCTCTCAAGCCTTCAGAGGCTGGCAATCATTAGCATACAAATAATTACAGAACCAACACTATCTTAGACTTTAAAAACTACTTTGACTTTCGTCTGCCATGCAGTACTTCAGGTATTTCATGTATATTCACAGGAGTCAGCAAAATGTATGACTTACATGGCTTGTATTTGTCATTCTGCAGAATACAGATTAGCAAAACAGATGTGCAAAGCCTGGGAGAAGTCTGGCTGTGCTGAATTTTACCACGGGCAGAAAGAAATCTGCATCTTGCTATGATTAAACTCAGCAGGAAGAGTCACAATAAATTGTGTTAAATCAAGCATGACCCTACAAAGTCTTAATACAGATCAAACAAATTTAGAAAAGATTTTTCATGGTTAGGCATACAGAATACAGAATGGAAAGAAATGCAGGAAGGAAAACAAAAAAATCAAACTACCATGACCCATATACGGTGTCATTATTTGTGTTCCTAAACTCGTATTAACAAAGTAGTATATTAAAGCCATTCTGTTTGTTTCTTGAAACAATTCTAGGGATTTTCCCCTGCCGAGTCAATGGCACTGGAAATATCTAAATCTGTTATTTTTTACAGCCTGGAGACATGGCTAACTTCTCAGTTAAGCAATAAAACTAGAAATGAAAAGGTAGAGAAGGTATGAAAGGGCACAAATACTGCATTCTTCTCTGACATTTTTTGCTAGCATTGCAATATTCCTGTTGTCTCCTATGTGTTCATGACAGATTGCTGCTCTAGGTGTGGAAGATAAAGAACATGCAACCTGGCACACCTCACCTGTGATGTAGATACCCAGGTATGCAGTGCAGGAGAGGAAAGAATAGCTGAGCATACCCAGCAGTTGTTTTTCAAACTCCTGAAATTTTACTGGAAGCAAAAATGTTAGTTTCTGAATCTAAATCGGTACCAAAAACAGTGTTAAGGCAAGAAAAAGAATTTTAAAATTGTGTCTTGAAATTTGTTAGAATAGTAATGATTGTCTTGGGCAGGTATAAAACTTAATGTCTGCCAATTTAACAGGATTTTACTTGATGTGTTGCCGAAAAAAAGATTAAAAGTTTGACCACATATACAGCATATTATTAGTTGTGTTTTCTCTTTTGCTGACTCTATTCAATAAAAATGCAGAGGAAAACAATCTCAGTTAAAGGAAAAACTGGGCATTAGTGTGCAAAGTATCTCGTGTTTTATTGATGTAGCGTGCTAAGTGTTTACAAACCTACAGAACAGAATCCAGAGGATTACATTTGGCCTGGACTTTGCAAACATTTATAAAGATTTCTCCTGTTGAAAGTTCTGTTCCCATTGCTGGACTGTAGAAATATCATAATTGACACCTATATTGCTTAATGTTAACTGAGCTGTCAAAAAGAGATGTGGGTCTTCAGGTGTGGAATTGCATTTATTTAAATCCCTGTCACAGTCATTTTATTTTTGTGTTGGTTATAAGCAATTTTTTTTTGCTTACTTGCTTGGTACTTAAAATATCTACATGAAATGTCTTGGTTTGGATTTATTGACTATATTGTATTGCAATTTTCATTGAAAGTCTTAAGCTATGTTTAAATCCTAGGACTTTTCATGTGCCCCACTGTGAAAGTTTGTCTTTCTGAGTACTGGCATTAACCAGACAAAACTGAGGGACAGCATATGAGGCTACTTCACCTCTGCAAATATGTTAGAATCTTATGTCTGTATTTTTGAAAAATACCATGGCATTACAGCTCTGCTGGAAATCATGAATGTAAATTACTTAATATATATAAAAATGTGATATATTATTTAGTATATTTTCAAATAGCTTACTTCAAAGCAGAGAACATTAATAAACATCAAGGAATTTAAAGCAGTGGTGGTAGGAGAACGCAGAGAAGACATGCCTGCAGCTGAAATGAAATTTTGTTTCTCCTCAGCTAACTAGTCTGCCAATGAAATGCCAGGGCATTGCTGCTTCCCAATTGATAGCAAATGTGGAAACGTAGTTTGAATTATGGCACAGAAAAAGCATGGGAACATAGTCCTAAAATAAAAATAATGAACAACAAGAAGATCCTTTTCCTAATACTGTGTTTACTCAGTTTTATGGAGGTAAACTGTTGCAGCACATGTTCCTCATATAGCACCAAAAAAAGGAATAAAATTGAAAATTAAGGATCTTGCCTTCAGTTCCTAATTTAGCAATGCAAACCATACTCTAACTTCAAGTTTTGTGGGAAATTTATTGCTGCTCTTTAATGCCCGTCTTTGTAAGTGTAATTTATCAGGCATCAACAAACAAGTGATAGTCAAGAGGGCAAACCCGCTGCAATCTGCTTACACATGATTTTTTTCTCCCCTCTGCAGCCTTCCACCCCTACATATCTCTTGACTTCATTGTTTCTGAATCCAAGGTTTCACTTTCCTCCATGGCCTCGCAACCAAATCCCTGACCCTTCACATCTGTCTCCTCCTTTCTGGTGCTAGGGCTTTGCAAGCCCTCTCCCTTCACAAATGTCAGTTTAAACTGCCCTTCTTCAATCAGCTTTTCAAACAGGTCACCTTGTGGGACTCACAGCCTCTGATACCACGACCTTCTAGTCCATCGAACCCCAGCTTCAGCTCCTCTTCAAGGTTTAAAGTCCTCTCATTGGATTGCCTCTTATTTTCAAAAGAAGTACAACACTACAGCAGCAGTCAGCAGAGTCAGAAAATCTACCCAAAAACTGTTTCTGGGGGAGCCTGGAGAGAATTTCTAATTCACAACTGTGCAATATGAGCAAGTTTTCCTTAAAGATGTCAGCTATCCAAAGTCAGACCTACATTTTTGCTCTTCCTTTCCAGCCACCTCCTCGTTGTCAGTTTTTAGAAATATCTTTCTTACAGTTCTCAGTTTTTTTGCGTAGTCTTTTTGAACTCTCTTACCAGCCTGCTGCTCTGTAATTACCATTAGCATAAGTGCAGCCAGGCTGCCCAAAGCCACAGCATGAACGTGCTCCCCTCCACAAGCAAGGTGATGAGTGATGCCCGTGCCAATCTGCTCTAGAAGTCCATGTTTTCCTGAGAAAGGTCTTTGGTGGCTGCTGGCAGTGCATCATCCAGGACCGCTGTGGTAAGTAAAAGTGTGCTGTTCATCATTGTGACAAGTCCATTTCCTCTGCCAGCAGAACCCCCTGACTTGGGAAAAAAACCCATGCAGTTGTCAGAAACCAGGCAGTTGTCAGGTAACCAGATCCAACAAGTGGTAAGTGGATTACAAAAGCTAGAAAATTTGTAAAATCTCCCTAAAAAAAATTACAAAGATGTGACTCTGCTGGCCCACAACCTGTGGCTCTTATCTGATCCTGTCTTAAAAGCCATTGAACAACAGGGCAAAAGGAGACGTTTTTGTGTGAAAAGTAAAAGGGCAAATGTTCTAAGGGAAAATATGTCCTACCCATGCATGTGCTGGCTAGCTTGGTTTATCAAGGGGTGGGTTTGCTCCCTTCAGGCTGATCCCTGCCTTGCTATTGCCCTGGCTGGGAGTCAGGTCACATCATCCAGGCCATGCATGAGGGAACACTGGGTCTGTACAGCATTTAAGGGAAGAACTGGTTCCCTACAAAGAGGATCAGGATGCAGGATGAAGTCCTCACATACTGTGCTTTTGCAGATATGCAAAATCCTGCAACAGTGATGAAAATGCTGAAGTAACATTGGTACTGCAAAAGAAGTTTCCTTGGTACTTACTACTGACATTTGGGATAAAGGTCTTGGGATAAAATGGCTGTGTTTGCTTTAAAGAAGTTCCCATTCTTGTGGTACTTCTGAAAACAAGAAGTCTGATTAGGAGACCTCTTCCTTTGATAAATAAATGCCTCAGTGTCTGAAGGCTCACTTGGCAAGAAAGACAGAGAATTGTTGCTAAGTTTATATCATATATGCTCTAATAATATACTTATAAATTGGAAATCCACAGAGGTGTTTTGTTTCTTCAGAACTTCTCACATTTCAGAAATACAAATTACTCTTCTAACAGGAAACTCAACTCTTTGGAACTCTATAGGACAACATAAATTTTTCTAAATAGTGGTTGACATATATAACTATTGACAGATTATTTTTCCCCTTCTTTCTATTTTCACAGCATAAAACACTGACAGGAGAAGGCCTCAGTAATAGGAAGGTAAATATACTTTAGTCCAAAATGCAGTAGCCCTACATGAAAGATAATTTTGTATTGGACATCTATATGATGACTGCTCTAAACCACTGCTGGACCTAAAATGAAATGCCCCACTTTCTCTTTGGTCTCCTGTGAATTCATTAAGATAGCAAAAGGATATTTAGAGAATGTTCCAAGGACTTCTAAAATATGTTGGGCCTTCATGTACTCTTCTTCAGGACAAAAAAACCCAACCAAACAAAAAGCTTTAAAACAGAATTGCAAACAAGGTGCAATGCACTGCTTCCTTCTGTTTAGTCTTCCAAATGTGTGATACTATAATTTCCAAAGTAATTGAGCCTCCTTATAATGAGGACTCATTATAATGAGTGGACTTTGGTAATAGATAAAATACCTAGGTATAACTAGTAAATTGATGGGAAATGTGTTGAGAGATAGTAGTTTTTAAAAAAATCAAGAAAACTGAATTGCTTTGGAGATCAGAGCCAAAGAATCCTGGCATATTTAGATCCTGTATTAGAAGAGGTCAATTTTAATAAAATATTAAGGTATTTTGAGGTATATTTTACATTTAAGCCCTATGGCATAAAAATATGAAATAAAATGTAACTTAGTGAAGGTGGAAGTCTGTGGAAGACAGCTTCATAAAATACAATATTATTTTACATATTTTTATATAAAAGTCCTGTCAATCTTTGCTGTCCAAGTAAAACCAACATTAAATCTGTCTGCCTAAATAAGTTAATGCAGATGGTAAATATTTTCCCTGAGTGCAAAAATGGTCAAGCAATCCATAACTTCTTCCTCATTTGGGAAGTATTTTTGATTCATGGAGTAATGATCTCATAATCCAGTAGGATTTTCCTGTGTTGAGAAGGATAATGACAAACCCAGTGCAGAAACATGCTAGATGATGTAGGGGAATTTTCAAGTATCTGTGACTTGCCCTCAGACTACTACCCCTGCAGAAATGCACAGAGCAGCTCTGGGAGATCTGTGAGTTTTCAGAGCTGCATCACCTTGACCTTCCCTCCTAAATCCGAGGAACAATCTGGCAGAGCAAAGAAAATTAATTCACTTTCTCTTTAAAGAACACTTTTTTCAGTCTTCCGGGGAATAGAATTACTTTTTAAATTTCACTGAATGAAACTATGCAGGAACATTCTAAAAAAGAGAGTAGGGTTTGCTCTCCTTGTAACAAAAGTCATTCCAACACCCAAAATGACACTAAAGAAAAAAAAAAGAAAAGGAAAAAAGTACCCTCTTTTACTGTTGTTTTTTAAAACCTCCTGAATAAATTTTTATAATTTTCCCTTATGTCTATAAAAATAAATCTTTTTACCTTATATGTGTTCTTCTGCTACCAAATGTCCTATTTATCATCTGGCTTCCTAGACAATACCAATTCTACAAGCTGGTAGTCTTAGGGTGTCTTTTTTGTTTGCTATGAAATTTGTTTTTTTCTTTTTATTTGTCCAGGAAAAGCTAAGTCAACAATTCATTTTCACTGTTCATTTCCAATACCTTGTGCAAATTCATGCAGGGACAGGTGGGCTGGTCTCCTACTATGGACAACCCAAGTAAGATCTTATTTATGCAGAAATTAATTTTCAAGCAGGCTGAAACTCAAACAATGATTTAGGAGAACAACAAGAGGAGACATTTTGAAGACCTAGTATCCCTGAAAAGTTTGAGGGAGTTACAGTTGTTATACTAGGGAAGAAAAGGCAGTAGAAGACTTCTGCAAAGTTATTAGTCTTTTCTCTTTATCCATCAGTAACAGGGATAGAAAGCTAAACCAGGAAACAGAATATATAGGAAAAATAGTTTCACTGTAGAGACAAAGGGCTGGATCAGATTGCCAAAGCAGATGAGGGGATGATCTTATACAACCTGAGCAGAAAATCAGAGCTAATATGGAAATAACTCAGCTAGGGCTGTGGTCTATGAGAGGTCCCTGTCAGCCTTATTTTATAGCAAA
Source organism: Prinia subflava (assembly GCF_021018805.1). Taxonomy (NCBI): domain Eukaryota; kingdom Metazoa; phylum Chordata; class Aves; order Passeriformes; family Cisticolidae; genus Prinia; species Prinia subflava. The sequence goes on along the minus strand of NC_086247.1, from coordinate 25,894,818 downwards.
AAAATATCTGGCTGTACTATTTTGTTAGTCTATTTCATTGAATTGGCTCCATAACCTCCTTGTGTGAAAAGAAAGGTTGAAACCTAAGCAAGTTCAATAATGTATAGACAAACCAGGACTGGGTTTGCTTCTCCATATACATTTAATTTCCCTCAAAGTAATTTTCCGAAATTCTATCGAACTTTTGTAGAAACTTTCAACTATATTGACCTATGTCACTTGGATGATCAGTTTTCCATGGCAAATGTTACAGTAATTAAATAAAAATGTGTAGTGCCACAATTTCATACTCATTTAAACTAAATTTATTTTGAGATTTCTTTCTTTTGTCTGCAGATGATCAGGTTTGCAGCTCTATAACATTCAATTTGCACAGTTACAAGTGATTTTTCAAAGGTTTAGCAGTACAGTGTAGATGATGTGTTCCTAGAGTGAAAAAAAACTAAATACTCAATATTTAAATGTTATTTCTGTCTTTTTCTTTCAAATGCTCTTTGACCTGAAGTTATTTTTCTTATGCTCTAGGTATCATGGGGTTTTTTTTTGTCAGGTAAAAGTAATAATGTGCCTAAATCAGAAAACATTTGAGAAGTTGATTACTCTATAATGACAAAATGATAGAATTATATCATGGTTCCAGTTGGACAGTCCCTTAAAGATCATCGAATTCCTATCCCACTGCCTGGACAGCAATGTCTTCTACTAAAACAGATTGCTCATGGATCCATCCTTTAACACTTGCAGAGATGAGGCACTCACAGTTTCTCTGGACAACCTAATTTTAATGTTTCACCACCCTCACAGTAAAGAATTTCTTCCTAATATGTAATATGTCAGTTTAACTGCCCTTTTTCAATTTAAAGCCACTCTCACTTTTCTTATCACTACATGCTCTTGTCAACAGTCCCTCTCCAGCTTTCCTGTAGCTATCTTCAAAGGCTGCTGCACAGTCTCTCTAGAAACTTCTCTTTGGGTGGAATGACCCCAAATCTCTTGTCTTCATGGAAAAGGTGTTCCAGGCAAGAAAAAGTAGTTTAAAATAATGCAGCTTTAGTACTGAAAATATATATTTTGTATTTATGTGCATTATGTTTGTTATTTTATTAATTGTTAACCTTTATATTGATAACTTTTGTTTCAGGAAGGCATTTTAGCATCCTCAAAATGTGTACTTCATGTATTGAAATTAAATTTTCATCAGTAATGTAGCTAAGGTGATATCTTTTATGGAAACCTGACACCTGAATCATGCTACGAGTTAGTTTTTTTGGTTGTGTTTGGGGTTTTATTATTAATACAATGGAAATGCCTCAGCCTCAATTTCTCTATTCTCAAAATGATTAATTGTTTGAGAGATGTGTCTTGAGTAAAATTAACCTCAATTTTATTTAAATGTACTACTTATACTCTTTGGAAACCTTTAAAGGCTCTGCAAACTAACAGTGTGGAATCTGTGTTTTGCCAAAGTCTATCCTTTTCCTAAGAGGTCCTAAAGCATCCACAAGATGCCATTATGTAATACTGTTTTTCAGCATTCTTTGATGGATCTTCACACTGTGACTTCTTGGGTTAAGTATTAACTCCCTTAGATTACATTATTATTTGTGTTTGGTCTAGTGGACGGTCTTCTAATTATCAAATATGCTTTTCTTTTAAATATATATTCTTTTAAATAGAACATAAACCATTAAAACTCATTTCTCGAAGTTTTGCCCATGCTAATGACTCTGTGTTTATTTTCCACATAAATCTGAATTCATTTCCATTATCATCTGTTGCAATACGTCCATGAGTTTGAAATAGCATCATATACAGCCATAAGGAAATATTAGATAAGAGTGTACAGATTGTAACCAAGGAAGAACTCATTCTTTAAAAATTCAGCTAATTTTGTTATCTCTTCTTTAAAAAATTGTACAGACACATTTGAAGTATTTGAGTATGAATGTACTCAAGGGGCAACATCTTGTTTTACTTTCTTTCCCTTAATTTTCACAGTATTCTGTTACTGAGCTTACATACAACCTGAATTCACCTTCCTTGACAGAGGATGAAATAAAAAGTATTTTCAGGTAACTGTTAAGCTGAAGTAGAAGACCCATTCTCATACCTTCCTCTCACAGACTGTTGACCATTAAAAGTGTTTCTGCCTTTGATTTAAGCCAAATGTTGAGGAATGATCTGATCCTGACCTGGTCTCTAGTATGGGATGAGCAAACTTCTATAACTTCAGTTACTGTTATGGAAACATAAATACTTAATATAATAATTAAATTGAATGTCAAAATTCATGACAAAATGTGTCTTTTCAAATGGTGTCAGAAAGTGTAAAGACTTGCCAAAAACTGTGTTTTAAAATTAGCTGTTACTATGAGGTTTGAGAAAAGTTTTCAACTGAAAAATTGATGTTTGTTAAGTTTTCATTTACTTGAGAGAACTTCTTGCTAAGTATGTTTATCTTGCAATTTTCCTCAATGACTGAAAAAGATAAAATTCTATTAAGTATTTTAATACAAAATTAGAGTAAAAATTCATTTTTCATCTGTTTTCTTTGGCCATTCTCAGTGTGGATATATTCCAACACCAATAATAAAAATAAATGAAAGACAGTTTTGCCTGATTTTATCTTGTCAAGAAGGACAAATATATTGGAACAAAAGTTTCTAAAACTGCGGAGCAAAAGTACTAGAGATATAACTGGAGGTAGGCAAATGCTACAGTGTCCAAATTCCAAATCTGCTTCTGGTCTGTTAGCACTAAATAACTTGTAATTCAGTGCTTTTTTTATGGTAAGACTTTTAACAGATTTTGAAGATGAAAACCATCCTTCATTTATTTTTATTTTTAATGTTGAAATATATCTCACTGTCAAAATTCTACAAAGCAATTTTAAAATTAATTTCTATTCATTTGAAATCTTACGATTTTTGATACCTTTTTCTTTTTTTCTTTTTTTTCTTTTTTTTTTTTTTACTTAATTATTTGTATGTTTGGGATCAGCACACTAAGAACTGCCAAAGACAAAAGAAGAAGGTAATATACTTTGAAAAGGCCTACATAGAAGTACATTAATTTCTTTGAGAAATAGGGGAGTATCTGGACTTTGGAAAAAAAAGGGACATAATCATAAAATAACCTAATCTAGACCTTCTATAACTAACTCAAGATTACACGATCCTGGGCATAACCCTTATCAATCTAACCTAACCTTAGTGTTCTTTTGAGTAGGGGACTAACTTGCTGAAGCCCTTTCCAACATCACTTATATGATTCATTGTTTTATACTAATGAAGTAATAAAAGCAATTACTCTTTTACCTACAAATAATTTTAAATTATTTATTATCAAGTAAGCTGTGAGGTTTTCATTTCCAGTGTTCATTATAAGTCTCAGATTTTTAGCTCAAGCCATACATTAATCTTGCCCAACACTAGCACCAAAAGCATTAATATTTAACAGCACTATGTCTTTCGTGAAACTATAAAGTAAATATTACTTTAACAAACAGAATTAAATATAGTAAATGCACTGTGCGCCAAAGCAATGACTGGAAAAATAGTTTCTCCTCTTTCTAAACATTCTTTTCAACTGGTAAAAGAATAACTTTTTTATTAGCATTTGTAAATTGTAGTAATTTAGTCCAGTAGTCTTGAATATATTTAGTGTATACAATTATATTTGTTGACATTAAATTTACATTTTATCCCTAGTTCTGATTTCTTCCTTGTTTCTATGTAACTAGAGTAAAATCTTTGACTCTATAAACCCAATAAAGGTTCAGATTTTTTAAGTCATTTTCTCAAGTGTTAGTAATAAAAACTTAGAGGTGTTTATGAAGCAAAATCTCAAGGAGGAAGCAATGTAGAGCTTCTGAATATGTAGCCACTGAACATGTGGTGCATGCAGATGTGTAGTAAAAAAGAATTAGATTTTAAAATCATCTATTCTGAAAGAGAAGAAACACCAAAAGATTAATCATCCAGGGGACTAGGGAAACTGGTAATGGTATTCTCATCTAAAATAATCAGTAGTTTAAATCCATTAAATATTGTATGAAGTAATGTTAGATACACAACTAAGTGTAAGAAAGGAAGATTAGAAAAAGAATGTGAAAAGGAGTGTGTGGTTAAAAATAACCAATGGCAAACAAGCTTTGTCGCTCATGAAGGTTTCAAGACAATGAGAAAGTCTAGCAAGTCTCCAGTGATTGAGAACAAATTATGTTGGATATAAATGAGTTTATATTAGACAAATTAATATTAGAAAACATTGAATCTTAACACGAAGATAAAATTATTATTAACATGATTGACCTATTTATGAAAGAGGGTTTAGAACACTTCAAGAAAATGAAAAAAAATACAAAAATTTCTGACTCTATTAAGTAACAATGTATTATGCCAGAGGAATGGAATCTTGTGATACCTAGTTATAACTTAAAAGAAAAAAAATGAAACAAAAAGTTTGCAGAGTTTGGTAGTTATGATCCACTAAGACATTGCATTATGCACCCAAATCCAGAGGTAAAACCAATGAAAAGTATCTCAGCAAAACTATTGAAATTTGAAGCTCAGTGTATCTGTGTCTCATGAGGAAGAATGCCTAGGACTACATGCTTCTGTTGTACTTGTTTAACTAGAAAAAAAAAAAGGCCATGTATGGAAAGGGGCTTGGGTGTTATGATCTGGAAATAGGCTGTAAAAACTGTAAAATACAGCACTACGCTAAGGTTTGCAATGAAAAGACAGGCTAAAATATATTTTAATTCAGGTTATATGCAATAAATTTATTTCCACAACTGAAGTCAAATATGGCTTCAGTAGATGATTCACCATAAACTCTGGCTTTCAAAGAATCCTTTCCCATCAGCAGACACCACGGATGCAATAAATCATATCAGTGACATTACATTATTAATTTTTAGTAATAATTTTGCAATATGTAAGTATGTGATAACTTGAAAGTCATCTATGAGGCCTGAGAATGTATTTTTGTTATGCATCTAGACTATGAGACAAAAGACAGGAAGAGATTTTGGCTACAAGCATTTGGCAGAGGCTGTCTCCTGTCCCGTCTTCCAGGGGTTAATCCCCAAGTTAATGTAATAACCATTGCCTGCAGTATTGCATTTGTGTCTGGGTGTCATGTCATGTTTTAAACCCAGCTTACAGCAGAATATCACACTGTTGCTCACTTATTTAGCCCCTGTACGATGGGAGAGACAATCAGGAGAATAAAAGTGAGAAAACTCATGGGCTGAGATAAAGTCGGTTTAATAACTAAAGGCAGCAAAGCAAGACAAAGATTTCATTCCCCTCTTCCCAGGCAGGTGTTCAGCCATCTTCAGGAAAGCAGGGCTCCACCATGCGTAATGGTGACTTGGGAAAGCAAATGTCTTGACTCCAAACCTGCCTCCCCCTCCATGTTCTTCCCCCAGCTTTCTTTGCTGAACATGATCCCATATGTTGTGCAATGCCCCTTTGGTCAGCTGGGGCCAGCTGTCCCACCCTTGTCCCCTCTTATGTCCTTGTGCACCCCCAGCCTCCTTGCTGGCAGGGCAGTATGAGGAGCAGAAAAGGCCTTGTCGACATGTAAGCACCAGTCAAGGGAAATGAAAACATCCCTGTGTAACCAATATTGTTTTCTGGACAAATGCAAAACACAGCCTCATGCTAACCACTATGGAGAAAATTAACACTATTTCATCCAAAACCAGCACAGCATCCTGGGCAGGGAATACTCTGTAAGACTGGGAGATAAGTATTATTTCCCAGGTTTGCTGCAGTTTCATCCACATGACATATGTCAGGAATCAATTGCCTGTTCTTGGGACTTGTTTTTGAAAGAGAGTAATCCAAAATACATCTAATGAGTCTGCTGGGAACCTCAATAGTGTGGGACATGCAGGTTTCGGCATTCAGACACGCTTGTTTACTCTCTTCTGTCTCAATGCTAATTAAGAGAGCGAGTTCATCACAAAAGTGACTATTTGAACAGTTTAGAAGGCTAAAGAAACGTAAATACAATAGGTCAATAAATACATATGACAGCACTTCCATTCAAGGTCTCTTGGTTCTGAACAGTTTAAGAAGTAAACATCATTCTTCTGGAATAAAAATATGCCAATATCTCAACACACTGAATGGTAAGTTAAGAAACAGCAAGTGACTCTGTAGGCATCTGTAACAATAGTGCACCTATTAATGGTTTTAAGTATTCCATGTTAAGGGGAAAAAAAGAAAAAATAAGCATCTAACAGTTGCTCTAAAATGTTGCATGCAGGTAGGCAAGAAGACTTCATGCACATACTTCAAATCTTTGAGTAACATAACTGTATATTGATTTTACAGTTATAGAAGTCTGAATGAAGTAGCAGTGCATGAAACAGGATATTGCAGACCCCTTAGAGGTCAATTGGACAATTAACTGTAAAATAACTGAGTGTTAAAATAAAAGGCTGTAAAAGTTGCTGTTACTGGGTAGTCTATATCGTAAAACAAGATTTATTAGGAATTAGACAACAAAAATTTACTATGTGGGAAAAAACCCCAAACAATCAAACCTACAGATGAGTCTCACTAGGGACAAAAAGTCTTGAGCTGACAGTGAATTTCAGACTTTAAGGAAGTATTACAAGCAATTTAGAAGAAAGTTCTTTCATTTATCATTTGCAATGTAATGCTTGCAATTAAGAATCTAAGAGCTTTTGTCTGGCTGTATGTTAATTTTTTATGTTGCCTAAACTAACAATAAAACGTGAAGTATATTTGTGAAAATTACTTGGCAATGTCCTTCCAAGTCACATAAAAGCATTCTTCATGGAGCAGTAATGACTTGCTGTGATACCTCTTTTATATGTTCCACATATATTTCCCCTCTCTATTCTTTACTGTTTTCTCAGAAATGCACCTTCCAAATACAAACAGAATAAAGTGGTAATGACATTTTATGTGTTCTTTGAGAGGCAGAAAATAACCAGTTTTTTACCAGAGTATCTCAAGATCTAGAAGTACTGGGAATTGTTGCATGAGATACTGACATAAGGGTGACTTTGAGAATGGATTGACTGGAAAACATCTCAAAAGAAGAGTATATGAAGCTTCTGGTGGACACATTCTTGATTTGCTACGGAGCATCAGTCAAAAATGTGTATTTGTACTGATTGTGTTTTCTGTGTAGCAGACCACATTAGCAAAATGTTAGCTCTCAGGTCAAGGAAAGTGATTATTCCTCTTAGCTCAGTCCTTGGAGGGCTGCATCTGGAGTAAACCATAAAATTTTGTCCTCTAGTGCAAGAGGGGTATCAATAATCACAAGAGAATTTAGTGGAGGACTATTATGATCAGCCATAAAATTTTGTCCTCTAGTGCAAGAGGGGTATCAATAATCACAAGAGAATTTAGTGGAGGACTATTATGATCAGCAGGGAGCTGGAACCTTGGTGAGACCAAGAGAAGAAAATTTATTTAGCCTGCAGAAATGAAAGCAAAGGAGAAACCTAATTAGTCTTCTCCTAAAATAAGGTTTGTAGACAATGGACCTCCTACATTTGTCTGAGGTACACAGGAATAGGATAAGAAACAACAGACCAAAATTGCAACAAAGAGAATTCCAGTTGGCTACAAAGAAAAATCTCTTTACATGAGGGCGATAAATATACAGTAACTGTTTGCCCCAAGAGGCTTTGGAGTCTCCATTCCTGAAGGTTTTCAGGAGTCATTTGAATATAACTTTGAACAGCTAAATCTGACAAAAGTTCTCCCTGCTTTGAGAGGTGGGTTGGATTAAATGATCTCTGGAGTTTCCTTCAATCTGAATTGTCCTGTGAATTCACCGTTCTGATTCTATTTCTCTATAATGTTTGCAAAATAAGCAAAATTCATGGACAAGAGGTTTCTGTGCACTTTCACTAACCCCTTTTATTCTCATTTTTAGCATTTTGTATTTAAAATTGTATTTAAATTCTTAAATTTTGAGAGGTAGACTTAATTTCCATCACATTTTCCATCACACATATACAATGGACTCAGCACCAAAAAAGGCAATCTCAGACTTACTGGAAGTGTCATGGGGTAGTAGCCCACTAACAGGCAAACACCACAAAATCTCTGCAGGATTTGATCTCCCTGTCAATCCAGAGAGAAATCTGGAAGCTGATGGCTTGTAACAGCAAGCAAAGACAATGCTTAAGAAATGTGTTTCTCATTAGCTTAAGCTAAAATATACTTTATTTGACACTTTACTCACTACCTCTCAGTATGCTTCTCTAATTTACTACCATAACAAAAGAAGTTCCTTTTTGTTTTGTAATTTGCAGATTGTTAAGATTATGGTGATTTTTTTTTTAAACCAGACATCTGATATGCCAGGATAATATTTTCTGTTTGAGAGCAATAAAATGCCATAAAATACTTTTTAGATTGCTTAAATTAGATAAAAGCCTTTAAATACTTGCAGGTTAAACTTTCTGACAAGTAGAGGAAAGAAATCATGAAGGAGGAACTGCTCCTCATTAGTCACGAAAGGGAATTCCACCACACCATATCAAGAATTACCAATCCTAAATCCAAGCAAGTATTTCCTGAATTTCATCCTCCAAAATGTTCTTTCAGTTTTCATTTGGTTTATTCATCCAGACTGAAACCCATTCATCCATGAAATTCATCCAAAAGGTCACTGTAATACCATGACCACAAAATAGGGATTTAAAATCCACTCACTTTTTGTCATGTTAGTCTTATATGAATTCTTGTTACTACAAGGAAACTTGATCAGTGTGTAATCTACTAACATGTGGTTTCTGCTTCCTGTGATACCAAAGTTCTTTTACTATTCTGAATGTTCTTGACATATACAAACATTTTAATACAATGGAAATGAAAACCATTTTATCATTTGAATACTTTAAAATATGCAGCCTTGTGCCTTGGAAACATCAGAGTATTTCTCACGTTATGTAGAAATTGTTATATTTAAGATATACGAACACAAGGAAAAACAGATAATTACATCAATTTTTGAATCATGATAATTGCCTGCATAATCTTGTCTGTAACATGGGTGAATCCTCCCTGGAAGTACTAAGAGCTATTCTGATGTAAAGAATTGGATCAGCATGAAAACATGACAAAAATCAGAATTCATCTTGTTATATATGTGGAAGTACTGTGGAAGAGAGTGATTGTTGTGGTTTGTTTGCCTTTGTTCTGTTATGTCAAAGGCTGCTGAGGTGATTTTTAAATTTTCTTTGAGAGATAAGACTAGAGAACGTGGCTCTTCATCCTGCAGTGATATCTGAGCATTTTGTCAGACAAAAAAAATTAAACTCAAAATAAAAAAGCTAAGAAAAAGTTGATCTTATTTCTTACAAGCTCTAGATAATTTTAACTACTTCTTTATAATGTTAGGTTGTATTCTGCTGTTAAAATCATAAGAGTATGACTGTGCTGGCAATTTAGAAATTCAGTGTTTTTTATATAATTAACATATTTACCTCTGTAGCACTAACTCCACCCTGAAAAAGACAGCAATAGATCAGCATCTATTGATTTGGCCATGATTCTACTTTAATTATGATGGAAGCTTGCTCATATAAATTCAATAACATTAGGTTGTATAAAAATAATATTTTGGATAGTTTGCGGGATGAACTTTGATCTCAGAGGTCAGTTCTTCATTCTACTACTACTACATTTATGACATGCAGATACCTACCACATTTCTAGGTTTTTCTGTAAAAAACCCCATAGATTATAATGTTGATTTATTTCCAAAATGCAAAGGAGTCAGGTCAGGTTTATTATATAGAGTTATATAGTTTGATTTTGTAGTTATTTTTTTGACATAATTTATTTTACAAGCATGAAACTTGTACCCAATCTCACTACCCACCTAGGAGGCATTTTTTATTATGTTGATCTTCCAAATGGACAAACTCTGATGTATAGAGATGTTAATGCTGGCATTTCCACAAGCTCATGCAGATAGAGCAACCTGCTCTGAAAGGGTACAGCATATTCATGGTCCCTAAGGGTGTTTTCAAAACAACGTTTTCCAAAATACCAAATTCCTGGAGTCCTGGAGCACCTAAGAGAAGCACAGTATATTTATGAGTTTTGGAAATAATAATTACAGGGACAAGTTATGTCAGTGATAAATTAATACAATTAATCCTGCTGATGTTAAATTTTTCCTGGTGAAATAAAGTTACTATGGAAGTTAGCCTAATGCTGAGGGTCAAAATTGCTGCTAGTGAAAATGTACAGAGAAAGACAAAGGCTTCTCCAGCTCCCTACCAGAAGAATGATGCTAATGTTACCTCCCTCCCCTGCCCCTGGATCTTTGCAGCCAGGTCCTCTGGGTGACCAGCTTCTGTATAATGGAGAGAAAAGGAGCAGGAGCCATGGTGTATTGAAAATGGACAAATAACAGAGATTTTGGGTGAAGAAGCATCATTTCCAAGAATACAGGTGGGATCTGAGAGGCCAGAGAGAGGAAAGAAAGACCTGTTAGGTGAGAAATTTACCAAGTCCCAGATTTGACAGCGTCAGTTTCTGGGGATTAAAGGAGAAATGTGTATGCTAGACAAGGGGAAAAAGACTGGATTTGTTTCAGGTGTTCTGGAGCCATATAAGATTCTCCTTCATAGGCTTAAGTTTATCTTCTCCTTGATTTTATTTGCCTTTACGTCTAACAAGTTCTTTCTTTGGCAAATATAAACAGCAAAGTTAACATCACTGAAGTGAATAATTAGATTTTTTTTAAGGTGCATCTGTTACTACTTAACATCTTAAATATCATTAAAACTTTAGATGGTGAGCTCAGTGTATTGATTTCTTCTCTGAGGGTATTTTGCTAAAAAAAATAATTCATCTCACACGCTGGAGGTATTTTCAATACGGAAAAAAATACTTGTTGCTACTGAATGTCAAGGGGAAAAAATTCAAATGTAGCGTTTTTCCTTAAAAATACTATGAAGGTCATAGTACAGATGTGCAAAAACATTCGTTTACATTAATAAACAATTTTTTTTAATGTATAGATGGTAGGAAGGCATTTTGGTTAATATTTGGCTGAATACTGTGAGTTTTCACAAGACTTAACACTTCTATGTCCTACTTCTTACTCTTGATGGAGTAAGTAGAGTTTTGGTTACTAATTCCCACATTCTTGCCTGGAAAGCCAGCTGTACTCTAAAAGCTGTGCATAAGGGAAAAAGTGACAATGACTGCACGCTAGTAAATTTTTGGAACCTTCAAAATATATTGCTTCTTAATGGTAGACAAATACTCTATAAATGTTTTAGATAAATGGCTTTACCAATCTGAGGCTTTCTAGTAAGAACTTAAGGGGAACATACCCCAGACAGCCTGGTGGAATGCCCTTCTTAAAAACAATGCAGGCCTGGTGAGTAGGTGCCACAGAAAAAACAAAATTCTGTCAGGTCGAAGGATAATCTAAACAATGCATATTCTGGGAGCCATGTCTCAAAAAAAGAGAATAGATTTACGTTTTTCAGACTCCTCATGGCTTTTGAAAATTAGACTTTTAAGGCTGAGTAAATAGTTTTAAATTACTAATTTACTTACTATATAATCACTCAATAAATAGTCATTATTTCTTCTTTCAGTACAGTTGCATGCAGGTCAGTATTTTCTTGAGAGTACTCATCATTTTAATTGATTCAACAAATTGCTTTCCATTCTGTTTTTTGGGGTTTTTTTCTCTGTAGTTGAACACAAAATTCTCCTACAAATACACAAGATGAAATCTGAAATTGGATCTACCAAGAGCTTTTGGTTATTCACAAATACTACGCAGACACGTATGTGCACAGATATTTATCGGTTCTTGATTATTTTTCTTTTCTAGATGATGGTCAAGCTAATGTATTTCAAAAGCTTATGGATGAGCTAGCACTTTGTCACCTAGAGGGGGAAAAGGGAACAGTGCAACATATCAATCAGCAAGTTGTGAGATGTACTGGTTTAATACAGACTCTCTATCAAGTTTTCTGACACAAGTTCACACAACTCCAATGTGACTGTATAATTCCACAATGTAGTATGTCCTAAGATCCATCTTGGCCTTCAGACATGGCATTTAATCAAAGCTCTGTGAGGATGCAAGAAAACCTCCACAGAGAAAGGAAATCAGTCTCAGGGGTGCATCATTAAAGGAACTAAACTGCAGACCAAAGGATGTGATTATTTCAATTTAATTTACAATTATAGTGGAAAGCTATGTCCAGTTTTGAATATAGAGTTGAAGAGAGAAACTAATAAGTTGGCTGGAATCCAGTAGAGGATCACCAAGATGATGAGGGGGTTAGAGGACCTGACATATGAAGAATGGTGGAAGAAATTTGATTTGCTCATCATAGAGAAGAGATGTCTCAAGAGGAATCTAATTACAGCCTCAGTGCTTTGTAGAGAACCCAGATGCACCCTCTTCACAAGGACACACATTGGAAGGATAGGTAACAAGCAGAAGTTGTTTTGCAGGAAATTCTGTCTTGATATTTTAATAGACCTCCTCATCATGAGGACAGGTGAACACTGGAATAGGTTTTTCAAAGAAGAGATAAAATCTCCCCCACTGGATATTTTCAAAACCTCATTTTATGGAGTCCTGGATAACCTCATTTGAAGCCAGGTCCTCGAGAGAAGGTTCATCCAGAATATCTTCAGGGTTTCCTTCTAAATTAGGCTTTTCCACCATTCCATGATAACATTATGATTTAGATATGTAATATCCTGTCCAAATAAAATGCTGATACCTTACCATTTCAATTGGTCATATTACAATGAAAAGAGTGTCATTTTTGGGACAAAGGGCATTTTTCTGCCTTAGCTATTATCAACCAGCACTGGAAATTATGTTAATGAAGAAAATGTGTTCACAGTGACATATACCAATTTTATGTTACTATATTTTAATGTCTGACATTCTTGCATTTCATGCTTCTGAACACCACATGCCCAGCACCATCAAACAAGAATGCAGAGAAAGCTTATTGCTGACACTTCTAAACAAATTTCTCAAGTGAACACAAAAGCTGCAAAGGGTTTAAAATGTGATTAAAAAACAGTATACAACCAGGTTTAACAGATAGTTGGTTGCTGTAATATCTGATGTTGTGCTGTGAACATTAAGAAGGCCTCTAAACAGTCTGTGGCCATCCATTCATTGTTTCATAGACTTTAAGGACAGGTGGCATCAAAGAAAGCTGTTAATCTCATCTCTTTGCAAATAACTTGGCCCCGTTGAACACAGCTCTACAGCAATATAATCCTTCTGAACAGATAACGTAATGTGCCTTTACAAGTAATTGTTTCATGTTTGATTTCTACCAATGCATATCTGAAGGAAATTTGTTTAGTTTAGGCAAGGCGGGGTTATAAAATTACACAGGTGAGATTCCTATCTGGCCTTTGAGCAGCTAAGCACTAACTGCCACATCACACAACTGCTAAAATTCACAGTGAAATGTCAGTTTTGTCCCTAAGATTGGACCATTAGTAGAGGAAAATATCGAAGCCTGAAACTTGTGACACAGGCAGAGTGTAATGTTCTCCTTTCACACAGCTGGAAACAGGGATAAGAGAGAGGACTTGCCTGTCCTGGAAGAGTTGCAGTGCATTGAAAAAAGTTTCCCTTATTATAAAATGAATCTTTTTAAATCCAAACTGGAGCAGCAATATCATCCTAATTCCATACATAGTGTCAGAGTAGAGAGTAAATCATGTCATCATATGTGGGATTCATCTACATACAATTTCAGTAGATTTGCTTCTTGGAAACTATATTCTGGGAAAAGTTTCTCCAGACTGAGTGAAAATAAATAAGAATCCTGATACGAATTTGTCACTAAAGACATTCCATCTAGTTCATCTGTGTGATCACAACAGAAATGTCAGGAAACTTGAATGACTTCTGGTAATCTCTTTGGAAACACACAAATATTGCACGAATATCCCTTTTCCTTCCCAATACACACAGCTTATTTTTGCAACATTTTTCAAAACAGACATGGGACTCTAAAAGTTAGTTTGCCAACTATGGAGAGAAAATTCACTGTACAAGTAGTACATACTGGAGAAAATCTGCTCAAGATATCATCAGGCCTCTTGGTTTTCCTCAGAATCACAAAGTTCTGCTGTAAAATGGGTATCTGGACTCTAATCAAAATCCCACTGCAGAAATTCAATTTGCTTTATTTTAGTCAAGTTACAAGTCCAGCTATCGAATCCAAGCCTTTGGAGGTCTGCCTGACAATATAGTCATGCTTTGGACACACCTGCCTGTTGCGACTGAAATGATGAACTTCAAGAAACAGAACACTTCAAACAAACCAACTTCAGAAAAAAACTTCAGACAAAACTGCAGAATTTCAGTGGCTTTTCAGAATCAGGGAATATGCTGAATTGGAAGGGATCCACAACCATCATCTAATCCAACTCACATCCCATCAGAGGACCATCCCCAAGAGTCACACCATGTGCCTGAGGGCATAGTCCAAATGATTCTTGAATTCTGTCAGGCTTCGTGCTGTGACCCCTGTTCTGGGAAGCCTGTTCCAGTGCTCAGCCATGCAGTAGGTGAAAAACCTTTTTCTAATATCCAACCTAAGCCTTCCCTGACACAGCTTCATTCTGTTCCCTCTGGTCCTGTCACTGGTCACCAGAGAGAACAGATCAGTGCCTGCCCCTCCTCTTCCCCTCACGAGAAAGTTGCAGACTGCAATGAGGCCTCCCCTCAGTCTCCTCCACGCTGAACAGACCCAGTGACCTCAGCTGCTCCTCATTTGGCTTCCTCTCAAGGCCCTTCATCATCCTCATGGCCCTCCTCCAAAGGCTTAGTATCTTCCTTATGAAAGTGACCAAAACTGTGCACAATATTCAAGGCAGAAGACCAAAGATCAGATATTGTATTTCACTGAGGAATTAACATATAAAAGGTTTCCCACTTTCCACTTGGATCATTCTTTCAAGTTTCTGCAAGAACTTCTATGAGAGAAACAGGGAACAGGAAAAAAATGCTAAATGTTGGTCATTTCAGAGGTGATAATTCTAATTAAAAATGTCTTTAGCTAGCAGCCAATTTATAAAGCTGTTGAAGTGGTACTGCACAAGGAGAAACTGCCCTCTGATTCTCTTTCAAGTCCTTCATTCCTGACAGTATGTAAGTCTCCCTCTAATTTCTCCACAGCTTACTTAAAAGACCTGTAGTTATTAGGGTGTTATTGGGGATTTATCAGTTTCACATCAATTCTCAAACCCTTCCAAATCCCACATTTTCCAGCCATGGTGTTGCCAGGAGCTGACACTGGAACTGCAGACAGGCAGCAGTGGCAGCAGCTTCTGCCACGCAGAACACGTTTGTATGGCCACAAACGTCAAGGTCCTATTCAGCTGTTGCCAAAAATCAGGAACCACACTTAGGGAACAAAAGTAAATTAGATTTTAAAAATCCAAGTTAAAAATACTCAGCCAGACATTCACCTTAATGGATCTAACTTTTTCTTATCAGAGCATGAAGGCCAGCAGCTTCATTTTTGGTTTCAGATGAAGATTGTTAGACAATCAAAACCAAAAACTTTTGTGGCTCTAGAAGAGCATCAGATACAAAGACCTAGAACAGGGCAAAAAAGACTGTCAGCCTTAGTGTAGTTAGATTAGTTACTGAGTCCAAGTGCTTAAAACAGAATAATTTCTAAGTAGCTACTTGAACTTAGGCTTACAGGTGTTAAAGTCAGCTATTCTCTGCTCTGATCTAGTACAACTGCTCACATTTCATAAGACAGCATAAAATTTAAAGTCCTTTATCCCAGTTTGCATCTCCATATCTTAGAGAATTAAATGTATTTTTATTTAAAATAAAGCCTCTTTTATTATATTGTGACTATCTGGTTTCTGGAGATATTTATAATTGAATTACCAAGTATCTGATTTGGTATGCTTAGCTTCTTTTTGCTCTCATTTACCTGTCAGCTGTAATGCTCATGAGGCATCTTATACTTCAATATTTTGCATTTCATGGACACATACAGTTGTTGCTTAAGGAAAGTCTAAATAGCACAATAAAGAAATATATATCTGAAAAATATTTTATTAACAATGTGTTATCATAAGGTATGGTACAGTAAGGTTCATTACAAGTTTTCTTTTCAATTTTAGAGAGTTATAAAGAAAACCCTGCCTCTCATTCATTTTTTGGTTATCTGCATAGCAAATACCTCCTAAACATATCAGTTAAAATTTATCGTTACTGTAAAGCCATTGAGGTCAGTGGAGTTTTACCCAAGATTCATTTGTTCCATTCAAAGCTGTTATTTAGAGTGTAGTTCAAGGTTGCTATGGTTACATGAGACAGTAGTTTTTTGAATAAAATTACTTATTATCTATGAAAGGTTTTTCCATGTGCTCAAACTAGAGGAAAATAATCAGTTTGTTCTCTTTATTAATAGAGCAAGTTCCAGGACCTCTTTCAGTTTAAGACATTTTGGTTTAACATATAATTCTTGTATTTAGTATATTTTTGCATGCAAATAAACCTTGAGGAAGATATTTTAAATAGGTTTCCATGATGCTGCCTTAGATAAAATTCTTCTTAACTTTTATGGCTAAGAATTCAGATTTGACTTTGACTGCCTATATCTTTCTGTTTCTTTTGGACAGTTATCATATTTTAATTTTGCTGACTCCTGCAGAGCTGAACTCTCTTTTATTGTTTCTCACATAGATAAATTAAATAATAATGAATAGTAAATGGTAACACATTGGCTGCCTGATTTATTAAAGTCTCAATTTTTTGCTCCCAATGACATAAGGTGCTTTTGCACAGAAAGATGTGTAACTTGGCCTGGTTAGTTATGGGGTAAGACATGAACTCATTTGTTACTAATTTGAATCTCAGGAGCCAGTTCAGAGAGCTATGGTAACACAATTATTGCATCATGAATAACATCAAATTCCTTCACAGTACATTGAAACCAGTATCACTTAATGTTTTCTCAGAGCAGGCACTGTTCTGAGTAGATAGATTTCAGATGCTTAAGAAGGGATGAAGGAGCCAAATTCTGCAGGAGGATAAATAAGCAGAATGAAGCATGTGTTGAATACTCTCATTTGAGGAATCCAAGAGAGAGAATGTCTTGGGTTGAAAGGGACTTTAAAGATCATCCAGTTTCAACCCTCTTGCCATAGGCAGGGATACCTTCCACTAGACCAGGTTACTCAGAACCCTGTCCTACCTGGTGCCAAACACTTCCAGGGATGGGGCATCCACAGCTTCTCTGGGCAACCAGTTCCAATGCCTCACCATCCTCACAGCAGAGAATTTCTCCCTAATAGCTATATCTAAATCTACCTTCTTTCAGTTTGAAATCATTATCCTTTGTCCTGTCACTGCATGTCCTTGTCAAAAATCTGCTTTCCTATAAGCCCCATTTAGGTACTGGAAGGTGCTATAAGGTTACCCCAAAGCCTTCTTTTCTCCAGGCTGAACAGCCCTAACTCTCTCAGCCTTTCCTGACACAAGAGTGCTCCAGCCCCCTAATCATCTTCATGGTTTTCCTTTGGACTCACTTCAGCAGGCCCATCTCCTTCCTGCGCTGAAGGCTCCAGAGCCAGACACAGTATTCAGGCGGGGTAGATCCTGTCTCAGCCTGCGGCCAGAGTTCAGATGCAGCCCAGGACACAGTTCACTTTCTGCATTGTAAGCACACCTTGTCATGCCCAGCCTTTCATCCACCTCCTACCCTAAGTTCATCTCCTCAGGCCTGCTCTCATATCTGGGATTGCCCCTACCCAGGTGCAGCATCTGACACTTGGCTTTCTGAAGCTTCTCCAGGTCCCTCTGGATGGCATTACATTCTTTAGGTGTCTCAACTGCACCGCTCAGCTTGGTGTCATGTTCAAATTTACCGAGAGTACACTCAATCCCTTCATCTATGTAGTTAATATAGCCATTAAATAGCACTTGTTCCAATATGAACCCCTGAGGCACACGAATTATCTCTGATGTCCACTGGAACTCTGAGCCATTGACCACCACCCTCTGGATGTGACCATCCCACCCATTCCTTATTCACCAAACCACTCATCCATCAAATAATTCTCTTTCCAATTTAGAGGGAAAAGTGTTGTGAGGGACCACATCAAAGACCTTACAGAAGCCTGGATAGATGCCACCTGTAGCCATTCTCTTGTCCACTGATGTAGTCTGTCCATCATAGAAGGCCACTGGTTTGGTCGGGCAAGACTTTCCCCTGGTGAAGCTGTGCTGGCTGTCCCAAATCATCTCCCTGTCCTTCATGTGCCTCAGCACAGCTTCTAGGGGGATCTGTCCCATTATCTTCCCAGGCACAGAGATTCAGCCAACACATTGACTGTTTCAAGGGTCCTTGTTTCTACTCTTTTTAGAAATGGGTGCGCTATTTTTTCTTTTTCCAATCTCCACTCAACTGTTATGGATTTTCAAATACCATGGAAAATGGCTTGCAACTGCATCAGAAAATTCCCTTGGGATTCTGGGATATATCACACCCAATCTCATAGATAGATCTATGTATATTCAGGTTCCTAAAGTGGTACAGAAACATTGCAGATTTCAGTCTTGAAGAAGAATCCAGATGTGAGTTACTGGTCTTGCAAGAAAAGATGCAAAAAGATGTATAAAGATGCAAAGGATGTATCTGTAAAAAGATGGTATACGTGTGAAATTCCATAAAAATGAAGTACCCCTCTAGGGTACTTGAATGAAAGCAGTAAAACAAGTAAAAAGTCTCTGTTCAAAAAGACTCAAAAAATTGCTGAAAATTATACTGGTCGTATACATATACTACCATTTACAGGGAAAATAGACAAGACACTAGCTCCTCTTCCACAGTAGAGAGATAATTAATTACAAGACAATATATAATAATACAATATAATCAACACAAGATAATTATAACAATTATAATAAGACAATATATATTTAAATATACCTCAAAACCAGTGCTGTTTTCATAGTCATTTCCTCTATTTTATTTCTCCCTCCATGCTAGCGAAATGCTCTTACAAACCCACTGTTCTTTCTTCTTCTAAAACATTGGTATCTTCAATGGAGCAAAACCAAGACTATGTGAGTTATCTGCTTAGGTCTCTCTGAACTTGCTCCAGAGCTGCAGCAGCAGGTCATCATTTAAGGGGCCTGTTCTTTGAAGACCTGGTTAGCAACCCATTGTGTCTTGCAAGCATGCAGTGATGTTCAGGAGGTGCAGTGATGTAGTTTGTCCCATTCTCTCTCTCCTGACTGGCAGTCAGGCAGCAACTCAGGATGAAAAAGTGACATTTATGGCACAATAAATTTCCCTACCCTACATATCTTGAGTGGAGGTGGAGAAAGACTAAGAAATTACTTTTGCCTTGCTTTCACATTTTAGCTAGCACAGGCAGTGTGGTCTCGCTGGCAGCTGGGGATGCAGGCTGAGTAATGCATGGCTCTGGCAAAGGGTCACATCAGAGTAAAGGCAGGAAAAATTGCAGTTCTTGGAAGAGAAAATTTCTTTCCAGCCTATGCCAAGGCAGTTCAGCTATGTGCCACCCAAAGGCTTGTGACAAAGCCACTTTAACCTGTGCAATTAGCTGTGCTGACAGCAAGCTCAGCTGAAAGCCTTGGCTCGTGCTTGATAGGGTTAGCTTAAGTACAGACACAACAAAAATTAAAAAGCTGCCTTGGCTGTGTACACTGATATCCTAAGACTTCTGCAGAAAGCAAGGACTTTCCAGTACAGGTAGCCTAAGACATTCTCTCTTCTCTTATGCTACGTTATAATCTGGTAGCTGTGTGATTCCTTTACGTTGAATCACTTTCAGTTGTACTTAGAACCCTTGTTACACCTTTTTTCCCTTTTAGAAGTTTGTCTGGTCACAGACAAACTTTAATTTAATAAAAATTGTGTTCTTTAAAATAGAATTGAGTGAATATTAAATGCTTATTCCTGGAAAATATGGTTGCTCATTAAATTTGACAGTCATTTCTTATGTGGTAAATGCTGTCAGTGCCAAGAATCTTTTGGCAGTTTCTGCCAGCTACAGGTCCATTATTTTAATTGCCTTTAACCTATAATCAATATTTGCTGCTTTCAATACAACTAGATGCATAGCTAAGCGATACAGAGGAGAAATATATAGTCTATTGCACCTTATATTCTGCTTTAATGTGTATGAGATGCAGCAAAATGCATCATCACAATAATCTTTCCATCATCAAAAATATTCCAGCTTCTCAGGCAATATGTCAAAGAGGAAACCAAGCATCTGTCTCTTACTCCAAAAAACTTGATGTGCATTTTTAGGTCAAATTCTGTTGCATCAGTGTAAATTTCTAATGATTAATCAGTAGCTAGTGGAATTTAAACTATTTGCAAATAATAATGGGATACTGCACAAGGGACTGGATTTCTTTCATTAACTGTTTTAAAACTATGCCTGTCCATAACAGAGGTTCCAGAAGAGTTACTGAAACCTGAAATGTGTATAAAGGCAGCTTTTCTCTATTCTGGGGATCAACTGTTAGATGCTGTGTCTGACAAGTGGGCAAAATGAAAGACTGGAGAATACCATGCATTTAGAGAATGGCACACCTTGTGGGAGTCATTCTTAGCACATCAAAGAAACTACACCTTCAATTACATAATTTTCTATTTCTGATGGTTATTTCTTTTTCTTTTCTTATTTTTTTTCTTTTTAAAAAATAAAGGAACTACAAATTAACATGGAAAATAGGTAGGCAGTTTTGATCCAAAATGTACGATAGTCTTTGTACTAGTTATATTTGAAAGATATGACTTGATATTTTGAATTTTTAACCCATCATTAGCCAAACATAACTTCCATTACTGCTATACAGGTTATATCTAAATATGACATTTAGATCAGGCCCATTCATCTCCTGAATTGCGATCTGTGAATCCCTTTTCAACAACTCTTAGCTCAGTTCATCAGAGCATGGTGCTAATGGTGCTAGTAACACCAAAGTTGTGGGTTCAATCCCTGTATGGGTTATTTACATAAGAGTTGGACTCCATGACCCCTGTGTGTCCCCTCCACCTCAGAATATCCTGTGGATCTCTAAGCTCTTGCTACTGAAAGGAAATAGTTGTTGGTAAAGTCTCAACTTCAACACAATTAGAAGAAGCAATCCAACTGACTTCATTTGGGGCAGAATTTCATCCTTAGAGTCCAGAATGTTTCTTCAGAGAAATTGCATAAGCAATGCATATTTTAGACTAGTTTTGTGCATAGAACACTGTAGAAGCACAGCACATTTCTCAGTGCTCAATTGCATCTAAGAAAAGAGGCTAGTTAGGTAAGTAAATACATAAAACTCTTTAGATGGCAGAAGGAGAAAAGACAAATCAAGGACACAAAAGCACAGACAGAAAAGATTGGTTTGTGTTCATTTCACTTCCATTAATAAGGAATTACTATTACTAGGTTGCCTTCTTTAAATTCCTCAAAAGTAAGCATAACCTTTTTCCATGCTTTGCTCCCTATGTACACTATGAGCTTGCAAGCACACACAGTCTGCTTCCTCCTGCTTGCTCTCCAGCCTGGCACAGGTATCTCTGCTCTCAGCTGACACAATATTGCTGTTTGGCCAGCTGGCAGAACATTTCTACATGGGACCACAGCCTCTCAAGGGACCCTGAGCCCATCGTTAAACTGTGGCTGCACTAGTGAGCCAACTCAATAATTTATGCTTATTAATAATGCATCTCAATGAATCATTGCTCCTTTAAATTTTAAAAGAGTTGGTTTAGCATTTTTAATGTTTATGTGCCATCGATGAACGATTCTCTTATTTATTCCAGCTACAGACATACTGGATTATAATAACAAAGATGCTGGCTCCTAGTGGAGAAGAACAAGATTCTGAGGGCAGGTCAGACTGGAAATTAGCTAGAAGAAAAGAGGCTGGAATAGAGCTCCACATAATCATTGTAAAAGCTGGAACTTGCAAATGAAAGGAGATACTTCCTCCTGTTGATACCAATCCCCCATGCCAATATCGATGCAGTTCCTCAAACTATGAAGAGCTAAGATATTTGTAAAACAAAGAAATTAGATCTGTTATAACATTATGCCAAAGGTAATGACAATAATACATCTGGTCAGCAGCTGGCTGAACCACAACACTTCTGAACTCTCTTTACAGGCACCACGTGAGTTACAAAGCCATTATATCTACAGGAGCACACCATAGGACACTGAGTCATGTATTTTAAACAATGCAACTCATAAATTAGCCATATGACAACCCAAAGCTCTTAGCTGTTGTACCATAGCTAATACAAACTGTTGCTTCGTCTGAGGTAATAGTGTTTTAAAATTCTACTCCTTGGTGACAATTTTGGGATTCAGTAAAACAGTCTTTTGCACAAGCCCAGTGCATGAAAACAAAGGAGCAAGCCATTTGTAGAGCAGACACATAAGGTGAAATGTCACATATAGAAAACTCACAGTATGTTAATTGTGGAGGCAACTACCCTGTAATTAAAGTTTCTGGAAAGAAATATATGTGTCCCAGAATTATCTCTCAGCAGTTCTGGACAAAGACAGACAAACCTAAAAATTCACACTGTTTGAAATATGTCTGTTTTACCTATTAGGAAAATAAATTCTAATTTTCCAGAAGTATAAATGATTATTAAAGATCTGAGGGATCATAGGCAAATATTGGACTATATGCCAAGGACAGCATGTACAAATACTTCAGGCAGACTTTATACCTAGTAGAGCTGCTTTTAGCAATCGAACTACAGGTTGCAACTTTCTACATCAGCCCAAAAGCCTATATATAATGATTTCTAGTAATTTTTGCAAGTCCAGCATTTTATAGTCTCTCTATCACAATTCCTCAATTCAAGCTTGTCCTCCAGTTTCTCTATCTGTAGCATCCAACCAGCATCCAGACAATCTCTAAATCATAAAAAGTATTCTTCCCAAAATGCTGTAAGACCAAGTTCTGGAAGAAAGTGACAGCACAGTAATCTTTGTGCTCATAAACCCAAGTGTGACAGAGTAGCTCTCAAACTAAGCTATTTCTCTCCTGCCTTACTCTACTGAGACACATGTCTGAAGGAATAATCATGACTCCTACATTCTAAAATTTGTTCTCTTTCCTTAGGCCAACATTTTAGTTCAAAGTTTACCCATTTCCTTAGATTCAGTATGGAAAGAAAAAAAATTAAGTTTTGTTCAGCTAGGCAGAGCTCAGTATTTACCATACTGATGCATTTTTCTCTTCAGGTTAAACTGTTTTTTAATAAAAAACTCCCACAAACAAACCAAACAAACAAACAAAAAAGACAACAACAACAAAGAAAAACCCATCAAACAAACCTGTAAAAAAACTTGCTTAGAATGTTTCTATTAGCTGACAAAATCTAAGATCTTACAGTAACCTTATAATGTTTGTCTTCATAAAAACTCTGCTCAAATGCTCTTTTACCTATCAATATTCTTTTAAAAGACAAATTGTTTAAGCCTGGTCCAAGCAACACTTTATAATTATCTAAGTAGATCTTTCTGAATGTGTGAGTTGCTTTTATAATACTTTAAGAGCACAGTCTCTGATGGTGCAGTAAGTCTGTGGGGAGAAAAGGATTCGGGAAAGGCTCTTGGCCAGACAACATGACTTCCAGCTGAGACCCACAACATCTCTCTGGGAGCTTTATGATAGCAGCTTTTAGAGCCACAGAATACATTTCATTGTAGATTTTTATTTGTATGCAATTATTAAAGTTATTTGAAAACAATTGTTTTATATATTTGAATATATGACCAGAGAGCTTTTTTGTTATTCCTCAGGAATAATGATAACTGTTTCACTCAGTGCACTGATCTCAGTGAAGCAAGGTGTTGTAAATCAGTTCAGAGGCTGAATGGATATCAGAAACCACAAAATTCCAATTCAGCTAATTACTAAATCACGATAGATCTTGAACTTTGAATTAAATTAAGGTTTTGTTATGTAATAAGTATCCAGATTATTATATATTTATAAGCTGCAAATACATCACCAGTTATATCTCGCTGAGTACTGGGCGAACAAAACAGAAGTGTAGGTTTTATTGGTAAGTACCAATAAAAGCTGAAAATTTAATAAAGTATTACTTGTTCCGTAAAGAAGAGAGACGTAGACAAACAGGATTTAGTCTGAATCACAACAGAGACCATATATAAGATACCTTATGAACTAAATAGAAGGAAAATCTACATTAGGTTGGAAAACTTGTGTCCTTTGTGTTATTTCATAATCCAGCACCATTTCAGAAAGCTAAATGCTGAGCCCCAAGCTGGATGGGGAGCACTTATGTGTTCTAGAGTGACTGAGAATCAGTTTCTGATGTCAGGTTCAGGTCTCTGCTAGATAAATGTCCGTGCCTTAGTCATTTGCAGACAGAGGTATTTCGGGGGCAGCAAGGAAAGGTGCAAACTCTGCCCAGGTGTATTATAATAGCATGCATTTGAAAACATCAAACTTGTAAAACAAAAGCATATATTTAATGAAAAGTGAAAAAGGGAAACACAAAAATACTACAGCATGTTACACAAATGTTACAGGATGTTACACAAATCCTGGTATGTGGGAAAAGTAAGTTCCTTCTGGCTACATGAAAATTGTCCTCAGGTTCTGTCACTGGGTGCACAGAATGTCAGGCTGCTCCATGTAACGAATGGAGCATTCCAGCTCCTCCAACTACCCTGAATCTTAATCTCATTTATATGCTATCTTGCTCTCCTAAAAACAAGTTTAACAGTTCCAGCAGCTACACAAAACCAGGTGGACACTTTCATAAAAAAAAAAAAAAAAGGTAGTTTAGTGCAATGATTAGATTAGTCACATTATTTCTTTGGAAGCTCTGAAACCCTCATACATGTACCATCCTGCTAGAGGGTGGAATCCTACCGATGTGCTAGAGGGCAGAATGATAATGTGTAACACCTTGGACATTTTTCTTTCTTTGAAGGCCAAACATTCTTCATTTCAGTCAAAAAATGAACTCTATAGGATTTTTCAAAATACTAAAGACCCTTATACAATCTTCCTGGGATCTTTTCAATTTCCTCTTATTTTTTGTTCTGATACATGTACATCAGTCCTGAATCCACTGGGCTTTGTGTACTTTAGGTAAAACTGATCTGAGTCAAGCAAGCAGTGTATTTGTATTCTTCAGCCATATTCTGGATGTTATGGTAGTTAAATCATCTGTTATTGATATTCATGTACTCAGGTTTTTTATGGCCCCAAAAGAATTTATTTACATTACAATGACTGCTGTAATAAGTATCCAGCCCAAAAGACCAAATGTCTCATGGCTGTATCTTGCATATAGAATATAATTTCAGTATGGATTTTCTATAACATGTCCATTCATTAACAGTAAATTACAATACAGTGCCTATATAAAAGATGTTGAATATCCCACAAATACAGTTTTATTACTATTGTTATACTGAATGTTCAATGAATTTAGAAATGTAGGACCTTTTAAGTGTCAGCAGATGTCTTTGATCAGTGTTTATCCTTTTTGATACAATTTAATGAGAGATCATATGTTAATATGCAGCTGGAGAAAACTACCTTTCAGACACAACAAGCCTGAGAAGAGTTTCCAGCTGCCATTGCATACACTAGACCTGTAATTACCAATCACCACAGAATAAATTTTAAAAAGCAAGCCACTTAAACTAGAATACATGCAAAGTGACTGTAGGCTTAAACTTACAGTGAGATGAATCTGTTCTTTTTTAATTGCAACTGATGTGCTCTTTTTAGTCTACTACTAACCAAAGCTATTCCCCTCAGTTTGTGCTCAATCTTTTCAGCAATACATCTCAAAAGAATCCCTCTGAGTCCCAAATATATAATTTTTAAAACTCCCTCTTGATCCTCCATATGGACAATAAAATATTACTCTCTTAAAAAGTTTACAAAGACTTTCCAAAATCTATTAGTCCTTCATTATCTCAATTAAGTAAGGACTCTGATGAGTCTCCCTGAAGGAATGTTTTTGCAATTCTGATTTCTGTGCATGGGATGTTGATTGATTCTGAGTGGTTGCAGAAAATTTCTTATGTTGTCAGTTTGAATCACTGGAGTCTAGTGTGATGACAAGATGATTTTTGCCTTTTCTAGATATACATTTTATGTAGTTTTTATGTTTCCTCAGTACTCTTAACATGCATATTTGTAATTCCTTAAGTCAGATGACTTAACACAGTCTTAGTATTCTGTTAGGCCAGGAGACCAAACATCCTAGAGGCCTCATGTTTGGAGGCCAGAAAGCCCTATGCTATCTTAAAATACAAAGGTCCTCTCTAAAATGCATCCTGAAAACTAAAGATTTAGCCCACCCAGGGGGGAATTCCTCGTGATGGGAAGATATTATGCTATTCATTCAAGCCTCTCATTGAGGCATCTTTGTTAGATATGTTAATTTGTAAGGTCTATAAAATTGCATAGACAATCTATCGCGTGTGTTCATTTTGGCACATTCCACCTCGGCAAAGTGACACACCATAAAGATCTTTATTAAAACACAGAGGTAAAAACCCTTTATCCCTTACCCGGGTCTGGTTCTTAATTTTTAAGAACAGGAAAGGGCATCAAGTGCCATATTGTACTTGGGAGAAGACCTATGGCATTATCTTTGGACTGCACCTATACTAACCAAACTATAAATGACATACTGGGTTTTATAAGCTGTAGTAAATTTCAAGTAGACTACAAAAATTAAATTCTTGCCAATAATTAAAAACAAAACAAAAGTTTCTCTCTAAAGAACATCTGAGTTAATTCAGAGAACAAAACATTTTACATACTAGGCCCTCGAGATCCCTGCAATACCTGAAGCCCGCTTGTGAGCCACTATATTGCACTCAAACTCCTCTTTTTCCCCATTTATTGTGTGTAATTTTACCTTTGAAGTGAAGGTGTGTGTCTGTTTTAGTCATAAAGGTCTGTTATATTTGAATTTTTCTTAGACACAGTTTCCCATGAATTGACATAATCTTTATTCTTTGATGTCTTGAGTCTCTTGATAAATAGCATACTTACAAATGTTACCACCCAAGAAAGCTACCTATTTTGTCAAATTTCCTGCTGCATTTTTGAATATCAGTTGATTGTTTCTAAGGATCAGCATTCAATGCATAGCTATTTATGTATTTACTTTGGGCCAGTATTAAAACAATTCACACAGTAATGAGCCACACTTTATATCATTTTCTGGGGCAAGTATCCACTGTCAAAATGGCTCTTTTGCTACTTTATCCAGTTTAATGGTAAAGAACTTCACTAGAAGGATTTCTTTAAGACTAACCTGAGTAAAACAGATTTCTTTCACTCCTGGGAGTAAAATTTGTATGATTTGTTGCCTCCATTTTCCATCTTTGAAGTCTTTTACTACCAAGTGGGCTGATTTTATAAAGAAGGAAAGGATTTAGGATTGTTCATAATGTTGTCCAAATACTCTGATTCTCATTAGAAGCAAAATCAGAACAGGAGAGCTGAGTCTGTGAGAAAAAATATCTTGAAAATATAGGCAGGTGGTTGAAGCCCAAAGGATATATTAATTATTTTCTGCAAAGATCTGTTCTGAGTAAAGAACAGACCTTGGCAGTGAAGAGAAACACACATGTGAATATTAATCTTAAGTAAAACAAACAAATTTTCTTTTAATAAATATCTATGGATAATGATTTGATATTTAAGGAAAGCAGGAAGGCAAGCAGGAAGGCAGGCAGGAAGGCAGACAGGAAGGCAGGCAGGAAGACAGGAAGGCAGGAAGGCAGGAAGGAAGGCAGGAAGGAAGGAAGGAAAGAAGGAAGGGTGTGAATGCTGCTCAGGAACTTTGATACCAATTTATAGCAAGTAGTAGCTTTTTGAAAGGTAAAGGACAAGAATTAATTATAGCATGTTCCAATGACAGAGATGAAAATAATGAAATCCTTTAGCAGTGGAGGAAACTGTACACCCTAAGTACTCCAAGTTTAATCTGTTCCCTTACTAGCTTGAACTGCACTGTAATGCACTTGGATATTGTGCTGGTTTGAAAGCAAAACCAGTGAGACTCCAAGTCAGAAATACAATTTAATAGAGAGAGAACAAATAACAAGAAATATAAAAATAAAATAAAAATAAAATAAGACAAATGCAATAGTACAAAGGACTACTGGCAGAGTCAAAATGCAAACCTTACACCCTGTTGGTCAGGGTGTTGGAAGCAGCCTGAACTGAGTCCTCCCAGGGTGACAGCTGTAGCTCCGTTGAAGTAGAGATGATCTTCAAGAAAGGATCCAATCGTCCTCTGGGAATCCAGTGGAAACAGGCTCCCTTGGTGTCTGGGATTGCTGATTTTATCTTGGTGGAAAGGCTTTGGCTCCTACTGGGTGGAGCATCTCACAATGGAATGAGGTGATGTTATCAGTCACGTGAGAGGCCTTAAATGGCCCATTCACAGATGATATCCCTTGGAGCAGGGTGGGTGGAGGAAGAGATAATGAGGCACTGCCTTATTTGGTGTTATCAGGTGTCCCATTAGCAGAAGGCATCCGCCCTCTTCCTCCCGCGAGAGTTACAAGAGATAAAGAACAACATCTCCCAACCGACTTCAACAGATGAAAATAGAATACACATTTTTGGTTAAATTTTTCAACCCAAGACAGATATTGAACACCAAACATGACTTTTCCTGATATTGGAAATGACAACAGAAGGATACACCAGTATATATTCAAGTGTCACTGGAACTGATAGTCAACGGAACTGGAAGTATATGTACACAATCATTTTAGATGACTGATATTCAACTCTGAGTTAGATGGACTCTTCTAGACACTCAATGAAAAGTCACTTTATCTTTCTGAGACAATTTTGCTAAACTAGGGTTCATTTTTTTATTGGAAAATATTTAAAGGTATATAAATAATATTTTAAAAAGCCCTAAAAATAGGTGCTTTAATTTTTTTCTCTTCCTGGGAACATAAAAATGCAATCTCTGGGGGTAGTTCAAGAAAAAGAAATTAAAGATCAGATTAAAGAAGAAAAAAGTTGGAGTGCAAAATCAGCAAGCTAAGTTTTAGAAATAACTCTGAAGAGTGTGAAAAGGGGACTTAGAGCATCATTGTCAGGAAGAAAAAGAAAAACAAATGTCACAGGTAAGGCTGAAGATGAGTTTCTTTTCTTCGATCTTCACTAGAAAGGTTAACTGTGACCAGAATTTTAAAAATTAATTTTAATGAAGAGGTAGACATTCGAGCCAGACAAAGGGAAGAACAAGTTAAATAACATTCAAATAAGATCAATATGTTCAAGTTAACAAGGCTTTACAAAATCCATCTGAGAACTAGCCAAAGCAATTTCTGAGCCATAGACAATTATATTTAAAATTTTGTGGAAGACCAGTAAGGTCCCAAATGAGCAGAATAAATGTAGAATCTATCCTTTAAATGGTAAAATGTAAACTCAGAGAATTATAGATGAGTCAACATAACTTTTGTCCACTGAAATATTTTTGAAAAAATATTTACAATCAGACATCTAGAAGATAGCATGGCAAAACAAAAAGCTAACATAGTTTTGACACAACAGACTTACCCAAATTCCTTGCCTGACAGGGAAAATGAACTAGTGTATAGAGAGAAACATGACTTAGCATGTCTAATGATTTAGTATGGCTTTTGGTATATAATATTTTCCTGTAATATTTTCCTAATCAAGAGGAGAATTTTGGGTTAGATGTTATTGCCATTAATTGGAACAGAGCTGGTTGGAAGATTACTGTTTAAAGTGTTGTTGGTATTTCACTGTCATATTATGGGCACGACAAAGAATTCTCCAGGAATTTATCCAGAACCTAACTACTGCCAGGAGCAAAGAACACCATTTCAGTAATGGAAGAGGAACTGGGCTATACACTTGCAAAAGATGCAATTTTTGTAGAAATGTGGAAGACTGCAAAGACGTTCTAAGAATGCCAGAGGATTTTAACACACTAGAGTCTGATAGTGATAAAATTTTCATGGAAGTAAATGACATCATGGAAGGGGAACAGAATGGACAGTGCATTCACCCAACCAAGCAATAGTGCTGTAGGACATGATCTGAAGTGTTCTCATGGTTCTGTCAGGAAAAAAAAAGACAGCTGATCAGATAATTGAGCGATGTGGCCAGTTATTGTGAGATAAGCACTGTGGGATCCACTAGGGATGTACTGTGTAAGTGATTCTAGTATTTTATTGCATCCTTAGAAGAATGAAATACAATACAAAGATCACTTATTCTGCACTAGTGATATTTCAGATAGAATTTTAAGTTTAGTTTTCATTACCTCAGTCTATAACAAAAATAATTAAATAAAGGAGAGTCTGAAAAAGAGGGAGAATGCTAAAACACTTCGTAAATGTGGCATATTGGAAAGCTGTCGATAGGACTGAGTGCATTTCATCTAGACAAAAAGATCCATCAGTTCTACATAAATAATGAAAATTTGTTACTAACAGGTTAGTAATCAATCTCTGTCCATAAGAGATGAACAATAAGAAAACTGATCAATAAAGTAACAGCAACTAAGAATGAAGTTGTACTTTATAAAAGTCTTTCAAAAAGTAACTCTGGAAGTGGCTGTCTAGGTATATTGGGCAACATCTACATGAACTCTTACTCTTTGTGACCTAAAATCAGTAAACATCTGGAAGAATTGGGTTCCCAGTTCTCCAGAACGAGTACAAGCATTCAGTCAGAGAAAAAGGAGTCTGGACCTAGGTGATCCTTTGTGAGTTGCCCTATAAAAGGCATTTTGTCTTGGTTTGAAAGACAGATATCTGCTAGGAAGGGGCAGGACCTCCCTAGAGATGGAGAATTCAAATCCCCTCCCTCCAAATTATTCCAATTAAAAGGAAAATTAAAGGAGCTTTCAGGCAGAGGTATGGGGGTAGGAATAACAGTTCTTTACTAGTATATATGACAAAACGACAAAACAAACAACAACTACAGCATCAATAATAAACAGAACCAAGAACCTTGAGGGCTTTCTTTTACAAAAGCCCAGAGCAGTTTGATCTGGGTGCCCCTGCAGGACTCCGAGAGGCCGAGCTGGAAGGAAGGAAAAGTCCCGGGCTGGTGAATGAGATGAGGAGCTCTGCGCTGGCAGCTGGAACAGCAGGGGTGTCCCGGCAGGACTGGGCAGTGCAGGGCTACAGAGTAGCAGGAGAGCCTCAAAGGTCCAAAGAAGCAGCGGCGGTGGGGGGAGAGGCTGGAGAAAACGAGTTCAGGATTCCCGGGTACACAGCAGATGAGATAGATTTCCCAGGACGAGGCAGAGGAAGAGGGCAGCCTGACCGTCCTCCTCGGCGCTGAGAGCAAGAGTGCCTCCCCCTCCCCCTCTGAGGGACACTCCCAGGGACTCAAAAACAATAGGTGTAGCTTCGTGCTGCTATATCCCTCAAGCACTCTTTTTGTTCTGACTAAGTAGTCATTAAGGCTTCTTGGGAACTTATGGGAAAAAATTCTGTGAGAAGAGGAAAAAAAAAAAAAAAAACAAAACCAAATCTAACCCCCAACACATTTGAAAAGCACACAAATAGTTTTTGGATCTTCTTTGATGTAAATATTCTCCACTGAGGTTCTTAGAAAGTGAAATAGTGTTGACTCAATTAATCAGCCTCCTGTTTTAAGAGACCTAAGTGGTTTCCAAATTACTGAGTATGATCTTGCTTTGCTATTGTAAATAGACAAAAATCTATTACAGCTGGTTTTCTGTCTGTTTATTTTCCCTCATTAGATGAGTTTCACTCTAAATGCTTCATAATTCATCAAAGGTGAATTTTTGTCTACTGGAAATATGTCACTACCTGCATGACACAAAAAGCAAATTACAGTTCATATAGTTCACTCCCAATCAACATAATCAGGATAGCCTTCAAAAGAAGGAAAATTGTGACAATTCTACTCCGAGAAGCAATTTTGCTCAAACTGTTTACAATACCAAGTACCAGTTTCTGATGGGCAGTTAGTTATTGTTGCCTGGGTATTCTTTTGAGTGTTTTGCATCAGATGCTGAAAGCACATAATTTTAAATGCAGCAAGGTACATTCTAAGTAGTTTCTTTAACCTACATTGCACTGTGAACTGGCCAGGACAGCAGCTGAATCTTTCCAGTGGAGTCATAACAAGAGAGCTGAGAAGAAATTCTAAGCATATAATAGAGTGGAAGGGAAGCAGTGACTGACTGAGAGTGATGCTGATACAGAAGCCATGATGTATATTAAATGCATCTACAAATGTATACTTATGTCTCTTTTAAATTCCACAAGAAGCACTAGCTTGGAACAATTGCAATTATGAAGATTTTTCTTAATCTAAGCAGTAGCTGGTCAGTGCACGCAGCTGAAAAATTGTACAATGGAGAGAAGAAAAAGTTTTGGAAGTAAATTTTGTATCTTTAGTGGAATTCAAGAGCAAGGGATAAGAAAACCAGAAATTATCTAGGGAACAGAGTTAAAAGTTGTTTCACTCAGTTTATACTGGCACAAACTGTAAAGCTATCAAATAATAAGTACTTCCATTTATTAATTCTGAGTTGGATTTGATATTGCACCAAGTGTTGTAGGAAGCATTGTTCCTAAAAGCCTGCACAGAATCTGCCAAATTTCCTTCCGTCCCCCCTCCTAAAAAGGGCAGTGAAATCTCACTTCTTGAAGTCTTTCCCAAGACCCCAGGAAATCTCTGAGACAGTTACCCAATACTTAGGTCCATCTCCAGTTACAATGAGTTACCTCAAAAGAGGTAGTGAATTTCTGAATGGAGTTTGCAGTTGTTATCCTTCCTCCAGCAGAATATGCATTAGGAAGCCTGCTTAGCTGGAGAGCAGTTATTTCCTGCTAATGATTATTGCACATGCTCCTGTTTCGACAGTGCAAGATCACCCATTTCTGACAAGTAAACTTAAATGTCAATGTGTAATTTCCTATGCTAAGCTCTTGCCTGAGCACAATTCTTAATACCCCAGACCTGATGAAGAAACAAGGAGGATCTGTGCAAACTGCCAGCAGAGCCCTGCAGCTGTTCTTGTCTGATTATTCTGCTTTGGCGTCAGCCCATTGTTACAAATTTCCAACCTTCTGTGATGGGCAGTCCACTGTGCAGATCTGGCTGTTCTTGAGTGGGCAGTCTGAGCAGAACATGACCAACTGCAGCTCACATTGTTCTCAAAATCTATGGAAGTCAGGCTGTGCCTGATTTATTCTGGATGCCACTGTATTTCAAGACACATTATAACAGCTTTCCCAGCAGAAATACAGCACATCCCTAATGAATGCCACAGTGCTTATCTCACAGTAACTGGGCACACTGCTCAGTTATCTGATCAGCAAACCCCAAGTACATCAGTTAATTCTGAAGAAAAGAGATCCAAAATAAAGAGAGGTATATTCTGTCTTCTTAGCTCTATGGAAAGCTAGTCCACTTGAATGATAGTTTTAATTAAATTACATGAGTTTAATGAGACTGGACAGTTTCAGGAAAGAAAAAGCATTCTTTGAAGCTTTTAAAATGTTGTCATTCCTTTTATTCCCTGAAGAACATCTTTAGTTTTGCTACATCCTAAAGCAACCTAGTTTCTAAAGCCGTCAATCTGATAAGTTTTATTTTTTTGCCATTGATAACATGACATTTGACAGAAGCAGGTTGTAATCAAATCATTAATATAAATGAAGTATAAATTTGGTTTTTAACTTTAAAAATTAAAATCTGGCAGCATGTCTCTCTGAACACTATTTAACCTATATTACTGTTAATATCCTTTCCTGGAAATAGTTGTCTTTTACAAATGTTTTATGACAAACTTAAAAGAAAAAAATAAGGAACCAATTATAGGGAGAAAAAAAGTTTGTTAAAGCTTTGATTTCAAAAGGCAAACAAGTAGGAGATGTTGGTTTGTTTGTGTTTTATTTTTGCATGGGTTAGAACTGTTGAGAAGAAAATTAATAAACTGAGCAAAAGCCATGAAGATGACTAAGGGCCTAGAACATTTCTCATAGGTGGAGAGGCTGGGAGATCTGGCACTGCTCAGGATGAAGAAGAGAAGGATTTCGGGGATCTTATCAATGTGTACACATATCTGATTGCAAGGAATGAAGAATGAGCCAATGGTGTCCAGGGATAAGACTAAAGGCAATAGCAACAATTTAGAACACATGAAGTCCATCTGAACACAAGGAAGAAAAGTCATTGTGAGGGTGCAAAATGTTCACAGTAAAAATTGCTGGAACTGGTTGCCCAGAGAGCTTGTGGAGTCTCTATTCATGAGGATATTCAAATCCAACTGGATATGGCCCTGAGTAGCCTGCATTAGGTGGCCCTGCTTGAGCAGTGACAAGTTGTACCACAATATCTCAAGACATTTCTTCCAGTCTAAAGAGTTCTGTGATTCTGTGATTCAAGCACAAGTCATAAAAACTGTACAAAAAGGATTCATGGCTTTTCCCTGGGGAGACTGGATAACTGCTGCAGAAGACACCCTACTGACATACTACTGAGTGACAAGGAAATGATTAAACAGAAATGTCAGGGTCAAGAAAGAGAAGTAATTGCTTCAACGTTCTTGAGGAATCTGGCAGTTCTAAAAGTATGGGAATTTCCAAAGATAGGAGTAAATAAAAACTGTTTCAGTCAAGTCAAAAAAATGTGCTTTAGAATCATAGAATCATTAATGTTAGAAAAGACCTCCAAGATCGTGAAGTACAACCATTGATGGAATACCACCATGCTCACTAAACTGTATGACAAAGTGCCACATCTACTCATTCTTTGAACACTTCCATGGATGGTGACTCTATCACTTCCCTAGGAAGGCTGTTCCAATGCTTAACCACTATTTCAATGGAAAGAATTTTTTCCCTGATATCCAATTTGAACCTCCCCAGTGCAACTTAAGGCCATTTTTCTTTGTTCTGTTGCTAGTTGCCAGGGAGCAGATTGTCTTTATAGTATAACACCCATAGATCTTACCTGTAAGAGTTCATCGAATGTTAAGGAATGAAAAATTATTAATATTTCATTATCTCAAATTTTGAAAGATTTTCATCTGAATGCAGAATCCTTCTTACTTTAAAGTCAATGGGCAGGGAAATATTTCCAGCCTACCTCCAAGCAGAAAGAGTAAAACTCATACAATATTCACTAATATTTAATATTGGGATGTCTTCTGCATAAAATTGATACATTTGCAGTTTACATGCTATTGGTTAGCTTTATAGATCATCCAATTAAGAGAGAGAAAATACTGCATTGTGCAACCATGCACTAGCTGAGCTAAAGACAGGTCACTAACAATCTAAACAGGAAGAATTATATTAATGAGAAAGACTGCAGTAGTTTTAAAACAAAAATTGATTCAAGTTTAGAAAACTTTTTATAGATGTTTTATGTGCTGGCAAAAGGACTTTCTCTGACCTTATCATAACACAGAGATAAAAATAAAATCAGAAGAATGAAAGTAATAATGCAGAGGAAATTTGTGCTGAAGCACAAATGAACATATTTAAAGAACAAGAGATTAGTAAATTCTCTTCATAAATTAAAGGTTTTATGGATTTCAAACCTAAAATATTCCACTGCACTGAGAATCTTCTACTAAAAAAAAAATTACCTTTTTTTTCTTTCTTTTTTTTTGTTTTGTTTTGTTTTGTTTTGTTTTGTTTTGTTTTTCCCTAATAGGCTAGCAATGTTCATCACACTGAAGTCATGAAAAGAGTGTGGAAAACAAATGAGGAAATTTAACAAAGAAAATGGTTCTGCTGGCAGAGACAAAAAGACAATTAAATTTGCTATATCAGACCAACCAGGATGCTCATCTGAAAACACAAAGAACTTAAAGCAAATAAAGGAAATAGAAAGAGAGTATGTTGGGAACATGTGCTGGCTCTACAGATAAGATTTTTTTTTTCTCCTGGTAGTTTGCACTGCCTGTTTGCCCTTCCTCTCACTGTAATAGAATTATATATTTGGGAATATCTTTAAAGTCAAGGGCAATATTAGGGCTTCAGAGGCATGGAGAATATGTCTGGTAAAGAGCTTACTATATGCTACAATTGTTCTCTCCATTAGACTTTTATTTAATCATGAGAACTGATGTTATCTCCGTAAAGGTAAGCAGATTCAGTCTTACAGCAGAAATATTAACCAGAAAACAGTGCCCATTTTAATTACTCAGGTTTCTTCCTGTCTCTTCCATGTTTCTTCCTGTCTGATTGCCTATGTGGAAAAGCAGTATTTTGTAAAATGCCTACATATCATATTTTAACTTACAAGTGCCCAATTTTATGGACTTTTGGCATGGAGCTGTAGGCTTTGTTTGTATTTTGGATGTATTGTAGCAAAGTAGGATGATGTTTGCCAACAGCAGAAACATGACACTTGTCAAAGGAGCTAATTGTAAGTAGGATAAATGGAAGCTGGCTAATAACAGTAAAGAAAGTGTAGGATATATACTGAGAAAATTTTTCTCACTGTGTGAACCAAAAAATATTTGGACAGGGCAGGACATTCATAGAATACCCTGTACTTGACATTTTTTATCTATTGAAATTCAGAACAGCTGATCAAAATTTGCATTGAACATATTGAGTAGATAATAGTTTTATTTTATCCTTTCATGATTTCTTTGAAGATAGAGACTGATGAGACAAGTTAGATGTTCACATAGCCTCTCTGCTGCTACAGCACTGCAGTTTGTGCTGTGCTGCAGGTACGTTCTCCCAACCTGGGCTTTATATGAAGCTTGATATGGGCTTGCTATGGGCTTTGCAGGGGACAGCATTCATGGAAATTCCAATTTTGAGCGTAACTTCAAGAACATCAGATGAAAGATTACCGTGTGAAGTAATGAGAAGGGCTCATGTTAATATAGAACATGTCAGAGCGCTGTGTGGGATAGGATCTCCCTGGGGACTAACAGTTGCACAGTGGCAGGGCAGGGCCAGGTAGCCCTTTCCATTCCACTGCTCCAGCCAAGGTGCAGGAGAACCAGGGAGCAGCCCCAGGGATCAGGCACCTCCCTGGGGACAGGGGTGCGACAGCGCTGGCCTGGGTTGTCAGTCCATGTGGAGAGCTAGAAGCTTGAGATTACCTGAAGCTGTCATTGTCTGA
The DNA here is from genome assembly GCF_021018805.1 of Prinia subflava. Classification (NCBI taxonomy): domain Eukaryota; kingdom Metazoa; phylum Chordata; class Aves; order Passeriformes; family Cisticolidae; genus Prinia; species Prinia subflava. Next base: position 25,857,612 of record NC_086247.1, on the reverse strand, counting down.
ATTATCAAGTGTCTTTAATTACAGAAATTTTTTTATCAATTAACTGATAAATAATTATAATCATGCTATTGATTGATTTTTTTTCTAAAAAATATTGTATGAGGTAAATCAAAACTGGATGGGACAAATAGAAGAGAAAATTACTTCTTGGAAAGCTTCCTTTCTGCCAACAACCTATCTGCTGTTGTGGTAAACATTCATTAGTAGACATTGGCTTAATAAAATGCTTAATATATATGCTGCAGAAATAATTTCTTATTAAAAAAAATTGAGGTAAAGAACCCAATTCTAGTGAATATGACATTTTCCCATCTATATTTATAAATAATGTCCTACACTGGCTGATCAATGCTCCTGGATGTAATTTCACCAATGAAAAAAAAAAAAAAAAAAGGAAAAATAACTCATAAATAGGATTGCTAGATTGAAAGAAAGTAGATTTAGACTAGATTTAAGGAAGACCATCTGTACTCTGAGGGTGGTGAGACACTGGAGCAGATTTCCCAGAAAAGCTGTGGATGTTTCATCCATGGAAGTGCTCAAGGCCAGATTGGAAGAGCCTTGGAACAACCTGGTCTAATGGAAGGTATCTGTGCCCAAGGCTTTGGGTCTCAGTATGAAATAATCATAAAGCTGCTTTCCAACTCAAACCATTCCAAGATTTTTAGCTGCTGTTTCTCTGTAGAGGAAGGAAAAGCAGAACAGAAAATCTATGTTTTATAAATATATATATATATACACTTTCAATATATATAAATATATATTGAAAACTTAAAAAAAAATAGAAAGCAGATGCTTTTCTAAGCCAAAACTTGATATTCTTTTAAGATCTATTATGTTTGTTTAACATTCATTTTGGTTTTGTTTGTTCTCCTTGTTCAAATGTATGTTATGATATCTCTCAGTAACTCTAGTAAAATATCAGACCCTTATTATTTTAGGTTACATAAAGACTATTGGTAAAGAGCACATATCTTGTTCTAGAGATAAAAGAGCTTAGAAACTTCAGTCTAGGGCCTTGTTTACATAAGAAAGTTAGTTTCAGTACAAATTGATATGTATAAGTTTTACCTGACTAATCTGTTTTATACTCACATTTAGATAGAATTTTCCAACTTTATCTTGACTTTCAATTTCTGCTTAAAAAAAAAAATCCATACCCATACTTCAAAATCAGTAATTCACTGTAGATTGGATTGATGCATCTCTACAGAGAGTGGAAACAAGGAGAGGTAGCTTGGGAGGAATACAGAAAAGCTGTCTGAGCAGCCAGGGATCAAGTGAGAAAAGCTGAAGCCCTGGCAGAATTGAATCTAGCCAGGGATGTCAAAAAAAGCCACTATAGATATGTCTGTAATAAAAGAAAGACTTGGGAAATTGCAGGATCTCCCCAGAAGGAAAGAGGAGACCATGTTACCCAGGATATGGAGAAGGTTGGGGTACTCAAAGACTTTTTTGACTTGATCTTCATCTGCAAGGGGATGGGGCTTTGAGCAGCCTGGTTTACTGGAAGCTGTCCCTGCCCATGGCTAGGGGTTGGAAATAAAGGATCCTTAAGGTTCCTTCCAAGCCAAACCATCCTATCATTCAATTTTCAATAAACACTTCAAAACTGTTCTCACCATATTCACAATTCAAATAGTTAATTTCTTCTTCTGTCGTGTTTCATTTTTATCCTGATAGTGAAACTCTATCCTGCTTATGTGCACAGTAAGCTCAATGATCTTAAAAGTCTTTTCCAGCCTAAATGATTCCATGGGTCTGTGATCTACTTGTGACTCTAACTTGATAGCAAGTTTATAGATTCTGTGCTTGCTCCTGTTATCCTGTATTATCCTTATTATTTACAGGATAATAAACTGTATAATATGTTTTTATGTGCAGCCTTATCAAGAAATCCTGGAATATCTTGCCTCATAAGACAGAGCAACTGTGGTTTCATCTTACCTCTTGCCATTGAATTGTTCACATCTATTTCTGATAGATAAATGAAGAAGAAAAGTATTTCCTGGGTTACATGAAGGTACAACCACAAGAGAATTTTAAAAGCAAACAGCAGCCTTTCAGTCATGTTTTCATCATATAAAAAATGTAAAATGCTCTGAAAAACTCAAATAAAAATCTTCCCTCTATATCACCACAGTGCATGCCTGCACATACAACAGCATCCAGTGAACAAGATGAAATTGCCTTGTAAGGTCAAAGTCTCCTCAACACACTGCCCATACATCTGAAGGAGCAGCTTTGGATCTGCCATGAAACCAGAGGGGCAGGAATATCACAACATTAAATAAGACACCTTATATTGCTTTTATTCTCAGAATGTGGAATAAGGAAATCTTTGTCCATGGTAATAGCTTTGGAGAGATGTGTTTGGTAAATACTAAGATATTACATTGGATGGCAGAATTATCCACCCCTGTGTATTAAGCTTTTTAGACCTTTGCTAGCTGAATAGCAGATATAACACACTGTAGATAAAGATATCTGACAGGCTGATAATTTTTCACTATTTAGGTGATTAGCTATTGACTGTTAACTTTCTAATAATGATGCTTACATATTTCTGAATACAGATGAAAACCTGTCTGATCAACACAAACTCTGCAGTTCAAAAAGTGAGTTCAATAACTGGTTGCTGAAATAAACAGCTTTAAGAGCTTTAGCTATCTCTGGTCATCCCAAGTGTGCAGCAATCCCCTGATCCATGAAGCTGAGAAAGGAATTTCAAGGGAAAGCAGATAAAGATGCCCAGTACACCCTTTTTTTTCTGTGTCTGTGCATCCACTACAGTAAGGAACTTTGTTTCTAAAGCACATAACTTGAACAATTGCCAAAACACCTGGAATTTTCATTTCATAGTATTTATCATCAGGATAATAGTGCTCAGCTGTGCATCCAGTCTTACAACAGTATGATGATGTTTCTAAACAAAAAAATTGCAAATAATGTTGCAGCAAGGCAACTATAAATTTGGATCAGAAGGAATGATGAGACTGACTCCATTGTCTCAAATTGCAGCCTATTCCACAATATTTCCTATAATCCAGAATGATAAAGATCTGCTAAATCCCCATTCCCTAGCAACAGAGCATTGATCCCAGATACTTGCTGAGAACATGGTGCCTTGATTGTGAATTAAAATCAATCAGAAAAAAAACCCCACAACTTTGAGCAACATGTTTCAGAAAATAATCTGCTTAAAACCCAATACAGCAAACACTGTTTAAATATAACCTATTAAAGAAAAAAAAATTGTTTAAGCTTTTCCTTGTGTGCTCAAGAATGATATATAAGACAGACTGCTGGGGCAGAGGAAGCAGATACAATTGCCTCAAGGGTTGGAGGGTGAGGTAGCCTAAAACATAAAGCTCAGAAGCAAATATTCTCTTCTAGCTTACATTTTTTTAATTTCTTCCACACACTACAGTTGTCATGACTAAGGTGGGATTTAAATGAGCAGATGATAGTTCTAAACATTTTCATCAAAAGTGTTGTATCTATTTGGAAAGATTTTGAAGTGCAAGATGCTAATTTTAATGTTTAAAGTTATAAATTGTTTCAGATGCAGTGACATGGAGAACAGTCACCTTGCTATACTGTTCAGCATTAACAACAAAGATCAGTGCAATATGTAAATCCCTGGAAGAAAGGGAGCTACTGGCAGATTTTTCCATCTTGCATTCATGAGCTGCCATGCCCATTCTCTTTACTATAATGATAAATAATTATTATAAGGTTTATTGGAGGTAGAATGCACCCACAATATTCTAATTGTCTATAAATTCAGGGGGAAAACTCTTATCTGCCCTGAAAAGCTTATAGGGTGTGCTGTTTGTGACAGGAAAGATTCATATTGGCAAGGTAATAAAGTGATGGTTTGCCATGTTTTGGGGAAGACAGCTTCTTTATGAGCCTCCAACAAGCATTTACATACAGAGAAACTCAAGCCTAGGAGCACAGCCCAAGAAAATTATTCTCTGCAAGAAGGATGGAGCTAGTAAGGAAATGAATATGATAGAATATAAGAAGGCTTCTGGTTTAATATGCAGAGGTTTCCCACACTGGAAATAAGCAAAGAATGTTCCTCTCATTTATCTATTCTACTTTGTCAACATGTTGTTAGAAAACAAGTACAGGGAAATCAGCATCATACCCCTACCCTTCCCGTTCCTTTTGGGTATCAGGAATGTCAGACAAAACCTCCCAGACAGAGCATCTGTTGAGATTATCATTCCTCTGGTCCTTGTATGGAGCTCTCATACAGGAATTTTTGTATTCTTTCCCTCCCCCAAGTCCTTCCACTGCAGAAATTTGATTGCCAGGGACAGTCCTAAACTTAATTGTAAAGCTTGTTATTTTAAGTTTTATATAACTTGGCAGGTTTTCCTGAATCTTGTCAGTTCTCTTTTTGAGTATTTACATATGGACCTAATAAATGCTATAGATAGCTGGGACTGGATCTAAAACTATATGCCCTCTAGTTGGAATCCATAGCATGCCACAGAAAGCCACATGTGGTGCAAGAAAACACACCTCATTTCTCTTCATATGTTTTCTTCTCTAAAATATAGTCTTCTTCGATTTAAAAAAATAAATAATATATTCTTTTAATTCTATTATCAGGTCATTCATAGAAAATGTCAACTCTTTTATCAACTTACTTAGTCAATATACCCAACATTAAAAAAAAAAAATCAGCTCAGTTTGTTTGGTACATGGTGCTAATAACATCAAGGTTGTGGGTTCAGTCATTGTATAGGTCATTTATTTAAGAGTTGGACTCAGTGGAAGTCCTTCCCAAATCAGAGTATTCTGAAAACCTGTGAATTTTACCTAACTTATGTAGGAGAAAACTTTTTTATAGCAGAGAAACAATTTCAGCATAATGAATCACTTGCAGGAGTACACTCAGTCACACCCTAAAGTCTAGAAAGTGTTTCTCTTTAGAAATTTTACCTGCTGTCTTCAAGATATCTAAAATGAGGAAAATTCAGACAGTATTTAGGAAATAAAATATATTTTATTTAAAGACACAGAATCAAGAATAAAGAGTGTATACTCATGATCTCAAAGCATGCATATTTGTTCTATTGCTCCTTAGGAAATCTACAGACTTCTCTTCATTCACTCTTTCTGCAATGCTGTCAACTAACATGAAGAAAATTATTCTTTTTGTCATTATCCACATGAAGACAAAAACTCTTTGGATCACAAAAAAAATCTATTATCTTTAAAAAAATATTTAAACATGAGATTTTGCCTTCAAATGTTCATGTGCTGGACATCATGCATGTCCAGCACAACAATTCTAGACACACATGCAAATGCAGTGGAATGTTCAAGGATAAGAAACAGAACTAATGGAACTCTATATTCTTTATAGGATAACAAAATACAGTTTGATTTTACAAGAGTGTAAGCAGCTCATGACAGTGATGTGAATAATGAGGTCTATAATTATATCCTACTGAAGCATTTTCCTCACAAGTACTTGTGTACTTGTACTTCAGAGGTAAAGTAGCCTGGACTAAAAATTTTTATAGTTCCAGTACCAAGCTAGAAGTTGTTGTGTTAATAGTTCAGAGACAAGCTCTTTCACTATTACTGTGTATTTCTTAGGTTTTCCTTTTATTCTGGTTTTAAACAGCTTACCTACTCCAGATCTTATTCTAAAGTCATATTCCCAAACATGCTTAATAAAAATTTTTGGACCAATACAGATTTTTCTTTCTGTTTATAGCTGAATTACATTTTAATATTAACTTTGATTCCAAGTTACCTGTTTTCTCTACCTGCTCATATGCTGGTTGTCAGTATATGAGATCAAAAATGGAATGGAGGCTTGTAATACATTAGTCATGAGTTATGTTATTCATTTAAACTCCTAGTCATGAAAAGATTTATTTTGAAACTACACTATCAGCTTAAGTTAAAATTTCTCAATTTCTTCCTTCAGGGAGAAAGCTTAAATCTCGGTATTCAGTTTTGTATTTCAGTGCTTACTGAGTTAAATGAAATACGGTAAAACCTTAACTTGAAAGAGGGACAGTAAATCAAGCACTGCTATATATCTAACATTTGTACCACAGAAAAAGAAACAGGAAAAATTTTCAAGAATAAAATCCCAAAGTCTGTGTCTACATTTTTTCCATGTCCAATTTTTTTTTAAAGACCTAAGCTAACAGCTTACAGGTAAATCAATTATACACATAATTTTTGGCACATATACCTTTTAACCTGTGCAAGACTTGAACAGTAAAGAGAAAAGGACATAGATCTAGGAAAGTCTGACTAAGTCAATTTTGTTTTCACTCCCTTTGGAGGCCCTGTGGTGTTCTGCACTATATGCAGATCTATGCATATTCATTCTTGGTTTCAACTGTTTTATTACACATCAATTGAAATTATATATTCTCTTTCACAAGGGAACCACTTTGCTTATCCCAGCAATCTCAAAGTTGGGAAAAAAAATTCACTGTCATTAAAAGAGATTTCCACAGAGGAAGATGTATTTAATTTTACTCTCTAGCCTCTGGGCTGGAGACATCTTGCTTCAAAGTTATGACATTTATTATGTTGACGATATAGCTAAGTCGGGGATCCTGAAGACTCAATTGGTAGAGAAAAGCAGGACAGAACACAAAAGGATGCATAAGCAAAGCCATCCTGGCTACTGGATTTCAAATTCCTAAGGTCCCTGGGACCCTTTTGGGTCTGATACAAATGACAGTAACCAAAACCATCCCTGGGCATGGTAAGGACTTAGCACAGACTAGAGGTTGTTCCCAGTAAGTAGTTTACATGAAGCTGAGCTGTTTTAGAAGTGGGTTGGCATTTCAGACACAGCTCCAGGCCACTTGGCCTCCGTGCCAGAGATAACATCCTGGTCCCATTTACTTCCCTGTTACAGACACAACCCTCATATACATTAGCTATGCCCACTTGTATGACCATAGTTGTTCTGTGGTATGTCCTAACCTGGAAACAGTAACAGCACTCAATAAAGATGTGGACTACTAAAGACTTTCCTATTATGGACTAACATAATTCTTTTTCTATAAAAACAAAAGTGGCATAGCTGTGTCCTTATTTGTTAATTTAACTTCTTTGGAATAAATTTTCAGGTGTATGTCTGTCTGGTCACCTAACTTACTAAAAACCACAATTTTCTCAGATTTAGGCAAGTATACCTTTTAAAACTGGCTAGTAATTTCTGTTAATAATATTTAGGTCACTTCTCCTAAATTCCATAAAGCTTCTGTTTTCTGAAATTTAGATATATCAAGTCAGATTAAAAAATATTAATAATAATAGCTGTATTGGAAACAAAATCACCCTTGAAAACTCAAAACAACACAATGAATCAAACTAACATGGCAATTGGAAAATATTTGTCAAAATCCTTCTTTTGGACTGAAGATGCTTAAGCTTTAGCTGCAGAAAGCTCTTTCCTCAGTAATGGGAAACCATTACCATAGAGCTGGAGATTCTTAGTATTTCATGTTCCAGCACTGAAAAAACTTGATTTCACACCAAACAGCTGTCTCTGCATGAGAATCAAATGTGACAAAGACAGTTAGGAAAGAAAGGTTTCAAAATGTTCAATATGAAAAATATTTCTTTCTACACTTAGTGAATATCCAGCTGTCATGCTGAACAGATAACAGTTGTTTTCCCATGGAGGTTGATTTATAGAATAGGAATGAATGACCATTCATTTTGCACATTGAAAGGACATATTTTCCCCCAAGACAGTTATTCTTTTGTATAATCATGTTGAACTCATGAGGAAAGAGCAAAATTATTAGTCTGAATCCTTCCATAAAATTACAGCTTGAAGCAAAATTTAATGGTGTCCATCTCACTAATTATAAATTTGATGTTTTTTCCTTTTTCATGGATGAAAAAATCCAAAGTAGAATTAATTTGCAAAGTGCACACTTGCTGCTTGTGGTCAAGTGGGCAAAATCTTTTCAGTACATTAGGTAGGGAGTTTCAAATGTTGTATTTCAGTCCAGCAAGGAGCCTCAGAAGGTTCTCTCTTATAAGGTTATATCTCTTGCTCCTCCCACTGCTTACATCTGTGATAACAACACATGGCAGGCAGAAGGTTGGTGTAGCCTGTTACTCAAGGATCCCTCTAATGTAAGGAAATTGCCAAGGGGAGAGCTGAAGAGGATGGATGGACCTGAATCAGCTCCTTCTTTTTCATCCTGTTTCCCCAGCTGAAATATCTTGAAAAGTAAGGCAAAATCTGTCAGGTTTTAACCCCTCTGATCTACAACTTTTGAAACATATTGTACTGCTAGACATGACTGGGACAGTGTTTGAGGCTAATCAAACTTGCGTTGTGAGTCATACTTCTACATAAAGATGGCATTATACCACATCTATCTCCTTCCCAGCTGTCTGAAGTTCAAATGTAATTTAATTTTGTAGTGGTAGAAAGGAGCTTATTCCATTTCTCCAAATCAGAAAGTCTGTCTAGTACTAATCTTTAATCCTATGCAAATGCATGCATTCAGACAACATATATGCATGGAACAGCACTCTCAAATAAAATATTTTCCTCTGTAAAAGAACGGAAGATACTGAAGGGAACAGTCATAAAACACTCCATTTGCAGCATGTGAAAGAAAAGGGGAAGGCTTCACTCGTGGGTAAGCCAAAATAAAAGTATAAAGTTCAAAGGTGCAGAATAGGATGATGGAGGATATTTGTAAATTGTCTCTTATCTCAAAATAATCTACCTTCAGTGGTATACATGCCAGCCACTTTCCTGGCTGAGTCTGCTCTTTACATCGTAATCCTTTTTCTGTGACTCAGGATTCTTCTGTTCCTGTATTCCAGAATTTTTTCATAGAATCGTAGAATATCTTGGCTTAGAAGGGACCTAAACACCATCTGGTTTCAAACCCCTTCTATGAGCAGGGACACCTTTCACTAGTTAGGTTACTCAGAGCTCCATCTAACCTGGCCTAAAACACTTCAAGAGGTGGGGCACCTACCGCTTCTCTGGGCAACCTGTTGCTGTGCCTCATCCCCTTTACAGTAAAGATTTCTTTTCTACTATCTAATCTAAATCTACTTTCAGTTTGAAGCAATTTCTTCTTATTCTGTCACTATATGCCCTTGAAAAAAAGTTTCTCCATTTTTCTTGTAGGATCCCTTCAGGTACTGTAAGGCTTCAACTAGGTGATTCTAAAACTTCTCAAGGTTGAACAATCCAAATTCTCTCAGTGCTTCATCACTCTCTCTTGGTGATCCTTCTCTGGTCTTGCTCTAACAGGTCAGTGTCCTTCCTATGCTGGGGACCCCAGAGCTGGATGCAGTACTCAAGGTGGGGTCCATGAGAGGAGGCTGGAGAGACCGAATCCCCTCCCTCACTTTCTGGCCATGCTGCGGTCCAGAACACATTTGGTTTTATGGGCTGTGAGGGCACATTGCCAGCTGGTGTTCAGCCTCTCATCTACCAGCACACCCACGTCCTTCTTGGCAGGGCTGTTCTCAATCTGTTCATCCCTAGCCTGTGTTGATACCGAGGATTGACCCAAGGCTGGTGCAGCACTTTTTACTTGGTCTTGTTAAACCTCATGAGATTCCTGTGGGGCCACTTCTTGAGCTTGGCCAGCCCCCTCTGGTTGACATTCTCTCCTTCAGGTGTGTCAACCACACCACTCAGCTTGATATCAACTGCCAATTCGCTGAGGCTGCACTCAATCCCTAGGTCTGTGTCATAAATGAAGATATAAAATAGCAGTGGTCACCATATGGACCCCTGAGGGATCCTGCTTTTCTATCAGCAATGCTTTGCTCCACCTTTCCCCTAGTCCCACAATTACTGATGATGGTGCTGTCTGTCGAATACGATTAGAAGAAAAATTTGACATGCTGCTTTCTTGCAACTCTTTTTTTGTTTTTTGTTTTTTGTTTTTTTTTTCCTTTTGAGCTGGCTCTGTTCTTAGCCAAGGAATCTTCCTCCACATCCTCACTTATACCTCTCGTCTGTGATGAATCTTTGTCATCTTTGAATCACTTGCTGGAATAAGTTTTCTTCTCTGTCTCTTTGTTTTTTCTCTACCAGGATTTGACAACATATTACACAGTTACACAGTATTCTCTTTTGAAATCTTCTGGATTCTCCCCATGGCAACTGACATGGCCAGCACCTGACTGTGTTGTCAATGAGTATTTGCAACACAGGTGTTTACACCTGAGACACTCGCTTTCAGGTTTTCCAGAATTTCCACCCAATAGGATGTGGGTTATCTCTGCCAAAAGAAGACACCTACATTTTGTCACATGAATCATGCCCTAAACTCCACTGACTGTGCTAACAAAAATTCTGTTGATTGTGATGGAAGCCTTTAAAACTAGCTCAGGTGTAGGAGCCTGTGTTATCATCCTGAAAGTCAGCTGTGAGAATTGCCAAACTCAGAATTGCTCCTTTTTTTTCCCCACCCATTATAACAGACAGCTTTTTAATCAAGCAAGAACTCATTGCAGGATTGATGTTGGACTTTCCCAGGCTGACGGCCTGTGCTGAAGGCAATGTAAAATGAAGGCAACTTTAATATAGCTGTGATACTATTTCCCTTGCCTTTCTGTCCTCAAAACTGTGAAATGCAACTCATTCATTCAGCATAACTACTTTTTTTAAAAAAGTATGTGAGTCGTGAACCCCGGTAGCCCAATTTGACAAAACTCATTGCTTTTTTCTTTTTTGTATTTGATGTTTCCATCTGGCAGACGACTACCCTATGTTAGATACCATAAATGACCTACAGTAGGCACCCACCCCTCAAGGTGGTAACCTCATGATTCTCCACACTGGAGAATCTCCACACTACTCCTGTCCTGCTTCATCACTCAGTACCATGTAACAAGTTGACAAGGTTATCTCCCAAAGGCAATTTTGGAAGCCTTTCTCCAATTTGAAGTCACTGGCCATTTTTTCATAAATATTGTATAGGTCAGGTTTTCACTGCAGGCTTAATGTGTCTTACTAAACTATATTTTCTGGCTTCACCATGTAAATTTAATTTTTATTAAGTTGGGTCACTGGCTGAAGAAAATTTGTTTTTCAAGGCAAACATTCTACTTTTTCTAACTACACAGAGAATAATCAAATAACATTTCCCATAATTTCTAAAAGCTTAGTTTCTACGTTTTGTTCATCTGCCTCATTTTGATATCCTGTAACAAGACATCTGTGTATGTGTGTCTTGTGAAGAAAATGAAAACAAAGATGGAAATATTCAAAAACATAATAAACAAATGAATACAGGAAGCAGTAGGGCATTTATAGAATGTCAGAGGTCTAGATATTCCTAGGGCAGTTATGTCAGTGTATAAAAGCCTTCATCCAGTTTGGTCATTAACTAAAATGCTTCACCATGGATCTGGTAAGCCTGGGAATAACCCTCATCTCTTATGTGGGATCTTACCTTTAAATACATAAAACCTTTTCTTCTTCATTAAAAAGAAATGTACCAGCAAGGAAGAGAAAAAACATAAGAACAACAACTGACAGCAGCAAGAGAGTGCTGAAAGCCCTCCAAAGCTCCCCTCCAAAAGAGAGAGCAGTGGCTGGAGCAGCGTGGAGCTGAGTGCTGCAGGAGTGCACAGCAGTGCAAGGGGCCTGCAACACAACACAGCCTAAAGAACCATCTAACAATGCTGGTGACCACCTCAATAAACACTGATGTCAAACACACAGCAGCAAGGCCTGCAGAGGAGTTGGGAGGTTTTGATATGTTGAAATACATATACCTGCTCCAGAGGAAATTTCAGACTGAATTAATTGAAAGCTACTAATCTCCTGTGAGAGGAAATAGGAAGAAATTGGAAATAGAAGTAGAGGAATAAAGTAAAATGTTTGGCCAACAGAAGAGAGAACAATATATAGGGTAACCTAGTACACCAGAGTATTTAAACATATGCTTAAATTTTAATGTGTGGGTAATCCCATTGACTTCAACATATGCTTAAATGATTTGCTGGATTAGGGCCTTAATGTGTATTTGAATTAAACCGCAACATGATGATTTAGATGTGAGCTCATTTCAGGTTTCACTGACTGAAGAGAGTTCAGCTCAACTGACATTTGGAGTAGAGATTTTTAATGAATGCCTAGTTACTTCAGAAAGCAATTAGGCTGTCATTCAGTAATGGCATTTTTCTCTCTAAAACAATTTTCCTCATTCCAGATTATTTTGTTTCAAACAAAGCTTGCAGGACACCATACTGCTGGTGCATAATTACAGTTAACTCACACATACACATATACACACACACATGTAGTTCATTTCCAGCCACTTCATCAGCATCTAGATTCTTATCAAGAAGGGTTGGAAGATTCTGTAACAATGCATACCTCTGCTTAGTACTCCATATTACAAACAATGTATGCAATATACTAACAGAGTTAAAGCAGACTGGACAGGGTAAAAACACCTAGAAATAGAACTAAAATTTATACAACTGTAACAAATTGTTTCATAAGAATTAAGACTGTACACTTTTGGGACATACTGAATGTCAAAATTCAGGCTAGTGCAGTTCACCAGATGGAACTGGTGGCATTAGCTAGACAACTTTGGCTGCAAGGAGATCTCTCTCCTTTTTGCCAGTAATTTGTTGCTGAAAGCAACTGGCTGTTTCAGCTGCATCTGGGAGCAAACCCAGAGTTCATACTAAAGCTGTAAGAAGACCAACAAAAATAACCAGCTGGAATTCATCTATGGAAAGCTGGAGATATCATATGTGTTTTTATGATGCACTGTTCAGTCTTAAGCATGCTAGCCTCAGGAAGGAAAAAAGTTAACATGTAAGTGCACTGTCAGCAGAGTCTGATACATAACCAGCACACATACTGGGATAGCAGCAAGCATGCCTAATTCTCCAGCCTGAAGTGGAAATAAACTGAAGCAGATAAAATAAAATGTTGAGCTAATGTAGGGAAACACATGGCTAGATATGTGGTTAGGGGTATTTGTTGCATTAAAACATTTTCCCTGAGGCAATCTTTCTGATGGCAACTGGCATGACCGGTGTTTTACAGTTCTGCCTTTTCAAGAGAGTCTAATCAGGCTCCGTTCCTGGAGGAAAATGGATAACAGGTGCTAAACTCAGCTGGACTGTTTGAATTAGCCTGGCTGGCAAAAGAAGCCTGTGGCCTAATGCTCACTGTAAGAGCAGTCAGGCTCCATGGCTCAGATCAGATCATGATGCTGAGATCCAAACCTGGTGCTGAAGGATGTACATAAGACTGCACTGAAGTTTACTATGTATCTGTGCCTGCAAGATTCAAACAGAACTGAACTGAGTGAAAATAACAAGCGCAGTCATTTATAAGACTGGTCATTTCAGAAAAAAACAAAAACAGGGGGGATAGGGGGAATGGGTATTAACAACAGAAAAAACACCTTCTTCTAGAGTTATACTCCTTTAGACCCCTCTGTCATTTAATTTTTAAATCTTTTGTTTATTTATCTTCTTAACCCTTTGATCAAAAAATGAACAAATCATTATATCAATGTCATTTCAGGAGAAACCTTTAATCCTGTGCTTGAGCCACACTGGCTTGAAAGAGACATCCACACATTTCCTGTCCACACGGCTTCTGGCAAGAGGACTTGATTTATGTTGCTGTGCTGATGCCTTGGAAGGCTAACCTGAAACAAAGACTGGTCAGAGCTAGAGAATAAAGTAAGTATTTATTGAAAGGCCTCCAGGATCCACCTTGGGCAGGACAGGAGCCTGACCAAGGCTGCACGCAGGGTCACAAAATGTGAATGGTCACAAAATGGCCCCGCCGGTCCTGAGACCTTATATTTTTATAAGTTTTGGTCCATTTGCATGTTGGGGTTTCATTGTCCAATTACAGCTTCAGGTTGTGAGGTCCCATCCTTCTTGTTCCTCTCTTCAGTCACATTTGTGTTTTCAGGCCTGAAAGTTGTCCTTGATTCTCAGCAGGACAGGATTTGTTTTGTCTACCTGTTCTGTGAAGAGAGCTTACAGGCACCTGATATGAGACTCAGAACTATATCTAAGCAGCACAGAATCTGAAAACACATCTGAAAGCTAATACTCAAGGCATCAGTCCCCTGAATCCTTGTGTTTACTACCTGTGGGAGTGGCAGACCACTGTGTGTTGCCATGTCCAGGGAGCTGTAGAGGAGGAAGCATTTTATAGGGTCAGCACAGATCTCTTCCCACCCCACTGTCAATGCTCTAAGGGAGCTGTTTGGCATCTGGGGCTCTAACAATTCCTTCCACAGGGCTATGCATGAGCACATCAGTGATGGACAAGTATCTTCCCAGAGGAGTTCTGTCACAGTGTAGTTGCACGTATATGGATAGTGATAACCACACTGAATCCTTGGATTTGGGTAGTGCTAATGCAGCCAATCAGGACTGACAAAAGGTTTTGTCTGTCCTATGTTTTATATTATATCCTATGTTGTAAGTTTAATGCTAGTCTTCTTCAGTGGCTTGACAGGATTTGCTCTTCCCTGCCTTTAGTGTATAGATCAGTTTCTGGAATAGTTTTCTCTTTCTCAGAAGCTCTGGAGGCCAACCACAGCTACGCTGTGTAGACAGAGTTTACCATTGCTGCTAACGTGTTCTATTCATTCAGTCAGTGCAATGTACGTGCCCTGTTGTGATTTCCAGAATTAAGCCAGACTGCAGACTTAGGGGCAGGTGAGGAGTTTGGTTTTTTTTTTTTTCTCAGTCTAATTACCAGGGGTCATGAAACAAGGTTTTTTTCCCTCTTTAATCTGACCATAGTCACTATCTAAGACTGACGGCACCATGCTACCTTCTTTGATTTTTCATGTTCTCTTCCTTCAGCATATTATAATTGTTACTTTTAAGTTGTTCAATGCAGCTGCTGAATTTGTTGCAGGCTGCTGATCAGTGTTGTGTAGTAGTAGTATTTGAAGTAGAAATTCTGTGAACCCTGCAAAGGTAGAAACTTATCACTATATATGGTTTTACAGGTCTTGACACAATAACAAGATGGTGCCCATATATCAGATATTCATAGACCTGTAAATTTAGCAGAATTATCTGACAACCTAACTTATTATGGCTTCTTGTAAGCTTAGTAGAAGAATAAAATTCTGTTTTTCTGAGAAAATCTTGAGACATTCAGTGGAATGCAAACAATTTGTTCTCAATCCTTGGAAATTGTCACCAACTAAAAGTATGGAATAGTTTCTGTCTTGAAAAACAGAAGCAACCTCTTTGCCACAGTTTGTTCTGTTATTGGTGATGTAGAAGTTAAGTAAAGGTACAATCTCAGTCCTGCTTACTCACTGTGGCTTTGATGGTGCTATGGGCAGAGCTAGCAAGTACTATTAGCCATGGTACTATCTCAGGGACCCCACTGCCCCAGAGTCCAGATACCACAGAGCATTCCTGATGGCATCAAGGTGCTGAGAAGACAACAGGCACGTCAGAAGACCCAGCTCATTGAAAAAGCTGCCTACATCCCTTAACTGGCAAGAGTACAGCATAGCTTAGTCTCAAACAAGGGAATAGAAGTGGAAACTGATTTTTCCAGATCTTAAAGATATTTTCATCATGTGATATACACAGGATCAAATCATCTGGACTTTTTATTTTACTCTTGATCCCTCAAAATCTGACCAAAGCTTTGGCTGTCACTCTTTCCAGAATCTATCCTATAGTGGTTGTAGTAATGACATGCTGTCTCTTCGGTACTGGAAATTTTTTTTCAGCTTGTATATCTCGAGTAGCAAGATAATTCAGGAAGAAATAGGGGCAAAAAGAAGGATACTTATCTTTCAGCATTTGCCTATACCTCCCAGTAATCTTAAAAACAAAAGCAATCCACAACCTCTTAAATCATGGATTGATGATGAAAATTTCTTGCAATCATCAATTTCTTATGGCAGAATACCCAGCAAGATTGGATATGGATGGAAACTTACAAGACAGGGGTTTTTATGACAGGTGTAAATATGCTTCTTTCCCTTAAGTGCTCACAAATATCACAGTAAAACATGTTGACAAGTTCGACAGGACCGTATTTATACTAGGGTGATTAAAATACAGCTTATCAAGTGCTATAAGGCCAGGTGCACACTTTGGAGAAAAAAATGCAAAGACAATGTGAGTCGAGCTGATCAATGAGGTCTTCTTTTCAGAATCAGCTCAAAAGGGAAGGATACTGCAGTAGTTTTTGTTTTCCAAGTTGGGGAACTGCCAAAATAGCGTCTTTTTCCTCCCACAATGTGTCAGCAACAGCAACACAGACATTTCAACTTACTTCAAACCACTGTTAAATCTCTACCAACACGTCCAAAGTAATTTTCTCCAACCAGCTTCCAGCTGCCCTTTTGAAGCCACAGCAGCATTACAGAGGTGAAAAGCTCTAACTCCTGCTTGTGCTCCTGTGAGTCACACATGTTTCAAGGTGTTTATTTTTCTGAGAAAGTATTTCAATTTGCCACTTACAGTTAAGACGCATTTACCACCAAATTTTTGGAGCTAGAACTAAGCTTCTTCAACAGCTAATGTCCCTGGCAATCTAATCATGGAATTAAAAGTGTCACCGATAAAGCAGATTTTCATTCTGCTAAGGGTTTATTCATAATATTTGCTGTTAAAACATTGCAGATGCTGTAGATAGTCTATTGATTTTTCTTTAAAAATCTATGCAAAGACAAAGACCTTAGTCTTAATCTTTAAAACAAGTTATTTCCGTCACTGAATTAAAAAAACCAAAAAACAGTAGTTCAAGGAATGCCAGTCATTTTTTTTAATAACAATCCCCAGCCTGCAGGTCAGAAACAGCTTTATATGTTTCCTACAAAATATCCATGTTATCTAAAAAAGGAAAAAAATGGTGTTGAATGTCAATGCCCATGACAGTTAACAGTGGGATTTCTTTAAATGTAACTGTCTAAAAATTCAAGGATTAGGCTAATAGATGTTTTTCTCTGTTCTTTTAGGAGGCAAATCACTTTGTTTTACTTCACAGTGCAGTCAGCTATAAATCATATCCAATGGTTAGCAGTGGAGAGCCCTTAGACCATTGATGTTGAGTGACTCCCTTTGCCTGCAGGACATGCATCTGTCCATGTGCTACTGAAACAACACTGTTTAAGTCTAAAACACATTTTTTAAATATTGTCATAAGACACCTGCTTGTTCTCACCCAGGTCTATGTGAAATCCCAGTGTACTCATGAGCAAGGTAGAGGCTGAGCACCACAGAGGACTGAGTATGAAAAAGAGTTTTACATATTAGATGCTATGAAATGCCTTTGGTGGCAAAGGTATTCATGTTAATCAGAAGATTATGCCTACATCCTCCAGAAATGCCTACATTTCTGGAGGATGCAGATATTCAGTCTTAAGCAGTAAGACATTAAAGGGGAAGACACTGAAGGATTCTGAGATCTATGTTCTTTCCTAACCATTTTCCTTTTCCAGATCTTTTACCAATAACATGAGCCACAAAACAATACCTGCAACTACTGTTATTTTGATTATTTTTAAGTCAACAAGAGAATAAATAAATAACACAAGCAAATGTATTTCTCCACTTAGTTGATTTGGAAGGTTTTAGGTCACGTCTGCTCCCATCAGCCTCTACCATATTCAGATACTAAACCATCTGGGACATATTGAGAAATATATACATAAGGGAATTCTAATAGAGGAATGTCATAAAGTGGGTCACTCACTAAACCTCTTCAGTGGAAAACTAAGCAGAAATTGGCCTATATGATAGAGGAGCATTAAATATGTTTGGATGAGTGACTGCATCAGAGTGTGGATCTGAAGGTAGGAGTGTGCAGAAAGCAGAGCTTGCATCCTCTTGTAAGTAATTACATTGACTCACAAGTGTGGGGAGCATGTTTTCTAATTATTTCTTATACCTCATGGACTTTCAGTTTGAATTGTTGACTCATTCTCCAGTTTTCCATTTTTACAGATAAAATGTGGAAGATTTTGTTCATTGCTACCTACAAGGTGATGTATATTCACAGCAAACTAACATTTAAAGCTGCTTTCCTCATCATAGCAAACTGTTGCAGATGTGCACTTCCCTTCAAGAGAGAAGCAACAGTAAACTTTATTGATATTAAAAAGTTCAGTTGGTAAATGCAACCGTGTTATGACAAGATTTGATGGCAAGGTACACTCAATTATTTACTGCATAGATGACAGCAACAGACAAAACCCTCAGGGAAACCCTCCCATTGAGTTATGAGGTTCAGAAAGGACCCTAATTCTTTCTAAATTACTTCTCTGAGGAGATTCTGGGTGCATCTGGATTCAGATTTCATTCCAAACTTGGTCAAATATTAAGTTTATAATTTATCATTTATGTCTAAACAATTATTTATACACAACCAATCCTTTATACCACTTGGCTAAGATTTCAGAGTTTCAGCATGCTTGGTCACAATTCACTTAATAAGATTTTGATGTGATAAGGAGTCTCTCAAACTTGAGCAGTCATCTTGAGAAGCACAGGGACCCCATTCCCTGCTCAAGGGGAGGTCCAGCTGGGCAGCCCACTGCCATGCAGGAGAGCACACTGTCATGCCAACACTGGCAATTACACAACAGATAATGCACTTTTTATGTCCAATAACTATGATACTGTGTAATTCCCAAGACTTTCTCAGTCTTTAATATACAAGACAATTAAGAGTATTAACAAATATGACAAATATACATAAAAAGCCTAAAATTAGGGGGGAAGAAATAAGTACTGCCTTGCTAATTTGTTCCATGTTTTCAACAGCCGTCAATCTGAAATGTCAATCTGAAATGAATTATTGGGAATTAAGCAAGAAAGACAAGCCTCATACAATTTTGAATGTGTTAGGCCTTAAGCTAAATACTGTTTGCAGTTCATATCTTCTCATAGTAATCCTTGTTCATCTTTATTTATCATGCATGTTCAATAACAGAAAACAAAGGAAGAATGTCATTATATTAGGTACCAAATCTATCAGGGGGTGGTATTCTACTGCATTGTTGTGACAATTTAGAAAAAGTGATGTCTGTAAAGTGATGTCTTCTTTTTAAAAGCCATTGTGATCTGAGGCTAGTGAAGGATATAAAAGAAGGTGGCATTATTAACAGCAAAACTTAGGTGTAGATTATGAGGTGGGACCACTGCCACCAAGTGGAAATAAGATTTGCATCAGTTCACATCAGAGGTCCATCATATTCTGTTTCAGGCTGTGTCATCCACTAGTGAGAATGTTTCAAAAGCTAGTCCAATTTTTGTACAACTTCAAACAGATTATCCCTTGGGGCATAGATACAGGAAAACTGTAAACAGTCTGTCTCTTGGGATATAGATATGGGATCTGGGATTCCCCAAAATTCTGTCAATAGGAGGTTTATTTGCATAGGCAGAGACACATATATATTTAGTTGAGCTAATGCAACTGCCTTTCATTAGCATATAATTAGTTTTATAATCCTGTTCATTTCTTGGTTTTTATTTCTTGCAACAGTGAGTAGGCCTCATTAGATACTAAGCACTTTAAATAGTACTTTTGACAAATTTTAATCTGCTTCTCCTTCAAACTTCATTGAGTTCCATTTTTTAAATTAGGAAAATGCTCACAACATATTAAATTTTTTCATTTCAATTTGCATTAACTACTGCATAGGTCAGAATTTAATTGCATTTGTTAACATATTGCCCATTCATATTGTTAAAAATGCTTTTGGTCATGTTCACGTGTAAAAATTTTGGGTTCTAACTAGAATAACTTGGGAACATGTATATTACTGTACTGTGTTCTTCTACGGACACTCTTTGTCATCTTGGATGAATTACCTACTCTACTAAATTCATCACTTCTGTCAGCATTCATCTTCCATAAACTGGGAATAAAATTTCCCGATATCAAAATGGTTGATGCCAGGATAAAATCTCTAAATGGCAATGAAATGCTGAGGGCCCTTCTAGTAGGCAAAGATTTGGAAAATCACTTGAATAAGATGAATCAACTAATAAAACAAGTATTCAATAGGTTGATAGATGAACCTGTAGACCTCAATATAATTTTCCTTATCAAACTCATTAACTTCTTTTCCCATGAAGCCAGCACTGTAAAAATAGGACTGTTATCTAAATTGTTTTTTTAAAAAACATCAGAAATTAACATGGTTATGTTCAGAAGCACAGATGCATTTCCTTGCCTAAAACTAAAAAATGCTGATGTGCTACTGGTACATACTCATCACATCTCACTGGATTATTTAGTATATGCCTAAACTGTGACAGAATTTTGATTCAGACCTGCTCAGGGAGCTAATTCATCCATGGATAATCACCAAACCCTGCAGGTTGATCTACTCAGTTCATGTTGAAAAGAGGGTCACTCTACAAATGCACAGCAGTAATCCCTTTTTATTTCTTGCAGGGTCTGTTAAGAACTGCAAATATCAGAGAGCTGAAATATTTGAGTAGATTATACTTTTTTTACCCTTCCAAATCTTTTAAGATGTAATTGTAAGAAAGAGCCTTTTTTTTTTTTTTTTTTCTTTTTTTTTTTTTCTTTTTTTTTTTCTTTTTCTTTTTGTAGAGGCTAGGGAGGTTCTTCTACTGGGTAGAGTTGTTCTGTGAAACTTTTCACAATTAAATCTGCATATGGATCCATCACCTAAATCGTCTTCATTAGAGAAAGTAAAGTGACAGAAATGTCTCCAATATGGAGCTAAAGGGGTCAAGAAGGAATAACTCTGTTTGTATGCGTGTCCAAACAGTTGCTTTTTTTCTGTGTTTAGAAAAGGCTTTAGGCAAAGAAATTAGATTGAATTTTTTTCCTTACCTTTTCAGACATTCCTTCAAACTAGAGCTTTCCTTGGAAAGCTTTTTGCTTAAAGTGAATTAATTGGCTGAAAGTGAAATGAAGCTTGCTTCTAAAGCCACAGAGTATGCACTGCTTTTCCACCAAGAGAAGGCTGACTAGTACATAGAAATTTATCACAAGTCATACAAAATTTTCACTTAGAGCCCTCCATTCTCAGATCTGTTATCACTAGAGAATTTCAGACTAAACATGGAAATATAAAAATGCAAGTCTCAAACACCGTAGGCTTCCAAAAACCAAAGGTGGATTGTTTTTAATAATCCTAAGATAAGTCTGTGTGATAATCATTATTTCTAACAGTTTCAGATGTTTGCAAAATTGGAACTGGAAACAATCCCAAGAGATTCCATCCTTCTACTTCTGGGTGATACTAGCTATGCCTACATCACTCCTGATGGATGTCCTTAAAAATATGCAATGAGGAATATTCCCCATATTCCCCTTCTCAACCAGGTGTCTTTTCACTGATCTTGCCATTTAGAAATTTTTTCAACTTGATTCAGCTAGGTTAATAGCTATTATATCTTGTCTAATTTAATTTTGCGTATTGTAAAAAAATTCTTTGCAGCTGACATTTTAAATACTTGTAAACCAGAATCATTTTTCTACTAAATCTTACTTTGTTGAGACTAGACAGCCCCAGTTCCTCCAGGTCCTTCTTAGAGGTAGTGTTTGTTAGATTTCAGCACATCACGGCTGCTTTGTGTTGGACTCTCTGTTAACATGCATCTGGACATAGAGCTCTAGCTGAGGTCTAACTGTGCTGGGCAGAGCAGGCTTGCATTCTGTACTGAGGCTATTGCATATGCTTTCAGTCCTGTCCTATTTCTCTGCTGTCTTGACAGAACCTTGGTTCTGTTAGCCCATGGCCAGCCTGTCCAGGGGGAGACTAGATTTGCGATGATCCTTGGATCCTTTCCCTCAGCTATGTTTACTTGCTTTATTATTGTCATTTCTGATATTGTCACTGATTTTTTCCTAAAATTAGGATTTGGACCTTATTTTCTTTGGACTGAATTCCATTTTGGTTTTTTCATATAATTCTTTTCTAGGACCTTTTCTAGGTCTTTTCATATAATTCTGATTTCTAGGTCTACAGCATCCTCACATCAGTGTCAGATCAGGATCAAGTGCAGATTTCATGAGAATCCTTTCTGTTCTGTCTTCCAAGATATTAATGAAGCATCATGGACAAATGTCTCTGGATCCCTCCTTACCATGTTTTTTTCTTTTGTAGAGAGCTTGGGTGCATTCTGTGGCCTCGCAGTGCCCCAATCTCTTGAATGGAAAGACAAACAAGAGGTGTGTCTTTCAGCTCAAAAGTGGCAAATTTCTTACCATCAGTCAGTGTTCCTTTCCAGTTTAAAAATGCTGTCATTTAAACACAAAATGCATACTCCATATAGTTCTTAAGTTTGGTATGCTTTTCCAACTTGCATATACTTCTCATCTTAGTCAGAAATGTTGGGAATTCTATTACTTAGGCGTATTTTAAATATCCCAAACATTTTCAGGTTTTAGATTCACTGGAAATGGTTGACTATTTTTCACATAGTAATAATTTCAGTACTCTCTTGGCATCTTTTAGAAAATATACATGTGAATTTATGAATGTAACCAAATATCCACAAAATGAGTTTGTGTGGAAACCACTACATTGTGGTTTAGGATCATAAAATGCCCTTTAGTGATAAATCTAACTCCCCCCATATTGTAAGAACTTTACTTTATGCTAAATCTCTAATTAGATTCTTTGTCATGAAAATTTAACAATTGCGAACTGCATAGTTTTCACATTGCTTTTGCATTCACCACTCCACATGCATATTTTAATTTTTCATTTTTCAGAAGGCAGTAACTATTCTATTAATATTACATTAAACAAGAGTGTTCTACAAGCTTTTAGGAGCACAGTACCCTTGTTCTTGCGCAATAGACTCCAGGGACATGCAGAAAATGAGCCTGTCTTCAATATGGTTTTGCTCATCCATAAGTTTGTTTTCAAGGAAACAGTGCTAGAACTCACTTAGGATTGCTAAAAAGCCTCACTTTTGATCCTCTAAGGATAGATGACAAGATTGTAGTTCATGAAAGAGAGAGGTATTTATGTTGTACACAATAGGGATAAAATCCTTTCAGAAAGCAAGCTAACAGCCCTATGGAAAGACAGAGGTTGACCACAACATGCCAATTCCTCCAGGAGGAGGCTGTAGGAAGCCCTGTTGAAAATCTTGGAGAAATGCAGGTAGACAATGTCCACCCCACAGTGCCTGAGCAGGTTACTTTTTCACAGAAGGCAATCAGGTTTGTCCAGTAAGATTTGCCTTTGGTGAATCCAAAAGTTTTTCCCAATCTTGGGCTTCATCTTACCTATGACAGCCCCCGGGAGGATTCATTTAGTAACTTTCCCAGGGACTGGAGTAAGACGAATGGGTCTGTAATCTCCTGGCTCATCCATTGGAGATCCTCCAGTTGTCAGCCTAAAGACTAGGTGGACAAAAGTGTTCACTGGTAAACTCCTCCAGGTCTTCTAAAGGTACTTTGGAATACGCTAGGACTTCCTAATCCCTTACAATATTTAGTGGATAGGCAAAGCTCCTGACACTTTGTCAGGAGTGGCCAGGTTACTAAATGAGTTGCTTGGATTCATGGTTGTGTCACCTGCAGAATGTGATTCAATAGATGTTGCCAGATGACAAATCTGGCATCAAAAAGATGACTGAAGAACAGCCTCTCCAAAAGACTAGTGGTATTTCTCCTTCCCTTAACTTTATCAAGTATTCAGTGATATCATTGCTAAAAAGTGAGAAGACAGGCTCCACTCCTTATTCCTAAATTTACTGTTACTCAGCTGGATGCTGTTACTACTGCCAGTGTTCTGTTCCAGGCTGATTGTAACCCTGATGTCCCATCTTGGCCATGACCACCTAGATGGAGAGCTGTGTTCTTTTGCTCGCTCTGTGTTTTGCCAGGAGATGTTGAAAAAACTGAAACTTCATCTGAGAAGTCATCTTGGGAAATCAGTGATTAAATTGAAATAGGAGAGGAAGGAATAGAAGCCAAGTCTCACACAATCTAAGTTCTTGGTCTGTCAGTAATCTCCTCTTTTGGCTGCCATAGCCAGTTCCCTGAAAGTATTCAGGGTTACAGTTGCTAAGTAAAGTCAAAAATCTTTCTTATTTAGTTCCTAATCCTTCGTGAGAAACTAGTTCTGGAAGACATAGTCCTCATTTTTGATGGAGAAACCTGAATGTCTTAGTGCTCTAGCCTTCATAAAGGTGATGTAAGCTGTATATTCACAGTAGGTCCACCAAGTCCTAGAAATTCCACCTGGAACTTCAAGGCCAGATTTTGACTTGAAAATTCCACCAGAATTATATATGCAGACATCTGCAGAATTTCAACATTGTTATCCTAAGTGTTGAAAACTGCAGTGTTCAGTAATACAATGCATATGTTTTGTTGAAAGGACTCTGGTGCTTCTCCATTTCACAAAAGATTTATTTTGATTTAAAACCCGTAACTAATTAGCTACTTCCTGAATAAATTCATTTCATGGGAAAATGTTACTTAGCCCAGTATGCGTTGTCAGAAATATATTTTTTAACAAAAAAATGATACGAGGCAAGGCAGTTTTCTCACAGTTTCCTGGATTGCCTCAGTATCCCATATTTTCAGACAGATCTGCACCACACTGAGATAATGGTATGATGATTTCGGTTTCCCCATTCCCAAGCCATCTTCTGGGAGCCACAGGTCCCAGCAGATTACAGACTCAGGTTAGAGACCTGGAGATCCTGATGTCCCTTCTGTCCTGTCATTACTCTGGTGTTTTTCAGAAAGACCTCCACATAGGCTCCTTCAAGACCAGGATACAGGGATTTCTGACTTGACCTGTCCAGGGGTGAAGTGCCAGTCCCAGCATCCATGGTTTGGATGCGCTTTGCCATACCAGGGGTCTCAGTTGATCTACCATGGAGCCAGGATTTAACTAGAGATATAAACCACATTATCTCAGTCTACTTTAGAGGCATTGTGGTTCCTGTAAACTTTACTTCTACAAATAGTAGAAATGAGCAATAGACAGAAATTTCAATTTCAGTGAGCGTACACACACCAATAGTCATATCTGAAACAATATATCAGCATTTTCTGATGCAAAAATTTCATCCAAATTTCTGGTTCCCAGGGAAATTAGGGAAACCTTTTGTTTAGATTATTTGCTTCTCCTATCTATTCAGCTTAGACCAGAATAAAATGGAAGAAATAAACACAACAGAAAATTTGCCTCATTCTACCTTCATCTCCTTGAGCTTTACCTGAAGCCTAGATTCATAAAGTTTCTCAAAGCTATAAACAGAACTGACTGCTGTATTTGGATGGATTTTTAAGTGTATAAAACACATTTGTTAAAGGCATTCTAAAAGCCACATTACTCAGGAAATGACAGGTTTTGTTTTGCAACATTTTGTACATATACATTAGAAGGTCGTGTCACTTCAAATGAGAAGTGACAGGGCAATTAAATACAGGTTTAAAATAACTTTTCTTCATATATAAAGAAATAATAAACCTGACATCCCCTACCTTAAAAACATTAATTTTCAATTCTTACTCTTATTATTTAAAAATAATGGAAGCTGCCAGTTGTATCTTCCAGAAGAGTGAAAGCATTTTTCTACATAGAGGTTGACTGTATTCACTTGCAAGAATAGAAGGTGATTATATGTTCTGAAAACCACAAATTAGAGCCAGCATATGGAATGATGTGTCTGTGATGAAGGAAAAAAATAGAAATGTGCTATCATTTTTTTTGTGTTCAAAATATAACAAAACTTAAAATCAGATTGCATTTACTAAAAAAGAAACAAAAGATTAGTAGCTTGATTCAAAGGCATACATTTTCCCTTTCTTCTATAATGCTGTTGTAAAATAATCTACTTAGTAATTTTATTTCTGAAATTGCAAATTAGATTTTTTTCTACACTAAAGCAAAACAGAAAATCATAACAGTTAATAATTGTATTTTTAATGCCAGAAATTAAAAGCTCATTAGAAAGAAAAAGTTGCCACATTTTGTACAGTGTTAGAAGGCAAGTTTGTTTGGCAGCCAAGACGTATAACTCCCATCTGCAAAAAATGTGCAAATTCTCCTCCATAAATTATGATAAAAAGAATAATCATAATATCACTACTGAATACTAGACTTTAAAAAATGCATTTTACAATACAAGAGTCAATTAATTATTTGGGGTTTTTCCAAAATATTGATGATCTATCACTTTAGAGCACAAGCCTGCATTCAGGATGCTCTATTGGATGTTCTTCATTTCTGTAATGCCAGCAGAAATCAGATAGCAATTCAGCCACTCTTCTCAAGCTTCAACAGACCAAACAGAAGGGGACTACCTACCCCTGTGGCACAGCTAACCTAAGAGACAGACTTTTTGACTTAAGAATTTGTTTGCAATATCAACAACTGTTGTAGTTAAACTTAGTCCTGTTTATTACTTTGACTTCATAACAAACCAGCTACTCCTAGTGAATTGAAATTTTCTCCTGAAATTTAACCAACCTTCCAGTACGTTTGGTGTTGGAAGTCTGATGGACTGGAGCAGTGTCTGTGATATGGATGAGCACAGCCTCACTGGTTTCCCTGATGTAACTTCTGTCCACTGTACCTACTTCCATTTTTTAGGTCTTATGCAATAGCTTACTTAAAAATACTTTGAAGCAGAAACCATCTTCTCCTCTGGCATTAGTACTAATCTCTAATACACTTGGGGCCATGCTCTCTTTTCCAGAGTCTGCTGCTGAAATTATTCCTATGTCTATTCAAAGCCTGGGAAGCTTAACACTAGGCAGCCTGATTTGTTTAGCACTCTCTTGAATCTAAATGCCAGCAAAATTGCAGACAAGCTTAACAGAGCTATTTGCAAAGGAAATTAATAAAGAGTTCATTAAGAGAATGGTATGAGGTTCATTGCGTCTGGAGAAAATGATACAACTTTGTAGTATAAAATCTGTAGAATTGTATTTATTTTTAAACGAATGTGTGTTTTACTCTGTTTATTAGCTACAGAATGAGATTATTGTTAAACTAATTTATAAATAATTTATGTATTATTTAAAGACTGAAAAAAAAAAAAGAGAGGAACTATTATCTTTTGATGATGATACTTTTATTCTCACTTTTTTATCATCAATTTATGGGTAAGCCTTTATGCCATAAAAGAGTAAGCTGAAGGGAATAGATATAAGATTCATTACCATTCCAAAACTGGTGGTCTCTCAGATGACATGAAAGGAAATACAAAAACACACAAGGGAATTGGACATGGCATTTTTTGATACTTTGAGCTGTGTGAAGGTGTTCCTAAGTAGGAGCTGTTCAGAAGAGTTATGCTGACAGTCACTGATCAAAAGAATCAGTAACATTTATGATGCCAAATGCCTAATGCAGTATAATTCATGGCAGATCTAGGCTTCAATAAATCACATCAGAATCTGGTGAAATCAGAGGAAGGTGACACTCCTGATTATATTCCACCTGAGGTTTTTCTGTAAAGCAACTAAGCTGGAGATATGTATGAAAAAACTTGTCACCATCCTGATAAGTAAGCACAACTGTTAGGTTCATTTCTATGTATCCTAAGAAGAAATCTGGAGCAGAGTGGGAAATCAGCATGATTTTTAAAAATCATCTCACTGATCCAGTGTAATGGCAACAAAGGAACCCTTAGCTCGAATAGTCGATCTATTTTTCTATCTCATATGGCTGCTTATGTCCCAGAATTTTACTGCTGATGTTACTTTGGGGATTTTTGTTCACTTTATGTTTGAGATGTGGCAAGTACTGAGACAGAAGGCTCAAACTTCATTCCAAATGAAATAGAAAGGATCTTGGTGTGTGTCCATTAAAAGATCTTTCAAGATTCATGGAGTATATACCAAAACACAAGTACTAATATTAGGTCCCTCCAACAGACTCAATTACAAACAGATCAATCCTTTAGCATGAAGAGAGTTTCTGTGCATTATAATGAGCAGTTTCTTGGAAAGAGTAAAACCATGGAAAAATAACAAACAAATAATCTGTATTTAGCCCAGAGAGAAAAACAGTACCAGGCTGAAAGAGTAAGTAATAAATATCAAACCAATGATCAGACAAAAAAGCTGAACCACCTTGACAAGGCAAAAAAAAAAGGTTGTTCAAAAACAGTGGCATGTGCCTGTCTAGGAGATTCGTATTAGCCAAACCTGAATTCCATATGTATTGTCAAAGAACAATCACCTACCAAACTAAACTCTTCAGTTCCTGTCACTGGTTTTAGTAGGCTTATTCTGAACAATAGTATTTCAAGTTGTGCTGGCATTTAGAGAGTCAGTGGTGGAATCTGAAATGCAGCACAGGTATAATCCATGAAGCACCCTGCAGTCTTGACTCCCAGAGGTATGTTAATCCTCTCCCCGCCACTGCCACAAGGTTTTCTTTCAAGAGGAAACAAACTGTAGGAGATAGGCTCTGATACCTGAGCCTTGTCACAGCATGTGTTCAGGAAATGTCCTTGGCCCCTCAGAGTCAACAAGTCCAGTGGACAGTGGAGAATGAATGTTGGGAAGCTGATCTGTATCACAGCTACGTATCTATTCTACTATGGGCACTGTAAGGGTGATACAATGTTCCTCAGACCTGTTTCTTTTTTCTTAGTCAGTGTAATGTTAGCTGTGTTTGAAGACTTGAAATTGTGTTATCCCAAGGCAGTTCACAGAAATGTAGCCACATTATTTCAGTATCACTGTTCCTAGTCAGACACCTGTATGCCTGCTAACTGTGATGAATCTCTGTCCTCATGCTGGAAGGGTTTTGTTTCTCTCTACACCTTGTTTCATCTCAGCTCATGGAGTGTAATAGCATTTCACCTTGTTTTTAGGGAGAACAATAAAGATACTACCTAGCTGACATACAACTAGACAGCAGAGCAAGGACAGCACAGCAGCCCAGTACAGCTGGCTGCAGTTGCAGTTTCTCTGTGAGCATGCTGTCAGAGACTGAAACAGTTCATGCCTCAAATAATGATATAAATTATTTGCTCATTATAACAAAAAACATATAAACAAGCTACAACCAAAGAAGCCTCCCTGAAAACACCTGACTGGCACTTTGGACTGAAAGTCAAACTGCTGAGATTAGGTAAAGGGAAAAACTCATTCTCCAATCACCTGAAACCAACAAGGAAACAAGGAAAAGAATGCGACCCAAACCCAGCAGCCCTGCCAAGAATAATCTTTGGCTTGCTTCAGGGTGGGGCAGGCTGTAGCCCACAGACCCCTTTGCTGGGAGCAGGTTTGCAAAGATTTCCCCCTGAGCTGAGGAAGTTTTGGTGTGTTGTAACCTCTGCAGTGAGCCCATCCTCCCTTACACAAAAGGGCTGTGGAACCCCAAACCCAGGGAATGTCACATCCATGGGACTTTCACAGAGAGGCAGCTGAGGGGGTGCATTAATCCATCAAAGGCCCCCGAAGTGCCCCTAGAGCCATTCCTGAGGCCTTGCACCTCAGGGCTGCACGGGATGCAACAAATGTGGAGTCTGTTGTAAGAGACAAGGAGGTGCCAGGGTTTTCCTGCCTGGCCTGAGTGTATATTAACCTAACAGATTCTATGCTTTTTAGGGGGACCTTCACCACCAAGAAGATCAGCTGGAGAGCATCAGCAGAGCATCATTGGGATCCACAGAGTGGTGATATTTTCCTTATTCTGTCCCTGTTACTCTCTTTCTGTCCCCCCAACCTATGTCTTTCTTTCTCTCCTATTTACTATCAAATGAAACACACACTATTGTCACTGGCATATGGTCTCATTTGCACTTTAATTTGGGCAGAGGCATTTCTAAGAACCCTAGTAATTGGATCTTGACACGTGCCAGAGAGGAGAAACATGAGGGACTTTGCCAGTGGGAGTGAGTATCCTTCTCCTCTTTTACTGCTTGTCTGGCAAGTGTGAAGGAGCCAGGCTCACTTATGTCCACTGCCTATGAGTGCACATGTGTGTGTTCTGTTGCTCAGCCATTAGACAGAGTCCTAGTAAGCATAACTTACACACACCAAACATAATAAAATGTGGGACCACACTGAAAATGCAAAAAGAAGGAAGGTGTGTGACTTGAGATCAGAAAGCTACTTTCAGCAGGCCCTTTCCAGGGTTTTCAGTGTACACTTCTTTATTTTGTTTAGACAGCTCCAAGGTAAGAGTAGCGTAACTTACAAGTTTGCTAGCAACAAGGTTCTCTCCTACCAGCTTGGGCTGTGACATTGGAAACTCCAGACTCAGTCTAAACTCCACTGAGATATCACTAACAGGTTCTCTGGAGGAAATGACCAGTAACTGCTAAAGCTCACAGCAGAGATGACAGAGGCTGACAATAAACCAGTATCTGCACTCAAGAGTATGTGCTCCTTTTTCCCAAGACTTCCATTCTGGGGCAATGTAATACCTATACCTCCTAGATGACACACCTGACTATAGTCCCTTTTATCGTTTGCTTTCCTCTTCCAGGTGCTTTCAGTGTTTTTATTTTTTTTCCTTTGCTTCTGGCCCACAGAACTTGCTTAGTTAGGCAGAAAGGAGAATCTCCCAAATGTTGCATACATTCTGCGCACTTTCATACCAATAGATTGCACTACATTTAATTCCAAAGCTTTTAAAACTGACTACTATTCATTAGTGTCTACATATGGGTACATGTCCCAGCTTGAACTGTTTCAAACATCTCCTGAGCAGAGGATTTTTTGCCGACCATCAGCATACAACCACCATTTGTCTCCTTATGCAGTGCATTCTCCTATAATCAACTTACTGCTGAAATACTGTATATACATATCGAAATTAATTCCTCCTCAAGATTGGTCTTCAGATTCCACCATATCGGCCAAAAGCTGCTTTGCTCACTATCGTTTTCCACTTGTTAATTAATTAGAGAAAGTCACAAGAAGTACCAGCTAAGTATTTTTGGGGGGCTTAATGAATGAGTCTATTAATTTAAGAAGATTTAGCAATTATGCATTCTCTAATATTGATTTCCACTAAATCCTATCTGGAAATTAAGGAGATTGATAATAAAACCTTTTATTCCATTCCACTACAATATATCTAATGAATAAATTGGCTGCATGCACATCCTTAGAACTAGACTCATTTAGCAATAAATGGTGCAACACAAAGGAGCACATTGTAATTGAAATTAAGGAGGGTGAAAAGCAGGTGTAGGCTGAACTCAGTAATATGCTAATCAAGCACAATGGAGAAAGGAAATTTCATGTGGTGTAGATTTTTTTTCCTCTGACATTCAAAGAATTTAATTTTCCAAGTTCTTTTATTTTTGTGTAGCCAGTTCCTGTTTGTTGGGTTCCTCAGCCTGCTGTTTCAAAAAAAAAAAAATTCTCATGTACAGAGCAGGACACTGTGAGCTGAATCCTGTTGGGAGAAAAAAAAAAGAAAAAAAGAAAAAAAAAATCCAGAATTAATTTTGAAAGTTGCTGGCAACACATTTCTTCTACTTCAGATTATTTCTATTCCAAAGCAACAGAAGAGGGGAATGATTTCCATTAATGCAGAAAATGCATCATGGCACTAAGAGAAAGGACATAGTAGATGAAAAAAAAACCAAAAATGGAAAAAGAAAAGCTCAAATACTCAGCCTCCTTCATCTTCCAGAATGAAGTTATAATTGATTCATGTAAGACTTGTATCTCTGGTCATTTAATTTCAAGAGTGGCAATATAATCCATTCAGATCTTTGGAGAGTGGTCAGCACCAAGAATCTCTCATAGCCCATTTGTAAATTCTTCTTTTAATGTCAGTAAACCTCACACATCTGAACAATCTTTGAGGATTGAGTTGAAATAGTAAATTGTCTTAGCATTTCCTCTCCTAGGAAGCAGAAAACATTTTTTTTTATTCTTTAGTGGCTTCTGAACCTTCAGTCAACATATGTTTTTCCTTTCCATTTTGTTTCTTTTTGATTCAGTCTTCTTGAATGTCTGCTACATCTTGACTGCACACACGAAGTTCAAATATCTAGCAGAAAAGATACCAAGGACCTGACTTAAAACCCATATATGTTAATTCATTTAAGACTCCCACTGGTTTTAATAAAATTTTGATTAAGCAATGTGATTATTCAAATTAGCTTAAATGTACTGTATAATATATCTTAGTTTGTTTTATTGTGTTAAAATTCATCTCTTCTTGCCCAAGGGAAAAAAACACATATAAGCGAGACTCCAGCCTTTTTAGACTGAGGTCTTCAGAAACCAACGTCAATATCAGAATCAAACATCAAACACCAGAAGTGCAAAAAAATGAAATATTAATTCCCAAATCAATTATTTCCATTATTTTTTACTTATTATTACATTATTATTAATAGAATGTGTAATAAAAATCTGTCTTGACAGTAATTCATTTAATGTTAATAACAAAGATTCAAATAATACTAAATTCATAGGGACCATGTCAAAACAACTCATTGTGGCTTGACAGTGTATATACAAAGGCCACTAAAAGTTAATGATTTCATTCTCAGCAGTCATTTTGTGAAGTAAGAAAGTATTACTGTCATTGTAAAGACAGCAGAAAGAAAGTAGGTCATTTTCTGGAGTACAGAGCACAGAATGATAGAGCCAAAATGAGAACTCAGAGAATTTTATAAGCTATTCCTAGGCTTTCCCCGTGTAGCCATCTAGATATATCTTTCACCATTTGATAGGGATTAACTTTTTCAGCCCCATATATGAATCACATATGAAGAGTTGCATCTTACATAACTTACTGAATAAAACAACTGTAATCACGGATAAATTGCATCCTTAAATAATATTTGTAATATGTGAATTAGCACGAGAGCTTTGAACACAAATTATGTATGATGAGGAGTCTATGAAGATAGACCCTTCTCTAGAAGTCACTCTTCTTGTCCCTCCATTTACATCTTTGCTCCTTTCAGACCCATTACCACGGAAATAGAGGCATTGGCAGAGATCCAAGGACAAGCTGACTGGAGAAAGCAGCACAGAGGGAATGGAAACTGCTAAGCATGGCTGTTGAGAAAGCAAAGGGGTGGGGAAAAGTAGTCTAGAAAACATGAAATATTGAGGTGTCTGTCCCAGGACATGGGAAGACAGAGAATCCATAAAATCAGTCTTTTAACAACATCCTTATGTTCATACACACACAGGTACATTGTCCTCAGTTTCTCCCTCCAACAACTGCAGCTCTCTCAGGGTGTGAGGAGGAGGGATAACTCTTTCCCTTGCAGTGGTTGCAGTTCTTTTAAAAGGCCTCTCAAGCACATTTAGCTTTGCATTTGCATACTCATATACCATACACTGATGCTCAGTCCCACATTTTCTGCAGCTGAGACATGAATATACAGTAAATCTGGGGGTAGTTATTTTGGTATGATGAAGTCAGCATAATACAGCTGAAAGTGAGAGAAAGCTGCCAAACTTGTATCTTTGATACACCTGAAAGTAAAAATCTCAGAAGAGAAATTTCAGTGTTCTGCTAAGTAGCTCAACAGCTAATAGGTTGGGTAATGTCTGCCCCCTTTGCTCTTTGTGTACCTCATCCAAAACAAAATCCATATGCAGTTTTTGGAGCAGAGAATGAATCTGACTTGCCAGGGAATGCTCCATTAACAACCTGCAGAGTTAGGGTCCCTCTACCTATTTCCCAGGTTCCATAAATTCTGTGGCACTTTCTGTGCAGAAACTGGCTTCAGGAGGGAGAAGGAAGCTGGAGACTTGCTTCCCTAGAGGTTACAGAATAATCTTGCAGCTAATGCGCTCTGCTCCTCAAGCTGAGAATACATATTCCTAAATTTCTTGCTTGGAGTTTTGCTTATCAGAGCGTGTATAATCCAATTCAAGGTCCATTAGTCAGATCTGGCCCGTGGCACTCTTGTGCCCAGCTTTTTCATTTACAGCTATGAAGTGGAGCTGCTCAGATAGTGAATTCTTCCTGTATGGCTGGATAATCCGTCTCCCTTGGTGAAGAAGTTCTGTTCTCACTTAGACCTACTGCCATGCCATATCCTAGGAAGATGAAGCAGTCACCAGCAGACACATGTCTTTTTATGAGTACCTACATAAAACCCGAAGTGTTGCTCCCTTGGGCTCCCAGTTAACTGTGCAAAAAGCTGTTCCTCCACAAACCCCTCTCAGATGAGGGCTCTGTGCTGTGAATCCCGAGTAGGAGGAGGTGTTCAGGCTAGCTGCATATGCAGAATGGGAGACTGAGTCTCTGCTGAAGCACTTTGGCTCTGTACAGACAGTGGTGAGAGCTGGCACCTCTGAAATGAATTTCCTGAGAGTATTTGATACAGCACTTCATTGCCAAAGTAGCAGTGAGTCCTGGCGTGGTATGTCACAGATAACTAAAACAGATTACAGCTGCAGAAAAGACAATTCACTCAGGAATTGAAGAACTCTGGTTTATCATGAATAACTGAAAAACTAATAAATAAGTTATCTTAAATAAGGCCTCATCAGGGGAAGGAATTTTTTGCTTAGTTTCTTAGAAAGAATCTCATTCTACACGGCAAAATATGCACCAGTTCAATTACAAAGGTGGTATTGTAACATACTTAAAAATTAACATTAATCATCTCTCACCCAGACACATTTTTTCTCTCTTCTCCCAGGATGGGTTCTCTCCAGAAATACTTCTTTAAAAACTGGTTATCAGAATCAGCTCTTACAGTTTTTAATGTCAATAGGCTTTCAATACCCTACGGAAAAATTACTACAAAAGCAATTTAAAGTTAATCCCTTGGCAACACTTGCAAACATCACTTAGCAGTGATGAGAATGTCTGCTGATTTTGTCCTGTTTAATCAACAATGCTGGACTGGAAGGCACTAGGTGATGCTGTGCAGGAGGTCTCTGTCTCAGAGCTGTGTGTCTGCATAGAAATATTACATCAGTAGACAAGGGAGTGATAAGAATTAATACTTCATTTTAGAAATATTTTTAACTTTTCTTTCTACTAATATGATAAAGAAATAGCACAGATGTAAAAATCAACCCAGGTCACCTTTAGGTTAATTTTTCATGGCATTTTCCACTACTGAAGAAATGCTTTACAAATGTACAAAGAATACATAGAAACACAAAGAATATATATCTTCTTGAATTTTAAAGATCCAGAAAGTTGCATGGAGTCTTTCGTCCCCCAGGACTGCCAGTTACTTTGGTCTAAGACAGTCTCCCAGAAAATGTTGTTTTTCAATCATGTTAGGTGAAGGAGGGCATGGTATCTGGGACTCTCACTTGACTTCTGGCTTAGAACAAACTTCCTAAGTATATGAGTCACTGGAGTGTTGTATAGAAGGGGAAAAAACAGCAGGAAAAAACCATTGCCAACTCTTTTTTTTTTTGTGGAGTCTACTGCAGTGGGTATATGACTAATGTTTCAAAGTATGAAAGTAGGACTGAAACTCTCTGGAGAATGTGTAAAATTCATTGGGTTTTTTAATCCTGAGTAGTCTTAGCTATGAACCAAGCTGTGTCAGAACTGCCTGCTCCTAACAGTGTTCCTTATTGGAACATTTTCTGTGCTTCATCACTGCTCTTTGAGTTGCATTCAGTATTTGAATATCCCAGAGAGTATATTCAACCTGCATGTGATTGATTGTGAGAACGGATTCTAATACTGCTAATGCACAGTCTGGGGCAAGCAGCCTCAGGACTTAGCCTTTAATTCAGGTATTAGCAAAATAAGATAGTAATATGCAATTAACTACCCCACAAGCATATTATATGGCTTGCTTGGTTAATGCTTATCAGGCACACTTTGGAAATTAAAATGCTACATGCACTGAGCAATGTACAGCATGGAAAAATGTTTGACTGTTTAATTCAGATGGAATGCATGTAACACAATGAAACCATGAGTCTTGGCCAGCACACTAGAAATCCTTTGCCATCTTTCATTTGATATGCAAACACTGGATTAAGTTTCCTTTACTTTGGCCAAACCAGCACTCTCAGGGATCATACTCTGTCTCTTCCACATCTGTAAAATATTCTTCTTTTTATAGAGGAATATCAGGTGGATTTTGGTAGTAAGGTGCCAGTACCTGGAAATATTTTAGGTGTACTCTGGGAGCAAATGTTTGTTCGGTTTGCTAACTGCAGAAAACTGAGAAAGAAAAATGATGTATCATACAGACTTGCAGGTAAACCCTTGAGACAGTAATGGAGAACTTTATTTTGCCATCCGTAACAGTAAAAGAAACTTAAACCTTAAAGTTCTCCACAGCAAAAGCAACATACTGATCCCAGCCAACAAGTAGAATTGAACTCCTGATACATGCCACTAACCACACAGGAATATCAGTGACATAAATGTCAAAAGAGTGAGAGAAATTTTTAAAATGCACCATATATAGACTTAGGTTGCTTATATCCCTGGCTTGCTTTATATTTCAGGTGGCCTCTCCTCTCCTCTCCTCTCCTCTCCTCTCCTCTCCTCTCCTCTCCTCTCCTCTCCTCTCCTCTCCTCTCCTCTCCTCTCCTCTCCTCTCCTCTCCTCTCCTCTCCTCTCCTCTCCTCTCCTCTCCTCTCCTCTCCTCTCCTCTCCTCTCCTCTCCTCTCCTCTCCTCTCCTCTCCTCTCCTCTCCTCTCCTCTCCTCTCCTCTCCTCTCCTCTCCTCTCCTCTCCTCTCCTCTCCTCTCCTCTCCTCTCCTCTCCTCTCCTCTCCTCTCCTCTCCTCTCCTCTCCTCTCCTCTTTTTCTTCTCTTTTTCTTCTCTTCTTTTCTCATCTCCTCTTTTTCCTTTTCTCTTCCCCTTCCCCTTTTCCTCTTTTTATCCCTGGTTTATGCTCTGATCTGCCAATATCAAATTTTAGCTGAACATGAACCTTAACGCTGTTGAATTCTGTGAATGTGCATTCCTTGGTGCTCCTTGGCCCTTCTATCTATTCCAGTAACAGAAGCAGAGCACACAGGATGAATGCAGATAGCAATCTGTCAGCAGCCCTCTGCTGTCTGATGACATAAACTATCAGAGTTTACATGGGGATTACAACATGGGATAAAATAAAATGGAAACAAAGGACATAGAGAAGCCTGAAGGTGATAATAAAAAATTAATGTGTGTCTCCTTGGTTTTTAGCTGCTAAAAATACATCTTGACTTAATTAAGATAAAATTTATTCTTTAGCAGTTGGAGTCTTAATCTGCCATTGTTTTATTAAAATACACCATGAATATTAAACAGTATATGACTTCACCTCCCCACACTAAGAGCAAAGCCATTTGTTTTGAACTCTTGATCCTCTTTGTTTGCTTTTTGTTTCATGTGTATGGTCTCTCCATTGACATTATTCATGATGCTGTGAGATATAACAGAGAGCTGGGATTCACCCTGAGTGGTGGTGTCTGATGTCGATTTGGAACAAATTCAAACAACCCAAACAGTCCAGGGAAAACACCAACTTCTCTTGTGATCACCATCTGCCAGGAAGCCAAGCCCAGCTGCAAGAGAACATCACAGTTTGGCACACCTCCATCACAAGAAAGGTATGATTTTTCTCAGATGTAGTTAACTCCTTAAAGATTCTGGCAATGTGAGCAAGCTGATATGCTCCTCAGAACAAAGAAGGT
This sequence comes from Prinia subflava, assembly GCF_021018805.1. Lineage (NCBI taxonomy): Eukaryota > Metazoa > Chordata > Aves > Passeriformes > Cisticolidae > Prinia > Prinia subflava. The sequence goes on along the minus strand of NC_086247.1, from coordinate 25,820,058 downwards.
TCCATATTGTCAGCACCTAAGAACAAAGACATCATTGACACTGTATTTTAAATTGCCTTTTGAAAGATCAGAAAGACCTGTCAATTAAACAGTTACTTGGTTTGAAATACAGAGATGATACAGTCATCTGAGATGATACAGCCCTTGTGAACATATACAGACTCATAGAAAGTACCTGAAGGAATCAATCTTTTCTGACACTGAGGCAGATTTTAAATCATGGCTTAGCTCCTGGCTAGAGTAACTGCAGATCAGAGAGCTGAAATGTTCAATAACTTTATGTGCTTCATTTCTGCTAGCTTCTTGCAGCAACAGTGGACAATGAAAATAATAGGCCTGGTCTGATGCCTGATGAGTGCTTGTCCATGTAATTGCAGTGGCTGCAAGCTTGGCCCAGCTAGGAGAAAAAAGACAAATTTACAGAAGTTCCATAGGTCAGGGCTAATGTCTTCACAAGGTGCTTGCTCACCTTTTCTTCCCCAGGATCACTGGAAATTTCTTACCCATATAATCCATGTTTCTTCTCTTCTCTTTCTCATGGACATGCTCAAACACTAACAAACAGAAACTTTCTTTAGCCATAAGTGGAACATGAATACTTAGATGCCAACTACTGCAGCTGAGCTAAGCTTGTCAGCTTACAAAATTACCTTTACATTGACATTCATTTTAATGGTTACTTATATTTTGAATTCTAAAAATCAAAGTCAGTCACCTCAGTTACATAGTCCTTGTATGAAAATGTATTTTTCGTGCCTCTGGTACCTACCAACTCAGAGTGAAAAAGGTAAGATTCTTAAATTCACTTAAAATCTTATCAAAGAAATCTCAGTTTAAATTCAACAACCATGTTTGAATGCTACATAGTTATAGCTGACTCCCAGCTATCTTGTAAGCTCCTGCAATTGGAAAAGCAAATGTTTATGATCTGTGCAATTCGCTCTGTCTTCCATCTCTAATGCTGTGAAGCAGAAAGGGCTAGCCAGTCTTTTATCCAGATGTGACATAACAAGTGCCTTTCAGAGACAACTTTCCACATGGACATTGCCATCAGCTAATTAGTTTCTCAGAAAAGGCTATTGTAGTCTACTGGATATGTACAAAACATCTTCAGAAACTACGTAACAAATTCCCAGTAGATTCCTGTTTTTTGCAGTAAATTATTCATGTTTCTCCTCTGCTTAAAACTGAGTTGCATGTTTGTACCAAAACCCTGAACACTTTATTTTCTTTTGAGGAGTTGATAACTGCATTCATGCTCTTGTTTTAAAACAAACAGAAACTTTGTTTTACCAGTCAGGTGTGGACATGTGGACATGCAGGTTTAGACGTCTGTAGCTGCAGCCTCAGAACCCTTTTACTCCAGCATGAGGGAGAGCTGCCCTTTCCATAGAAAGCTTTCTTCCTTCCTTCCCTAATCTGACCCACAAATTCCTGCTGCCCCTTTGCACCCACACTAAATACTAAGCTGAACCAGGAAAACAATTAGGTTGAAAAACCGCCTGGGAGAAGGAAGGAGGCTGTGAGACATATTGGGTCATTCTGTTCATTCAGATTAATTTCCTGAACAAGGTCAGTCCTTAAGTCCAACAGCAAGACATGGCTGGAGATGGAACAGAGGGTAGGACTGATTGTCTCGTGCCATTTAGGTTGGTTTAAAGTGATTATATAATTGCTATCTTAAATAGATATTACAAGTAGGAGGCTTTTCTGTAGCTTATGATTTTCTTAGATTTCAATTCAGCAAGATGTTTAAGAAAACACCTAACCTAAAGTTTCATGCTAAAGCAATACTCTAGTATTTCTGCTTCTTAGTTGACTTCCTGGAATGTCAGATTCAGGGGAACTGATCTTCTTTGTAACCGTTTCACTTAAAAATATTTAGCTGTTTTAAAGAAAGTATTCATTGTTGCTAGGAAATATTGTTTATGACCTTTTTATTAAGCACCTACAGCACCTCAGGGAAGAAAAAGGGAGACATAAGTTTGGCAAGGAGTAAAATTGCAGGTAAGATTTGTGTTTTTATTAGCCACAAAAGAGTTGGATGTTATTTAACTGTTATACAGTATATAAAGGACTTTGCACATGGGCCATGGAGTATATTGGATGATAAAATTGACTTCTTCTGCTTTTCCATTAGCTCTGACACTAGCAGATAAACAAACTCTAGACTCATGTGTCTTGATGCACAAGGAAGAATGCAGCGCATTAAGGAGGATGGAGGTCTCAGAAGTGCTTTCCTAGCATAATAGCTAGTAAGCTAGGATGCAGTTGTAATTTCCTTCTTCATCCTCAGTGGGAAAACATGTGAGAGCTTAACATGTTGCTGTAAGGAAGATATGCAGCTTCCCAAAGGGCACCTGAGAAATCTTCAGAATCAGCATTTTCCAGTATGTTTTGCTTTCTTAATGGAATAGATGAATATTGCAAAGCTGAACACTGTGAGGGGTGGATAAACAAGACAGGGTCATGCCTGGATGGTTGCACACATTACATGATATGTAGTGCAGGGCTGTTATCCAGACAGTAGATGAAACAGGAAATATTTCTTCATCCCTTTTTCTTTCATAAATACTTTCTAAAACAATCCTTTGATACCAGCTGAGCAAGCATCAGCATGGCAGAAATGGAAACTTAACATGTCACTGCTAAGGTTGCCTTTCTGATCTTAATAGTGGCCATTTGCATGTATTTGTTGCAGGGTGGCCCTTACATTAAGCTACATTGATTTTCTCTCAAAAGAGATATACTATGCAGATATTCCCAAAAGGTTTGCTCTATATCTTCTTTCTCCTCTTTCTAATCTCACAGATTTCATGCCATTGTTAGTGTCCTTCTCTCTTTTTGTTAAATTATCTTCTTCTATGTCTTGATCTTCACCCTTTTTTTTCATTTTTTTCCTAAGAAATTGCCCACGTTTATATTTATTTCATAAATAATCATATATTATTTTACTCTTATCTAATTAGCATGTTATTCTACTATGTACTAAACTATGCCCTGTCTCCCTTCCACAAGGTAGCTGCACTCTCTGACCTACAAGCACAACTGCTCCTTAACCTAGTTCTGTCAGAATGATTTGATTTGTAAAATCCTCACAGAGAAGTGTTTCAGTAGGATTTAAATCTAATTCTTTTGACAGAATCAGGCTGGGGACAGCTAGGTATGTATTTATACTATCAAATCTGAAGGGGGAGTGGTAACCTTCAGGGAAGCAGAAGGGAGAAGGGAGTGGCTGGTGATGAGCCATCCACATTTTCTCTATGCTTACATTATCCACATATCTCATTATCATACATTATCTACATTATCAACAGCCCTACCAATATCTGACTGTACCCTGTCTAATCAAATTGTCCTAACTTTTCCTCTTTCTTCAAAATGACAGACCTGCAATATAAAACCACAATGTTCCCACTCCATTATTCTTTCTGTCTAAAACTGCATTTTTATTTTATCAGACAATTTTTCTAACTCCCTTCTTTTCCTCATTTTATGGCAATTTCAGTAAGTTTTCATATTGTCCAGTCCATCCTTCCAAAAATTTGCATCTTCATTTACATCTCTTCTGTAGTCAGTCCCTTTCTCAGAACAGTTTCTCCTCAAATCTTATTAGACAAGCTCTTTCTTTTGCCTTCTTCTAATAAAATTGTGAACTCTTTGGGTGAATGAATATGGCTGAAGTGTGCAAAATGCTTTTAGTGTGCTGGTCTGCCACATTATAATAAAAGCAGCAGTCAACAGAGTTCTTAAGTTTGAGCACAGAATGTCACGCTGCAGAAAGTAACCTGATATAAAGAATAATGATATAAAGAATAATGATTTAAAAAATTTAAAGGACGAAGGTGTGCAGCACTGAGCAATTTAGATAATTCAGAATAGCCAACAGTTCACTGACACATGGAGATGGCAAGGAGAAAAGACAAGTCTTTTCATCAGCAACTTCACACCTGAAGTGCCTGATGATTCAGGAAGTATCTGCAGTCATGGAAACTCCTAAAATGCTGTAATAGCCTCAAAGCATGCACAGGAGAAAATTCCACTGTCTTATAGACTGAGCGCACTATATCTATGGAAATGAGTGACATCTCTGACAGAAAACTGGTTTTAGGAATATATTCCTAGATGGGAACTGACTTTGTTGATAACTAAAAGGCCTAATCCATCTCTGAGCAAAGAGATGCTCATATTTCTGGTGCTGTTTTTTGAGGAGGAATGAAGTAATGGAAAATGTACTGCATGATGTTTATCTCAATATACAACCTGTGACAGACCAGGCTGATAACCTAGAAAATGCCTTGAAGAAAAACATGGAGCAAGTTAAAAACCAGTAAATATGTATGAGAGAGAGGGAAAGGGAGAGGAACCCTGAAAAGTAGAGTATGTCAAATGAGGTAAATTTTGTTTCTGCATCTGAACACATGCTGTATAGGAAACAGTAGGAGCATTAATTTAGTGTTGGGGCATACTCCGAACTTGTGCATCTTTTCAATGATATTTAAGTTTGTATAACTGGAGTGTAAAATTGGTGTTTCCTCACAGATTTAAATTGGAGCCAAATTTCTTCTGTCCTCTGCCCTGCTTTGCACAGATATACAGTCATCTGCCAGGTGGCTACCTAGGTTAAGAACCGGGGGTTTAGAGGTGGTCCTGATTCAAGCCCCATAGCTGCAACATGGAGTTTCATGGGCAGTAATGAGTAGGTGATGCTTTGAGCCTTTTTTTGCCTCTCATTCTTCTTTTCTCTGCCTCACTGAGAACCTCTTTAAAGCTTAAACAATAAAGGTCTTCTACTTCTTGCTTCCTTTTTTTTTCCCTCTTTTTTATTTTCTTTCCCCAGGATAACTGAAAGAAGAATAAATTCAAAGAACGTGATGGGTTTCAAAAAGAAACAGGAAAAGGTTTGTCAGTGGAGCTCAGCAAACAGTTCAACAATTGGCTTTGGAAGATTATTTAGACTACACTGGCAAAAGAAAGTGTTGACCTGGAAAATCAAGATGCATCAGGCATTTTAGTTCAGGAGAGAGAAGGTTATGCAACCTGGTCAGGTGGAAAAAGACCTGTAGTAGTCAAGAGTTTAATGAAAAAAACCACAAAAAACTAGAGGATTTTACTAGACAAAAAGGAGTTTTGCTGAGAGGAATGTACAGATCTAAAAACAAAGAACATGGCAGTCAAACCAATAAAAGTTTTGTCTTCTCAAGGCTCAAATTGAATGGAAATAAATTTATCAGCAACATAGAAATTTACAATTTCAGACTTAATCATGGGATAATAATCTGACAAAATAGTGCTCATTAAAATTTGTAAATACATTTTTAAAGCAGTTTATACACTCTATTTGAAAATAATGCATTTAATAAAACAACTTCTTGCATATAATGTTCTCGTTGTTGTTTTCCATGCTGCCAGCCTTGGTGGAGATCACACACAGACTGCTTGTCAGGCCTGCTGATGATGGAGGTTCTGATCACTCAGAATACACATTCCTGAGGGGAGAAGAGCGAGGAGCTGTCCAGTGAAGAGAGGGAAGGAGATTTGGTTGGTAGGTCCTTAAAAGCACCAAATTAGGAACACACTGCAACATGGATAGACACTCTTTCCTGGGGGATTTTTTGGATCAAGACATTTCTGAGTATGAAGGCTAAGATGAAAATAGCTGAAAAGCAGAACTTATTACTGGCTCAGGTGGAAGAAAAAGACAGCACCACAGAGCCAGGTGCAAACAATAATGAAAATGAGTGTGCACATTTGGTTATTCATGTACTTGTGAAATCTCAAAAGACAGAGAAAAGATACAGATGTCAAGCTATCATTAAGGCACATAAACCCAGCCTCAGTACCTGACATGTAAGTAGTGTCAGTCAAATGAAAACCACTTTGTGGCTCCCATTGGCATTTCTAATGAGGCTCAACAATTTAGCATTAAACCAAAGACTGTGGACCTTTCAGGATCCACAAACATGCTTTTTGATGCTGGGCTGAAGCTCTTCAGTCACTTCAGTCACTTCAGTCACTTCAGTCACTTCAGTCAAATATGCTTCAAAATATGCAAACAGGTCCAAAAACAGCAGTAGAAATCCTAATTCCACTCAACTCACTCCTACTGTTCACAGGATCATGCTACCTGTGTCAGATTTGGTAAGTAATTCTACCCCCATATGCCCATCAAAGTTGGACCACAAAGTTTCCAGCTGTGTAAAAGCAGGCATTTTCAGCCAACTCTCCACATTCACCTTCATCAGCCCTGGCAACAGAACCAGCCCACATTCATTTCCCTGAAAATACCTAGCTATGGCCTCCTTTTGTCCACTTCTGGCCTCTTTTCAGTCTCAATTTGCAGAAAACACAGGGTTTGTATTTCCTGCCTATGTGCTTTGTGGCATAATTTGAATTTATACATCTTTTCTTCTTTGTATTTCAGAAATTAGTCAATACAGGAGCCTGAAAAGTTACATATTTAGTTGTTTGTGTTGAAGCATTAATTACAACAATTTAAAGCATTTATAAGACTTCCCCTGGGCTTTTTCATGGCTAAATATTCACAGATGTCTTCTTGTCATCTCAGATCTCCAAGCCCTTAATCATCCTCCTTACCTTTTGCTGGACATGCTCCAACATGCTCCTCTCTCTCTTAGACTGGGGAGGAAAGAGCTGGGCACAGCTCTTCAGGTGTGTCTCAGCAGGGCTAAAAGGAGATGGATCAGCTCCCCCAGTGTGCAGGTAATGTTCTCCCTCATGAGGCCAAGGGTGCTGTTCACCTTTTTCTGTGAGGGTGTATTAATGGTTGATGTTCTGCTTGGCCACAGGGATCCTCAGGTCATTTCCTGTAAGGCTGCTTTCCAGTCAGCTGTCCCCCAGCCCGCACTAATGTAAAGGGATTTTCCACCTCAGGTGCAGAATTTAGCATTTCTCTTCACTGAACTCCATGAGGTTCCTGTTTGCTCGTTTCTCCAGCCACGCTGAGTGAATCATCTGAATGGCAACACAACACTGACATACCAGCCACTCCTCCCAGTTTTACATTACAGCAAGCTCAGAGAGCGTGTGTCCTCTCATGTCATCCCTCTCACGTCATCCAGCGTTGGGGCACTCTTCAATATTGCTGCTCTTTATGGGGATGTAACACCTGTGTGTCCCAGGCAGTCACTGGCAGGTCAGTGCAAAGGATGGGAGACGGACCCAGCTTGCAGCTCTGAGATTTGTTTATCAGAAAAGCATAACACAAAACACAACCTAACTCCAAGAGAGAGCAGAGGCTAGGCTCTCAAAATCTCTAAAACAAAAAGTGAAAGAAAAAAACTCTGCCCCCTCCCAGGGCAGGACAGAGGGTTTTAAGGGACTGCTTTTGGAGGCTAGTTCAGGATAAAACTCCAATAGGGAGAAGGTGAGGATTACAATACCAAAACCAGAAAGGGAATGCAGCACTCTAAACAACCAATAAGGCATAAAAGATGAGGAGATTGATAGGGAAAAATCTGGAAGAAAAGGCTGGGTTAGAAAAGGATTGACATCTACAGGGAAAAAGGGGTGGGTGAGATATCACTTAGGACTAAACTATTAGCATAGGGGACAATAAAACAAACCATTTAACATAAAAACATATTACAACAATCCAGCTCACGAATAAAGATGTTAAACAGTAGAGGGCCCAGCACTGACACCTTGAGTACAGACTGGCTTGCAGTGGTAGTGGGCTATCACTATGCACTGGGTCTGGCTGAGGTGAAGCTCACAGCCCCACAGAGCTGTGCCTTGCCTTGGTAGGGGGCTGATGACAGACCAGTGCTTTGGCCACTGCCGAGCAGCACCGTCCCTCTGACACTCCTTCCCCCACCAAAGGGGATGGGAGAGGGAAAGATCCTGGGAGAGGACACTGCCAGGCCAGCTGACCCAAATTAGCCAAAGGGTCATTCCATACTGTGTGACATCAGCTCAGATACAAAAGCTAAAGGGGAGAGGAGGAAGGGGGGGGCATTTTTGACTCTTCAGTGTTTGCCTTCTGGAGGAACCATTGCACGTGCTGAAGCCCTGCTTCCCAAAAAGTGTCCAAACATCACTGCTGGTGGGAAGCAGAGATTGACCTTTTACTTATCTTTAGATCATGAAGGCACAGATCCTTGTTTTCTTTTCTTTCACTGTAATTAAATTGCCTTATCTCACCCATTGGTTGAAATATCCATCTTATTCTCTCTGCTGTCCCATTGGGAAAGGGTGATAGAGCGACTTAGTGGGCACCTGGCACTCAGCCAAGGTCAACCTGCTCCATACTGGTAACTAGGATGTTGAAGCAGTTGTCACAACCAGTTAAATCCAATTTTCAGTCAACCTCCCTATCTGATCACATATCCAGCTGTTTCTCTATGAGGCTTTTATGGAATACTGCAATGAAATACTTCTAAAATTGAGATAAATAACATAAAGTACTTATTCATCTTTTGCCACACCAGTAATCTCATCATAGAGAACAATCCCATTCCTTAAACTAATTTCTTCTTCATAAATCTATGCTGACTCCTCCCAATAACCTCCTTATCCTTCACATATTTGGAAACGTTTTCCAGGATTATTTTCTCCATCACTTCAGAAGAGATTAAAGTTAGCATGACAAGCTACAGCTTGAGAGCTATAGCTCCCCAGAACCTTGGGTTTGGCCTTCTTGAAAATAGAAATGACATTTGTTTTCTTCTGATCCTCAGGAACTTCTCCAAAGCTCCATGACCTGATAAAGTTAACCAAGAGTGGCTTTGCAATAACATCAAGCCTCAGCTTGGCCTAATGCACCCTCAATTCAGTTATTCAGTTATTCCTTGTTTTGTAAGTGTGAGGTCAAGCAGAACATCTGCCTTCAGCAGCCCCTTGTGCTGGTATCAGTATACTCCAGAAAGTTCACTTGTGTCCTGCTCTGGTGTCCCTCCAGAGATATCAGGGTTGTAAGAGACTCTCCTAATAACCAGCAACAGTGAATAAAATGCTTCTTTGAGTTGACCTCATCAACTTCATTTTCCTGACCAGGCAATCTGTAAGAGACATTGCAACACCATGCATGTTGCTCTGCCGGCTAATCCCGATCCATAAACTCTCAACTGATTCATCATATATTCCCAGGCAGAGCTCCAAGCATTCCAGATGCATTTGCACATAAGACTAAAATGCTCATTAGTTGCCTAATTTCAAGTACATCTGATCAGTTCTGTTCTGCATTCCTTCTCAATTTTTCTCCTCTCCCCTGCTCTATGGATACTTTAGTAGAAATAATATCAAAGTGAATATATATGTTCATGTGCAACAGAAAACCATGTATTATTTTTCTCTATCTATATCTGTCCCTCTAATGCTCTATATTGAATGTACAGAAGAGAGGTAGAATGAGAGAGTTATGTGGTTTCTCTTATGGCAAAAAGAAATTATGAAGGAATAAATTCACACTGCAAGCTTACCTCCTAGAGTGTCTGACTGTTTCTAGCATTGTAAAATAGACAGATAACTCACACAAATTTGCTGCATTTTAGCTGTGTGAACACCTACAGATATGAAAATTTCTTATTGTGCTTTTGAAAACCTACTAAACTTTTTCTCCTTCACAAAGTTTAGCAGGAAAAAATGTAAATTCTGGTTGAAATTTAACAGATTAAAGCTCCAGATAGATCTGCATTATACTAAGCATGAAAGACATCTTTGATTAATGGTTTGCTGTATCTTAGCCACCATTACAAATCTTGAGTGAGCAACAAGGACATTAATGTGCAGGATGAGTTTGTAGAGAATAGGCAGCATTCAGGAAACATTGTAGAATTTCCATGGGCCATGGAGCAGAAATCTAATGATCTTCCTTTCATCAGGCACACTTTGTAAACTAATTAGGCACAGAAATACATGCAATATTTCAAAATAATTTACCTCTACTGCAGGATCCTTAATACACTGACAGCATTGCTTTATCTCATAATGGCTTTAAAAGTACCCTTTTATTTTTTAAAGTTTAAAAGTCTTATGCCTTTTCTTTAAAATGTGATGCTTTAGTTATTGGGTAAATCCATTATGGTGTCACGACACAATTGCTAGCATCACAAAGGATATGCACAATGGCACAACTCAAGCCACAGAAAAATGCTTATATAATGATGGCTTAACCTAAATTATTTCAGTGTTCATATTTCTTTATCTGCTTTACACTTGGGACATTATAGCTTTTGTTTTCAACTACATCTTGAATTAGAATTAGATTTGAGGAACAGAGGCAAAGATACTTCATATTTAAATTAAACCACTGAACAGTAATTGTTGAAACAATCAGCCACATAAAGAAGAAATACAAAATGGGACTAGAACTGACTGTGCAAAAATCAAAATACAAGCCAAAAGATGATTTCAAGGGACCTCAGAAAATTAAGTAAAAGATAATATAAGCCTTAAAAGAACAAGGCTTACAAGGAACTTAAGCATCACATTGTGCATATGATATAAGAATGTCAGTAGGTGCCACTTCACACAGAGTGTGAAAAACAGTTCTCAGATGTACTGGAAAAATAAACATTCAGCCATAGCATTTGGATGAAAGCCAGAAAACAACATGAAGCCTCTACTAGAGGTTAAAAAAATGACTCTCTAATTTGGACCTCCTCTGTTTACAGATGCTCAGATCTAAATATATGTTAATTTGGATATACAAAATCAGAAATCAATTTTTAACAGACTAGTCTGGACATTTACACATCATTTGACACACTCCACATCAGCATTTCCCAGAACTCTAGAATTTGGACTTCACATAGCATAATAAGATTTTATCTGAGAAATAAAATTGGGTCTTCAATGATAATGCCCATGTTACATATTAGCTCTAGGGAATCCAAGGCAGCATGCACAGTTCCAACCCTAAGCTCTCTGAGCTTCAGATTTTTGCAGGAATTCTTGCTCTTCATTTATATGATCATGATGAAGACTATCTTTTATGCAATGCAGTGGGTTTTTTTTGTCTCAGACTTGTATAGAAAGTCCAGAAATGGATTTATTCCAGAAAAATAAATACTTAATCTATTAAAACTTTACTCATGCTACCATATATGTTTGTTTTTGGAGTTATAAAATGCCCTCTTTCTTTCATGAACTATTTTCTGTATTACGTGATCCCCTCTCACAGAGGCATTCTGCCTTTTACCTTGTTTTCCTTGAATGAGTTATACAAAATTTTTTCCTCAAAAGTAAATCAATCCCGTGAAAAGTGAACTACCAGTTTACGCTGAAACCAAAATTGTGTTTGGAGACAGCTGGGCAACAAACCTTGCTAAGAAGAGACAAAAGAGTCCTCAGCTATTTCTATTTTATGAATAAAGCTCACTTTGTTTTGCTGCCTTATATATTCTGGCTGTAATTACTCTGCAGAACTCTTTTCCAATCTGTCTTATAACATAGCCATACCATGCTAATATGCTCTTTAAATTTGCCAGAAAGAAAGAGCTGCCTTCTTAAAAGAATCCAAGAGAAAAGTGACCATGAAAAATCAATAGGGTTTTGGTTTTTTTCCATCACAGAGATAATGCTGAGACTTTTTTTTTCTTGTATACTATCCAGCTTTTGCAGTATGGAAATCAATTGTACCATTTCTCAGATGTAGTTTCTACTGTTGGTTGGACAGGTCTCTCCATTCTCTGAGGCTCATGTACTTCAGATTATAGTACCTCAAAGTTTGCATGTGCAGTTAAAGTACTGCACCTATGGCACACCAAAATTATATTATGCATTAGAAAAGTTTATTGACACTGGTAAAAACTCTGGTATTCCATTTAAGTACAGCTGATTTAGCTTTTATACTGTAAATGAAATGCACTTAAAATACAGTCAAGTTATCCCAAAACAAGCAATCATCTAAAGCATAGACTCATCTCACACATTGAAAGAAATATCCTGAACTGGTTGCCAATGCACTTTACCTTTGCAGAGCTGTTTGAGAGTTGGAAGAAAACATTTCCAGCAATTCTAAGCTCAAAGTACTCTAGGAAGAGAGAAAACATCCATCATCAGATTTGGGAAATAAGGGAAACGGGAATGTTTTTGCTGTCCTGGAATCTTAATTTGATGACAATTAAATTAACCACAGAGGTGCCAGTTACTCTCTCTAGAACAACTGACACTGTTCTGCTAAATCAAATATTTGATTCACTGGCACTTTTCCAAAGTCAAAATAAGGCAGAACAATTCCCCCTGTTAAATTCAATAGACACTTCAAAACAAATGACCACAAATTTTTGAAATAAAAATAATGCTGTTGTGTCCTCAGTGACACTTTGTTCTGAGAAAATGATTGGATCTCTTATTGTAACAGATTTGTTTTCTCAGAGGACACAATTGAGCAAAGTTTTATTTTTTTTGATCCCTAAATCAGATTGTTCCCTAAATTACATTGTAAGCATTACAAACAAGTCAGGTTTTTTAAAAAATATAACTACAACATTAATGAAGAAAATTTCATGGAGTTGGTAGTTCAGCAATCTTAGAAGACCAATCTCCGTGTGTGTCTTCTTCTACATCAGACTATGTCCTAAGGAAGACAGCATTTCTGAAATGCCAAAAGCTGGGATTATAATTGCTTTAATTTTCAGATAAAAATAAGCAATATTTATCATTTTGATCACATGCAAGGTATTTATCATTTATGTAGGAAATTAATGGCCTATATTGTAAAGATAGGTTACATTTTTTTTAATATCAGAAATTATATCCAGACTGTTTTCTGTTATGGTCCCCTCCACTCAACACTGTACTAATCCTCTTTTTAGCAGAAGGAAATAATATAAGTCACCGAAGATATTCTGGGGATATGAACTTATAACACTGAGATATTTCAATTTCTATTTATTTAGGGCTGCATCAAAAAATTGATTCCAATAAATGAGTCTTTGAATTGCCTGAAATGGACTTACAAGCAGAATCATACATAAGAGCTCAGCACCTCAAGAGTAAGTTTCACAAAATAAACAATCGAAATTATTAATGAAAAATCAAAATGCTTTTATTGGGAGTGTTTTATGTAATATTTTTGCAAATAAAGTCCCATTATTATGTGTGTACGAAATGATTACTTGCTCTTTGGAATGAGGAGTTTATGACCTTTTATTAAATGGCATCTAAGGTACTTCTAGGAATTCTTGTAGGAGTAAATTTTTTAGACTTTGCATATTTTCTGCCAGAGAAAAACTATATGAGACAGGAATAGGAATAGCAGACATATCCTTTGGACTACTCAGAATTGGCGTATTTTCTTCTCAATCTATATTTTTATATATCTCCAAGTTTTATCAATTTATTTTAATTTTTTTAAAGTTAATTATTTGGGACTATATATCACACATAGTTTTAAAGCATATTTTCCACTATTTTTAGTTTTCAGTTTTCATTATCTATTCATATAACCAGCATGATGGTGGAACTAGAAAAAGCATAAATTTACTATGAAAACAATGTCATACATAAATATCAGAAAATCAGAGAATTCTGTACTGAATTAAAGTTCTTCAAAAACAGTCAACATAGCAATGTTTCAATTCCCATACATTCTAAAATAAACATAATGAGAGAGAAACATAATTATATTCATTTTTCCTGGTGATTTGAGTGATTTCCTGGGTACTTTCAATTCTTTTTTAATATCATACCTAAAATCTGTGTCGTTTCAACACAGGTCCTTTAAATTTACTAGAGAGTTTTGACTCTTAAATATTTGTCTTAAAAGTAACTTTCTATGTCATTTTTCATCCTCTTTGGCAAGTATCCCTATTTTCCAGCTTCCCATGCTTTGGCAAAATAACTCATAGAATCATAAAAACCATAGATTTGTTTAGACCTGGAAAGACCCTAAGATCATCAAGTCAAATTGTAAACTATCCCTGCTGAGTCTACCACTAAAATGTGTCCATAAGTGCCACAGCCCATGGATCCAGCATGTTCCAATCCCTCTGAAGTGCCTATCAACCACTAAGATCATCAACACTCTCACCCAGTTTGGTGTTGTCTATTATTCATTACTGTTCTGTTGAAATCTTATTAAAATATAGAAATTCGCTTTGCTATCTGAATGTGTTTAGTGCTATTTTGAGTTTGAATACCTCACATACCATTTGGGATTTTTTTACTTGGAAATTTTTTTTTTTTTTTTTTTACTTGTCTGTTGAATTCCTATTCTGTAACATGGCTTACTTTACAGCCAGTCTCTGTTCACCACCCCTTGACTTTCCATCCCAAGACTACAGTTGACAAAGATAAATGATCAGGTCACTCTCATAAATATTTAGCCTTTTTCCTGACTCCCACAGTATGGAGGGAGGGAAAGAGCAAATGAAAGGAAGAGAAGAAAGGAAGGAAGCAGGCAACCCAAAGAAACAAGCAAATGCCAGAGTTAGCTCAGAGAAGCTTCAGCCTTCCTAACTCCTGCACCAAATATGGTCTATTCAGTCTAAATTAATAATAAAATTATAAATACTCTGAATTCTCAAGTGTATAGGGTATTCACAGTCATATTTTCTGAAATAAATCATTGCCCTTTGGATGAGATCAAGAAGTCCAGGTCTGTTTCCAGTTACAAACAGAGAGCTCAGAAGTATTGACCATGAAAGACTGAGCTTGGAAATCTTAATAGCCTCATAGGAAATTATATTAACCCTAACATCATGAGCCTACAAACAACCTTTGAATAAAAGATGAGGGGGTTATTTTGAAGAACTAACAACCAAGTTTATTTCTGATGTGGTTGCTGAAGAAAGGCCTTGACTTTCTTTGCAAATGTGTTAAATATGTTGATATATTCTGATTTTTTTTTGTTCTGACTTCATTTTTATTTTACCAAGGCTGATATGATTTTAGAAACCGTGGCAAATTGCCATCAACTTCCAGAAACACCAAGATGATTTAGAGAAACATAGCTGAAAAAAATCCAAAAGAACCATGGCCTTAGCTATAGTTTCCCACTGACATAATCATGTTTCCTCACAATAACCCATATCCTCACTGCACCACAATCTCACTAACCTCTGTACAGCTGCATTAATTTTAAAGCTTAAGGACCCAAGTTTCATTTTTCACGTAACACAGGGCAGAAAGGCTAAACTAGCTGGTGCATTACCATAGCCCAATGGATTCTCGTGCAGAGGAAGCAGCTAAGGGCTCCTAAGGACATGCTCAGAACATTGTACATCCATGTCTTTGCTATTTAGTTGTGTTGTCATGGCAATGTTGCTTTCATTTCTGAAGCTTACATGATCACTGCAAACTTGGTGTTCTTCACACTGAGTTTTAGCATCAATGGTACATAGTTTGAACTGCTTTGGAAACAAATGTGCATATTTCAAAATATTGATATAATAGCCTAATTAAGCTACTCACTTAGAAACATATGAACCATTTATACTTTAGGTATCTGCATAGTAGAAATCAGTCCACATTCAGTGTAAAGTCTAGCCACACCTAGTTTCTTTCATAAATGTGCTCACTGTTTAACATTTTCATTTGAACTGCTATTGGCAAGGTGACCTTGGTCAGTTGTATAACATAGAAATGAGGCAACACATCAGCTTACTGAATTTTGCCTGATCTGAAATCTGGCAACTCCTTTCCTTCATCCCAAGTCATTAAGCTTTCTTTTCCTCTTCTTTATTTCTATGTCTCATCCCAATAAGATGTGGGGCAATGGAATGAATGCACAACTGTAGGTAATGAGCTGAGACTATTGTCTCTTTAATTTAAGCTTTGATGTTAAAATTCGCTGTAGCAAATGCTATCAGTTTTCACAATTAACCATCAGAAACTACAGTGTCTATTGTGTTGTTTGGCCATTAAGAGACAATTTCAGTATTAAACACAGGTGCAATGAATACTAAAGGAAGTAAATGACCTTGATGTAGTTAAAGCAAAACATACAGAGAAATACAGGAACAAAGGAATGTTGAAATGTATTTCTTCATGTACTTTTAAATAGTCTTGAATGTTTATAATAAATAGCTAGTCCTACAGTGTTGGAAATTAGTTGGAAAAATAATTCTATGTGAATTTAATACGAGTTTAGGGGAGGATTTATCAGACATTGTAATCAGGAAAGGAAGCATCTTTTTGGCTTCCAAGTACAAAAGTGCTTGCCTAATTATGCAAAGCTGATTCTCCTTAGTAGGCTGATTCAGAGTCCTTCTGTGGAGGCATTCAAACAATTCAATATGAAACCGGATGTAGTTAATTAAAGCTGCCTGCACACAAGTTTTTTATAGAGTTGGATAGATTTACTTCAACATAACTGCAAATAGTAGGATACCTTGATGATGATGATTGTTTTTATTGTTATTATTGTTATTATTATTGTTCTTATTGTTCTTATTGTTTTAAGGGGAAAATATTCTGTCAAAATATGTCCAGTAAAGCAATACTGCCTTTTCAACACGGAATTCAATACAGAATTTGGAAATGCTTACTTCCAAATAATCTGTAGAAGTAGAAGAGCCATTAAAAGTTTCAGTAAATTCTTTCACTAGACGCCTAATAGGTCATATAGTTTTTTCTCATATATATGGATGTCCTGTCTTTTTATATGCATAGTTTTAAAAATAAAATATTAATAGGTTATGTCAAATATTATTGAATTGTTGAATAAAATACTGAAACCCTAGCTAATTTCTAACTAATATTGCATCTGTGTTTTTATATCCAATAGCTATTAATTTCATGGCTACATATATTATCTAAATTCCCTAAGCTGACATCTCTGCTCTAGAAATCAAGAATGCCAAGCATATATTATATCCTTCAAAAGATGCAGCAACCCATCACTGCAGAAGGCAGCTTGCCATAAATACCAGCAAGAGCTAGAGTGAAATTCCAGTAAATGAAGATTAAAGGAAACCACTTTGAAATTGGCTGAGCTGAGCAAAGTAAGGAATTCATGCATCTCCTAATGTTGTAAATCAACTTATGATGTACAGTCTCTAGCTATTTAATTAACAGCTCCATATTCTGCTTGCTAAAGAGGGGTCACAAGGACAAGATATAGAATGTGCAACAATTTCACCAGATTCTACATTACTTCTAAGGCCAAAATGCTGTATTTTAAAATAAATGTAACTTCTGAGATATAATCAGAACAACTTTTCTTTAACTTCTTTTTAGTTTACTATTTGTTTAATTTCCTTACCTCTTTATCTGTATGTTCATGCCCATTTCTCATATTCCTTCATGGTCTTAGTCCTGTTGTAGCTGATGAGGTCAGCAATCCTCTGGTTTGATCTACAAAGTGCAGTGAGGCCTGACAGCATTCAAAATGATCATTTTTTAAGCTAAAGGCCATCAGTTCTGTAGTTAAATGAGTATTACAATTGCAGCACATATATGTGGATGTTTATTCATGCGAGCTTTATGTACAAACAAGGATATGTTTGCACAGTATCAAATGTGCAGTAAATCTTCATAGAAATATCAGAGGCTGTTCTGAAGCCCAGAAATTAGGCTGTGCTTCATTCTCCCTAGAAAAGGGTACTCAGAATGAGAGGTTCAGATTGTACATAAAGCAAACCTTTTCAAAGGTGTATGACTTGGAAGAACTTCAACTAGGAATGTTGAGATTACCTAAAAAAAAGGCTGACAAGAAGAACAAAAATGAAGACTAATTGTAGGAAATATAGGAAATAGGATGTGATCATTCATAGATGGTATTTTGGGGAAATAGGGATTTGTAGACCTGAATCCCTCCACCAATCAGAAAAAATGGGTCTTTACAAGTCTTCCAATAATTAAAATATAAACAGAAGCATACTTTCTTCCACATATTTTCTGGGGAAAAAAAGTACAGAGGAAAACCCAAAAATGACCTTTTGGAAATTTTCCTATCTGGAAATGAAGTGGTGCTCTCCCTAAGTTTAAAAGGAAGGACGATTTTATTGTTGTTACTGTTTTAGCAGGATTCTAATCTGAATCACGAAACTTAATATTAATTTTAAAAAAAATTATACTTCATGTTTGACAGAAGTTGGCTCTCCAGGAAATCCATTCTTATTATTGCTTTAGCATGCTATGTTTGTTGACTGCCATATGTAAATGATGATAAGGGAAACTAAATCTTCTGTAATTCTAAATTTTCTAGAATTCATTACACTGATTTTTTACCTAGAATTGAAGTACTCTGGACTTTAATTGTTTCATGAAGGTTTTTCTACATAGTTTACAGGGAGGCAAAGCTTATACAAATAGGTACAAAAATATGGCTTGCTAGTGAGGACCCATCAGAAGCACACAATCAAGCGTCCAAATATAGTGCCCAAATCAATGCATGTGGCAGAATACAAGTGAATTAATCAATTGCTCCTACAAAACATTTCTGCTTTAGGCATATTCATGTTTCTTTTTATTAATATTTTCTGTTTTCTCTCAGTATGCTATAAAACATGCTTCCTGGCAGTATTGTTAGCAAAATGTTAAATTCAAACACACTTTGAGGAAAATTCACAGAAATCCAATTTTATCTAGCAAGTCTGAACACTCAGTTTGCTGATTTTTTATGGCCATTCATTTACCTGACATAAAGGAGAAGCAAATGTTCCATGTAGGCCATTGGGCATAATCAAGACTGCTTACTTTTAAATAGTGACTTAGAGCAAATTTCTTAGGATCACTCTACAACTTTAGAATTATTTATATGACCTTTTCTTACAAAACCTTTTTTTTTATATATATATTTTAAGAATATGTTTGTAAAACAATCTGTGGACAATTCTATGAGAAAATTTTTAAAAGCATAAAAGGAATAATTTTCTGTTATTTGAAAGAATAATTTCTGTATCAGATTCATAGTCATTAAACCAAAGTTAGACATGAATTGTCTTTCTGATTTTTGTTGCTACTACTATTGACAACCAAGGCAATTCGCTGAAGAATGAACTGAACATGGATAAGGCATTAGTGAGGAAACTAAGGAATTTCTTCATGTTCGCAAAAGCCTGTGGGAAATGAGATCCAAATGTCCTCAAATCTTCTTCACACTGTCTGCTCCAGAAGACAGTGATATTTGTTTGGTATTTGTTTACATTATGATTGTGACAGTCAGGGTTCAAAGTAAAGTCCAGTGTAGATGGAAATAATTGCCTGAAAAGAAGGCTGACACAGGAGAAATATCTAGATACTTGTCTGCTGGCTTGCTTTCTAAATCAGTAGAAAATTACCTAATATGATTTGACTTCAGCCTATGGTGAAAATAAGTGTGTACTTTTTGGCCACCCAAGACAGATATGAGGGAATATCAGTGTACATTACTTTTAGTATGTATTGAAAGAAATATCCAAATCAGCAGGGGAAATGAATAGATCAAGGCCAATCACTTTTTCATGCTCTGATTCATGGAACATGTTGAAAGAATATAGGCCTCTTCTTCCCTGTAGAATATGTGTGTGGACATCTCTTCCCACCCTTCAGAAAGTCATTCTCTTAACAGTATGTTGGTATATGGCTAAAACTTGATAAAAACGGATATAATACCAGAAAGCTAGAAGACTTTGCTTTATTGACTTTTTTCTTTTAATATAAAATATGCTAAGTTACAGGGATTGGAAGGCAAGGAATAAAGAATTATGTGTTGGAAGTGTGCCAGAAATCTTGTGTGAGCATGTATGGCTATATGTTATCAACTGTATTGCTGCAAATATTTTCTAAACTGTCCCTAAGATTTACATAAGTTTTAAAGTAAAGAAGTCTACAATAAATGCAAACATGTTGCTATCACCCCTGCCCAGGTATGTCCCAGTACAGCTGTAATAAAGATAAATATGACAATCACTAGGTATATTTCTATGTGCTACTGGAAATTAGCTCCCATGTGACAACACTAATTAGAGAAAACCAGAATTTTTGAAGAATCTATTCGAAAGTCCAGCAGAGATTTTTCTGATATAGAAAAGACCTTAGCTGGTAGTTTCAAAATTCCAGGCATTTATGTTGAATGTGTAAGACCACCATTCATGTCATATTATGTCATTCATGTCAATATTATTCAAGATAAAAATTATGAAAAATTATATACCACATTTCTGTGGGTTTATGGAGCATGAATTTGAGCTTATAACAACCAATTAGTTTCCTAACAATCAGATCATTCGTATGCTAAGAATGATCAGTCTTCCTGCATATGTTTATCTGCATTGTTTTGTACCTGCTTGTTGTTTATTTGTCACTTATTTGTCTGTGGGTATACGTTAACAAAAAACTAACCAAAACCCACTCATTAAAGAAAGATTAAAGATTAAAGAAATTCCCAGTCTTCAGAATAATATTTCTCTACCATGAATTATCCCTGTGGTTTTAACATGTGGTAAGAAAACTATCTTCTCTTTTATTGATATTATTTTCTATATTTCTAAGTTAAAATGCAGCTGTATGCAGTTTGTTGAGTTTGTTGCTTGTGACCACTGAGCAAGTTCCCCAGGAACTTATTGATGTTGGTGTAATTATGATGTGTGTTTCCTTTGCAATTTCAAGCACGATATGGCATCCAACATCTTCACGACCAGTATCACTTTCAGTATGTACTCCATTAAGCATCTTCTTCAGTGATCCTCATTTTGTTATTTCTATTGAAACCTTCAAATAGATGACATTCTAGATCCATGCACAGCACACAAAACATTAAAAAGTTACTGTGTGATGGTTATAGCCCATTAATCCCATCTAGGCATTATAGCAGACTGCGTATTTAACTGGGAAGTTACTCTGCATGATGGAATGCACATGCTGACTTACTTCAAAGAGAGTAACTTCCCTGCAAACATAAATCATGAGACATTTAAATGACAGAATTTGTTTTCTGAGTCAGAAATTATTGGGGCATTCTGGACATTTTAAAGCACAATTTCTGAGTGCAAAGATAGAGAAACTTGAGTACCACACAGCAGTGTTTTATGGTAATTATATTTTTTGTTGGCTGTATAACTTTGACCTCACTGACCATAATGACCAAAAAGGATCATAATGGCTATCCAAGGAAAAAAGAAAACCACAGGAGATGAAATGCAGAGTTCACCAAAATTAGCAAGTAAATTCTGTGTGATATGGACTTCTACTTGCGTTGCATAGGTATGCATAAGTAGTAAGTACATTAACCTTATGTAAAAATTTCAGCAGCTGATAGAAATAACTAATATAAGTTTGATTGCTTTTGAACTTATTTTTTATCCTTTTCTTTCAGATAACTAAGCTTGCTTTTTTTCCTCAAGTCTTCTCTTTAGTTTTCTCAGAAAACATATTTATCCCAATAGCCAAAAATTAATACAATGAAAAATTTGATTTCTCACTCCATCAAAATTCATTGAAGAAAGTCCCTCCTCACAAAGAAAATGTAGAATAACATAGGAATTACATTTAAGCATATAATCCTGGTGCATCCTTTAGCTAAAAGTGCAGGCATATCTTTTCCCAAGAGACTTTTGTTTCATTGTCTGTCGTGTTTTATACTTGAAATACCATCTGACATTGATCATCATCCAAAGTGAAATATGAGCATCATATAAATCATATAAAGGAAGGTAAAGAAAGAAAATTGGCTAATGCCAAAAGACACTTTTTGTTTCAACATATTTTTATTGTCAGATCTCTTCATTTTTCGTTAAGATCCCTCCAGATTTATGTTTCTGTGTGTATGTTTCTTGAGATTAAGTAGAATTTGCTGAACAGACTCTTTCCGTGAATCTTTTCCAACTCAAAACATTTTATTTATGGAATACAAGACAACTAAAATACATGGTACTGAATGTTTGAAAAGCTTCCAATTCACATGCAGGTGACTCTAGACTAAAAATGTACTTTGACTTCTAACAAAGACAAGTATTTCAGAATAGTAAAATACAGTATGTCATTAGCTTACAGAATTTGATTAAAAGTATGGGAATTTTTGTTATACTGTTCTTTCATTACCTATGTCATAACAACTCCTGTGAAAACACAATATAAAAGACACAGAAAACATATCAAAAACAATGAGCATAAATTGAATGCTTTCTTCAGGACAAGTGACCCTTGGGCAGTGATTGAGAGGAAAAACAAGTTTTCAGACTAACACCTGTTACAGTTTTCTGTATGAGCAAGATGTGGGAGAGTGCCTGATGAACCTTCTAAATGTGTTCCCAACACTCCACCCACACTAGTGATAGACCTTCTTTCACCTTTTTTTAGACTGTTCATTTTTGCACCCATAATTCAAAGTTATTCGTAATCTGAAACAAATTAAGTGTACAAACATTGGAAAAAATAAGCCAAGAGTGTGAGGACAAACTGTAGCAGGGATGGGGATTTAAGTGGTTCAGACAAGGCCTCTCATTTAGGTCCTGCTGAAGAATTAATCTATTATTACAGGCCTTCTCAAAACAGTTTCCATATACAGGCAACCTACATGCAGAAGCAGCTGGTCAAAAGTTCTATTATCTTTAATGGAAGTTTCTTCAAACTGTTCAGAAGGATTTCTGTGCCTGTTCCTGTGCCAGCCAGGTAGATCTCCCTGATCCTCAGTCCAGCAGTCATGGTAGTTGTAAATAAGACTGAATTCTATTTTCACCTCAAACTGCATGGTTGCATCCAAGCTGTCTAGTGGTGAGCTCTACCTGTGACGTGCTCTCCTGAGTTGTGCCTTCTTGTGGCTGGCACTGGCTGGCACAAGTGGAGATTGGATGAGATACCAGTTGTGAGGTGTGGCCCCAGCCTCCTCTTTTAGACTGCACAGATTCAGCCTCTTTGCCAGCTGTTTGGTTTGGTTTTTTTGGTGGGGGTTTTTTTTGTTTGTTTGTTTGTTTGTTTTGGTTTGGTTTGGTTTGTTTTTTTTCCTTTCAAAGAATACCCTGCTGAAAAAATACATTTCTCTTCATTGTTCAGTATGCTCAGGAGTGATCCTCTGATTCCCATACTTAGCTAAACCAGTTTTTTAACTTAGTCAATACGGGAAAAATATTCTCCAAGTTGGAAGGTCAGGCCATTATCTCTTAATAAACACTTACCTTTTTATTTACAGGAACCACTGGTTTGCCTTTTTTCCATTTTCATAACAGCTCTGCTATTGTATCTAACTAGCAAATACATGAAGAAGGCATTTCAATGGTCCAATGTGTTAATGCCACATTTGGGGACTTAAATCATACCTGAGTTACCAATCCTTCACCACTTTTGCTATTGTTTCTAACATTAGAAGAAGGAAGGCACTTTCATTATAATTAACACACCTTTTATAAGAACTGTCCTCCCTTTGAAGCACTCAAGAGTGTTCAAATAATAAAAAACATAAGTTATTTAGTATCTGAGTATATCAGATATAATTAGTCCCATGAAATCTAGAAATAGAAGTGGAATCACAACAGGTAGATCAAACTTAAGCCAAAATCTCCAGTGTGGTTTGTTCCAAAGATATAATGCATGCAGGACTGACCTGATTCTTTTCCTTGCTCTCATGGCTTTCCCTTCTCAGAGGAAGGAAGGGAAACTTTTGTTGACACATTTTTTATTTAGTGAGTTATATATTTTCAATGAAGACATTTCTCAATTTAGTTGCCTAAGCAGAAGATTTCAGATCACTAAGTATTTAGAAAACCTATGTTATACCATATGCTTTAAATAAGATATGATTCTCACCAGTATACGTCTGTCACCAGATTAGTGGAGAAAATTTTTTCTCGTTGAAAGGAACTCCAGAATAGCAGTGGTCAGGCTATAAACATTTTCTGACATTGTGATTTATCTAGAACCTCTGAAAAAAAATCAGTGAATTTCAAATCAGATGCTAATGCTACTGCAGTAAAACTGACAGAACTGCAATATCAGTAACTGCAGTTACTATATAATTTTCACTCCCATAAGAAAAAGAGGGAGTTGGAAAGAGACTAGATCTGTTAGTCCTTAAAACAAAGCTCAATCATAAATACTGTAAAAGTGTGTAACTTTCAACTTGAACAAACAACAGAATTCACTTTGACAACCATTTCCAAAACATATTGATTAAAAAATGCCATGACTGGGATATATTTTGGGAATGGAATGGCCTGCAAAGTGCAACAGTAGCAATACTGGTTTCTTCATCTTATACACAAAAACCCCACGAGAATCCTCTGTTAGTTCAGCAGATATTATCTAAAATGTAATCATTTTCTTGTGATGCAATTTTATCTTTTACTTCAGGGTTTCAGAGAATGAAGCTAAGAAATTCTACAAGTTAATATAAGGTTACCATTCTCTAAATGAAAAATGAAATTTTGTCAAATTATATTATGAAGTCTAAGATTCATCTTAGATTCCTTATATCTAGTATTAACAAATTCACAGTCACTGTTGATTAACAAAGGATGAGAGAGATTAACAAGAGATTTGCACAGAAATTTGTAAGCACAAATATCTTCAGAAAATTACAGGATGGCTGAGATTGGAAGAGACCACTGAAGGTCGTCTGGGCCAAACTCCTTGGCCAAGCAGAAGGTGATTGTCCAGGACTATACTCAAATGGCTTTTAAATGTTTCCAAGGATAGAGACTACCCGACTTGTCCTGGACAACCTGTTGCCAGCGTGTGATCCTCCTCACAGTTAAAAAATGTTTCCTTGTAAAATTAACCTTCTTGATACAGTCTTACAGGTGGCCAGAGTGTAATGAGCCTCCTGAAGATGTATCAGCTCTGAGGATTGACCTGCAGCTTCCCAGAGTGTATTAATAATAAGGAGACAACTTCTCTGGACAGGCTTTGTAAAGAAAAGGTTTTAATAATGACAAAAATAAGAAACAGTATCAAACAAAAGAAATATAAGTAGAACACAGTGCAGGTAGAGCTCAGCACTAGCTAAGGCAGTCTAAAAAAGCAATTGAGCTGTACTGTGCAGTCTTTTAAGTGCTTAATGGTTCAGGTGGGACAAATTGGCCTGCTGCCAATAGAAACAGCTGCAGGTTTTGAGAAACATTTCCAAAGCCCAACCACTGCCCCTGTACTGGCTCTGGGCCAGCCCCGATGAGTGAAGAGGGGAAAGGTCTGGTGCTTTTCCATGATAGTCAGGGGTAAATCTGAAACCCCTTTTCCTTGTTTGGAAACACCTGCTCGGGTGTGGGAGTGCATTCCTACACCTGCTATGTTTCAGTTTATGCCCATTGCCCTATTTTTTACATTAGAGAATTTACTTTTGGAGGAATATGGATCTATCAGATAGATCATGCCAAAAAAAGCAGAAGAACCTTAACTATATTAGATGACCTGTGTTCTGCAGAAAGATTAACACAGAAAAAGGCCACTGAGCTCTACTACCAACATGGTAACATCCACCTAGTTTAGAATACTTTTCCCTTAGTCACAGGGATTATTATTCTGTCTCTGGATTACAAAAAAAACCCTATTAATTTTGTGAAAATAATTTTGTGTTAAATAATTCAATAATAACCTTTCCTCTGACCCTTAAATATAATTATCAATAAACATCTTTTTTCTACAAAGACAATTGGGAGTTCTCACTTCAAAACATATATCACTGTGATAGTCCCCCTGACAACCACCAGACTTTAAAAACAGTGGGCTTCAAGGTCTGTTGCACATCATACCTTCTAATTACAGAGCAGCTAACACTTCAGGCCTTAATTTCCAAAGGAGGTCAGCATAGTCAGCTCTTCTGCTATATGCTTTTTTTCCCAGAGGTCTGTTTTCTAGCAGAGGTCAGCTTCATTTAGAATGTAGGTAAAGAAATGGTTTTATTTCACAAACATACTCTTCCACCTTTTCTGTCCCTAGTTTTCCTTTATAGAAAGAATGGGAAAGTACTACTCTTCCTTAAAAACAAAACAAAACAAAACAAAACAAAACAAAACAAAACAAAACAAAACAAAACAAAACAAAACAAAACAAAACAAAACAAAACAAAACAAAACTCAAACCAACTTATTTCAACTTCTAAAAGATTTGACTCTAGTGAAAACTTATTAAATATTAAATTCATATGCACAAAAACTAGTGCAGCAGTGGTGATCTAAATTGATGCAAATAGAAAATCCTTCTTTGTTTATTCCCACCACTGATTATGGAAAATGACAAAACTTTCAAAAATATAATGTTACAGTATTAAACAATTTGACAAATGTTACTGATCATTCCTGGAGTCTCTAAAATAATATTGAAGTATATTATATTATTTTAAGACTCAATCAGCAGGTGCAATTGAATTCAAAGGATTGCTTATTTGCAATGTGTGAATGTGCCTGAGGATCTGGAGTTTAAATGGGTTATTTTACATGACCAGGATGGAGTTTTACATTGGACTTGTCCATTATGTGGTTTGGCATATCTTAACCAAAGTAACTCACGGAATAAATGAGTCTGAATTCCACAAGCAATTCCACTTGTGGAATGTATCGTGGATTTATCCCTCTAAATCCCTGTGAAACCATTCAGACCAGGGCAGTGCAGCCAAAATAAAGCACTGGTATGTAATCAGTTCCTGTCACCTTGGTGTTGTGTTCTGCTGCCCCAGCACTGGTGGTTGCACACCCTGCTGTGCTGCCAACTGGGTACTGGTGATGCTAAGTGTTGTCTATCTTTAACAGGATCATCTTCCTACAAATTACTTCTGTGCGTACTTAGAAAAATCAGCAATGAATTTCATTTATCAATGCAACTGTGAGTGCACAGAAAGTTCTCAATTATACTTAATATATTTTCCATTTTCCAGGTAAAGTCCCCCAAATTCAAGATGACAGAAATTGCCTGTCACTGGCAAATTTACCAGTTGATAGTTATTGTTTACCTTATTTTTGCAAATTGTATGCAGCAGAAAATTCAATGACCTCCCAAAACCCTTCAAGTCCAATTTTACAATAAATCTTTTTACAATTTTTTTGTCCTACTCGGGCTGTTTCTCACTTATTCCTGCACAGTGACATGAATCTTGCCTGATATCTTGTCTTAGCTGTAAAGGTGATCATTTCCTTCCCTGAGAGCAATCACCATTAGAGTTGCTTTTGCAACTGACCTGCTGATTTTTACAGTCTGTTTTTCTTGGGTTTAGTGTCTCATTAAATAAGCTTTCCATCTTTCTCTACCAACATTATTTGGCAGCCTATCTCAGCTAGTGACTCTGTTAGTGTCAAAGTCATTGCATATAATATGAAATTTAAAAAGTATACTTTATAATCTATATTTTCCTGAATACCTTGTGAAATAACAAAGACACAATTGTGGTGGGGATGTAGACAATGCTAGAAAAAAACAAAGAGTGCTTTTAATTTTGTTTTAAATCATTCTAATCAAATAAACCCCAAAAAATTCCTCTAAATCACCACATTTAAAATATTGACTATTAAGAAAATAAAGTTAAAGCACCATCATTTAACAGTGGAGTGGATCTTGCTGCAGGATAAAAAAATCAAGCAAAACAGTTTTACTTAAATTTTTATTCTAGATTAAATTTTTGAAAATCAGATGAAAATTTATGAATGTTTTCCCATTGAAATCCATGAGTCTAAATGGTTGTAAACCTAATAGCAAGTACAGACCTCAGGGTCTAGAATAAACCTTATCTTTCTTTTTTGCCATGCTACAGAGAAAGGAAGAAGTATAATCTACACTCTTCATGTCAAGCATCTTTTTACTTCCCAGGAAAAAAAGAGAGATAGAACTCATTGGTAGAGATTTAGTCTGAAACCACTAAGAAGATATGAGTTCCCTGCAGAAATTTTGAATTTCTAAGTTCACACTACAATGAGAGCACAGTCTGAGTCTTTTCTGACAAGTAACTGCCTCCTTTTAGTAACAGTTGGCAGAAGGAAGCTGTTAATACTTACCAGTTCTCAGTTCAACAGTTCCCAAACTAAATCCTGCCTATTTTTTATTTTCATGTGAGAAAGTACTGTGCTACTTGGAATGCACTAAATAGCAAAACACATGAAGCTTTTTGTAATAAAGTCTGGTGAATGTTTGACTATATATAATGTATTATTCGTTTTATATTTTCTTCTATGTAATATGTATAAGTATAATAAATATTATAATTTTTATAATAAATATTTATTATAATATAGAATATTATAATATACTTTTATAATAAAAATTTTATATTTTATTCTGTGTAATATGTATAACAAGTATCATAAATTTTATATTCTCTATTGTGTTCTATATGCTATGTGTTATTATAGTATATAAATTATTATGTTGTGTGTATATCTATATGTGTATTGAAAAATGCCCTTCATAGGGCTAGGTGACGATATATAACACTAGAAATTGCTGGCTAGGAGTTTTAGAACTGCTTGAACAATTTTAGTCAGCTCCAACAACAACCTCAGTTCTAACTTCAAGCTGGTGGGAGGCATTGGAGAGGTATTAAAATTCTTTCTGAGATAGAGGGCCACCACACTGTACAAGAACTAAGTCTCACTTCTTGCTGAGCAACAAGCAAGAGCTTTTTCTAAGCTGAGGAACTAGTCTGAAAATGCTGAAGCACTGTTGGTTTTTCACCTGTCTTTGGGGAGTATCTCAGTCTCTGTTATTTCAAAAAGCAATTAAATAACAGAGGTGTCAGTCAGACAAAGGGAACTGATGCCTTTTTCAGGCTTACCTAGAAGCAGAGGCCAGACAAAGTCAAAAAGATAAAAGTGGATATATTTAGTGAAGGGCCTTCAGGAACATTAAGGGCAGATGAAGCCTCCCAAGGGGCTACACCCAAATTAGACGATGGCCACAAGTTTTTCAGAGAGATATGAGTTTGGTCTGATCACAGATCAGGGGTAAATCTTCCAATTACGGCTAAGGTAATGAATTCATATTCTCCTACTTAGCTCTCCCCCTCGTGATTCACTTTTGTTTATACTTTTTGAGCCCTGAGGCTGTGGGGTGTCCTTCAGTTTCAGGCCTAGAGGAATTGTTTTGTCTGACCAAGACGTGTAGACAGTAGCTAACACTTTATATGGAGGTTAGAGTTATGCCCTAATGCAGTACAGGATTTGAAAAATATAAAGGTTAAAATCTTAAGGCATCACTTCAGGAGTGAATACAGAAGAGTACCCCATGCTGCTCTTCATTGAAAGTTCTTTGTCCTTTAGGTTTGTGGTACCTAAATCTAAACTGCTGTAACTAACACTGTAAAAAGGTATAAGCTGATAAAGGGCAGAGGTGAGCAATCAGAAGGCAAATGGGTATAAAAAAGTTGTTTTGAAATGGCTTAAAATATGTTCTTAGCCACTGCAGCTGCAATAGTGCTACATGAAAGGTGACTAGGACCTCACCAGACTTTTTACTGTCCATCTTTCTGTGGCGTCCTCACACTGAATCTCCAAAACCACAAAAAAAAAGAGGAGCTTTAACACTTAATTTGGAGATGCAACTTGCCATATAATCCTCTGGCTCTACAGGATTTATTCATGCCCTACACATCTGGCCCCAACCAGAAAGGCGTCAGATGGAGAGGCCTCCTTGTTTACCCACCACACAAGGATATGAAGGATTTTGAAACCTGTGAAAGCCCACCTAACTTTTCAGATCTTTACTACTGCTCTGGGTTAAAGAAGGGTTTGCAACCTGTGTGTACTTGAGTGTAGTCAAACAAGGAGAATTCTCACAGCCAGTCACTGAACAGTTAATGAACCTGCAGTAAATACAAGCTATGTTCTATTAAAACAGGAAGAGTTAAACCTTGATACAAGCATTTGAGGGGACAATTACAAAAGTATGGCATGTAAGGAACCAAATGCACAGATAAGAATTATCTTACAGTAGTGTCTCTCTGCCATCACTGGACAGCACATATTTTTTGTTATATCAACCAACTGTATGTAAGGACTTGGATGCCGTAAGGAATCTAAATTTGTAATAGATGCCCATGTTTAGATTACAGACTCCTACATAAAGTGTCATGAAACCCTTATTCTAGCTTTAGGTCTGGATTTGTCATCAAATACTTTAGAAGAACGGAGATTCTTGCTCCACAGTGCTCCATTTCTCCCAAGACACTATTACTGCTGTATTTGTTTACTCCTACATATACTTAGGGCTTTTATGATTTCTGCTGAAGCTTAAAGTGGGTGTGAAGAGCTGTCTTTTTTCTCTACTCAGTCAAGAGCATTTTGGTGTTCTCATGCAGCTTTATCTGGTCTCTGGAAAGAAATGGCTCTGTCAGTAATTTTTCGAGCTGAAAGGTCTGGAAATGCCTGACACCACTTGTAGCCTCAGAAAATCAGTTGACTTTTGAAAAATGAGTAGTCTGAATACAGTGAACACTGAAAGAGAGTCACATTACTTCGAGAGGAGAGATTTTATTTCTACATCTTTTCCTGTTGCTTTTGTCCAAAAAAAAGGTAAATGGTTATGGTATATGGGCAGAGTGGAAAATAGTGACCAGAATTAGGAGTTAAATTAATGGAATATCCATCCTATGCATAAAGCAAATATGGAAAACAAGAGAATGAACATGAACATGTGTCGTAGTTGTGGGGGGAGGTCAATTTTTCTAGGGGGAGGTGAGCAGGCTAATCAGTGATCAGCTTTTCTGCTGGCACCTAGATTGGTCACTCAGAGGTTTAGACACGCCTCTGAGGACACAAAGAGTTAAAAGCAAGATTCTAGGGGGTTCGGCCTCTTTTAGATTCCGGTTTCAGCAGGGAAACATCTCCTGTCCCCTGCTCAGCTCTGGGCTGAGTGGGGGAGGGGGAAGCCACGTGGCCAGGCTCAGGACAACCACGCGGTGGAACTAAAGTAAGCTGGGCCCCGGGGGGAGAAGAGAGTGGACAGGACTGGAACTGAGCTGCCCCGTCCAGGATGGAGGGGTGGAAAACTGTGGAAGTGTCTTCTGTGTGTGCTCACCCCCCTCCCCCCCCAAACTCCGGGAGAAGGTGCCCAGCCACGTGGGGGTTGCCGAGCCTGAGAGTGCCTGAGCCTGCACCCTGCTGAGAAAAAACTGTTAACTCTTGTGTAGCAGAAAGAAACTTTTCTTAGACATTGATTCTCATGACTGGTGGTTTCAGAGGAGAGAGGGAAGCAGCCTGGGACCGAGATGATAAAAAGAGATTAAAAAAAACCCAGATGGGCAGAGATTGAAGAAGAGTGGCTTTTGAGCTAGACTTTTCTTGCATAATGTCAGCCATGGACTGAACTTAAGTCTCTTTTGAACATAAACTGCATTTTGGGTAGATACAGCTGCCCCTGCTTTTGCTACAGTGACTGGCACTTGAAGAGTAGAGCGAGCAGAGAAGAGAGGGGGAGGGTGAGGTGGCGCCCTCTGCCCTCAGGGCAGACCTGCTCCTGGAACCCCGGCCCCTGGGTAAAAAGGGGAGAGCTCGGCATGCAAGTATCCTTAAAAGAGCCCTGTATGCAGCCTTAGACTATGGACAGCGGTGAGAGCGCTGGACATAGGAAAAAGAGAGAGTCACCCTGGCAGACTTCTCCGGGCGGTGCCACGGGTGACATAGAAACACATAAGGGGTGGACCCGTGTTTTCTGAAGAGCAGTCTGTGGTGCGAGAGAGACTCCTCTCTCCCTTGCTGAATTGAAGATCAGTTTGTGTTTTTTTAGTAGTGATTGTTTGATTTAAAACCCAAAGGTTTGGTCTGTGAAGAGTGATGTATGGGGGGGTGGAAACTGGGAGAAGAAATGTTCTGAGAAGTTTTTATTTCTGTCTCTGTGTGTGTTTAAGAGTTTTCTGTCTCTGTTCTTATGTAATGTAATAAAGTTTTAGGGTTTTTTTGTTTTCAAGATTTAAGCCTGCTCTGGTCTGTTCCTGATCACATCCCACAGTAGTTGTTAAGGAAAAAACATATATTCATGGGTGCATTAACATCTGGCCAGTACTAACCCATGACAACATGGATAAACATTTTATATGTGTGATTCTTGAATGAAGGAACTCTGTGTATGCAGTATTTATTTCATGAGCAAAATATGAAAGTATTCTACAAATGTTACAACACACACCTAAATAGAAGTGACAGGCAATTTCTTAAAACTAGATTTTACCATTTCTAAGTTATCAGTAATCTCACTCATCATTGACTGACAGTGGAAAAAGTGGACCTCTGAATCTAGACTGTCTGATCCACTTTGCAACAGGAAGTGTAAGAGCAGCTGGGCTACAATTGAAAACTAAATATCAGAGAATCAGGGGTTAAAAATTATGACAATAACCGAGAGGCAAAAAGAGCTGCAGTGTGCCCGGCTGCTGAGACAATAAAATTTAGCCAATAAAACTGTCTTTCTTATCCAAACAAGCAAAGTTTTCTGTCAGTGTTGATCGTTGTGCTAGGATCTAGATTAATGGAATCCTATATTGTAGCTTTTGTCACCCACAGCTCCGTCTTGTTCAAATTTTATGTCAATCTTCACCCCCATGTGCAGGGGAATGCTGTCAAGCTGTGGTTTTAGTTCTGTAAGAATCCATGCACTTATCAGGGATGAGATCACTAATAAGCCTTCCTAAATTTTTTATCTTTACTTCCAATTAAAACACTTTTGGTCTAGGTTTAAATATAGTCCTGCCATGTCTGGGGCCTAATTATTGCAGTGTTGTGACACTGTGGGTGGATACCTTTGTGCCAACCTCCTGCAGATAATTCAGAAGTGACACTGACCCATGTGTTTTATTTGTCCTTGATGAGAAAGATGCAAGACAAACAAGTCACTATTAATTGTGGCTTTTAAAATATTTGGCTTTTAAAATCCCCTTATTTATAACATCTGGAGCTGTTGCATCACATAAAAAGAAGCATATTCTAACAGAAGTTATTTTTACCTATGCCATTGTCCTTTTAAATAATGTTATGGTGGTAGCATAACAATGCCCAAGCTCACTTTTTTTTTTGTCAGCAATAAAATGTAGAATCACTGTTAAATGCATCACAACTTCCTTTTTTTTTTTTACAATAAATAGTCCTGCAAGTGATAGAAAAAAGCATGTAAGGCAGGTAAGAGTATGACAATTGTGACTGTCTTTGGTTCTTGCCCTGGTCTGGTTTGCCTTCGTTGTCTCTGTTGGTTCCTGAATGGTGAGCAGAGCACAAGCTTCAAACTGCAGGCTGGTCACAAGAGCTCAGCTGCCCCCATTTGTGCAAAGAGAGGCTGCAACATGGAAGAGGAGCTCATGAAAAGATAAAAATACAGTCCCACTGGCAGAGCAGAGCACAACCAAAACCACACCTGCTGTTCAAGCACAACAGTACTGAGTCTATCAGTAGTAACTGATCAGCATTGTCATTTTTCGGACACCTGCATTTAGTTTATCTAAAATATTTAATCAGCCTTACCCTAAAAAGTTGCCTCAAAATCTTCAGCAGAGCAAACCCTTGGGCATGTCCTTCTTTTTCCAGGTGAGAACGTACCATAAGAGGAATTTCTGTAGTCTTGTGTAGTTTGGCAGGCTTCATGAAAATCTTCTGTGTGGTAACTGTCACAAATACATGAACAATTTATTTCACTACATTTTGAACAGGTTGGGAAAGAAAACAAGAATGTGTGACTTGGCCTAAAAGTTCTACAAGAAGGCATGTTTCTTCATTCTATCCCAAGAATCTGTTATCTACAAATGTCTGCTATTTATTATTTTATTTTCTTCAAATAAAGAAGCTTGCCCTATTGAAATGCTGTTTAAGATGTGTCATTTTGAGGTTGGAGGTAACTGCTTTATACACAGTAGTTTGTTATTCATGTGAGTGGCTTGTGTGACAAGCTGCTCAAAGGAATAATTAAATAAAGTAAAAATCAAGCAATGATTTTTTTTTAATTCCAGTCATTCACTGAAGTGTTATTTTGGAATTAGGAGCTTCTGAAATGTCTTCTTAAGTTACAGTATCCAAAAGCAGTCATGATGAGCTTTGTTCCTGTTAAAGTACCAGATTAGGGACTCCTAGAAATTGAAATATTTTCTTCATTTTAAAAAAATCCCAGTTATTTTGTCTACTATTTGATTTTCTAAAACTAGAAAAAAGAATCTTTCCCATCTATGAAATATGGTAGAAATTGCCTACCAAGCATATATTTCAGAAGAAATGTTTGTGGGATGGAATAATTTGCAATCAACTATCAAGTTTACCTTGAATTTTGAATTAATTCATTCAAAACTCTGAATTATAAAATTGTAATATAATTTAGGTAGGAAGGGACCTCTACAAATCCCTAATCCAACCCCCAAATAAGGTTAACTTCAGCTAAAGGAGGTTTCTCAGAGCCATGTCCAGCTGAGGTTTCAAAGTCTCTAGGATTAAAATTTCACCACCTTATGCTCTATGTTTGGGGCTTTTTTTAAGGTATATCTAAAAGGAATTTCACTTGGGACAACCAGTGTCATCTGCCTCTTGGTGTTTCACTGTGCACCTCAGAGAAGCAGCTGGATGCATCTTCCCGAGAACTTCTCTTAGTAGTGGTCAGCTGTGATTCAACCTCCTCCATGCCCTCTCTTCTCCACCTCAGCTGCCCTGCAGGACACAGGCTTAAGGCCCTTCACCACCTCAGTGACCATCCCCTGGCCTCTCTCCGGTTTGGTGATGCCACCTTTGCTACAGATGGTGGGAAATACTGGGCTCTACATCCTGGATGTTGGGCTCTGTTCCAGTCCTCACAAGGGATGAGCAGAGGGATCCTGCAGTCTCCATCCAAGGAGACCTACAAGCCTGGGCTGGGTGAAGCCCTGAGCATGCTGTTCTGACCTCACAGCTGACCTTCCACCCCGAGTTATCCTGTGTCCCTGTAAGCAGTGACCTCCCTTAAACTCCTGACTCGCTCTTCTGGGGCAGCCCAGCAGACAATGAGCCTTGGTCACCCCAAAGGCACGTGTCTGACTCCTGCCTCTGCTGCTCTCAGAAGCTGAGATAACAGGAGGTATAAGATGCCCCAGTCTCACCTGGGGTATGTTCATTATATTTCTGTAGTGACACACTTAAATCTGTGAACAGACACAGGGTTAGCTAAGCACTGAAGATTTAATAATGACTGGTGAGTGCAGCTTAAATGTGGCATATTGAGCTTATTTATTTATCATTAAAAAAAATCCTATTTTATTTTTCTCTTAACATCTATTAAAGTGAAGACAGCATATGAGTGACACTTTATTTGTCTAAAACAACACTGCTCTCACTTCCCTTCCACGTTTTTCCTAAACGAAAAGCGAATCAAACTTTGTGCAAGTTTCTGACCTTTTTATGACCCTGTATTTGCTTGCCAAACACGTTAAGGGAAAGTGAAATTGCTTTTATTTCTGATATAAAACTACACACTCTGTGGCCAGGTGCTTTGCTAAGAAACAATACCTTGTCCATTTTTCACTTTTGTAAAAAGAAAAGAGAATCTGTTCATTTTACAGAAATGAAAAGTGGACCAGGCATTATTTACAACATCTGCCAAAATCTGGCGAGGCAAGCACCTCTAGCAGCTCAGGAGCAAGAATAGTGTTGGATGTATTTTCTCAACTCCTCTGTGTATACATGAAGAAATTTCTAAATATACTGATGGCTTTTTGCATATCAGCAATAAAGAACAAGAGAAAAAAATAACAATTGATAATGTTGTGTAGTCATGCACTATTACAAGGCCACTGAAAAATTCACTGAGTGATTAATCAGCCGAATGGTTCATTTTCCTTGGGGGTCTAACAAACAGTTAACACTGATTAATGAACCAAATTACTTGCTTTTGTAAAAATTATAAATTGAAATGAAAAAAGCTGTTGTCTGTCTGTCACCAAATTTTCCCAGTGAAACTAATGAAAAGTACAAGCTTAACATGGGGAGAAAAAGATAAAGATCAGTGTAAGATTCAGACATGGAAATTTTAGTAGCTCTTTTAATCTAAAATCTATTACTATTTTTTTTATCTTTATATTTAAGTTTCTTAGCATAAGTCAGACATACAATACCTTGCTGGCATCAGTGGATCCACAAGGGCCATTAAAATCATAATGCACTCCCTTTCTCTGTGACTTGAAGAATTCCTGCTCTTATAGCAACATCCTAGAAAAGTGTGAGACATTCTCAAAGCTGAAAGAAAGTAAAGAAACTGCTATGAAGTTTACAGAGGAGATGGCCACCAGGATGCCTTCTATTTGATCACATCAAAATTTCCTGTAGAACCCTGGAGCAGTAATATCAAACTCCAGACTGTTCTTCAACAGACTTGACATTTTCACTATTCTTTGTTTATGGAACCATGATGCTTAAAAGGCCAAATCACTGATTTTTTTAATAGAGAGCAGTGGGTAGATCCCGATGTAATTAAATTTCTTTTGAATTAACTCCCCTCTCCCACAATAAGGGACTCAATTCCAGTGCCCAGTGCAAAACAACCTGCACCCTGGAAATGACACAAAGTGAATATATCAATATCAGTAGATGCCAATTGTCTGAACTCTGGACTTTAGGGGATGATTTTTTCTCAGGGCATGGCAGATTTTGGCTGAAGCTCTTGGAGAAAAAGCAGAGAGATCAAATAATTGTTCCACAGCTCTATAACTTGGATGAATACAAATAATAAATATGCTTTTTATTTGGACAATACATTTCCTGTTCTTTTAAGAGTTTGCCATGTTCCTGCTGCAGAACATTTACCTAAGTCTTAACAAATATCTACTTTGATTGCTGCAAATATCTATCAGAACCATGCAAAGCTGATGATTATACAAACACTTCTTGCCCTCTGGAAGAGAAAATAAGGCAAGATGCTTTATAAACACCTTATAGAATAGTAATTTCATGCTGCTACTACATGGGCAAATACAGGCCAATGAGAAAAACTTGGTGACAAATAATGTAGGAAGAAGAGCTCATTGACTGGTGAAGATTTCAGTGTGCTTCAAATGGAATTTTGCTGCTTGTTACACATATGAGATTTGGTCTGCCTATCCAGGGCTCAGTTCTGAACTCATCAGAGAGTTTAACATAACTCATCTTCTTTTATGGTGATTGCATTTAAAGACATTTGGGCCTGACAAAGCACAGCAACAGTAATAGGTAAATAAAGAGAACTAGGAAAAGCAAATAGGAAGAGGAGATGAAAAGGTGCTTTATGGTGCTGCATGCAATTAAAGTTGAAATACAAGGGCTTCAGCTGCAGGAGCAAAGAATAACACATCAGGGTTTTCTTTTTTTCTTTTAACTCTAGTCTAGGCCTTTGTCTTCCCCCCCAGCTCCACAGCTGCCTTCATCAGTGTTCAGAAGTAGCTGTGCCCCTTTCAGGTTTCAGTTCTTGAGAAAAGGTCAACAAGACACAGGAAAAAACATTAATAACTCTTATTTAGCTTTTCTCATCAAATATAAATCTAACCATCTCCTGGTACCCACAGATTTCTGGAGACTGCAAATGCTGGGCACAGGAGCAGGAGGTCTTAGAAACAGAGGTAGTTAGAGATGCTGATAAAGGAAAAAACAAATAGCTACACAAAATAGATCAAGTGAAAGCATCAAGTGCAGTATGATTATCATAATCAGTTTTCTAAATTCTGGCTTGACATATTATTCTCCAATTATTTTTCTAGCTTTTTTCTGTTCCTTGTTCAACAAAATGGTCACAAAAGCAAAGGCTGGGGCATAAAATAGAGCGCTTTTGTTAAAGAAAACCAAATCTTTCTGTTTACACTAGTAAGAGAATTGACTTTGCTTCTTTGCTATTAACACATTGGGCACAGTACTGTGGGACAATTAGTGTATTTGTACTGGCTTCATACACAGGTTTTAAACCCCTCGTCATCCACCTGGCTCAAATCATGCACAAGCCTGCTGCCTTTTTGGGATGAAAAACACAACGTCACAATGAAGGGGACGTGCAGAGTGGCACTACCAGCTCATACCTCAGTGATCCAGGGACTGAAGTGCTTTCTGTTTCTTGAATATTCAGGTGGGTTTGGGGAAGAGTTTTGTTCATTGTTGGACATTTCTGTATATCCTCACAAGTCATGGCAAAATATTTATTTTCCTTGCAACTTCTTTATCTGATAGTTAATAGTAGTTTTTAGCAACTGTTCATTTTTCCTGTTTCAAAGTACTAAAGCAAAT
The DNA here is from genome assembly GCF_021018805.1 of Prinia subflava. NCBI lineage: Eukaryota > Metazoa > Chordata > Aves > Passeriformes > Cisticolidae > Prinia > Prinia subflava. The sequence goes on along the minus strand of NC_086247.1, from coordinate 25,782,073 downwards.
AATTACGTAATTAATATTCTATCTTGTTAAGTAACTTTTTTGTCGCTCTTTTAAGTCCCACATTCATCCTCAGGCTACTTTGCTCCCTTATGTTTTTGAATCCATTCCCAATTTTAGGGAAAGCTCGAATACGTCCTTCTTTTCTTCCCTGCTGTTTGATTTCTTTTTGCTTTGTTTTACAGTCTGAAATTTGCTCTCAACTCTTTTATTTTTCCTCCATAGCTGAATAATTTCCTGCATGAATCATACAGATTATGAGCTAGGCTGAATGCTACAAAATGTAGCACTGCAAGATTCCTCTATAAGTAAGGTCTGCTACAGGCCTGTCATTTTAAACTAGTATACCTGAATTACAAAAATATTGGCTATCAAGAGTCTATATAAAAATGATGACACAGAAAATAGGCATAGCCGCTTCAAATTTCCAGGCAAGTCCACAATACCTGAATGATTCAGAACAAGTTAAGCCTCCGTTTTTCTAACTCTTAAGATCCAAGGATGCATTGTCTGAATTAGTTTGAAAACAGTATATTTAAAGGGATACCAGTCCTTTTGCTGACACTGCACTGCTCTTTGAGGAGATAAGCACTGAGTTTTGCTGTTGTACAAGGAAAAGCAGCCATTCTTAACCCCACCGTTATTCTTTCCACTCAGAATTCTCATTTAAAATCTTCACATCCCAGCAGAAATGATGGTATTTCATTGTATAGGAAACTGGAAGAGAATATGCATTTTTAAGCTTGCATTTTTAAGAGGTTTTATGTCAAAAAAGGTTTGCTGTCACAAAATTATCATCTTTTATCAAACTTAAATCAAGAATACAGGTAAAAAACCACAACATAATTAAATAACTAAGAAAGAGAAGTCAGAATATTTATGGCCACTGACTTCTCTCTTCTTCCCTCTTTCTAGCTCTGCATAGTAGTTTCTCCCATGGCTCCTAATAATGGCCTGGGTTTATTTTATCCATGAGGGAAACAAACCTACTGATGTTTTGATAGTTGCTCCTGATTCATTTGAGGGAAAATCTAAATCCCAGCTACTCCTCTACTTCCAGTTCATGATATTTCATATTTGCTTTCCATCACAGCTAGGTACAATGGTACAATGGTTCCCATTTTTACAATTTCCTCCATGTTTCCTGACATCTGAAGTTTATTAATGTCCTTAAGAAGACTGGAAGGTTTTCCGTAATAAGTCCTGTCTTCAGAATTTGTTGGCCTGAAGTCTTTCACATAAATGACCTCAGTATTTCAGACATAAAGAAAATGAGTAACCAGGAGGAGGCTTTCTAACCTGCTCCACTCTGCATGGAGCAGTGAGAGACAAGATCTGAGCAGCCTGGTCTCAGGTAAGGCATCTCTGCCCATGACACGGGGGCTGGAACTGGAACTGGAGGATCTTTAAGATCACTTCCAACCCAACCCCAAACCATTCTATGATTCTGACAGGCCAACTTAACTGCAAACAGACCTTGAATATAGAAGAAGCCAATTGATAATCAGCTGACAATTACACAAAATTTTAAAACAATTTACTGTAGGAAAACAAGAGATGACACTTAATATTATATTAGCTTATGACCCTCATCCTTGAGAGCTCTTGTATTTCCTAACACTCCCCTAACAGAAGCTTTGGTGAGCATCATCACAGCAACAATTCAGGGGGCAAAGACAGCAGGAGAAGTGGTGTTCAGAAGTATATTTAATGACACAGTGAATTGCTGTCATAAAGAAAATCGAGTGAGTGATCAGAAGAATGTAGGGCCTTCCGAGATGTCTGTTTGAACACCAAAAAAAAAATTTGTGAAGCTTCACTGAGCAGTCTCTGTTAAAAAAAAAAAAAAAAAAAAGTGGGTAGCATTGTATTAGATTGTGTTATCTGAAACATCTTTCTAAATTATAAAAAATAGTGCAAGATTGTGGTCGTGGGATTTTACACCTCCTGAAAGGTAGCAGAACTCTTCTTATTGTTGCTGGCACCTTTGGTACCATCTGCAACAACAAAAATTTAAAAGGGTACAAAAAAATTACATCATGGATCTGCCATGGTTATAAAATGGACCATGTAGAGAAGATACCAGTAAATGGATATAAGTGTTTTAAAGATAAAAAGAAATCTGCAAGACTTCATTCAAAGAAAAACAAATGGGCATAAGGAACATCTGTAATAGAGCAGCAGCAAATAACTCCATTTGAACAAGAACATTAACAGCATAAAATGAGGCAATGAATCTGACAAATGGATATGTGGGTGCATATCCACTCCCAGCTAGGAGATAGGAACTCTCAGGTTACAGTACTAGCTGAAAAGCACACAGGTGCACTCTGTATGAATTTGGAGAAGTAAGCAGGTGAAAGCACAGAAAGATTTAGATTTAGTGACTTTTCTCATTGTCTTGCACTGCCAGGAGAGCCCAGATGGTAGCCATAGCTGGCTAACATCATTGTCTCCCTTCTTTCCCACAGAGCTTCCAGCACTGGGAGGAAGGAGAGTTTAAGGTACTGGGAGTGCATGTCAAGAAGGGGATGTTATTCAGAGTTACACTTGAAAGAAGGGGCATAGAGAGCCACAGAAATAGTGAGAAACTGCCACGCAACTCTCGGTGCTGTCAGCACTGGAAATAGATCTTAGGGTCCTTTATTCTTGAGTGCTTGCACTGTGAAAGTTTATCTTTCAGAGAATAGATTCTCAATGGTTTTCAAAATTCAGGTCCTTTGATGTGCATGAAAATGGACACCAGCATTTTGAGGCATTTAATGTACGAAGTTACTTCTGAAAAAGACTATTAAGCTTTTGTCTCCATATACACACATTTAGAAACCTTGGACTTTGGCTACGAAAATGACTATAAAAGCCTTAAGCACTTTTAAAGCCCTGACTCTCAGTGACTGGAAAGTTTATGACCTCTTTTGAGCCTTGTTGGTGGAAATGTAATGAAATACTGCCTTGTTGCACAACTGACATTTTCAGGCATGTGGATCTTGAGTTTTTCCACATCCTTGATTTCTACAAACAGAAAAATCTTGCTGAAAATCCTTATGAAATTTTCTATTAACCCTTTTATAGGCTGCAACATTAATTACTGCTGTTGAATTTTCTTCACTTTCTTTGAGAATGGCGATGCCTTAAGTCTTAGCATTCATGTTTTTCAGATTCTATGCTGTCTAGATGTAGTTCTGAGCCTCATTTTAAGTGTTAGTAAGCTCTTTTCACAGAGTAGGCAAAACAAATCCTTTTCCAGCTTGAGACCAAGGACAGTGAGTACAAGTTGCAGGCCCCAAAGCATAAACAATGGTGGACTGAAGAGAGAAAATAAGAAGGATGGGACTTCATAATCTGAAGCTGTGATTGGACAATTAAGCCGAAATGTGGAAATGGACCAAAAGTTATAAAATTGTAAGACCTCAGGACCAATTGTCCATTTTTGTGACCATTTCGGGTCCATCTTGGGTGTAGCTCTGGTCAGGCTCTTATATTGCCCAAGGTGTATCCTTAAAGGCCTTTTAATAAATACCTAGTTTATTCTCTTAGCTCTGTCTAGTCTCTATTCCAGCTCAGCCTGCTCAAAGCATCAATGAGTTATCAACTTATTGGATTCACAACACAAAGTTCCCTTTATTGCACTATGCCATGCATGACTGGTATTTAGTGAATTAAAGTCACAGTACTAACAAATTAGCATGGAGAAAAGGCATAATAGTGATACTATGCAACGACAAAAATGAAGAACTCTTTAGGTATATGAACATCTCCTTAAAAACTGGGAATGAGGAGGGAAAAAGATAACAAACGAATGTACTGAAGCAGATTGAATAGTTCAGTACTTTGTAGGGGGATGAGAGTTAAAATAGTCCTCCTTCACCACAAGACATTAAACAAAAGCCAGGCAAGTTCTGAGCAAAATACTCTGGTAAGTACTATTTTCTGAAAATGGAGCAAGCCCAGGATGCCTGGAGCAGTTGCATGAGCAGCATCTAAAACACCAGCAACAGAAAGACATGGTAAAATCCAATTGTTTACTCAGTTCCATTCTGCTTTGTTCTGCTGTAAGCCCTGATGAAAATTGCCTGTAATGAAACATGAGAGACCTACATAAACCTGGATATAATTCTCATGGAAGGAGTTAGGTAGAATGGTCACTTCAGTTTAGCAAAGACAAGGCCTTCACTCATTCATCCTTATCTCTCTGGTTTAACACCTGTAACACTCCCAAATAATAGAGTTGCATTGTGCTCATGCAATTAAAGCAATGTGATAAAGATGGCCAGAGAGTTTAGTGACCAAGCAATGTTATTTCAATTATGTATTCCATTACTGTCCATTGTTAAACAAGAAGTATGATGCAGTCATTGAATGGGAACAGAACATTTCAGGTGCAAGGCAATACTTTTTAGAAATGACAGGATGAAACTGCAAGGGCACAGAAACACTGTGAATTGTTTCCCTGAGATACTGACATAATCAAGGGACTAATATTCCCTGAAATTATGTGAAGTGCAGGCAGATACCTGTGAAGTTGCAAAGAGAGGACTATGTCATTCACAGATCTGAAACTCTGGAAAATTTGTGTTTAGGAAAGCCACTTTTACATGTCGAGAGAGTGAGTAGGAAAGAAGTATGTAGATTAGAGCCTGAATATTTTTGTAATTGATCTTTTTTCCACTCTCTCATTACCATTCCCCTTCAAAGGAAGGGAGAGAAGAAGCTTGAGTGATAGTTCTACATCCTCCCTTCCTCCCTTTTCAACCAGACCGTTTGAAGTCCTGGTGGGTGAGGTATTTGCAGCTTGGAATGGGCCATTTGAGTCATATTTCACTGAACAGAGTTAGGAAATTCATCAGACTTCTAAAGAGCAGCACAGCCTGCATGGTCAATGTGCAATAGCTAGTTAAGAATCTTACAGACCTAAATGTCAACAGAAGAAGGCAGTAAAGTAAGGTGAAAATCTGAATGGCAACTCTGGAAAAGCAAAAATATTTTAGAAAACTTGAGTAAGATGTAGTCAAGAAGTTTGTACGTGCAAAATGGTTGCCAAATAAGGTACCTAGTAAGAAAATGCCTCAAGGATACAAGATGTAAAGGAATCCCTAGGAAAACATCATTCAAATTAGATATTACCCCATTTGGAAACAGTGCAACATACAGAGCAAATAACATTTCATCTGCTATAAGAATAGATGTGCTTGAAAATAACCATTTCAAGCTGAAGGAAGGTCATTCACCCCTAAAAAAAAAAAAAAAAAAAAAAAAAAAAAAAAAAAAAAGCCATAAAAAGGAATAGACTCTCCCAAGTTGTCAGACCACCAGCCTCTCCTGAACTCTATCCTTCAAAGAGAAGTTTCCTTCCCCAAAGAGTGACATATTCTGCTGCTGTGAAGTCATTTCACTGGAATAATTTATGAGAGTGAAACAAAGGAATACTGAAGAGACATAAAGCACAAAAGAAAATACTTGTCCATAAAAATTCTGTTCATCTTGAAAAACTCTATCCCTTCCATTTTATAAGAAAATTACAATAGTGGATTTATGGAAAATACAATCCTTTTGTCCTTCCAAATTTGACAGCTGCTTTCACATTGCTTTTCTAGGTGAGAATATTCTGAGAAAATATAGTTCTGAAAAAATAAATAGAATATTGTAAGAAAATGTGAATATGCAGAGTAGCCTCATCTGTATGATGAAACATGGGCCAGAGAGCTCCTACACCCCTGTAAAAGTTTGGATGATGAACAGACATCTCAGAGACATGAGAGGGAACTTATTGGTCCAGTCACTGGGTCAGGCCTCTCACCTCCTACATGTCTTTGAATTTCTCCCAACAGGCAACATAATGGAAATATTGAAGTTTTGGTGCCCTTTTCTGCATCCAGTCATTCATATTTATTTTATTATGGGTGAAGGTTGAAATAACAAGTTTGGGGGAAAAGAGAATGGCTCAGCAGTGCAGTCTAAGATCTATATCAATGCCTCTGATTTTAAATAACTTTGTTCTCATTTTTTAGCAAGAGAGGCTCAGTCTGGAACAAAAGTTCTCTTCATGTCTCTTACTCAGATCCAGTCATTTGCCCTCAGTAGGTGTTTCTAAGTCAGGCAAGTTTCAGCAATCATGCCAAACTGATTTTCTTACTACAATTAAGTTTGTCTGTTTTCTACCAGACTGACCAGAACATCTGTTATCATGCTCAACTTTTATCCTGCATCTGGTGTTCCCCAACACAGAAGTGCTGCATTTTCACTGAGGCAAGGAAAATGTCCAAATAGCATCATTTTGCAGTTCCATGACACAAATTTCTAACAAAACTACTTATTGCAAAGCTAGTCACACAAATAAGGTATTTACAGGTTTCAGAGGTCTATGAGGCAGTTCAAGATTTGAATCCAAGATCCTTCACAGTGGTGACTTCAATTTAGTTTCTCATCATATATAAGAAGGCCATTTGCAAAATTCAGTTTCAGCTTAGATCTTACTTTCTATATAGTTTTCAGACCTTTGTTTTCATACTTTTAGATGAATCTACCCATAGATCTTAAACATTACTAAAAGTGAAGCTACTGACTCTCCATATTTTACAAACCTTTTTGAAACCTTAACTTATTAGAACAAACATAAGGAGTTGTTACTATCTTTCCAAGAGGAAAAAGTCTCTTAGATATTTTGTGATAGATTTACATTATGTTTACTTATGATAAGTAAACATTACACCTTCTTTCAAGGGTGTTAGCTTGTTATTTTAAAAATGTTTACATATTTTATTAGCTCTCTTTGAGAAATTATCACCATGACTGGCAGGTAACTCCCACAACAATGTTATAATAGAAGATAACATTTGTAAAACAAAGATTTAAGGCTTTAAGTGAGTTCAGAGATTAATCTAATTAATTTCATTTGTTTTTTTCCCATAGTTTGAGATAACTTCAGCCTTTAACTGTAGTATAGCAAAGTTGTGTGACTTTAACAACTCCCTTCTACTAGCAAATAATCTGTAACAAGAACTTAAATCTACATTTTTTTTAAAAAAAATCATTGTTCTATGTGTTTACTCTTGCTGTAAATAGAGGTTCTCCAGAGCTTATTCTGCAAAGCTGTCCATAAATTTTCCCACAAAAATTACCACAGGTTTCAGGTATACAAAATTCATAGATTTTTGAGGGACTAACCGAAGTTCAGGCTATCCTCAAGGAAAATTCTTGCCCTCTTCCTGCCAAACATCCTTCCACTTTTCTGGCACAGAGGTGCCAGTAAAGATTCCCCTTCCTGCTTAGAACAGGCAGGAGAAGGTTAAATCTTGTATGAGTCAAGATTCCCCTACCTGAGGAATATCCAAAGTACAGACAAAAAGTAGTCCTGGCTCCACAGATTATCAATAGATGTGCCCCATCAATGCAAAATCACCCAGAAAGGGATGGAAAGCTCCTGCCAAATGAGTTACATACCAGGCTTTTCTAAATAGGTACAAGCAAGCCAAAAGCACTGCAAAATAAAGTCCTGTCCCAGCATATGCATAAAGCTTATAAAAGTAAGATTGTTCTTTTATTTACAGTAAAACACTTTTTAATCTAAACTTGGGAATCAAAAAAGATATTTGGACCTCAAAGGTGAAATTTCTATATGATGGAATGTACAAGATTCAGTTATATCCTTTTATGATAAAATGTTGGCAGGCTCTTAGTTTTAAGGTAGCATCACCAAGTAACAATGGGGTGGTTTTGGAGGTCAGGACATGTGATAAAAAGTTCCTTTAGGTATTGTTCTTACATTTTTGAAACATGTGACCTGTCCTGACCAATATTCTGCTACTTCAAGGAAGCCAAAGGCACTTTGGGATTTAGTTTTCCTTTACTGAACAGATGACCACATACCTCAGAATTTTGGGCAAGCAACTACTAAGACAGAGCACAGGAGAGCTAGAAATGCTAAAGAATTCCAGCCACAAGGGCATTTATGAAATGTGTAGTAAGACCAGTAGTGAAAATGATAGTAGTAAAACCAAAGGTTCCTCAAGACTGCTGTCATTGGACCACACAATAGGCATCATTTTGGTAAATGACTTTTGATTGTAAAGCATCAAGCCCATTGCACATTTTCCCAAATATCTGACATGACTGAAATAGAAAAGATGTAAAACAAATGTCTGTAACAGAGCTGATATACTACCCTATCAAACCTACCACAGGAAATCTTTTCATCAATCTGTATTTTAGTTAGATTGCTCTTGACCAGTATCTCTCCTAACACTCATGTGTTTATGCAGCTGAGTGTTCCCAGAAAGGATACCAAGGATTGGATCAGTCAGAGATTTCAAAAATTAATTACGAAACAGTACTCCTTTTATTTTTAATAACCAATTGTTGCTTCCTCTTATTTACAATTTTTAAAAACTACTTGAAGACATAAGTTCTGGTTTTACATATTTCCCTGCATCTCACAAGCACACTCTATTCCCCTTTCTTAGAGCAACTCCAGTTCATCATATAAATATTAAAGTATACTCTGAAATTCGTATTTCTTTAATTTAATTTTCCTAGGAAATTATCAGAGTTGTGGTCAGATGTTTGCTATATGATATTCCTGCTAAGGATTAATATGTGGTCACTGTGATGCTAATGAGCAATCTGGAAATATGGATTACAATAGAGTATACACACTGTTACCCCAGTGAATGAAACTAATAGTAGAAAGCCATGTTATCAGATCTCCATTTTTATAGTTGAACTTCACACTAATACTGCAGTAGGTACATTACTGCTGCTAATTCAGAAGCTTTTTGCTACTTCCTCTTGTGTATTTTTGCTCAGCTAAACAATTATCCAACTGAAAAATACAGCTTTCTTTGTTTTATAACACTGAAAAAAAAGTTTCTCTGAATTTCCTTTATCTTCCTGGAAGCTAATATTGACACATTTTGTGTGTTGTGCACTGAAACCTTATTAACTATTGACACTGGTTTACTACTCTTCATTCAGATGAGTAAAAATTAGCATTTACCTTGCTTCAGTATCATCTTCTGCAAGCATATATTTTCACATTAAAACTTGAGGAGTTTTCACAGAAAAAAAAATAAATTTAACAAAAGAAGTAACAAAAGAAACAACTATTTTCAGGTAATACTTAAGCACAAAAAAATGTAGTCTCAGCCATGCTGCTCTAAGAAGAGCAGAAGGGAAAAGCTGAGGGGCTAAGCAATTGGTTTGGATGAGGGGTTCCCAAAAAATTGAAGTTAGAAAATCACAGCTAAGAGGGCCTTTTCCTCTCTCAAGTTTTAGGAATCAAAATGTTCAGTTTGCTAAAATCTTCTAAGCTGACACTGGGCCCTCTGTAGGTGAAAAACTTCCCCTCCAAATGCCACTCTGCCCTTAGGAATAACAGGATGAGTGATGGGGTTGGCTTTTATCTCTTCTTGGCTGTAAACCTATGGTAACCCCTGGATTTCAGTTCCAAATGACTTTTCACTCACAGTACTGTCCCCTCAAGAAGTCTTTGTTATGAGACTGAAAGCAGTGCTTACTCTCTATTTTTCCAGAGCTTTCTCTTTTCTTCACTTACAAGAGATGACATGGACAAAAAATTGCAGAAAAATACATTTCTGCTTCCTGATGCACTGCAGAAGTGATTCCACATAAGCAACTACACACTGAGTGATGGAGGTGGGGATTTGCCAATAGAAGGTGGAGAGGGTTGGGGGACACTGATTTTGTGTGGCAGATTCAGATGGGGCAAGGACTGCGAGTTGAACGAGTTATCTTCATGCTAGGAGATCAACCACTTCCAACGGTGTACGTGCTCCTTAGAGGACATGACAGTTTTGAAAGGATCAGCAATATACCTGTTAAGTTATGAGAAAAGTCAGAAAAATCAAAACTTTTGTGGTTTATATTGAAAGTATCCTGACTTGATTTTTTTTAATAGGTCTTCCCAGAAATACAAGGTAAGACATTGGATTTTCTACTCTCAAAGGGAAAAGTAAAATTTGAATATTTATGTCTGTCATGCTCTGGATGACTATACAGCAGCATGAAATTTATTTGATAAGCAAACAAAAAACCCTTTCTGTAGATTAGGATATAGAACATAGAGGATGGAGTTCCTGTGTTCCACAGTCCTTACTTCCATAAGATTGGCAATATAAATCTCACAAGGTCTTTTTTATTTCATTGTCTTCATCTTCTTAACAGGAATTGGCTAAGAAGGAGAGGAAATTTGGACATTTATTTCATGGGTGATTCAGAGAAGCAGTAATGAAGGTGAATGTCTGATGCCAACAGAAAATGTTGCAGCAAATACAGAAATACATATACTAAATACATGCATGTGGTGTCACAAAGACTTTTCTCTGATAAACTTGCATTCTTCCAATTAAAAACAAAATTTAATTTTGTGCACAAAGTCTGTGTGCGCCTCTTTTTTCTCTTCTGGCTTTCATATCATCCTGCAGCTCTAGTTATTACTGTGTAATTGTCTTGAAATGTAGTTATTGTTAGGAATCGTTGCAGATGTTCCCTGTGTAATTCAAACTAAATGAATATAGAATTAGATTACCAGTGCAAAGCTTTAGCAGAGCAAGTTGCAGCAAAAATGGTAAATTATTTGATCTCTTCAGAGGAAACTATCCAAAAGTGTAATGGGAAGTTAAGTAAGCACTATTTCTTGCTCAGGAATCCAGAAAGATTCAAAACAGGATGTCAGAGTTAGTGGTGAATAGCTTAATATATTGTCCCCATTCAAGACATGTGCTATTGAAGTATCATTGTTTTGTGACTCTGATTAGGGAGAAGTCAATAAAAATGCACCAGCAGCTCTCTTAAATTTTACTGGGACCTGGATTACTACTATGGACCAGAGGTTGTGGTTATTTTATATTCCATGACACCTAGGACTTTCAGTTTTCTTTGTGAAAGCTTAAAATATGCTAAAGATCCTGGTGGCTGTGGGTAGTTCCCCAGCCATCAGACCACAATGGGGTAACAAACACCTCATTTTGAAGAAAGGATGTGAGTTCCCAGACCTATGATTCAGACTAGATACACTCTTTGCAATGGAAGAGGTGCATATTAATGAGCAAGTTAAGTACAATGATGTGAGAAAAATCAGCATTTCAAGGTGCATTTCCAAGCTGGTGTTCCCTTAGCTCCCTGAGCTCCCAATCATGAGTGATACTTCCATTCTGTAACTATTCAAAGGCCAACACAGAAACAAAAAGAGAATTTTATGGCCTTAAAGGAGGTGTAAACCCCAAACTGAGGGTTCAGCACACAAAGTTGATCTGCCAACAGCTTTCAGACAACTGTATGTGTATTACAGTACTCAGAGAGAATCAATGATTGCCGCAGTGTCTCTTAAAGCCACTGGCTCTCGCCCCAGGCTAGCCCAGACACTGGGACAAGGCGCAGTCCAGGGTCAGTCTGCAGGCAGCGCGGGCAGGACTGACTCCTGTGGGCTCTGTGTCCCTGAAAGGGCTTAAGAGAGATGTCGGTGCAGCAAGGCAGAGGAAGGAAAGAAGGATCCAGCAATGGTGCAGCAGAGAAGGTTTATTAGCCTAACTCTGAGCCCAATTCTGGACGCAGATTCTGGTCTGACACAGGGTTTTAAGGGGAGCTAAAGGGGAGGAGAAAGGGGTGGGGTTGGCCGCCGCCGGCCAATGGATCACAGTCTCTGGGGAGAACAGGGGAGGGGAAAGGCACTTCGGACCAATTACAGAGAACTGGGTGGGGAAAATAAAGGCGGGAAAGATGATTGACAATTAATCGTGCAGTCTAAAAATATCCCTTGTGAGGGAGAAGGAGAGGAACAAAGGAATATTAATTTGGGGGGGGGGGGGTGGGGTACACAGAACTGGATTTTTACAGATAACCAAACCTTACATAAAACAGCAAATTTAAAAACATACACCACCACAAATGATGGTTCCAAAGCTGCGTGGAATGAGCAGACCATGAATGAGCTAGCATCACTTTATTTCTCTACAAAACAGGCAGAGGCCATTCAATTCTTAATTTTCTGCAAATGAAGTGTCATTAACATTTTGGACAAGTCTGGACACTGACTGGGGCCAAATAGCATGTGTGTGGGATGTTCAATGAATACATCAGATGAAAAATGTGAGGTTATATGTATCTGAATGAACTTTGTGTTGTTTCAAACAAGTTGGGGTTTTTTTCCCTTGTTTTGTTTTTTCCCATGACTCTTCTTTGCTTTGAACATTTGAGCCATACTAGAATTGACACTTGCAAATAGGTCTTTATTTTGTGAATTTAGCTAATACCAACCATAAAATCTGGATTTTTTTCCAATGTTCTCTTTTTATTCCCCTAGAAGTCAGTGATTGCTGTAACAGCTTTCCAGATTTCCTCTGAAGTCAGTGAAAAAAAATCTCATCAACTTAAAAGTATGGAGGTTTTCCTTCTTGGTGGAAGTGGATGCTACTGGGGTTTTTCTTTGATTTCTTTTTAATATGCATCAGTCTGCAAAATCTGGATTCTACATTAATTGCTAACTCTTTTTAGTAAAAACATTAGGAGTTTTGTGTCTGAACTTGGATTTACGGCCAAAGCAGAAACAAAAGTGCTTCTATTTCCAAAACAAGTTCAACAGAAATTGTAGGAGATACCTTACAAGTCCCTGCATTGAATTATTGACTTGCCCAGGCTGACAGTTTGCATAAAAGGGAAGCGATGTTTGGCTTCATTTAGATCATTAATTCCACCATAAATCCTTTGGATCAGTCAGTCTATAGGGACAGAATGCATATGTTAGCAGCATGAGCTTGGATGATCCACTTTGCTTCTCAAGTTCTTCCCCTCAAGCCACAGGAGATATTGCAGAGCTCTAACATCCAAAGCTGCCCTTTAGCACCTAACCTGTTCTTTAAGATCTCAGCTTTGTACTTCCTTGCCTATTAAGCAATGTAGAAAAATTTCTTCTGAAAATATCAACATGTTGTTGCTCAAAATTTTAAGGTACATATTGAAGCTAAATACTGGGTTTCTCTAAAATCAATTTATTTAACTAAATTTATAGGTTATAAATAAAAATGTAACAATAATAGGATAATACCTATTACAGATCGTAATAGGAAAAAGTAACTTTCTTTTTGCTGAATTTTACTTATGCCATTTTAATTAAATCAGCTATTATCAAAAATACTTTTAAAGTAGCATATGTAGAAGATAATAAATGTTATTCTAGCCCATGATCACATGAAACATTCTGCATAGATGCAGTAAGCTTCCTGACCCACATAGGCTGACTGGGAAATGCAGTATGGACCTCCAAAACCCTCTGGGGCCATTTTCTTGGGTAGTTTCAATCTACAAGATGCTGTTGAACCAAACCCCCTCATACCTATTCAGTTTATTAAGCTGTCTGAAGATAGATTTTGGTATTAGTATTTTGCATCTTTTACCTATCTCTTTCCAGGATGGACAGTAGTTACAACTGCCTTTTTCATAGAAGGTTTTGACAAACTTGCAAAAGTGTTCATGTTTTCCTGAGCAAAATTTTTGATGAAAGTCTGTGCTGACACATCACTGACAAGTTTCTTTATTGTCTGTTGTCCTTTAACTTTTTTTCATTTCTTTTCATAAGCATCATCTTCTTTGCCATTAGGATCTAAAAGATAAGAGTGATAATCTTTGATTTTTTTCATTCTCTACCACTGCATCCAAGTCTTATCAGTTCTGTCAATCAAATATTAAAGTCTTCAATCTCTTGTGTAGGTCTTAATAAGCAGTAACTAGCAAAATTTTAGTTGTGTCTGCCTTGATGACTCTAACCTTCAAATATATCTTCTCTGGTGGTTTTGTTGGCTTGGATTTGGTTTGTTTTTTTCCAAATACTGCCGAAGTGATCTTTACTTTGCCTAATTCTGATCGTATCTTTTAGACACATGCTCAAACTTTGGTCTCTTTCTGATGATTTCTTCCTCCTCTATACCACTTTTCCTGATGACCCCACCAATTAAAAACATTACTTTTGGGAAGTTCTCAGGAAATTATTCAGGGTGAGAGAAACTAATGATGAGTAAGACTGTAGTTCAAGGGAATTAAATGCATAACTGCATAGAGAACTTTCAGTAACCAGTGTTTATATTAAGGCATGTAATTTGGTATCTAGTTGAATCAGAGTCCAAATAAATGTCATTTTATCTTATCTTTGTGCAATACATCAGATTAACATTTCTAGACTGCCAAGATCATTGTTTGTGTTAAACAAATAACACTTAAGCCAGACTGTTACAAATTTTTACTGTGGCGCTTTGCACTTAGAATATCATCTGTCAAAAGATTGCTCACAAAGCACTTTACAGACATTAACTAATTGGGCCTAATGACACTTCTCTGGAAACAATGAAGCATAATTAATTCCCTTTTGTGAAAAGGGAATTTAAGGCACGGAGAGAGCAAATGATTTTTCCAAGGTCACGAAGAATATTGCAAAAGATGTGGTAACAGAACCCAAATCGTCCAACCCTCCAAGACTGTGATCTAGGCACAGGAACAGAGCTATCAGCTGTGGGAGGAGGACAGCTCTTCCTTTCCTTTCCTTTCTTTGTTATTACAGAAGTATGGAAAATTAATTGCTTTCATTAATTCCACACTAATGGACTGGGAAATAACAGCCCATTAAGAGGCAAGCTATTTGCCTCTCCAAGCTCTGCATGTAAACAGCAGTGAAGAAACTGTGTATTTCCAAGTTATCACTCTGCCCAGGACCATGTACTGGTCATGTTATTCATTTTTATTGATAATGTTATTTATTATTTATTGTAGATTTGTGTTTCTAATCCTGTGCATTTGTATTCCTCAGAGTTAAACCTTACAGTGAAAGAAATGGGTCACAGAATTTCAATTTCTTTGTAAGAGGTTATTTCAAGGACTTTAGGCTTTTAAGACATGTAAATTCATGTCTTGGCTTTGTTATAAATTTTGAGAATTTTGGTTTTTAGCTTAAGCTTTAAAGTCAGAGTTTTCCCAGCCTTTAGTGAACAGCTAGAAGAGGCAGATAGTTCCCCTCTGCAAATAACAGGTAATGAATCACCACCAAATACATATATATATATATATATATATGAAAGAAGAATGGGAACTAAACATTCTGCTTTAGAAGTCAGCCTCCCCCTATTCTTTGTTTAAATCTCCAATGGTCTCCTCTAATTAGAGTTATTGCATAGTTATTATATTATAAATTTATTGTAAACAAAATAAGTGCATGCAGTCAGACTTTCAAAGTGATTAGGTATCTAACTGCATTGGCAGCTCCTTGTGATAAGGATAAAGGCACCTGACTTCCACTGGATGGAGAACAGATGGGGAATGGGTAGCTCATAGAGGAACATCCTTCCACTTCACACAAACTATCTCCATGTATCACTTCTTTAATTGTCTGGTGCCTTGATACTTTGGTAGTCTCTTTTACCTTCTCAGTAACATTGATGCAATGAAGCATAAAACAAAAATAAAGGAAGTCACTCATCAGGACCCCTCTGTCTACCTTTGTAACTGCTTTATTCAAAGGTTAAGAAAATGGGAATTTGACCTTTGAAGTTTTGCTGATGGAAATCGACTGACTGTAAATCTTTTTACAGACTTATTAGTGTCTTTTGAACATTACCTGGCTTGCTGGATAGACTTTTCTTGCAATTCATGCTACAAGGTAACCAATAAAACCACTGGAAGCTGTAACTAGACTTGCTGAGGCAGGATCTACAGGGATATTTTTGCTAAAACAGACAAACAAGAGTCTCTTTGCCACTCTCCTGTACAACCTGATAGGAATTTGTACCTCACTTTGCACTGATAAATCACTGACTTAAATTTATAGCAGTGGACAAAGAAAGCGACAACTGGGATCTGCACAAGCTAATGCAAAGAATTAAATCCAGACTCTGCAGAAGATTATTTTTTTGTTTTGAAAAGCCACCCTTTTTCTTGTTGTATTAGCCATAATGGATTTAGTGGCTGAATCAGGCAACAAAGATTATATGAAACAAAAGATAGTTTATAAAAGGTTTCACATCTGGACAGACTGTTTCTTTTCTATAAAATAAGAATTTATTTTATGATTTTATAAATTGCAGCTCTCAAACTGTTCATTGAGAAATTGTCTATAACCTAGCTCTAGTTCTTTTAAAGACTACAAAGAAATGTTTCATTTTAAATGGATACCATTGACATTCCCCTGCATTGACTTCTCTTCTGACAATTATTTTGCACTGATGCTGTAGTTATTAGCAGTGTGTTAGTACTTGGAACATGAGATCAAGGTACATTATATTTGCTGCTGCTGCTGTAAAGCTTTGCTGTCCTCAGTTTGAACCTAGGTGAGCGAAAATGGCTATTTCAGAAAACTAGATACAATCTGCAGGATTCCAGCTATCTAGCAAGGCTATTACAGCTTAATATTTTAGTATCTAATTCCAAGGGCATCCAGCAACAGGCAGGACTCAGAACAACTCCAAACTGGCAGTGCTTCTAAAAGAAACCAGACATTGTCTTAACTGGGTTCCAGATTTACAGATGTAATTGTGTACTAATGGCCATGTGGCCTCTTAAAACGCAACATTTAAATAATGGGCATTTAGCATGTACCTTAAGGTTATGACATCCTTTCTCTCTTCTTGCACCAGAGCTGCCAAGTCCTGATCCAGATAACAAAGTGTTTGCCTATCTTTTCACGCAGACCACGTCTCACAAACATGGATGATTACTTTGACTAGTTGTACAATGTTCCTACTTTCTCACAAGGTCCAGTACATCCCATATTCACTTTATTTTCTCAGCTTGGACCTTAACCCCACAACTGGTCATCTCTGGCCCACAATAAACTTAAATATCTGAGAAATCACTGCTGCAGGTCCTACCTCCTCTGCTCCTTTCTTCCCAGACTCTCTACATGATCAAAACCCTCCTAGCTGAGGCCAGCAGTCCTACAGTTCTGGTCATTGATGAGCCTACAACCTTTTTCAGGGCAAGCCATGATGCTCCACTGGTACATATATATCATTTCCTTCACCATCCCACCTTGTACAGAGCAGGACAGTTTGGCTATTGGGAACCTACAAAGAGGGGGGGGGAATAAGTATTTTGCTGATCACTCAGAAGACCTAGGAGGCACTGAAAGGGCCTGAAGGAAAAATTCCCTTCTGCTGTTTCCTGAGAATAGGCATCCCTCTGCTATACACAGAGATCCATATGTGGGAAAAAACCCCTTGCTTACAGAATAGGAAACCAGAGCCTCTGGTCCAGCAGTCATAGCCATCTGCCAGATTTCTCCCCCAAGACATTTCGTTGCAGGACTAAAATCCTTCATCCTTGGAAAATATTTTTTTCTCTTTTTTCTCCATTATACTTATATTAGTCCACAATATATTCCAGACAGTCTGCACAATTTGTGTAAAATCCATAGAGACCAATGAGTTAAATATCAGCTCAAAAACGTGCAACCTGAAAGCAGAGGCTTTAAATGGAGACAGTTTGTCAGCAGTCTCTCCACTTCCTCTCACTAATAATATTGTGTTATAGTATCCACAGCACAAACTCTTGTAATGACATTACCGGAATTGCTGTAGAGGTGTAACATATCCTAAGACATATTTATTATAATGTTAAAATTTTTGATAGCCATACATTTTTCTGTCAAAGTTTTCATGATGATACTATTTTTCTCCTAGCATGTGAGAGAAAA
Source organism: Prinia subflava (assembly GCF_021018805.1). Lineage (NCBI taxonomy): Eukaryota > Metazoa > Chordata > Aves > Passeriformes > Cisticolidae > Prinia > Prinia subflava. The sequence goes on along the minus strand of NC_086247.1, from coordinate 25,764,390 downwards.
GTAATAATTTGCTGGTTTATGTTTGTGTTACCATATCTCAGAAACAGATTAAATTTCACTCTAATACTATAGAATTTGAGTTAATGTTTGAGCCCTTATTTTACCTTTCCCATGTGTAAAATAGGAATATTCATCTATAATGCATTTAATATCCATCTTTTAAAAATGCTGCCATAACAATACACAACATTTTGGAAAAAGAAAACATAAGAGGCTCCAAACTGTATTTCGATTAGAGGATTATGCCAAAACACATAATACCACATCACTAACAGAGCTGCACTAGAAAAATTAGATTAACTGCAAAATCAGATAAAAAATTACTTCACTGGCCCATACTGCTGTGTCTGATTTGGCTGGCATTCAGAAATCATGTTTTGTAAATGACTGAATAATATGAAAAACTCCTTTGTCCATACAGAACTATATTTTAATCAATCTTTTAGAAAACTAGAGGCCACGCAAAAGTGAATGGATATTAAAGGAAACATATGAACAAAACACTTTTAAATAGCTGATAGGTCCTTGTGTTCATAGATACACGTCATCTGGCTTAATCTTACGTGGTTGTCCTGTGCCCACGTGACTCTGGTACCACCAGGCTGCTATTTACCTCCCTTATTTTAGACAAATAGCTTGTGTTGGGCTAAGCTGCCTTGAGACTCATAAAGAGGAAACCCGACAAACTAGTTTGGAGTAATTTACGCCCACACTTAAAGTGGAGTGAATAAATTGAGAACAACAGTATCTAAAGGCCTGTGAATGCAATACAGCTGTGGGGTTTGTCAGTGACATCCAGGGGAACCTGACCATCTCAGTGGGGTATGACCAAACCAGGGAACTTCTGGGAAAGGAGGCTGGCCTAAATTTGAGAATAATTTTTCATGATAAGGTAAAATTTCCCTAGTTCTCAAAGTGATGACTGCAGCCAGAAGTGATTTTTAGCTTTCAAACTATATCTGGCAAGAACTTTGCCGAGATCTCAGTTAATTATACAGTGAATGTTTAAAGGCAGTTTTTAATTCCATAATGGACCCACCACAAGAGATTTTTTTCTATGAAAAGTGCTGAATATAGAGTACATGCCACTTTTCCAGAGAGATGAGTGTAGAAAAGTCTATAGGTGTCATGAAGCATCTCAGCTTCATCCAAAGTAATAACTAGATGAATTTATCTGCACTAAGATTTTTTCAGAAGTGCTAATAAATTTAGGGGGACCATGGGGCAGCAAAAGCAGTTCTCTTAGTCCTAAAAGGCCTTTTTCTCTGTGAAACAGCCTGCATCAAGTGAAGGAGAATGAGAAAGCATACAGATAATGACAGGTATTTGGCTATGTCTTTATTTTTCTTTTTTAGATCTTGCTTCTCTCAGTAATCTGTATTGTATTTATATACAATGGAAAAATTGTCTTTACTTACATTGCTGCCACATCAGATTGATGGCTATTTCCCCTTTTCATGACATCTGAATATAGGCACCCCTCAGCCTCTTGCTGTCAATATCATCCTTTTCAGAGCTTGTGCTGGGTCCTGGTGATCTTTATGAACCATCCTGCTGTCTAAGATATTTCCTCAAACAGGCCCATAGGGAGCCCATGCTGATTTGGAAACCTGGAAGTTCCTGTAAAAGAGCTCTATACTTTTAATTATATCCACTTTAATGAAATCAATCTGATTCAGTTCCTGAGCCAAGTCCTCATTTTCTTTCACAATAAGGGGTAGAGAAAATTTTCAGCGTGGAAGTCATGAACCTCTCCCTTTCCTTGTCAGAGTCTAAGAGATGCCCAGAAGCCTCTCTTGAATCACTCTACTATTATAAATCAGTGGGCTGTCATGGTATTTTCAGAAGCCTGCTGTCAAGAACTGTATCCTGCCTGCAAGCCAGAAGAATAGTTCAGGAAATAAATGCTGCCTTTTTGAAGAGTAGAAAATGTTGTAGAGTCAAGATTTTCATTTCCAGCAAACCTTTAACATTTGAACACCAGGAACTAGCAGGAAAATCCAAACTATTCACACATATTTTCTATTTTCGATACTGTCCCACCAAAAATAGTCTGGTTCCTCTTTCCAGTGCTGAACCTATGACAGAGAACATGCCATTCCCTTTGACAGCTTTTGGGAACCAAGGACACTCTGGTTACATTGAGGTGGCCATTAAAAGAATATGCTTTAAATAAATTAATGCCATGGGAGTTGGGAGCTTCCTTTAGGGAAACATTATTATAATGACACTATATGCACCCAGACTTACAAAATAGATGACATAGGCACAAAGAGATTTTCTTAAATAGACCTTCATGTAGTCAGTGGACTACCTCTCAAATGACAAATTTAAAACTCCTGGGCAATCCAGAATGCAGAATAGGTACTAGTTTTCCTTTCTTACCTGATAGAAAAGCATATCAGAACACAAAAATATAATTTCAATTCCTTAATTTGCCTAATGTAGTCATTTGGAAATGGTTTTATTCATCTGTAAATTTTGTAGAGGAGGTTATGAAGTGTAATTTGAAACAATAAATCAATCTAGAATTTATAACTGTATCAAAATTAAAGTATTTCACTGATTATGGAGCAGCAGATTTTAAACTCAGAGACATTTCATAAATTCCTGACAATGATGCACACTATCTGATCCAAGCAAAGTCCTCATGCAACATCCTGAGCAAAGTCTAAGGAAAGAACTTAAATATGTCATGTTATAAGTATATGTATATAAGATGATATACTCCATATATTTTCCTCTGACAACGACTCTGCTGTACTTTTAGCCTCAGAAACAAGACATAAAATAAGAGTTTTCTGTTCCTGTAAGAATTAGGAAGAAATGTCCCTTGCCTCACAGATTCCATGCAGTGGTCTCCCTTGTCTGGAGCTTGGGAATGCAACACTATCACATCTACTGAAGTTGCTGGTAATTCTGAACCTAACATCACTGTTATCTATCTCATGTCAGATTCATTTCATGACCTAAGCCAGGTCACAGAGTCTGACAGCCTTTCAAGCCAAGCATATTGGAATGTGTTTGTATCCTTAGCACACAGAGTTGTAAAATCAGGTGTTTATGGAGAGAGATGACTCATCATACACCTGTAGGACTAATATGTAGATTGAAATTTTGCATTTAATCTTAAGAAGCTTTCTGTAGAACTATGATCATTATAGGTGTTATTAACATCAGTAGGGGATCCCTACAGCTACATGGGGCTTAATTTGCTTCTGACAGAGTAGGCACTATATATGTATACCACAAGTATAGTCAGTGTTTTCAGAAACTACACTGATGCTTCTGAGCAAGTTTTTGCTTTATTTTACTTCACTTCACATCTTTACCTCCTGCTGCATCATGTAGTTTGCTTTTCTATACTTTTTCCTTCCTTTTAGTTTAATTAAGTGAATTGAATTGAACAGACAAATTCACTTGTGAATTGCCATTTATTATACCCAGCTCTCCACAGCCATCAAAATTGCTTTTTGCATCTTTAATTTGCAGGCAGTATATAATAGGAGTGTAAGCAGGGTCTGTCCCACAGGATTATTAGACAGATGAAAAATGAGGTGCAATAATAGTGGAATAAATAGAACAACACACTGAAAGAACAGCTAGTGAGAGCAGATTGTTTGGGAATACTTACATGCCTTGTGGCAAGCTACACTATTCTGATCCTTTCTGAATTGACAGAAGTGATGGTAGGAAGAAAAGGTGTTTGTGTACATTTGACACTTGAAATTTCATTGCACTGGGAAAATGTCTAAGATGAATAAAAGGAACCAAACATGTCCAAGTAGGGATTAGTTGCTTTGACTGGTTTTTTTTCAACTATCAGCATGGTACTATCAAAATCCAAACCAGTCTTTTATTATCAAATAGGGACATCACGCTTGATAATACATTTTCAGTTGATAATGCATTATGAATTAATACATGTATTATCAAGAATGGACATCCCTGAGTATTATAAGATCATTGTAATGGCGGCCAAAGAAAATTATTTTAATCCTCCATATATGGATCAGAAAATGCAAAAAAAAAGTATATAATCCTGTCATTAGTGTACCAAGGACTCTTAAAGTAGCAGAGTTTAAAGGAAAAGAAGGTGGAGGGAGGCCTGGTCAATTGACAAAGGGTCAACAAAGCTATATGTTTGTGGTGATAAGGAAGAGTTGAAGAAATATCTGCACAAACAGACAATCCAGTAAGATGGAAGCCTAAAAAATCTCGAGTGTTGTGTAGGTTTGTACCTAGGAATAAATAATACCAGTCTGGGACCTTGCATGGTCCTCTGTCTGCTGCTGAGGTGCAGCATTCACAGGCAGTGGCTTCAGATCCATGGATGTGTTGAAATGTCCAGTAAGTAATGACAGAGACTTGTGGGTCTCCAAAGTATGTCAAAATGTGACTGGTCTGAAAATAAAGGTGCTACATTCATCCAGTGAATATTTATTAGCCCCAGACAGCTCCTTTCACATAAATTGTTTAATAAAAAAATGGAAAAAGACCTGATAAAGCAAAATTAAATTATCTCATACACATCAATTACCCTTCTGATTTTAACAAAGGACAGGAATTTGTCTTGAAGAACTTAACCTCTAGATCTGAAAAGTTCAGCGATCTGAAAGAGAAAACAAAAGATGGTAAGTGATGACTTTTGGTAAAATGCAAATACATTTGAATGGGAATAGCAGAGGCTCTTTGAAAAAAAAAAAAACTGGGGCAAAAAAAGGTGAGAAGCTGGTAAAAATAATGTGTGAATTAGACAGTCTTCAGCATAGTACATAAAAGAAGCCTAAGAGTATCAACAATTTGAGTTCATGTTATACTTTTCCAAACTGCAGTATCTCAAGGTAATCTATACAAAAGCTTGAACTGTTGTGATAGAGATTTCATTTTGACTTGGGACATAATTACAGCATTTACACATTTACATTAATTATTATTCAGTGACAAATAAAATAAGAATCATTGAAAGACAAGCTATAAATTGAATTTCTTTTTAACAACTTTTTTTTTTTAAATAGAAGTCATCTTAAAGAAGTTATTTTGAAACAAAATATACATTTGATAGAAAAGCAGCAAAAATTTACTGTCCATGTTATAACTACATTTGATAGATTCAAGAAAAATGCTAGGATAGAAGATGAAACAATGATTTCGGTCTTAGAAACAATCAATAGGTTGAGGACATGAACATCAATGAATCATCTTAACTTGTAATGGAAATGTCCTTCCAGATGAAACTGCATTTCAACTCAGTGGCTTGAAAAGCGATTGCTGGTTCCTCAGCAAAAAGAAAATGATTTGGAAAAGTAAAGCTCGCAATAATTGGAAGGCCAAAAATGTATTTTCATGACTGACACAATAAAAGATTTATTTAGTGTCTGTTTTGTGATCCACCCTACTCCTGGAGACAACAATATAATAACGTTGTGGAAGAACCAACAAGAATTAAAAGCCATCTAGAGTCTTATAATTTTGATGCCATTTACCAGTATTTCAGTAAACTCTTAAAAGGCACTATGAACCTATTTACTGATGGCTGAAGTCTGTTTCTGAGACCATTATTGTCCTTTCAAAAGGTTATCCTGGTTTCAAAACCACTGAAAAGCATAAGCAATCTTGTTTTTTCACTTGCATCTTTTAACATTGTCTTCTCACTCTAAGCTATGAAAACTTTGAGCTGTTACCTTTAATAAAATAAGCAATTTTAATTGTATCTCCTCAGACTTCCTACTGACACTTCCTACTGACTGAGTCTCTTCCTCACATTTATCAACACTTACTATTTCATTCAGTTCTGCATCTGCTTGGTTTCTAAGGGAATATACAGTGCATCCATTCATTAAATCTCAGAAATCACATGACTATTTAGAAACTCATGCCATCAATGCAGAGATCTTGTTGTGAGACATTTATTTCTTCCAAGACTGATTATGGTAATTTTTATTAAATAGATTTCCTAAAGCTTCCTGGTTGAATTTACTGTCCTGTATGCTTCCATTCTTCTTGTCCTTAAAGCAGCAACACCTTTCGAGAGATTTTTGTTTAATGAAGAGTATGCTTTGGTCATATATGAACACTGGAAAACCATACTATCTTTCCAAGGTTTCCACACTTGTTTCAATCTTTCACTGTTTTCCTGGTCTGGCTCCTTGTCCCCAGATCTTAGCTCTGCCTTACAACACTACATCCCTTTGTTTCACTCAAGTGCAGAAGATGTTTGCTGCTGTCACCAGCTTCGTAACACCACTCTATATTAACATTTCAGTCCTAAAGTCTCTTTCAAATACATCAGCCTTGATGTAGAATGTAGACACGGTTCAGGTCTAGCAAATGCTGCTGGGAGACGGCAGAGCCAGTCTGAAACATGACCTGATACCTTTTACTAGTTGTACATTAAAAAGGAGTCTGGTCCCACAGAAGCTAATATTTTTAGAGGGAAAAAAAAAAGCAAAAAAAAAAAAAAAAAAGCTGCATTAATGATGTTTTATGGAGGTGTTGAGAGGCCTGCCTTCAAGGCAGTGGGAAGATACACTTGGAAGTGGCTGGACTGTTTTCAGCTGGCAACTCTTTTGTTTGCTGATAATCACTAATAGCAAACTCTTTTCCCTGGAAACTCTTCAAAACAGTGCTCTAAGGAAATCTTCCTGGTTGTCCCTGTTGCTGGGTGTGGTCTATAAGAGACTTCCACCTCTGCAGGTCTTAACATATTTCTCTTGGCTGTTACCACACATCAATGTGTCAGCTGAATTTTTTCTTTGAAAGATGTCAAATAGGACATTAAGCTGGTGTGGAAAGAGGTTCTGTGCTACACACAGCAGATGTTTCTATCTTTGTAGAACAACATACCAAGTGTTCCAGTTTTCTCTGTGGAGAGGGCTTTCATACTGCTCTCTTGTGAACCTACCACTGGTGGTTGTGTCAGAACTGTTGCTTTACATTTTTAGTTTTTTTACAGCAAATAATTGTATTTCTGTGAGGCTCTGAGGTGGCTTCATAAATCCCAAAGACTGGGAGGATACTTCTTAGCATCCACAAGCAGGAACACCAGGTCTTGCCATGGTGTCACTAATATCAAAATGAACTTGCAAAGAGGAAATACACTGAGAAGGTGCTGTGTTTGGAGACAAAGATGTGCAGGTTTACTCTCTTATTTGCACATGGTGTTGCAGCCCACTTCTAGTATGCTTGTCACCCTTCTCTCAGTGTCTACACTGGTCCAAGAGGAGAAACTTCTATTCCAGTGTTCTTTAATATGCAAATCAGATTGTTTACTTGGGCATTTTCTAACACCGGTTAATTTATGCTTTAGCTCAACTGAGAATAGTACTTACCAGATTAATTTCTGAATTATAGATGTAACCAATGTGATACCCATGTAATTGTCCCAGAAATTAATTTGGCATGTTTTATTTAAATATTTATGTGAACATAGTCTCCATTTCCCCCATTTAAATATTTTCTTCTCTTGCTTAGATATACAAGATCTGTGGCTGAAAACAACCTGATTGTCATTGTGCTGGAGTACACTATCAATAACACTTAGGCCCCCACAGAGAGGAAATCAGCCAGGGTAGGGGGCTCTTTTTCCAAATTAGATTTCTTGGAATAGATAAAAAGGAAAACCCATTATTTCAAACATCTGTCTGCACTAGAAAGCCTCCACCAAAATCACAGGATGTGTCATAATTAAATGGCTTGGAAATCATTTCTTGAGAGCAGAAATTTTATATTCAGTCATGCATAGCAGAACAGAGGAGGTTTTCCCCTCAAAAAGCTTCCTTGCAGTAAATTATTATACTCTCAAGAAAACAGAATCTGATATGAATCCAAAACAGAATTAAAACTTTTAAGCATACAAAGGTTGGTGGGTTTTTGGGGTTTTGTTTTGGTTTTGGTTTTGGTTGTTGTTGTTGTTTGTTTTTTGGTTTTGGGGGGGGGTTGGCGTGTTTGTTTGTTGGTTTGTTGTGGTTTTTTTGGTTTGGGTTTGGGTGTTTAGGGGTTTTTTTGGTTGATTTTTGGGGTTTGTTTGTTTGTTTGTTTGTTGGGTTTTTGTTTGTTTGTTTGTTTGTTTTAAATGAAGATGGAGGTAACCCATTTATAAATTCCCAGGTTCTGACCCCTGATGGTTCTTTTTGTCTGTACTAATGTTTCACTTACTCATCAATAAAATGTTTTCTGGTCATCTGAGTAATGGAACAAAGAGGAGTTTGAGTGATGAGAGTTTTCCACTGCTCAGATGTTCCTGAGCATGGGTTTGTTCTACATGAAGAACAAGACCATGACTTTCCTTCTGTATCCTCACCCAAATGCTGCAGAGCAAGTGGTGGCTGCAGAGAAAGTAGATCAAAAAGCATTCCTGATAGGAATTTAGATTCAAGGATGTGAGTCAAGAGCCAGACATACATATTTTGCAGGGAAGGCATGAGAACCTGAATGTCTGACACTTATGTAACTGATGGTCTCATAGTCATAATCCCACAGTGCATCCTCAAGGAAAACATCTTGCATTTCTGTGAATACCTATGAAAAGCAGTATTTCTTTGAAAGAACTAGACCTAAAACCAGTGGTGAAAGAAATAGGATGAGCTGGGTAAAATGTCATTTCAAACAATAACTTCTTGAAGTTGCAGATAACAGTGTTTATGGATGGAGATTGGCTGTGTATCTGGGCAGAACAACCCTCAGTCTATTTAAAAGAAACAACCCTTTTGTGGGTAAGTGGGAATATCATATCACAACTACGCAACAACATACTTATACTAAGCATTGAAATGTCCCTCTGTTTCAAAGAGATACTAATCACCACAGGAAACAGGAATCTGTCTGTTATCGTTAGAGAAAAGTGTTAAAATGTATTAAAGTTCAATAAACAGTTTCACATGACATCAACACTGTTTAGCTGAAAACCTTCAGATCTTTCATTCCTGTATAAAAATACATCAGTTTTTAAAATGTGCATATTAAAAGAAATGCAGGGACATGATGGTTGTGAATATAGAAAACTATTTGTACACAATCAAGTTAGGTAATGGTGCAAAAAATTGGTCTATAAATCAATCAGCCCTCTATACTTGTTTCATTAAGGAATAATATAACTCTGATATCATTTCACTAAAGTTGGCTAAGCTTCTCATATTTGATTTCCATCCAATATTTTTAGCAGAACTCAGCATTTTCAAAACAAAAGAAAGAAAAAAAATCCAGTGCAGATGTACATTTTCCTGATGTTTAATGCAGAACAGCAAGGTTGCAGTACATTAGTCATCGTGGCAAACAGCCGATATAGAATATTAACTGAACTTTGAGGAAAAGCTGTATTTGTTCTAAATGCCTGTACTGGTGTTTGTATAACATTTTAATATTCTATATTGGATATGAGAGTTATCATTAAGTGAGGGCTTTACAGCAAAACCTCTCCATACAGGCAAATTTTGCACCTCTAACTGCTGATGATGTGTAGCCATACAATCTGACCTTAAGTCAATTTTTGCCCCATATTGCCATCTTGATTTGTACAATTTTATTCAAAAATGCTTTGTACAGAATGAGAAAAACAGCCATTGATATTTCCTGGAAGCACTTCATTCCTGATTCACCTCCTGCACATTCTTCACTTGATCCTGTTAACAGCCCTCAGCTCTTAGAAAAGGTGCTAAGCTCCCTCTGTTGCCATTTAGTACAATGGGCTGACAGGAGATTTTGACCAAATGTGTGAGCATGTCATGTGCAAGATCACTTAGCTTTTGCATGAGATGAGATCATGTGTCTCCTTAAAATCAGCTTGTATGGAGTTTGAAGGGATCCATATAACTGTTCATGCATGCAGTTGTAGTCATCTGATATATCAAAAATAAACACTTCAAAAATATCGGCTTGCCCCCAACACTCTTCTCTGATGATGTAAAGTGAAATTCATCAGATTTATTACCTTGGATGTTCTATTCTAAAGGATAACCCACAGTATCTCTTCTTGAGTGTCCAGAAATCATACTCATACCTAATGGATAATTTCCATTTCGATTCTTGGACACAAGAAAACTCATGAAAACAAGCAATTGGCATGACTTTTAGTGATGAACAGGTTAACATTTGTAAATAATTTTTGATACTGATGTCATGTTATTTTGTAAGCTGAAATAATAAGAGAGACAAATGCTAGTTTTTAAGCATTTTTCTCGGTGTAATCATATTTTCACTCTATTACTGATCTTTTATGTCTGTATCTGTAATCCATTTAAAGAACACAGTTTTATGTATTTTCATTTTGTTTGTTCTTATGTATTTATTCAGTTGCATTTTTACTTATCTTTTTTCTCATACTGTGATACATTTCTCCCTCTCTCTACGTGATGATAAACTTTTTCTTCATTGATCTGCTGATCTGGGCATAAGACCTTCTTTATCTTGGCTTATCCTTATTTTAGCTCAGAAATAATTAGGTTCCACCTAGTTCTGAGGAAGGTATATCTCACCTCAGAATAAAGTTCTCCAAGTGGCAGATAGGTTACACAAGGGTTAGCAAGGTCCACCCTGTGTAGCAGAGGCTGCTGAACCCTCCCATGCTCCACCACAGGAGACAGCAAAACTGGTTATCTTCACTCATCAGAGGCCCATCTCCTACAGCCAAGGACCAATGTTATCTGTGTTTCACATGCTTGTCCATGTGCCAAACACTCATATCCAGATTCCTGGGTCTGTGTCCACACTGCCTGGTTCACATGGCAATCTCAGCCATACTGTCTAGCCCATAAATCCTTTCAGCACTTTGAAGTCTATGGCCCTGATCCTCAGACTTCAAAGCATATTCCAATTTGAATAAACTCATACTGCCTAAATCAATCTCACTGTCTCACTGGACTCTGCAGTTTTACTGTAATAAAATGGTTTGGGTTTTTTTCTTTCTTTTCTATTTTTCCTTTTCCCCTTCTCTTAGTGGAAGGCTTAGAAGCTGGTATCTGACTGATGAGAAAAGACATTCCAGTTTTTCACCCCCTCTACACTAGGTCAACCATCATCAGAGTTTAGCTAGCAGAATCATGTGTGCTAATGCATCTGCAGAACTGCAATGAAATACATCCTTGGTTAGCAAGACAGGAGGAGGTTGGTCTGGAGATGTAGACATAGCTTATGGGTAAATGTATCAAAAGAAGTGTGAAGCAGTAGTTGTAAAATAAGGCTACAGAAGTGGAACAGATGAGAACAGAACAAAGACAATGAAAGAGAAAAAGGAGAGGAAGACTGACTCTATAAATCCGTTGAGTTAGAGCAGAATCACTTTTTATTCATGCCGTAATCAAGTAGAAATATTTTTGAGCAGGGGGTGCAATGCGCCTTTCTCATACTAAGAAAAGTGGTGAAACTGTAATCTAATCAGCTATTTGAATAGTTAAGGTGCTGCCTTGTGTTTAGGCAGAAGCAGCTGGAGTGAAGATAAGATGGGTTCAAACCAGAATAGAGACAGCCTGTAAATACCCAGTCCTCTGAGGCCAGAATTTTACTTTCCATGGGCAGCTGCAGGATAGCTGGACAGATGCTCTCTACCATTAACAGAGAGGTAAATGACTTTTTTACTCTATTTTCAAAATCAGATTGATCTTAGACTGACAAACATTCAAAACTTTCAGTATCATCTTAACTGTGTCAAAACCGGAGAGCAATAAAATTGATTCATTAAAAAAAATTGTATCTGTGATATATGCAGCCCAGAAAAATACTATATATTAATATCTGATTATTAAATTATCTGGTTTCCAGCCAGATAATTTTACTTCAGGCTGAAGACATTAACACCCAGAGAGGACTGACAGCATGGGTGACTGCTTAAAAAAAAAGAAAAAAATCCTGTGAGTCTACAATTTAAATATTTTTCCAGTGTAACCTTTGAATCAAGATGGCAACAGATTGATCTTGTAAACTAACAACTGGTAATAAGGTTTGAAGTACTCCATGAAGAGAAGAAACTGTTTAAGGCCTCTTGGTTAAAGGGAAGAACTAACAACTTACTGGAATCAAAAAGGGTTGACTTTGCCAAAACAATTTGGGATGAAAAGAGTAATTGAAATGTCTTAATTTCCTTTTATGGATCAACAGCCAGAGTTCATACAGGCAAAATAGATAAGGACTTAAATGGTTAGAGAAAAAGGTGCTGAGTTTGTAAATGAAGTCTGTGTGGAAATCATTCCTTCCTATACTTTTTTTTTTAAGTGAACAGACAAAGAACAGGATAAATGTGTTTTACAAATGCTGGAAACATATGTAACAAGATTATTGTATTAGAAACATATGTTGAGGGAAAATTATGATTATATTGGAATGACAAAGAGTTGCTTAAATCAATCTATCAACTGGGAGATAAAATTACCAATATATAAAATTTGCAGGTGGGTGAGGTAAAACAAAAGTAATGAGAGAGGGAGAAATTTGCACACAGGGAGGATACTGAATAAACAGAAATAAATGACACTAGGATTTTGGCTGACACAACAGGAACTATTTGAAGTAAATTGAAGAATGAGATATGGAAAAAGCTAGTCCTTGGATCTTGCCAGAGAACTTCAGAGGAGAATGAGAAAGCACTATCAGGAAATGTTTTTACAGATGAAGGAAATCTGTATCAAACTTGGTATAATGACTGTGTTAGGAGTTCAATTGCCTACACATTTCCTAGGAAAATATTAGTGGAGGAAAAGTAGGAAGGAAGCATGATTTTGAAAGTAATACATGATTGCTTCCTGTACAGGAAAAGGGTAATGTGAATGTAGGGACTAGAAATAAAGCAGATACAATGAAAACAGTCAAATATGGAGAGAATAATAAATTAATTAGTGTAATACTAAAGCTGAAATGCCAGAAAGACTGTAAAAAGGTAAATAAGAATTTTATTTTAGTAAAATCAGACTCTGAATAGTTATTAATAAATTAAAAGTTGCCTGAAAGCATCCAGCTCTGTCAAATGAAATCAGGAAACCCATGTGAGATATGTTTCAGAGGATATATTCAAAATACAAATAATATATCGTGAATGAAAACAGAACAAGCACTGAAGTTGTTTAGGGGAAAAACAATGCAGTATCTACCTCCAGTTTAAGAACAAGTATAGGATTATTTTGATGATAGTAGCGAAAGTTTCCAACAGCTTAAATGACCTATGAACTTTCCCCATCCATGGTGTTACCACTGCTGACATAAAAGCAGGAGAAGGAACTGGAGTCAACGAGATTGGATGTGAAGAGGGAAATTATAAATGTCTAAATATATACTCACATATTTTTCTGCTTCTAGGAGATGAGTGTCACATATGAGCCTGGGTGCCATGCACAGGGCCCAAAATGTGATCCTCCAGTGCTCATTACCTGTTCCAGATGTAGAGAACCTGACTTGAGACTGTAATTTGTCCATTAGAGGAGGACTCAGTTCTCCAAGGATACTACTTTTTCATGAACAAACAGGTAGCCTGTGGCAAGCTGCTTTCATCTTTTTATTCTGGAGATGATATAATTGTAGCACTGATACAGCATTTGCTGTTTATTGAGTGTTGGCTGCTAAAAGGGTGGCAGGTGACTGACTGAGAAGTGCCAGGATAACATTTCAATGCATGGCATAATTTCACCCAGAACTGTTGGTGCAGCCCTAAGTTTCCTACTGCCCTGCAGCTAGTGCCTGTGTTCTGCTCTGGAGACAAAAATATGAGTTCAAGCTGTTATTTCAAAAAAATGATGTCATCTGAAGATGTACCTGCCACCCCTTGGTCATGCTCCTCAGCCTTCCACAACACTTCCTTCTTCACCTTTATCACTGGCTCAAAGGGCCATTGCTGAACCTACTTCTGTATTTATAGCTATTTTTTAAAGTAATAATGCGTTGTAAATACCATTGACACCAGGTTTGGTTTTAAATTATTTGTGATATGTTAATTTAATATGTACTGCAGTCTTTTGTTTCACTTTATCCCAGATTACTTCTTTTCATTCTGAATTGCCAAAAAATAATAAAATGGACAGAAATTATTTCCACTCTCCTGGCTGTCATCACCTTTATGCAAGGAAAGTACTTCTTACCCATTTTTGGACAATGTTTGCAGCCAATGCACTCATGTTGATCAGTTCAGCCAAAATCACTCTGCATTCCTGTCTAGACACAGGACTAGATTCTGTCTGGATTTCTAAAGCCACAAGGAATCCAGAGGAGAAGTGCTGGATTTATCCAACAGAGAAGTGGACAGATACTCTGATGATTTCCTCTGTGCAAAGAGTACACTTCTCCCCCAAAAATACGAACAGGACTCCTTCAGGTAAAAATCTATTTACTGTGTGAAATGTATCATCTTAGTTATCCTAAGATTAGGTACATGAAAATGTTCACTCTTGCAAAGAGCAAAAGTCAGGTTGAACCTTTATTAGGCAGCAGTCTTAGTGTAGGAACCAAGGCCATATATTTCAAAATTCTTCATGTGTTTATTCTTATTACTTTTATTCCATGAGTCAGTTCTTATCTATTTCCCAGTCCTGTACAATTGGCCTCTTGGCAGCTGACCATCTGCACTATTTGTAAAGTTGGCCATCACATAGACTTTTAACAAAAACGTTTATGCGACTTGTATTGATCTATTAAGTCAACTTCCAGTTTCACCCCCACATCTACTTTGGATCAGTAAATTTTGCAGGTCCACTTAACTCCTATCTCAGCACTCCTCAGTCAAAATCTGTTATAAACATTTGGCTTCCTCTGCATCTTCCAAAGGACTGAAGCTGAACATCAGACTGAGTACTAAATTCTATACAAAGTCTATATGTATACTACTAAATACTGCAGAAAAAGGACTCCACCACCAGTTCCCCTTGAAACAAAACTATCTTGGGGAAAAACAGAAAGGAGAAGAGATACATAGATTAGCATCACCTGTCACAATATGACCACCCAGATTGCTGTGTTTGTGAGGTATGAAGAGAGTTCATGTGCTCTGTCTTTCTTCAGAAAGCAAAAGACTCAGACTTTCTTTTCCTGGAACAAGTTAAGAAATAAGATTATCAGTAATTTGCTTTTACTGAGATGATTTGAACTAATGGTCAGGTTTGAAAGCCCACTGCTGTAAGGATTAAAGCATACTTGCAACATTTTGTGTGTTCCTTGGCATTTATGGATCAATGTTATAAGGCTGGCCTTACTGCTGTTTTCCTCTGAGTTTGTGATAATGCCACACATTTCTCCTTTCGTTCATAGCAACCTTACACTCACATGCAACAGACTGGTAGTAGCAAGCACAGATCCCTGCTGTACAATTGTCAAGACAGGAAAGATCTGAGAAACACTTTAAATGGATACAGCTGAGTTTTGTAATTATTGCAAGAAAATATGGATAGGAACATTTAAGATTGTAAGGGAAAGTGATTAGTCCCTGTTTAAGCACCACTTAGCAGTGTGCCAAAGCATAAAGGAAGAAAAACCCCTGTGACTTCCAGGTATATTTCTGAGGATCTGAATAACTCATTATGTCTACTGACTTTATCACTATAAGGCAGTCTAATCACTCATTTGTCTCCAACAATGTGAAAGAAAAATGTTAAAAAATAATATTTCTAAAACATGACTTTTGTCAGCGATAGTTGTCTAGTCTTCTGCCTGAAAACCATCAAACTTCAAAAGAGTCTTTTTAAAAGTGTTGCTCCTTTGCTGCAAAGAAATATAAAACAGTGACACCAGCACTCCTCTGGCTCTGAACACAAACACATTTAACAGCATTTGAGTAACAGATGCACAGCGCAGTCTGCCTGAGTAGACCTGTCCTCCCACATGGACCCCAGTAAAATTAACAGGACCCCAAACATCTGCAAGAAAGTACATCAGAACTTCAGAACCTTGGTTATTCTAACCACTGACATATATTTATATTCTGGAGTCAAACTGAGATCTTCATTTTCTGCTTACACTTAACTGTGGAAATTAATCATTTGGGATTATAATTATACATATGATGCTCAGGGAAATTATAATAACATAGAAGGCACCACATCTTTAGCCTGCATTTTGTCTTAGACATGTTAGAGAATGCTTAATGAAGCATTTCACATCCCATTAAAACTTTATTGCGCACACTACCTCCTACTAAAATTCCTTAGTCAATACCTAAGTGCAGCTTAAAATCAGATACACTTATAAAACACAAACATATTGTACAAATTTCCTGCATGTTACAATTAATGCAACTTATTAGAGAAGGATAGAGCTCCATGTATTTGGTGCAGTACTCACAGAAATAACTGCAGGTGGTAATACATGCTAGCTGGAGATTAGGTTGCATTTGTGTACTCTTAAGCAGTTACCAGAATCTTGATATATGACTGAAAAATAGTATACTTAAATTCAGTATTTCTCTAATATAAATCACCTAGTTTTAATTTGTGCTAATAAATGTACTAATAAATGATTGTGGTGGGTTGACCTGGTTGGACACAAGATGTCCACCAAAACCACTCCGTCATTCACCTTTGCAGCTGAACAGGGGACAGAAAATATAATGAAAGGCTTGGGTCAAGGTCAAGACAAAGAGGCATCACTCACGAGTTATCATTACAGCCAAAACAGGCTTGATTTGGGGAAAAAGAGAACTTAATTTGTTGCCAAGTCAGAGCAGAATAATGGGCAATAAAGCCAAATCTTAAAATCACCTTCCACCTTTCCCCCCACCCTTCCTGGGCTCAGCTTCACTCAGGATTTTCTCTCCCTCCTCCTCTCCAGCAGTGGGTGGGACGGGGGGGTGGAATAAGGGCTGTGGTTCAATCCACATTGTGTCTGCCCTTCCTTCCACCTGAGAGACAGGACTGCTCCCACTCTGCCCCTGCTCCAGCCTGGGGTCCCTCCAGTGGGAGAGAGCCCTCCATGAACCTCTCCAGTGTGAGTGTTTCTCGTGGGTTGCAGCTCTTTTGGGAACAAGAACAGCATTAGATCAAGCAAGTGTGCTTGAAGAATACTGAATCAAATCACTGAAGAATAGAACAGCTATCAAAGCTGGACCAAACATTTTTGAGCACTTAGCTAAATCTCAGTGATGTTAGAAGGGCAATGTAATTCAATCCAGGTAAAAGCAAAACTAAAAAGACAGGCAGGGAGGAGAAATTTGTTGAGAAGAGGGAGTGAGTACATCAGAGTCCATGTGTTGAAAAAATACTATTTTTGTTGTTACATAATTTTCCATTTCTGTTTTAAAATTTACAATGAGATACAATTTCAGTTTAATTATGTTAATCATCTGACCCAAATGATTCCTTCCAAAGGCATCATCAGCAAATGTGATTTGGTCAAATTTGAACTAACACTGATGAAAGAGCACCACCTCAACACTAGAGAAACCCACCGCTGAACTCCAAGTACTTGCTTCGAGCACTTTGTAGCAGCACAACTGGGAACAGTTTCAAAGTAGGCACAGTTTTTCTACATCTATTCTTTCAAATGTTTCAGGCTAAACAATTAAAATTATAAACTACAAGATTCTTATAGCATAGTGATAAACATGGATGTTGTGACACCTTGTGTCTATGGTGGTAAAAGAAATTAAATACAGAGGTTTTCTACTATTCTTGTCACAACTGTGGTAATAAATGGCAGAAATTCCTACCTAGAAAATTCTCTTGATAAAACTCTCCAGCCATACTGATTGGACCTTCTGCCCAAGTTAAAAATTAATATCCTTACTACTGAATGGTTCCAATCAGATCAAGAAGTTTCATATCTATTTTAGGCATTACTTAAATCAAATTGTCATTTCTTGTGATAAAGCAGCCGGTGTTCTTTACAAGTTGACTTTTAAGCAAATAAAAAATTTTGTTTACCTTTTGATTTATACTTAGCTGAGAAGAACTTTCTCCAAACTTGTCTTGCAAGGTAGATTTTAATTTTTCTTTTTCACTAGAGTGATTAAAGTACGGTTTAGGAAGAGGCAAAGAGCTGTCCCAAGGCACTGCACCATTTAAGGCCTATACTGAAGTGACAAAACGTGATGCCCTCTTACCAGTTTTCTTCATAGAAGTCAATTCCAACTTCATCAATGACTGGAACCAAAGACCTTAAATCAAAGACTTGAACCTGTTCTGCTTAAAAATCCTGAAAGCTGAACCTGTCCATTCACAATAATAAATTATTATGGAATGAAACCTGCAAAAGTAGAGCTCAAAAGAGAGATTATTTTATAACTGAAGTGTCACTAAAACACTGAAATAAATAGAATTTATTTGTTTCTTGGGTACACTATGGTTTTCAAATATGGGAATGAGCATCTCCTGGGCCCTCAAGAGTGAAGACATCTCCTGTGTCTTCTAGAGACAAGAGGGTGACTTGCAATGTAGGCACTGCCCTAAAACCATGGTCAAACTGTTGATTCATCTGGTCTCATATCCTCTGTCCAGTAAGACCAGCACCTGCTGCTGCACAGGAAGATAAAAACTTCCAGAGTGTTTAGTGATGATCCTAATCAGTTTCGTCTGTAACAGCTGGCAGCAACAGAGTCTAAAACTAAAAAAGTGTTGTAATCGGGCTCTTAATGAGGACAGAAGGATGGTGGGTTTTGTGTTTAATTTCTTAGTCAAAAATAACATCTGCTTCAGACTTTCTGCTTGTATGAGTCTTTGAGCACTTAGACTACAGAATTCATTGTACCTACCACTGTACTTTTGAACTCTTGTTCCTCTTCACTGTGTTCATCTGCAGCGATGCTGCCATGAAATTGAAGAAAAAATGCAATGGAGCACTTACATGTAAAGTTCAGGAATCAAAGCTTCAGGCTGAGGGAAATGATTCACTTGGCTGCCTCTCATTACATACTCAGAAAAAGAGACAGTGCTGGGTTTGCATGGTCAGGTTTCGGTAGCAGAGACTGCTGGGGTATCCTCTGGGAGAGCTGCTGGAGGCTTCCTCCATGTGCAGTGGAGCCAGTGCCAGCAGGCTCCAAGATGGACCTGACGCTGGCCAAAGCCAAGTTTACCAGCAAGGGCAACGGTGCCTCTGGGATCATGCATGTAAGTGGAAAAAAGTTACTGAGTAGGAGCAGTCTCCACCAGAGCAGAGTGAGAATATGTGAGAGCAACAACTCTGCAGACACCAAGGCCAGTGAAGGAGGGGGAGGAGGTGCTTCAGGTGTCAGAGCTGAGATTCCCCTGCAGCCCCTGGTGAAGACCATGAGGAGGCAGGTGTGACCCTGTAGCCCATGGAGGTCCAGGGTTGAGCACCTGCAGCCCCTGAGGACCCCATGCTGCTTCAGGTGGATACCTGAAAAATGCCATGGTCCTGTGGGAAGCCCGCGATGGAAGAGCCTGTTCCTGAAGGACTGCACCTTGTGAAAGGGACCCGTGCTACAGCAGCTCACAAAGAACTGCTGGAAGGGACTCACGGTGAAGAACTTCACAGAGGACTTTCTGCTGTGGGAGGAACCCCATGCTGGAGCAGGGGCAAGAGAGAGAACACTCTTCCCTCTCAGGAGGAGGGAGCAGCAGAGACAAGGTGTGATGAACTGACTGCAACCCCCTCTCCCTGTCCCCTGTACCTCTGGAGGGGAGCAGGGAGAGAACCCAGGAGTGCAGGTGAACCTAGGAAAAAGGGAGGTGTGGTGAGAAGGTAATTTTAAGGTTTGGTTTTCTCATTATCTTTCTCTGATTTGATTGGCAATAAATTCATTTTTGGCCTAAGCTGAATCTGTCCTGCCCATGACTGATGAGAGCTCTCCCTGTCCTTTTCTCAGCCCAAAAAACCTTTTGTTATATTCTCTTTCCCATACACAGTTGTGGAGTGGAGGGATAGAGCAGCTTTGATAGGCATCTGACCATGAGCCAGGATCAACTCACCACAGAGAGTTGTTATGTTTTGTTTATTGTTTTAACAGTAGAATTAAAAAAGAAAAATGCTCTAGTCTTCAATATTTTCACTCCAAGAAGAAAACACAGCAATTTATGTCATTGCACAGTCAATCATCATCATAATGATACATGTCAGTTTGAGCAGATCAGAGCTGAAGGCTAAAAATATATTTTGCCTTGAAAAAGAATTTGTGAAAGAATGGGAGTTTTTTGATACATATACAGAAAACAGGAGGGAAAAAAGAATGGAAGAAGAGATCTCAGTAAGAAAAACTGCTCTTCTGGTCAGAAAAGAGGAAGAAAAATGGATTTTGGTTCCCAGTTCTGATGATGCCCTGGTATCCACGAGAAATGTTAAAAAATATGAAACCTTATGATCTTGGTTGAAGTGGTTTTAGACGAGTACAACCCTCATAAGGTACACTCAGTTAATCCAGTCAATTTTTATGTCTGCTTACATTATCTGAAATACCTTCTTGTTCAGTCTAAAAGTTTCCTGATCTCTTATACCAAAAGTGCATTGAGATAATTGTGTGTCTCTCTTTTGTCTACAGCTATATAGGTAAAAGCAAAGAGATGCTAGCTAATATTCAGCCCATTTCCCATGGCAAGATCTGCAACTAAATCCATCTATAAGAGAACTGAAGATACTACCCACTTCCATGTGACCATCCTACCATCAGACAATGTCCTGGACTGCATTCTGCACAAACAACATCTCAAGGATCACACACAGGCACTGCAAATTACACAAGGGAACAAAAAGCTCCACTGAAGCTGAACCACCGTGCCAGCAATGCCAGGGATATGGAGGCTCTCAGGAGAACTGCAAGGGGAAGCTTCAATCCAGTGTCAAAACCATTGTGGTTGTCCTGGAAAAAGTAGAAACCAAGGTATGAAAGATCCATGACATTACAAGGATCTACATTATACCCACAAAAAAGCATTTCATGGTTCTAGTACCTGGTTTAGGAATGTGCTTCACCAGACCCTCTGATCCTATTAGTGATGTTTAGCTCATGTTAGTTCAAACATTTGACAAATTTGTATCAAACTTTCTTTTCATTAATTGGAAGAACAAGGTGTTGACCTCAATAAATGCTATGGTATGATACATTTCTAAAACTAAATCTGCAGTTTCTTTCTTTCTTTTGTACTAAGACCATTATTTTGAAAAATATGATAAAATAGCTCCCACCTCTGTTAGTGACTCCATTATAACACAATAAAATGAAACACAAACTGTTGTTTTGCGGGGGTTTTTTATCTATTTATTCTGCATCAAACAAAATCCTCGCAGATCATCATAGTTCCAGATGTGGCTGAATTAAATTAGACCCAGTTTCCAACAAATTCCTGACATAAATAGCCAGTCTTAAAAAAGCTGTAGAATAACACATAATTTCTATTAGCTTTTTGCCTACTAAATTGTCACTTATGCAATCATCAGAGTAAATCAAAATAATGAACCGCTTAAAAAGAAATGAAATATCACTGATAATTTTGTTTTAGTGCAGTAAAATTAGTGACAAGCGTGAGGTTTATGATTTAGACTGTGATTTCCTTTTGCAAATTAGAAGGCATCTGGAGCCAGGGTTTTTGATTCAGATCCTAGTCTTAATTAACCTATTTCATTATAAATCCCTACTACTAAATGAGTTTGCCTTATCATCATGATCATCTGTATTGTAAAAACTGGTAATATGAACAAATTTGCTGACTTTCTGGGAGATATCTGTTAGTTTTGGTCAGAAGCACTTACATTATTGGAAGGGAAAAAATACCTTTTCCAAATTGGCAGCAGATGAGCTTTTGCTAGCCTGAGTTCATATATTTAACCCATTTATATTTCATTTATGAATTGCAAAAGTTTAGCTGCATCATACTTTCTATGGTGGCCTGTAGAGCTGGTTGGATAGAATCCAGTGGAAAAAATTTATAAAAATAAAAATAAAATTTCAGGAAAAGAAAACAAGTTTCTCAAATTTAATGTTAATGTTCTCCTCTCCTCTCCTCTCCTCTCCTCTCCTCTCCTCTCCTCTCCTCTCCTCTCCTCTCCTCTCCTCTCCTCGAATCTCCTCTCCTCGAATCTCCTCTCCTCGAATCTCCTCTCCTCTCCTCGAATCTCCTCTCCTCGAATCTCCTCTCCTCTCCTCTCCTCTCCTCTCCTCTCCTCTCCTCTCCTCTCCTCTCCTCTCCTCTCCTCTCCTCTCCTCTCCTCTCCTCTCCTCTCCTCTCCTCTCCTCTCCTCTCCTCTCCTCTCCTCTCCTCTCCTCTCCTCTCCTCTCCTCTCCTCTCCTCTCCTCTCCTCTCCTCTCCTCTCCTCTCCTCTCCTCTCCTCTCCTCTCCTCTCCTCTCCTCTCCTCTCCTCTCCCATGGGTCCATCCAGAGATATCAGAGTATCCAATTTCATAGGCAAATCTTATTTTTACATGATCAGACAGAAGTTTCCAGTCAAGACAACCTCCCTCATGACCATTCATTGTTCATTTTCACACCTTCCAGTAGCATTTCTTATCCTTTACCTTTTCAACACCACACATACAGTTGCTCTCTAAATATACAACACAAAGTTTGGCCAAAGAAAAGAACTTATGATGAAAGTAAAGGATGAACAGTGATAGCGAGATAATAGAGATTCCAAAGTCTCCATTCACAAAATTTGCCTTATGATCACATTTCAGAATGTTGCTTGCCATTGAATATTTTTTAACTTCAAAATTTAAACTCTTTAATCTTACAGGTTTTTGCTGAAAGGTGCAGTTCACAGCTTTATCATACTTGCTGTGCAAAAAGCCTCATCCAAGGAAGACAGACTTTCCTCCTCCTCAGGTGGAAGTTTTAAGGAGACAAAGGTAGATGTGAACTGAGCAGGTTGATTATTCAAGACATTTACTGAGGAACAAATGCATTCTTATGATTGACTCATTTTGTGTGTCTGTGTCAAGAGCCTCATCTTCCTCAGTACTTGGCAACAAGATGTTTGTTATCTACATTGCTCCTATTCTCCATATCACAGGGTTCAGTGAGGAGAAAGACATTGCTCAAAATATTCAGTCAAATTGCAGTATGTCTTGGCATCCCAGTATTTTGTGCCCCTTTATGACACTGGGCTTGCTGAGCTCCAGAAACGAGTTTCATTACAAGCCTAATTCAAAATCAGCCAGCTCTGGTCATCATTTTAGGTAATTTTTGTGATACTGGGTTTTTTACGTTTCTACATCTCATTATTTTTTATTTTCATGATGCCTTCATCAGCATTTTTTCTTTTCATTTATTAACTCTCTCATCCTTTACTCTGTGTTTTAGAGGGATGAATCATCAATATACCACTTTTCACCAATGTTAGTACTGCTGTCTTCATATTAATAACAAGTTGGTTAGTTTTAAATTTCTAGAGTTGATAAGGTCAAAATTTGCCTGCACTTTTATCCTCATCTTGGTTCAGTTGTTAAAAATGCTGAAATTAGTATTATGCCCTAAATCATATGCTTCACAAAGGGGTTTATTTTTGCTCTTATTTCTTCCTCTTATTCACAAAATGAGAGAGAATGAGAATCTCTTAATACTTTCCATATCTTCCTCCAAATGAAGAAATTGAGGTAAAATCTTATCTCACTCAATACTGGTGGGTCTGAGATGGACATTAACTTTGAGGATTAATTCTGGCAGAGTATTTACAACTCCAGGGTTTTGAGACAGTCTTAAATTACCTCTTCAAATAATGATAATATCATAGAAGAATTATCAAAATGTGGCTTAGCGTATCAGGGAGCTCTTACTGTGGTTCTTCATTTTTGTGAATGTGAATATAATTCATTTTTTTTTTTTTCAGGAACTGATATTTTCAATTTTCTCTCCTTTTATTGACTGAAGACTAGAAGCCTTATTAGAAAACATATAATACTTGGAGAAACAAGTTTCACTCACTGCAAATGGTCTGTCTGCTCATTTCATTCAGGCCGTTTTTGTACAACAACCACTGTGTAAAAAATTTATATAATCATTTACGGATAAAGGAAAGCAGATGTAAGTTATAGACTTCTGGTCTCTCTCTCTCTGAAGAGAAGTGATAAGGTAGAATATGTACAGAAAGCCCAAACTGCCCAAAGGCATTTACAGATTAATAACGTAACTCATTTGTGTCACTTTTGTTGGTCAGACTCCTGTCACATTTTCACAATGTAAAAACCTGTCTGTAGCTGCTCAGAGACAGAAATAAAATTACCCCAAAATAATGGAAACTAAAATCTGGTCAGTTCAGCATTTTCCCACGAGCACAGCAGGAAGCTGCTCTTTTCCCCTATACTTTTCATATGTGCACACATGCATGGACACAGGTATGAATTAGCTCCACCCATGGAGTGAGATCTGGAGAGCAGGATTTCTCAGCTGTAACAATCTCAATTGGACTGGCTTCTCCAGTCATACATTTGTAGGTCATAAAATAACACTAATAAAATAATAGAACTAATAAGGTTAGAAAATACTAACTCCCCTGCCATGGTTAGGGACATCTTCCACTAGACCAGGTTGCTCAAAGCCTCATCCAACCCGGCCTCCCTTTCCAGAAATAGGGCATCCACAATTTCCCTGGGCAATTTGTGCCAGTGGCTCACTGCCTTCCAAGTAAAGAATTTCTTCCCAGCATCTTATCAAATCTTCTCCTCTTTTAGTTTAAAACTGTTCCTTCTTGTCTTATCAGTATCTGCCCACGTAAAAAGTGTTTCTCATAAAAGCCTTCTTTTTCATAAGCCCCCTTTAAGAACTGAAAGGTCACAATGACGTGTCCCCAGAGCCTTCTTCTCTCCAGACTGAACAACCCCAGCTCTCTGAGCCTGTGGTCACAGGAGGTGCCCCATTCTTCTGATTGTCTCTCTTCAGAACCTGATCTAAGAGCTCTCTGTCTCTCTTGTCCTGAGGGCTCCAAAGCTGGATGCAGTACTCCAAGAGGAGTCTCACAGGGACAAAGCAGAGAGGTAAAATCATGACACTTCTTTGGATGTGGCCCAGGATACATCTGGGCCTTTTGGGCTGCAAACACACTGTTGCCTCATGCCTAGGTTTTCACCCAGCAGAACTCCCAGGTACTTCTCCACAGGGCTGCTCTCAGTGAGTTCTGCCAGTCTAATTGCTCCAACTCAGGTGCAGCACCTTGCACTTGGACTTGTAATCTCATCTTCCTCATCCATCTCATCACTCTCATCTTTGTCCTGTAGAGTCATCAAACCCATCTCCCTGGAATATCCACTATTCTATGTGCTTTGTTTTTGACTGGTAGCTTTACTTACATGTGCATGGCTTAACAACTGTGAGCCTTCACAAGAGAACCAAGCAGACCAAACCCAGTCTTCTTTTAAGCCAATTAGATCTGCTCATTTGCTTTAGCTGTTTCTCTCTGTTTCCATGGTTTGGTTATTCCTCTGAAAGTAAATAATGGTTTTGACCTGTGTAAAGAAAGGCTTGTCAGGTGAAACAGCTTCTTCTGCTAGGCCACAAATTGTGGATCACTGCAAAGAAGTCAAATGGGGTATGCCTGGGAGACCTGAATGTAATCCAAATTTTTTGTTCAATCACAGACCAACACAATAAAAGGATTAACAAAAAGCTGATATATCAGATAGGATGAAAAATTAAGTAATGCATTGATGATATGATTTTAATGTTGCCATTTCTTGACACCAGATACAGTAGTGACATAATTGGGGTAAATTGTTCAACATCGCCGGAAATAAAAGGTCAAGGAAAAATGTATTTTCCTGAACTAAATTGTATTATTACAAGTAGAAACAAGAACGAATAGAACTGCCAGTAAAGAGAAGCATTTATAATAATCTTTTCTCTTGTGAAACATTCTCATTTTTTTGCATAGTGATTCTAGACACTTTGACCCTTTATGTCTACATAACAGCTCTGTTTAATGAACACTGTCATAAGACTATGTTAATAATAATTAAACAAGTTTTATTTTTATTCTGCAAGCTATCTGAACTTTAATTTAAATGCAGCCTTTTGGACAAATAAAGTGTTTAAATTAACACAAACAACACCTTTTGAGAAATCAGTGAAAACAATAATTTCACACTTTTGATGCCTTCAATTACATTTCACGCAGCTATGAATCACAGTTTCTGGTTTGTGACTGCTTAAGAAAGACATGACCCCAGAACTTCTTTATCACGTTAGCAAAATCACATATATTAGCTTAAATCATAGGATAATAAAATAATTGACTTTGGAAAGAACTTCCAGACATTATCTAGACCAACCTGTTTTTCATGCCTTAACCCACTAGGTATTCCAACAGTCTGTATTATTCCTTTCAAGGAGACTGGTTTTAGAATTTATTGAAATTTTTATGAGAGAATAGGAACACACTGAAGCACAGGAGGTTCCCTCTGAACATCAGGAAACACTTTTTAACTGTGAGGGCTGCCAAGCACTGACACAGGTTTTCCTGTGGTTGTGGACTCTTCATCCTTGGAGACACACAGAAAACATTTGCATACAGTGCTGGCAATCATTTTTAGGTGGCCCTGCTTGAGTCAGGGGTTGGACCAGATGAACAGATCCCTTCCATCCTCAGTTATCCTGTGACACTGTGATTCTGTGATTCTGAAATCCTGGGTGAAAAAGACTGGAAAGCAACTTTGCAGACTGGAGGTTTGGGTATCTTTCTGCTTTAAGCAGATCAGCCCACATGACCTCCACAGATCTGTTTCAAAGAAATTTTTTCTGTTTCTATCACAAAACCTTCAAAGAATATGCCAGAATATTTCCATTCATTTTCCACTCTTTTATTGAGGAATGACAGCAATTACTACTGGAGAATAATTATTATGTAAGTACCTCAGGTGAAAATTTAAGCAAAGAATTATAGAATTGTAACATAAAACAGACAAGGCAGGCATCATACTGGTTTGAGAATAGAGTTTGGCATGCTTTTGACCTCTGCCAACTAGCATACACTCCCAGATTATTCCTGGACATATCAGAGAAAGTATCATAAGCAGGAGACCATTCCCAAAGGCAGTCCATGTGTAGTCAACCTGCCATGGAAGGTTTGGGAGTTCAAGAATACAGGTAAGGTTTATGATTCATTTGCCTAGGAATGAGTTTTCCCTATGGAGAAACTATGTAAAAGGACAAACATGGGGCCACATACTCACAGTGTGGCTGGTGTTACGTGGGTTTTGCTCTGTCTGATCATCAGACACCAGAGTGAGTTCAGAGAATAACCAAAAAGAAAATCCACCTAGAATACAGACATTCATCCATCCATATTGTCAGGTAAGTGCCTTACAGCTCAGTTTGAGCAAAATATGAATAATTTCTTCTCTTCTTGACAAACATAAACAGAAACTTTCTAGCCCAGTCAATCTTTTTGCTGAGAATTTGCAGATTGCTTTGGATACAAGATTTTACTTTCCCGAAGGGTGACGTGAGCTGGTAACACCTCAGTCCATTTTCTAGGTTTTATATTTCACAACTCCATTCTCCCTTGCCTATGTAAATAGTAAGCTATCCCATCCCCTTCTCCCTTCTCCTCAGCTTTGTATCCTTACCCCCTGTCTTTGACTTGCTCTAGTATCTGTCAGATCCTTCGCAGATCACTTTAATTCATTTATAGGGGAAAAAAATCATACAGCTTTCTAGTTTTGCTTTCTGCAAATTTAGCATGTGAAAGTGTCTCACAGAGGGATCTGGCATGTGTTAAGATCAGTACAAAATAAGCAGCAGAACTCCATGTCTGGAAGGGAGGTGGGGAAGAAGAGAGAAGAAACAGAGATGCCTCTTTTAGTAAGTAGGCTTCTTGTTGCTGATATCTGATTTTGTAACACTGTCTGAGAAAATTAGTTGTCCTTTGCTGGTGGCTGTTCAAGTTGCTACTAGTGCACAGTCTGTTTAATACATCTCTTCTTGCTTCTGCTGTCTTTTTTTTTTTTTTTTTTTTTTTTTGGCCTTTTGTTTGCTTGTACTCTACCTGGTTTACTTCATTCATTCAGAGCATGCAGTCTGAAAAGTTCCACAAAGTAGACAAACAGATTAAATCTGTCTGTTGATTGAGAAGTCTCAGTGGTTATTCATATTCATTTCCCTTCCTCATTCACCCCTATTTGCCTTCAGATACTCTCAGACATGGAGTTTAATTCAGGTGCTTTCTATTTTATGCTTTGGAATGCATTATTCATAGTAGTGCCTAGGTGACACTGTTATATGAGAATTAGTCATCTCTTATGCATTGGTTTGCCAGTAATTTGTCTGACTCTCAGACTGATTTAATAAAGTATCTAATTATCCAAGGAAAATTTCTTTGAAAACATATGAATGGATTTTTCAGTTCATTAAAAGTCTACCATGATTTCTTAATAGATATTTTTCCAGTTGGTAATTGCAACTTACATATAAATAATGTAAATCTTTATAGTTTGCTAAGACTTTATCCTTCTGCTGGAAATGGCTGAATACACCCTAGAGATTTTCACAGAAGCTAATTTTGGTTTACTAAGGCTTGTCTTTTCCAACTGTCTTCAAAGCCAGTGGAGAGGTAGGCTTTCAAGGACAAAAGTAGGAGGTTTCCTTAGGTGGTCTGATCACCCACCACATTCAGAGTCTGTTATGTCTGGTCTTTCTTTGATAGTAAGATCAAACAGTTAAGGGGGCTGACTCAGACGTTTATCCTGCAGGAAAGTTTAACTAGAATCTCTTTCAATTTACTTGGTCTGGACAAGTAGATATCTCACACCTGAGGTGTCCTATATTGTGTGTGAATACATGATCTCATGTCTTGTACATTAACAGTCACTGGGCGAGTTACTAACTGTTACGGGTTGACACAGTTTGATTTTTAGTTAAAGTGGAAACAGTTCCCTTTCAGGAATTTGGAATTGTTTTGAGACAGGCTCCTATCAGAGTTCATTTTTAAATATTGGCATATTGTTGGACCATTGAGGAAGCTAGATGCGACTTTGAGAAATAGGTTATGCCTTCAAATCATAGGAAATATATGCATTTGGGGAGATAATTGTTTATTTGTGGATTTTTGAGCAAAGGTGTTTGTGATGGACTGAGAAATATTGTATCAGAATCTATGATTCCTTTAGTCTCATGAGATGCTCGAACAGAGAGATTTGAGAAGCCATCTGCGCTAGTGAAGAAGTGAAGAGACATCTCTGTTCCCTGTGAGGAAGAATCCTTTGCCTCTGGAACTGCAAATCTTTAAAAGGTGAAACCCCAATATGCCTGAGTTCACACAACCCATAAGCAGCTTGGAAA
Source organism: Prinia subflava (assembly GCF_021018805.1). Classification (NCBI taxonomy): domain Eukaryota; kingdom Metazoa; phylum Chordata; class Aves; order Passeriformes; family Cisticolidae; genus Prinia; species Prinia subflava. The sequence goes on along the minus strand of NC_086247.1, from coordinate 25,735,273 downwards.
ACTGCTAATGGGAGGAAGGGTCAGAGGAGTCACGGCAGCAGGTTTTCCCTGATGTTTCTGTGACATTCAAAACCCACACGAGAACTGTTTTGTCAGTGGGATCCATGATTCTAAGAGAGACTCCTCCCCTAAAGAAGTAATGAAAGACTATTTTTTTTGAAGAGTGGAACTGACTGAAAATCACAAGTTGTCTCTCTATGTTGCTTGTGGGAAGGTGAACAGTTTGTGGGGAGAAAAATTTTGAAAGTTTCTTTTTTTTTTTTCCTTTTTTTCCTCCTTTAGTGTGTGTTAATAAACTGTCTTTGTAACCTTTAAGTTGTGCCTGTTTTGCCTTCTTCCTCCCAAAGTCTATCTCACAGAAAGAAAAGGGAGTAGGCACAAAAACCATCACAAATTTTGTGCATTGGCTGGGAAATTTCAAAATTGGAGAATGTGAAACTGCTATATGAATTGGTGTTTCTGCCCAGTTTGAACTTAAAACTAGAACACTAACATATAGAGAAATGTCTGGGTCAGTATTTTTTGTCCTCACTGTGCCTCAATCCATTTCATTGTCATTTTACTGTCTGCTGTGGCTGACAAGATAGTGAGACCTGTAGCACTCTTTGAATAACAAGAAAATTGATGAGGGAATTCACAAAGTTCAGAACCTCGGGAAGGTGATTTAACCCCAGAGAGTTCTGTCATTCTAGGAACAGGTACCAGTCAAAAGGCAACAGGTATGACAGTCTGAAAAGGTGATCTCATTGGCAACAGACTAAAAAAGTAAACAAATTTGAGGTAATGCTCCCAAAAGGTGGTTCAGATAGTATGACATATTCAAATGTAAAATATTAATTGCAGGACAAGAACAATCCAAACAAGCCTCTAACAAGTTTCATTCTATCCCAAAAAAGGAGAAATAAACTTAAGGCATGAAAAAAGCCTCCTGCTATTTGTACACAACACCGGACATCAGCTTTTGGACTGAAGAAAGCAAGGGCAAAACAAGATTCTGGTCTCAATCCTCTGTGTCTTGGCCTGTGTACTGAGAGGAACAGTAAAGTCAGTAAGCAGGGCAAGAAAACATGAACAAGTATGGTATGGCCATCAATGAACATGGAGTAAGTATTTTGAAACAGGAAGGTTGAATCAATGGTGTTCAGGGGAGACAGAGCCTCACTGATGGGGGAGGAGTGGGGCAAGTCCTAAAGTTGATGAATAAAGAGATAAAACACAGTCTCTTTCCAGGTGGATAAAAATGATAGTTTGCCAGGTTTATGCCTGAGGATAAAATGTGGAAAACAGAAATTTAAGGAAGCAATAAACATTTGCTATCCAAATGGTGCAGAGGCACCACCAGCTGCAAACTGGGATGCTGCCACCCCTACTGCATGGATGTGAGTGGCTTCATGTATTTATACCTGCTTCATCTAGACGTATTGAAGAGCAACCAGGTTCCAATTACTGCCCTTGTCTGGAACATTGTCTTCCTACTCTCTCTTCTTATCAGAAAATATCTTGTCTATCTATCTATCTCTCATCTCTGTTAGAAAGCCCTATGAGCCATGTGCCACCAGTTGCTTGCCAAACACTTGCTGTCAGTGGCTTTGCACAAAGAACAGAGATGGCGAAATAGTAAGTTATGTAATAGCAATCTCTTCTAAGGAGTTCATGGTAGCTGATCACTTAGTGATCCTAAGTCTGTCCAGCAGCCAAATTAATGAGAGGATGTCAGATCCTTCATCTTCCAGAAAACTTTAAAAATAGCAATTCAGATCAATGTTTGCACACTAACTTGCACCTAAGAATAAGCAATGTATATTACTAACCTGCCAGAATGAGATATTTGATATATTCATTCTTGGGGCTCATTGAAATTTCTTTAAAAATCCTGTAAAAATCTTGGGGGTTTTTCTTAGGAAGTATTATTTTTCATTCAGATCTATCTCTTTTTTTTTTATTATTTTTACTGTTCAGCTGCTTGGAAATGAATCATGTTATTACTGAACACTGAAAACAAGAATTATCTCACTAGAGTATAATAAATCTTGGTTAAAATACAGGATTTTTTTAATGTAATGATTCTATGTTTGAAAAATGTTAAGGTTGTGACAAAAATCAACAAAAGCCAGGAAATTCAAAGTTAATTTTGAATTGTGTCCATAAAGCACCTCATTAAGCCTTCTCATTGTATCCTGTGTGGAATCATACAGTGTCCAGAGACATCTTTAATTGTTCATAATAAAAGGTCATATTAAGGGCAGAATTAAAGGAGGTCCCTGATCCAGAAATAAAATAATCTTAGTGTTCATATGCTTTGTAATCCTTGAAAGGTGGTTCAATCTGGATTTGAGCAACAAACACTCTGCTTAGTGTAATCTGAAAAGAAAAAAAAGTTCCAATGAAAGAAACAAGGCCTTGAGTTAGGTGTCAAGCAAGGGCATGGAGAGAGCTCCACAGCCTTCATCCAATTACAATTTTATAAAATCACTTGTTGCTTTAGCATCAGAATTATTTGCATGTTTTTCGCTGAATGAGTCCCTTAATTAAAAATTATAGTTCATCAAATATTATCTCCTGTAGCAAGATCTCAGTTGTCAAGAATTTCACTGATGGATAAGCAAGTAAGGACTGAAGCCCTCCAAGTTTTCCTGCAGGATCACCATAGGGTTGAGAAGAATCACAATGCTTCCAGTGTTTGTAGGTTTGAAGCAAACCCACTATATGCACTCCTAAGCCATTGCACTAAATTTTAAAGACCTCTTTGAAGAGAAAAGTTCAAAAATCACCAAGACAAGTCTTGTAGTTGTTTGGATTTTTCTGAAAAAAAACCAGGATCTTTTTTTTGGGGGGGCAAAAAATAGGAAAATTTGAAACATGAATGTTCTACAATTTTCTACTATGTTTCAAATATATGTAATTTGGTGTTAATTTTTTTTTTCATTTTCGTCCTTGCAAGAGTTAAACTAGGGGAAAAACTCCAAGTTTTCCTTGTTTATGAAACATATGCTAATTCTGTGTAGCTCTTCTAATGTCCCTGGAAGTGGAGTCCAGTGTACAATCTTAGCAGAGAGGTACTTTTTTTATTCTGAAGGCAGTACAGAATGGTTCCACTTCCAAAACTCATTTACCCTGCCATGTGGAGTATGTGGGGAATCTAAATCTTGAAAAGTGTGCAAGGATCTCAGTAACAAACAGGTGGGTGGTGCTCCTGAGTCCTGCTGATGGGCAAAGTGTTGAGTGTGGGCTGATGCTTGCTGGGAGGAAGCAATGTGGGGTCATGGGGCAAAAATAACCACCCCAGTGTGGAAGCCAAGAGAGCTGTTCTTCATTATGGAAATGCAGGGGCTTACTGGTCTGAGCCTGAGCAGGCGGGGTAGAAGCAAACCTCCATACACTGAGCTGGAGCCAAAGCCCTTCTGGCAGTCCATCCCTTGAGGGCAAGGCTGCTGGGACATCATCTCAGCTGCCAGGGAAGAAAAATCATTGGAGGCATGTGCTGGCCTGGCAGAAATCCCAGGAGAGAAAGCAGCATCAAGGGAAAACAGGGTATGCTATTGGCATGAAGGAACTAGCTGGATGGCTTCAGGAGGACAGGCAGGACCTTTGTGGGAGGAGGAATCCTTTGTTCCACCCCTACAGCATGGGATGGAACAGGCAAGGCATAATTTATATGCACATACCTCAATGCTTGAGAGTACACCTATATAAAACAAAAAGCAGCCAGGCAGAAACAGCTCAGTGTTGTCACTGGAGCAGATAATGCTCATACCATGCTGGGAGAATTGAGGTAAACAAACCACACTAAAAGTTCTTTGAGACCAATGAACTTCAAGCATAGTGGATTAGTGAGCTTTGAAATGGATTTCTGTTGCCAAAAAAAAACAACAAAAAAACCACAACCACCACACACACATAAGGAAAAATATTTTTATTGCAAGGCCTCTGGAAACCTCAGCTCCTACCAATCTCTTTCTAAAATCTGGGAACATGCAATATTCCAACTTCCACCAAAATTGTCTCTGGTTAGATCCTGCCTGCTTGAATACGGATTTAGAGATGTTAGCATATATTATAACATCTAATATATATATTATAAGACTCTCTGTGGGGATTCAAACAATACACTGAGAACTGCGCTTGATCTTGATATCAAGATCCTTTAAGCTGTCTGAAATTAGGAGCCTCAAAATGGAAATATCAAAAATCATCAGTCACTTTGAAAATTTAGGTCATCTTCTTCCCTGTCTTTTCTCTTTCTCAGCTAGAGCTCTCTTTGATCTTTGGCCCTTTTACAATTTTTTCTCCAGCTAAGTGAGATTAAGTTGCAAGAGAAAAGTCAAATCTGATTTACTTGTCACTCAGAATCAGCAGCTTCAGGGCTGCAAAGTGTGCAAATATCCTTTGAATTGGCTGTCACAAAGGCATTTTTAGGTGGATAGATCTAAGTTTGTTACCTCAATGTTCTCTCAAAGAATACCAGCAAGGTAGAAATTTTATTTTGGATCTAGGGTATCTATAAACTAGCCTAACTACAGAGAAACACTCCAGGTATTTTAATCCTGTTATCTACTTAATTTTCATTTCAAGAAAATCGTTTTACCTTTTTTAAAATTTATTCCACTAAAAACAAGGTCAGAAACACAGTCTCTGAGTACCTGTAAATAGTATGCCTTGGCCAAAATCAAAATCATTCTGTTTGCACTTGGAGTCTGCTGACACAACTTACTTATCTATTGATTAGTAGTAAAAGGCAAATTAACATGTTTGGTGCTGAGATCCTGCTTCAATTCAATTCATTTGCCATGACTCTTAACAATTTTTTAGACATGTTATGCCTCCACATTAAATCTCTTTTGACTTACAGGCATAAAAAAAGATTTAAGCTGTGTTTAGGCACCAAGTAAAGAAAATTTGTTCACCTACTAAGGTACTGCAGAGCTATGAAGGTTACTAGGGCTTTCCTCCAGAGGTTAAATATTTCCTTATTTTCCCTCAGAATTACCTTAAATTAATTATTTGGTACTTTGGTCTTGCTAAGGCTTCACTGAGATCTGGAAGCTCAGCACACAAGATCCCCAGGGCTACATCCATAACATGGCTGCAGAACAAGCCAGGGCCAAACTCCAGTCTTTGGATGAGATACACCCACAAATCCAAATTCTCCCCTTTCCTCCCCGCAGGATATCAGTGTCTAAACTGCCTCTGGGGCTCCATTTATGGTGAATGCCATTCCTCTGGGAAAAGCACAAACTCTCCATTGTTGTCTGTCTCGACAAGCTCTTGACAATTATGCTATTACTTCCTCCTGCAGAAGTAGGAAAATGACAAATAAGCTGCTATTTTCACGTCAGTACCAAAATATTGATTCTTTAGTAGGAAGTACTGAGCTAATTATAGCTATGTTTAATTTGTATTAGCTTAATCTGAGACTTAAATTTTATTGTACTTTCAAGAATGTTACATTGTGCTTTAGCAACATTAGATAACTAAGACCAAAATCTAATTGAATAGAAAGGTACTACAAAAGGTTTTGCAACCTTTGAATGATTTGGGAGATTTCAAAGTGTATAAAACTGTCTTTGCCCTTTTAATGTGATCTCAAAACTTGTAATTTCTTTACTATATTTGTGATTACAAAAGCATGCCAAGAGAAAGGAGTATGTTACGTTATTCGCTGTTGGGGGTTAGATTTGGGGTTTTTTCTTACAGAATTTTTTCCCATAAGTTGCCAGAAAGCCAACTACTGAGTACTTACGGGTGCTTGAGGAAAACAAAGAAGCGGCCAAAGGACAGTGTAGCACTGGGGTAACACCTTTTTTTGGTCTCTAGGAGTTTTGTCTCCAGGGGGAAGAAATTTGAGGGCAGGTAAAGGATGGGGATGGGGGCAGCTACACTGGCTCTTGCTTTTGGCATTGGAGAGAGAAGGGCCAGGCTGCTACTTGCTGCGGGAGGAGTTTGCTGTCACCACCGCATCTGATCCTGGGAAATCGACCACCATCTGCTCGTGTGCCTGGAACTCTGAGCTCTCCTCCTCCTGCCCTGCTGGGCCAGCCCTGTTCCCACCGCTGCTGCTTCTTTGGCGCTGCTTTGAGGCTCTCCTGCTACTCTGTAGCCCTGCCCTGCCCAGCCCTGCCGGGACACCCCTGCTGCTCCAGCTGCCAGCGCAGAGCTCCCGATCTCATCCACCAGCCCGGGACTTTCCTCCCTTCCAGCTCGGCCTCTCAGAGTCCTGCAGGGGCACCGAGATCAAACTGCCCCGGGCTTTTGTGAAAGAAAGCCCTCAAGGTTCCTGGTTCTGTTTATTATTGATGCTGTAGTTGTTGTTTGTTTGCCTTGTTAGGCATACTAGTAAGGAACTGTTATTCCTATCTCCATACCTCTGCCTGAAAGCCCCTTTAATTTTCAAAATTAGAATAATTTGGAGGGAGGGGGTTTGAATTCTCCATTCCAAGGGAGGCCCTGCTCTCCCTAGCAGACACCTGTCTTCCAAACTAAGACACTCACTTAAAACACTAGCAAAAACAAAATGTTCTAAGTTTTGCAGGTATTATCATTGCTCCCTTACCTAAACTGCTGTACAGAACTCTGCATTCTGAAGCTGTATGGCACCTCAAAAGCAGTTGCATTTTGATGATGGATGAAACAAGCTATTCAAGTTCAGTGTGTTAAAGTGCTATGACACCCTTTGGGAAAAGGTATTATATATATCTGTAGCAGAGGTACTATTTCAAGGCAGAAACTCTGCCAAATGTTAAACTGAGACTGAAGTCTTACAGCTGAGTTGTTAACCTCTGGAAACAGGAGTTTAAACTGCTAATGCTGAGCTAACTGTACCTCTGGGGGAGCAAATGGTAATAATGAAAAATTATGCTGCTTTCACCTCCTCTCTAAAGGCAAAACAAACATTTTAAGTTTTATTTTATACCTTTCTTTTTTTTTCAGGTGATTTAGACAAGCTTGTTGGCAAAATAATATTTCCTGTGCTTAGTAAGTAGCATTTCAATCTTCTGAATCCCATTCAGCAGGAAAATCACAAGGGTAGGTTGCTTTCATCCTTGGTTTGTAAATAGAAGTGAATTTTGCTCTCTGCCTTTTCAGTGCCTCCATCAGAAAATGAAACAAACATATAAGATAAATGTGCCAGATACTCTGTGGGTCCCAATGTTTAAAATCACAGGAACAAGCAAGCTGAGGGGAAAATGGAGGTGAAAGATGACAGAAAAAATATTGTCACAGATGAACCATCTTTGGTTGTTATGTTTAAAAAAGGAAAAAGGAGATAAAATGCTCTTCAGTATTGTGGAAGGTGGTAATAGAAAGTGAAAACATGTTCTCCTTTGGGCAGGCAGGGAAGAAGGAAAAGTTTCTTCTGCTGCACTCAGAAAAAATCTTTGCAAATTCTTGGAGATGAATGTTACAAAGCAGCCTGGAGTGGCAGCAGTGTATTTATTCATCGAAAGTGGTTCTCATTGCATGTGCTAAATGCTTTCTTTCTTCCCTAAATATAACTGCAGGTGAGGAAAGCTGGGGTAGGACTTCCATTTCTAGCTGTGGAGAGAGAGGAGATACAACTCTTGGTGAGAGGGTTACAAGGTGAGAAGAAAATCCCAAATCAGAAACTTCAAACATATGATCTTGAGCAGAATTCCTCTTGATATTTATTTGGGGATTGAAGAGGTTTGAAACTGCCCAGCTACTCATTTACCAGTGTTTACTTATCAAATGCAACTATACAATCATAGAACATTTGGGATTCAAAGGACCCTGAAAATCATCTAGTTAAAACCTCCTTGACACTTTATGTTAGAACAGGTTGCTCAAAGACCTTTCCAACTTGGCCTTAAACTCTTCCAGCAATAAGACATCCACAACTTCTCTGGGCAACGTGTTGCAGTGCCTTACCACCCTCACAGTAAAGAATTCCTTTCTAATATTGATTCTAAGCCTACTGTCTTTCAGTTTGAAGGCTTTCTCCCTTGTCCTGTTAAGACATGCCCTTGTAAAATATCCCTTTCACTTTGTCATATGCCCTTTTAGGTACTGGAAGGCTGCTACACAGTCTCCCCAGAGCCTTCTCCAGGCTGAGAAGGCAATTTCCCCAGCTAAGGAAAGCATGCCCTTTCCACCAGTGTGTGGCACCAAGTGGGCAAGAGAAGGCAAGTTCAGCCTCAGAGGCTGGCTGGCATTTTCCATCACCAGTCCACAGGTATGGATGTCTCTAAGATGCCCATAGCCAGGTATGGAAGCTCTGGAAGCAAATTGTTTGCAAACTTGTAGTGCCTTGAGAGGCTTCAGTAAATAGGACCAGGCACAGCTGGTCCCTGGAACAACGGGACCTCGGAATTTGGAAGATTTCAAAGTGCATAAAAATATCTTTGCCCTTTTAATATGACCTCAAATCTTGTCATTGCTGTACTATATCTATGACTACAAAAGTCATTTGTATGTATTTTATTATCTGCACCCCATTACTTACCTGCATTGTATTTTCTCCTGGCCTCCAAGACTCTGCAAATTGCAGGAATACAGGTTCTGCTCTGATCCTGGAAAAAAGATGTGGCACAAATTTACCAAATACCAGTCCTTTGAATGTCAGTTATAACTCAGTATCATTATATTTCACACAGCTTTTGCCATTTTTGTGTTCCCTTAATCGAGGGTACACTCAACACCAAATGCTAAACTAAGGTTATCTTTCCACTGATTAGGAGGTTTATTGGACCCCATTGCTGTTATTAAACTGTTTCATAAACCAATTTGATCTACAGAATGAGTGGACATTCTTATCCTTCCAGGACAAGGAAACAAAAGGATAAAACGTCTAATGACCTTTCAAAATCTCAGATAAAATGTTTGACTTAAGTTTAGATTTTTGCAAATATTTTATTCTTGTACCATATTGCAACAATAAAAACTAGATTTTTTTTAGTTATCCATAATTATATTTAAATGAAAATATTAGTATAAAATTATGCTGACTTAAACAAATTGTTCACTTATAACTCCTAACATCAGGCACAGGCTGACATGGTAAAATTGCATTACCATGTAACAATTCTTCAAAACACTGATAATCTCAGATAAATGCTCTCAATTTTGATGTAATGATTTAATTAATTCTTGTCCTCCCAGAATAAAATATTTCTGGATCCTTTCCAGATTATACAAAACAGCTGATTTACTCTCATACTTGATTGCTTCAAGTAATCAGCAAACAATCTCTAATTTTCTTTGTTCTTTCCATCTTTCTCCCTGCCAAGAAAATCTCATTTTAAAAAAGGAATAGTGTTATTATTTTTTTGTTTTGTTTTGTTGGCTTTGAACACATCAGAACTACAAAGACTCATGAGCGATATGAATTCTGAATATTTACCTTGTTTGGGTTTCTTTTAGTAAAGATTGTATACACCAGAACAATTCATAATGTGCACTCCTCTGCTCATTGCATTGCCACTCCTTGGCCTGCCTTTTTCCAGTAATTATGTTTCTACTTACATGACATAGGTAAGCACAAAGGGACTGCTTTGGCACCCAGTGCTCCCAGCCTCTGTGGAGCCTCCTGTCTGCACAAAATGCTAATGCTCATTTATCAGATATGAGACACACACGTAGGAAACAGAGAGCATGCTAATATACTATCAAGTGTTTTACTGTTTCGATTCTGGTATTTAATCATACCTACAAGTGGTGACTGTACAAGTTTTAGGTGATGTTACAGAATTTTCCATAAATTCTGTATATTCCATTATGTTTACTATCAAAACAAAACCAAAACAAACAAGCACAAAAACTACAAAAAAACCCTGACTCATTTTCAGTGGCCAAGCTGAAAAAATAGAAAAGAAAAAAAATAGAAAAAAATAGACAAGATATAAAAAAATAGACAAACTATAAAATCGTTTAAAGGGAAATAATAGAAAAGAGTTTAAAAGAAATTTAATTGTTACACTTTTTTTTCAGTTTTACCAATCTAGGTTACTGTTGTCTGGAAACACAACTTAAATAATGGTAAAAATAGAGTAGTTATCTAAGTTGATATATTTTCATATTTGCTGATCTAGTCATTGCCCTGAACATCAAGGAAAGTCATCGATCCTGACAATATGTCTAAATTAACATCTCTGCAAAGGGAGGAGAGCAAAAACAGATTTTCTTTACATAACCGAGTTATGAACCCATTTTATAATAAGATACTTTAAAACCCAGTTGTTAGCAAGATGCAAATATTCGCTCTTCCAAGGCAGATACCTATACTGATCTTCAGGTCAGTAAGGTTTCAATTTAAAAAATCTGTACTCAAGGAAAGCAAGAAAAACATTTGTAAAATGAGAGATGTTCTATGCTTGAAAAATATTTTTTGTTTTGGTTGCTTTTATTATGTGTTTTTAACTGGTGCTGAAGGTAAACATTTAATAAATTTTATTGTAACAGTTCATTGCAGCTGCTCACTGGAATATCAGGGGTATATATGGCAGTAAAACACCAAAGATTATTAAGCAGATCTAATTTGGGCAAAATCAATATGTCTTTCCCATTTTTTAAGGAGGAAATCACCATCACGTTAGGATGACAAACATGTCAGATCTATGGCATTTAAAATGTTTCAGTAAGTAAAAAATCCTTCTTAGGAGTCAATCCTTGCTAAGGATCTGTGATCAGAAAGATTTCTTGCTTTCTCTTTGCTACTCTACCCTTTTAATTATTTCCCACAGTAGAATTCATTAAGTAAATTCAGAAATGCCAGGAACTACATTTTAAACACGCAGTTAACATCTTCATTAATTTTGTTCCCATCACACAGCTTTTCCTTGCTTTGATAGAGGACTGTGTACCTGTTGGATTCATGCAGAGAAAAGAAAATGTAAAATTTTCCAATTATAAAAGATTTAATCAAGCATTGCCTTCAATGGACATATGTGTCTGGGAGGTTCTAGCTACTTTACCTGGACCCTTGGTAGCTGCTAAGCTCAAGGGCTCAGTAAGATGCTCAAAACAGAAAGTGTTTCAAGTACTGTAAGGAAGTTGAACGCAATGAAGATAAATTGCTTTTTCTCTCCCACTTCATACGGACTGTTTCGATCCTGATGTGTTCTGCAATCACTCCCTTAGAGCTGTTTGGCTCTTCAGGCAGTTCAGTCCTACTGCTGGAGACTTAGAGTATGACATCAAAGTAATCACTGGTAAAATGGGCAATAAATTGTAAATACCAACCTTTCATGCAGGTTTTACCCTTTGATAAGAGCTGAGATAGTGCACTGAAATAAAATGTCTCCTTCTACACTTCAGGATTTTCACTTTGGAAAAGACTAATACATTACAGGTCGTATAGCTTGCTCCCTAAAGTGAGATATTTACTAATTTAGAAGGTGCTATCAAAAATAGCAAGTCATAGGAAATGAAAGAGAGCAAAATTGTGATATCTTTCCTGGCACAATAATCTATGGGGCTTTGACCCTGCAAGAAATCCTCTTTTCTTAATCTGGAATGTGCTGGCAAAAGTTCCAAATAAGATATCAGGAAACCCAAATAGATTTCTGTGGTAGAGAGGATTATATTAACCTGTCACCATTACTGAAATGATTACTTTCATTGGAATGATTCTTCCCTAAAAGCCACACTGGTTTTGTGTACCAACTACAGAGAGAGACAGAGCATCAAACATGAATACCTTGGCAACTTTTTCGTCTGACAGATATGACATGGTTCAGGATTCTACTTTCATTTTCCTTTGGTGTAGGATTCACCTATTAATCATCTTGGATGCAAATAAATGTATTTAATCATATTTGGGAGAAAAAAGACTGTTGTACTATGTAAGCACTCAGTTGTGAAAGCACTCAGCTAGTTTATGTGAGGTATTTTGAGATACCCAGGAAAGAAACAAACAGTATCACAAACAACAACAATATATATTTTTAAAAATATTAATAATCTCTTGGAGGGAAGACATTTTTTCACAGAAAAGGGAACTTCTTTGTGTTCCCATTCACAGTATTCAAATAAAATATGCAGATTTTTACAACAGAAGTTTGCAATTTTTAAACAGCCTTCTTGTTTTTAAACATTTTGCTGATTGCAATTGATATGAGCTTTCTTTTCCTGGTCTTCTGATTAGTTGTTAACAGATGTTAGAGTGCTGTAATTAAAAACAGATAGATATATATAGATAGATATATATATAGATATATATATAAATATATAAAAGTTGCTGTATGGCTAAGTATCAGGTTAACTATGGGTGTATTCCTTATTTGCGGAAAATTGTGTTGAATTGCATGTAGTAATCCAGAAGGCAAACTTCATGCAGATTCCAAATGAGGTCAAGAACAGATAACTGTCCAAGTTAAAAGAAGTACTGCTGGTAAGTTTTCCATGATGAACAACATTTGGTTGTAATGATCTTGGATGCAAATATCTCTTGGCCTTTTAAAAGCAGAGTCCTGGCTACACAAACCAGAGGCATCTGAACATGACTAAGAATATTAGATCCAAACTGGGTTTTTTTCCTAAATAAATTTTCTTTTATCAGATGTATGTTAATAGGCATTCAAACTTACTATTTTAGCTAATAGAAAATAAAATCCTCAGAGCTGTATTGAGTTCATCATGGAAGTACTGAGGTACCTTTTCCTTTAAAAATATCATTAACAAGAATCGTACATAATTAGAAATCTTGTCTAAGTTCACATTGTTTCACTCTCCACACAAAAGTTTGTTTTCTACATCAGCAGTTTTTTCTCAAATAATTAGAATATGCTGAAATTCTTGAAGAAGAAACACATGCTTTTTTTTCTTAATTTAGAAACTGTAGAATCAGCTGTCTGAAAATGAACCAATTAAGTGGCAATGTCTTTATTTCACATACTTAAGCTCCCATGTGCATATAGGTTCATCAGAGATTTTACAAAATGAAGAAATCCTGGAACATTTACTGGTCTATTGTGACAACAGCCACTTTCTAAAACAAGAATGGAGATCTGGGGGTCTCTTATGTGAATTTAGAAGCATTGTTCACTTTTGTTAGCAATATTTCATATGCATGTATATGCTTATACCTTGACAAACCTTTAGCTCTCCTGTCCCAAAGATATTTGATTGCTGTGCTCTCTGCTCATCGTTCTCCAAATCTTGGGTCCACCTTTTGTCTTTTTGTGGTCCACAGATCACTGAAGGACTTAGCTACATTGACTTCTAGGGGACAGCTGGTCTCTGCAGCTACGTGACCTATTGTTCATTATCTCCTTTCCCAACACTTTAGCCTTGTGATAGAGGATCAAAGAGCTCTTGCTACATACATGGTGTTTTCTTTGACATTGTTCTCTAGTAAAAATGAAAAAATTCTTATCACATTATGGAAAACATCCATTCCTAAGAGTAAGACATGACAGCAGAAACAAAGAAAATCTCAAGGGTCCAGTGAAGCTCAGGGTCCCAGCTTGGGTCATTTGGCCATTGTCAGATTACAGGAGATGTTTCTGGCCTTCAGCCCTGGCCCTGTAGATTTGGTACGAAACATCCTCTGCTACTTCTATTTGCCATTTTCTTAAAAAATGGGCAACTGCTCATAGAATGTCTTCCATCAATAATGTTTGGGTAATGCATCTTTATTTTATGTAAGGTATACCTAGAGAGAGAATATATAATAAACTATTGTGTTGAGGCATTTATCTCTGCAACACTGGGAGGGATAACTTGGGAGCAATGTATAGTGGCCACAAAGATAAATAATGCTGCAGGGCATAGTATCATTTATAAAATATTCCTGGCACTCTAGGTTCCATTTCATTATTAGATTTTTTAAAGAACCATTTTCTTGGTTACTTTCCAGAGCTAGCAGTCACAGAGGCTAATTTCAAATTGCTTGAGGCTCTGGAAACAGAGATGTATTTGTGCAAACACTGCTTTAAATGCCAATAAAAAATGTGAGCAGGACCCACTCAGCCTTGTAAGTGAATTATACACAAGACAGTTTTTCTCATCACAAAACCCCATCTCCCCCAAATTTTGCTGTCATGCACTAGCATTTACAGGACAGCTTTCAGAGTGATAAAACTCAACAACAAGGAAAAGGATAGCTAACTTGGATGGCTAACTTATACAGCTATTCAACACAGAGATAGCTTCCTGTGGTGAACACTTAATTTTGGTCAGTATGTGAAGTCCTTCCTCTTTACCTATATCCACTACCCTATATCTCCTGGACTATATTTAAGAAGGATGTAGGACAAAGGCAGGAAGTCCAAGGCAGATCAACAGGAATGGTTAGGTGTCAAGGATTGAAAGAATTTGGGTTGTTCAGCCTAAAGAAAAGGAATCTGGAAGGAGAGCATGGCAGTTACGGGTATACTAATCACTAAAAACATTTTAGGTAAGAGACAGAATTAAATATTTTTCATGTCTGCAGTAAATAGAAGAATCTTAAAAGACAGTGAGGGAAGTTGAGGGGTTAGATACCAGGAAAATTTTTGCAATGTAAAAGTAGAAAAGCAACAGGATAGGTTACTGGAAATGTGAAATTTTCACCACTTGAAATCTGATGTGAGTGTTTATCTAGAGATAAAACAAGTGCAATTAACACTGCTTTGGATCCTAGAGATAGACTGCGTAACCTTCTAAAATCTATTCAGACCAAAGATTCCATGATGTGTTAAATAATGCTACATAATAAATGTACACCTAAATGCTAGCAATAAAGCAGTACAAATATAAAATTAATCATAATTATTCAGCACAGCATCTTATGCCAGAACTGTTAGCTTTTTTTTTAATGTAATGGCACCATTTAGCAAGAGAATGATAAATTATTTATCTTAACAAATGAGTTTAGTTAGCTCAGACAAATGAATTATTTTATGGTTAATTCAGTATGTAGACCTTAGAGATAGTGGAGAAGAGTTTAAGCCCATTTTGAAACAAATTGTATTACTTGAGACGATCAGTTGCTTTCCCTGCAACCTAATTTTTCACCTGTTAAAGGAAGATAACATCTTTTCCATACTTTAACTAATTACAGTAGGAATATGTAAAATAAAAATGGAAACCAAATATTTCCAAGGGTGGCCATACACTTTCTTTAGATAAATAAATTACCTGGGAAAAGGTAGAAAAAACCCAATTAATGTCTTAAGATTAAAGTCCTCATTGCCTACCAAATTATGGGACTTTTTTTCTTTTTAGGGTGGAATTGGTGGCAGTGGCTGCTCCTTTCCAATGTATCTTTTCTGTTTCTAACATCATGTAATTAAAGGATTGTAGCAATGAAACCAGGTCTTATTCCACATAACAAAATCTTAATATCTTGTGTCTTCCAACAGGTGAAATAAATGACATCCATTAGTGTAGTAGTAGATCACTTCTTTTAATCAAGCAGCAGAAGATGAAGCTGAAATTATCTGTACATCAGCATCAAGCATCAGGATTAAAAGGCCACCATTAGCATATGTATAATTTTATAACTGTTTAATAATTTCCCTAAACAACCCAAAAGTTAGGGTTACATTTTATGGGTAATATTCTAACAAAGATTAGTTCTTTCATATTTCAGAAGAGTAAGCATGGCAGATATAAAGTTACTGAACCTTAAAAGTGTTTCTTGGATTATTCTAATGGCCATCAATTTATTGTGAATAATTGTTTTCAGTCAGATATATTTGAGTTTATGCAACATAGTTTATATGTACTTTTCCAGAGAGGTGAATGGGAATTTAAGACCAGCATGGAATAAAAACAAAGCTTTCATGCCTCTACAGAATACTCCTCCCAAAATGATTAGAACCACATTCTAAAAGTTTCAAACTGGCTCTTCACTCATGATCACTCAGCACACAAGCCTGACAAACCAAGTACAAGCCCTTCACCAGTGCTAGACTCCCACTACCTAAAGACTGCAAAAACCTGTTCATTTCTCCAGTTCATTCACCTGAAAGTGCAGATGTAAGAACTGGATCTCTCATCCTGGTGCAGGATGCTGTACCAGGCACTCAGCCCGACTGTGTTTGATCTTACCTGCAAGGTGATTGCAGTGCAGCACCCTGCACAGGTGAGTGTTGCCTCTGATCCTCCTCCCCTTTGCTCTCCTGTGAACAGCAGGCGCTGACAGAATTTCTCAACTTAGTTTGTGGTCCTGTGAGCTGAAATTGGCCCTCCTTATTCTTTTGGTAGTGTTAAGTGTCAGTTATTTGAGGATTTGTAGTCATAATGCACTTTTTAGACTTTCTTTTTCTCACTTATGGTTAGAGGGAATGGCAAATGTATTTTTAACTAGGAGCTATAAAACATAAAGACACAACTCTTAATGCTTTAGCTGAAATGCAGTGAAAAAAAGAATTTCTTAAGTCCCAAATTAAGGGTCTATTTTTCTAATACAAGATTACTAACAAATTACACCTGTTTGTGAAGCATGTTTAAAAAGAAAAGCATACTATTTTTAATAACTACATTTGTCTCATTGAACCCCTCCCTCAAACTAGCAGACTCTTTTCCCAGATTTCACAAGAAACAAAAAATGAAACACTTCTGTATGACTGAAAGATTTATAACTCATTTTGGCTTTGAGGGACTTGCTTTCACATTAATTTTAACACATTTCAGCATGTCACTATGAGCCTGACATACAGAACAGATATAATAACATTTCTTCCCTGATGTTCAGTCTTGGCGCACATTCAGTGACTGCTGTCATAGCTGGACCCGTGGGGTGAGGTAGATCAGTTTGCATGTGTCACAAACACACACTCATGCCTACATATGTGCAGAATCCAAGATTGTAGAGAGGCCTGGATGACTCACCTCCAGTACTTCTCTTTTTTTTTGTGTGTGCTAGGTTGGATACAGGGGCCTCTTTTTGTGCAAAGACTTCCAGGATCCTCCTCCACCTCCTCTCTTTCTCACAGTCTCTTCGCTTTTTTCTTTTCTTTTTTTTTTTTAATTTTATGTAGTTCATAAGTCCTGGTTTTGTTTCAGTCATGTTATTTTTCATGCCATCCTCAAGGCATACGAAAACAACATTTATACATAAATTGATTAAAATGTCTTTTGGTAAAGTGAGACAAATTTGATTTCCTAATTTTCCGTGTGTGAGACAATACCAGAAGATCCAGATCTTCTTCAGAGACAGGATAATCTGTCAAGGGAGAAACAAAAACAAACAAACAACAAACAAAGAAACCCCATCCCAAACTGCATTTAAAAGCCATATATGAAAATTTACATAATGTAGTCTATTCCAAATATATCTGCATGAATATATCCCTAAATTATATTCTGTCTTGACAAAAATAAGGAAGAAAATTGTTCCTATTTCACAGGTTAAGGCTAAGAGAAACTCCAACCCAAAATCTGATGTGATGGTTACTCTTTTTTTCTCTAAGTCATTGCACTGAAAATGATTAAATGGGAAAGCAAATGGCAGGATAACATGCATATGTATTCCAGAATCAGGAACATAACATATGCACATAATCTTCACTTTTAAGCCATGATTGAGTTCAAACAGATCACATGCATCCATATAGCCTTTGTGTTTCTCAAAAATTATTTCATATTCTTACAGAGAAGTAGGTAATAAAATAAGTTTTCACAGTTGAACATTTAGAAGACTTAATTTTATAACATTTTGATAAGCATGTAAGTTTCATTGTCTTTCTTTTTGCTTATTCATTGCCAAGAAATCTTTTGGTAGGTGACCCATGACATATCTCAAATATTTTGCTACATTAAATAACTTTTGTTACTTGAATATTAGTAGTGAAATTTTTTCTCTGTGTGTGTACACTCTGTTTCTCACAATGCTTCAATACAACTTTATTGGCTCAGCTTTTTCTGCAGGATGTCACCAACTTGTGCGTTCAAGGAATCGTTTGACAAGCAAGATTAAAAAAGTATTGGTTTTGGTTTTCATTTGCCCTGTGGGCAGTACTATTATCAAGCAAAATCATGAAACAAATAAAAATGGTCATCTGATGGCCTAGAGAAGAATCAGCTGAAAGGTGTACGAAGACAAGGTAAATTGTGCATTGCAGTTTAGAGAGTGACACAAGTTTCACCAAGTCACTGGCAGTAGAACTATGTTCTTTTCCAGGTGGAAAATATGTAGACTTGTCAAAAAGTTCAGAGAAGTCAAGGATACAAAGAATATTTAGAATTCAGCACAGTTGCTAGTGGAAAGTCAGAAAAAAAGGAGATTGTGTCTTTCGAGAAAATAGTCTTTTGAAAAGATTTGGAAAAGGAACCTAAAGAAAATTTACTATCTCAAGGAATGATAATATTTCTGTCTGAAATACTGGTTTTTAAATACAGCTTTCAGACCTTCAATTGCCAAATATAATCAGTGCATGATATTAGAGTAATGATGCCACCATGAACTCTATCGTGTTACTGTGAAATCAACTTAACAAAGAACTTATTTTTTAGGGCTGGGTTGTCAATTACATTTTAGGGAAGATCAGCTACTTGTGAGCAAACTTCAGAGTCTCTAAGATAGACTTCTGTAAATGAATATGTGCTAGATTACAATGAGCAGTCAGCTCTGTGACTTGATGCTGCTTCAGGAATAGGGGAGCCTCCTGCAGTCCTCTACACTCTTTGATATTGTGACTTATGTGAGGCTGTGGAGAACCACTTTTTAGAAAATGTTTCTGATAATCAGCTCTCCCTCTGTCTTCAAGTAAGCATCTATTTCCTCATTCACTCTTGGGTTCTGGTATTACAACTTCAAAAACAGATTCCTGAAATGAGGAATTTGAAAACCAAAATTACTTAAAGGGCTGTCCTACAATACTAGGTTGCAACTAATAACAACAAGCAAAGGTGTGGTCCAGGACTTCCTTCAACTGAGCTTGGAAATGGAAAAATTCTTTACAGAAACATCTGGAACTGTACATCTCAGTGGTGGATCATCCAGCCTGCCTCACCACAGGCTTCAGGGGAATGTCCGCTCCAGCACTTGGAGCACCTCCTCCCCCTCCTTCTTCACAGGTCTTGGTGTCTGCAGGGTTGTTGCTGTCACATATTCTCACTGTTTCCCTTTGGCTGCATTGTGCAGGTTTTTTTCCCCTTCTTACCTTCATTATCCCAGGGGGGCTGCCATTGTCACTGATGGGCTCAGCCTTGGTTGGCAGCAGGTCCATCTTGGAGCTGTCTGACATTGCCTCAGTCGAACACAGGGGAAGCTTCTAGTTATTCCTGAAGCCCCCACTTCTAAAATGGCCATGAAAACCCAGCGCAGGACTAATAATCACAAGTTCTATTACTCCTTATTTGAAGGTTATGGAGCCAAAGTTGAAATCTAAGCACTTCAATTCAAATTTCTAGCACAGTGCCTTTGCCAAAGACGAAGTTTTGATGTTTCTCCAAGCATTTTTATTCTACTAAGCATGATGTCTCAGGTGAAAAATGACATTAAGCCAGATGGCATAGTTGCAAAAATATGTCAGTAAAAAGAGAGTCCTGGAAAAAACCGTAAATTTAAATGCTAAAGAATAAAAATGGGAAAAAAAATACAAAAATCCCCTAAACTAGAGTACAGAAAGGCTAGAGCGGTGCCCTAAGTAACAAGTAAAAGTCAGGCTAGTGATGGAGAGGAACTAAGACTAAGCAGGAATATGCAGGAGTGGGCAGGAGTGGGTAAGAGATGCCACCATACTGTGGTTGGGGTAGAATGTAGAACATCCACCACTGAATATATTCCCACACTCTGGGAATCTACCTACAGACAACAACACAGGAGAAAAATTTTAACTATATAGGGTATTGTACTCTGGCAGGTGTATCATTTGATTGAATCACTGCCTGTCTCAACAGTGACAGCAAATCATGAAAGCAAGATAAGTATGTGAGTTAGTTGTACTTTAGGAAGGTATTTCTAATTCCTCTCCTTGAAACATAGCTATAGGTGTTTGATTTTTAACACAAAAGGCAATCACATCCCAAAACGAAGATGAATGTGTCTCCATATTTCTAACATGCAGGTGTTGAAATATTTTTCTTTCTCAGTATAAACACACATGGTGCCTGAAGTACAGCTATTTGCAACAAGTTGATGGGCAACAAGCAACACAAAGCAGTAATCCGTCAGCATGGCAGAGCTGCAGACTCGAGGCAGAGCAGCAGCTGCTAACAGGTGCCTTGTTTTATACACCATTATTTGTGTTCAACCCCTTCCCATTCATTGCTGAGGAATGGAAAATTTGATGTTACTGCTCCCTAAAAACTTTTCACACTTTAAATTTCTATAAAAGTTCCATTACACTGAGTGTGTGTTGGACTAGAAAGTACAACATAGAAGCACAGGTGTGGTATTTGCTGAAGTAAGGCAAGAAAGGGCAGAAAGTTATACAAGCTATGAGGTAGGTGTGGTTCATCTGTCACAATGTGAACAGGTCAGTGTTTAACAAAAAGAAAAAGTTGTAGTTTCACATGGGATGACTCTTTGACTGAAAACACAGACTCTAATGGGGTTTTCTGTGAAAAGGAGCAGACACAAACCTCCCTTTGCCACTGGCTCTGCACTAAAATCGAAGAAATGTAGACAGTTCCATACGCTGCTGCAGGTTTCAGCAGGCTCATTCCTCTACAAATGAAATAGAAGCAACACTTTTTAATCAACCCAACCACATTTTTACAAATACTTGTGTCTGCAATGGTCTTGACTTTCAAATAAAAACAATACAAGAAAGTAAACACATCAAAGAACCAAGGAAGATTATAACATGGAGAACATTTTATTGTGAGTTTGTAGTTTGGTTTGGGGTTTTCTTTTTGTGGTTTCAGATATGTTATTAAGCATTCATTTTTTTTTCAAAGTGAAATACATTTTGTGAAAGCAAAAAACAGTAGTCACTAAGAAGCACTAGACTCTAATATCATGCAAGGAAATCCCATGGCAAGAATAAAAGCTTGTCAATTCATAGCTAAACAGCAATATCAGCTATAGAGGTGATCTAGCTTATTCCAATCAAACCTCTTGCTATCTCAAAATCTTTAAACCCTGTGTTGGGCACCAAGAGGATTGTCATGGTACTCAACCAGTAACTCAGCACCACACAGCCACTGGCTCACGCCCTCTGCAGTGGCATGGGGGAGTGAATTGGACCAGCAAAAATGAGAAAGTCTGTGGATTGCAATAAATACAGTTTAATAGGTAAAGCAAAGCAAAACAAGGAATTCACTTTCCACTTCCCATGGGCAGGCAGGTATTCAGACATCTTTAGGAAAGCAGGGTTCCATCATGGCTGATGGTTACTCAGGAATATGAAAGTCATAATTTCAAATGTTCCATCCTGTTCGTCCTCAGCTTTATAGGCTGAGCATGACACGATATGGTCCCTTTCATCAGATGGGGTCAACTACTTCCCCACCCAAATCCTTGTGCAGCCCCAGCTTCCCGACTGGTGGAGTGCATGAAAAGCAGAAAAGGCCTTGGTACTGTGTAAGCTGTGCACACCTTCCAAAAGTCACGAGTGAAAAAAGAAAGAGATCACTAATGTAAGCAGGAACAAGCTGCATGAAGAAGCAGTATGAAGCATCCCTCATAAACACAAGAAAAATGAAGTGTAAGGTGCCTAGAACTATTCGGTTCTAGAAAAAACTATAATTTCTATGCCACTGGAAGAAAATGTACCTTCACAAGCACAGATATAAGGCTAATCAAAAATAAATGTATGTCTCACTGTCTTAAATCAACAAGTTTTTCATTCAAGTCAACAATAGCTATTTTTCCAAACAAAACTATTCATAGCTGTAAGAAATATTAGAACACAGTTCTACAATGCCTATTACAGAACAATCATAATTTTATCAAAGCTTTTGATTTTGTCTTTATTGTCAAAAAACTTTGAAGATTCACAGCAACAAAATGTCTGACCACAAAATAAAACACCCTAAAAATTCACAATAAGATGAACTGCCTTATGTCTTCCAAAAGGAAATATTTGGAATGAAGTTGCTTTCTCTGCATTCTTGCTATTCTGTCTAGAACATTATTGTCTCTTAGGACTCAACATTTTATGTATAATGCAATTAAGATGTAAAATCTGCACAGGTAATTTAATTAATTAAGATTAGCTGTGTAAGCTTTACTGTGAACACCCAGCTAGACATATTATCATGTAAGTCCTTTCCTATCCAAGAATAGAATTTTACATTCATGGAAAGAAATAGACATTTCCTGTGGACAAAATATTTCATTTAAGTCTTTGAATATCTGAGTCCATTTCTCAGATTCATGCATGCATAGATCTTTACTGAAGATTTATGAGTTATTCAGTTTACCAGTTTCAATCTAGACTTCCTCAAATGACAGTTACCTTTGCACAATATTAAGATTAAGTACTCTACGAATTGTTTTCCAAGAGATTACTAGAGTCTATGTACATCCTATAATCCCCTGTTGGATCTTTTGGATTCTTACAGAAGCCTACAGGCATTAAAGTGCTTGTGTTAGTGCTTCATTTGTGATTAGCCTATACTACTAAAGACTCATCTATTTTGAATTAAAATCACCATGTTACTTGAGTGAACAGATGTGCTTGTGGGCATAGGATCCTGGACTAGATATGAACTCTTCTCAATGGAACAAACTTAATAGTGTAGCTTCAGGCAATTACTTAACCTCTTAAACTCCACTAACTCCATCTGAGGACTAGAAATTGGTCTTTCTCTCCCCCACACTTTATATGCCTGACCTGTTTGAAATTCTTGTAAGACCAAATAATCAGCTCATGTAAACAGAAGAAATTTTTTAATTAACTTCAGCATTTCAGGTTTTGAGACACAGACTCTTGTGTGTGAGACATTCAGATCTGAATATTGATTCGCTGTGTAGAAGCTTATGCATTGAAGGACAGTAAATCATCTTTGTGGAGAGATACAAAGAATATTTTCTAAGTATTCTTTATCTTTCTTTCCTATACCAATATGGTTGTTTCTCTGTGTCCCCGTAACAGGAACCACCATATCAGTTTTATCAATGCCCTGTTCAAACTATGAAAATGAAAGGGATTTTATTGAGTATGGAAATCTGTTGCTATACAAGGTGTGCTAAAAGAAGGAAAACTTGGTAGTGTCAGTTCAGTATATATGCAACTGAAAAACTGCAGGTGGGAATTAGCAAGGATTGCCCAAGTGAAACTGATGTAAATATTTTAGTCCTATTTGACTCTGAATATTGGAAAAGTCAATGCTCTCACCCTCTGAAAATTTTGCATAGTCAGTAAACAAGAACACTTTTTCTCACCTTGCATCTCTATCTGCCATGCAACAAAAACATTGTCAGACAAGGGCAATCAGGTGGAAAGAGAGATCCAAATTCAGGTTGTACATATTCTGTACATTGTTAGTGTTGTTTATTCATTTATTGCTAAAATAGTTGTAGTTGTAGAAACCCTACTGTTTCTTCTTTTCACACAATTACATTTGAGTCATTTATATGTAGAGTTGATAATGGTTTTCATGTGGATATTACTCAGCTCTTCACCCATAACACATACTGATAATTAGAGTTACTAACAACTGATAAACATCTCATTGGAGTCCATGCAAGATTTGGTGTTGACAAAAACATCAGATTTTTGATTCTTCCACCAATGACAGCTAATTAACATCAGCCTGCAGAAGAAATTGCCCTTATTAGACTCCAAGGGATTTATGTTCATTTACTTTTGGGGACATAGCAAGATTATCTTTAATCTCTGTTCTGTCTTTGTGTAGTGGATTTATGTCTTCCTGTGTTTTTTTATTTATACAGCTGAACAACCTTTTGCTGTTTGTTTAATTTCCTTCACAAAGTCTGGCCCAGGCAGGCTTTTGGCATGTCTCACATTATCCCCATAGTACTTGATCTTCTAAACATAACTGCATTGCTGAGTAGAACTTTTCCCTGTTCCTGGTAGGGCGTTTGCTTACTCCTGCAATTTTCTCTGTGGTTTTTATTCATCCAGTGAGATTCAGAGTCCTACCATAAAATTTCCCCTAAAGTTCAGAACATAAATTGTCCTTTTCACTCAATAAGATTGCACACATCCAGTTGCTAGTTCTCGATCTTTTCGATGCAACTGACTTCATAAAACTTAACACGCTCATTCACATCCCAGACGCCAGCCACCATGTCCTTCCTTAGCATCTGGAAAACTTCTGGCCACACAAGCAATCAAGAGACACAGTAACCTCTAAAAAAAATCCATTCATCAGACCGTCACCCAGATAGCTCATCTTCCACCACCCACATTGCCCACTTGCCCTAACATTATGTGACTTACCTCACCGTCATCATCTAGGCTGGCCTCTTCGCTAGTTCTGGACAGATCTCATGACTGTTCAAAGAAGGATCCACAGACCCATAACGGAAGTCTGATGTATACTCATTTATGAATCTTATCTAAGAAATTCACAAGTAATGTCTCCACTTGTATTAATAAAGTTAGGAATTCTCCTTTCCTATATTTGATCTTTCCAAGATCAAAATAGTGTAATTCAGGGTTTCAATGTCCTGCCAAAAATTCATAAATTTTAATGATTAATTCATGTCATCAATTAAAACTTTTTCTGTCATGTATATCCACCCTATCTATGCCCAAAGGGGATGAGTCATCCTGGCCACAAACAACTGACCCATTTTCTTGACAATCTCTAAGAAATAAGCTATTACTTAGGTTTTAGTTGGTCATTCTAAATTAGGTCAGTGAAAGAGGTCTTGGATACCCATAGTACTATGCCTACTTTGCATGCACACCCTGGAATGCATCAGAGTTCTGACGGAGGTGAACTGAAAAATGGTTCCTTTTCAGCCAGCAGCTGCTCCTTGACCTCTCTAACACAAATCTTAAGTGTAGTAAGTGCTGCACCCTTTTGTTGATGTCATTTTTCCTGAGCACTCTCACCTGTTCTTGGTTTGATAAATGTCTCTTTCACCTCTTTGCATTCCTCTTTCAGGCTTGCACACACAGAAATCTTTGTTGTTGTTGTTGTTTGTTTTGTTTTGTTTTGTTTTGTATATGGAGGGTCCAGTACTCGCCAGCTTGCCCCCTTGGTTCACTTCCCTGTTCCCTGACATAACTTTAACACCAGTTAACATTCTTTTGGCAGCTCCCACTGACATCCATATTGGTGAACCCCTCTCGCTCCCAGGAAACAGTGAGGCCAGAAATTATCTCAGCCACAGCCAAAACGATATGCAGAGCAGCCAGGAGTGAACTGACCCTCAACTGTTTTAGACCCCATCCAGCATGCATGAGTTGACACTTAGAAAATGGATTGCACATTGGCCCATATGGTGAGGGGCACTGGGATGACAGGAGCTGCTCATTTAGGAGGGACAGGCATCAGAGGTTTCACAGTATGAAGGGCCACGGTGAAGGTAGGTGTTGAGATGGACTGAGAGAGCTCACCTGCTCTATAATTGCTGTGGAGGGATATGCTATGATGAAGAATCAGGCTGGTACGAGGCAGAGTAGTGGTCAGGCATGCAAACCTCATTTCTACAACCATGCTGTACCTCCAAGGATGCCTTGATTTCTCAAAATAAATGAGACAAGTCAGCAAACAGATTGCAAGGCTTCACTCTGCAAGAGAACAGTGAAAATAACAGCTGGAGAGATGTCCATGGTACCAAAAGAAAAATTTTGCAAAGTATTTTTAGGAACTCTTCTAGCAATGTATGCTGCTGCTTGGCAAAAGTACTGAGCAAATCTTACAGCCAAACTTTGTAAAATGTCATCACATTTAATGCAAATAGGTTTGCTTAGTACACAACCTCACAAAAAGTGAAAAGGTGTATTATTGGCTCAGAAATTAAAACCTTTAAGCCTTGAAATGCAGACAGAACATTAAAAAGAAAAAAAAACTCAGTGAAAATTTCACTATGAGGACTTTCTCAAAATTTAAGTATTGTTTGGACAGTAAGTCCAAAAAAGCTTTCATTATCAAAGAAATGATTTCATTATCAATGCCATTCTTATTTTTTCTGCTGTATAAAGACATCTGAGAAAGTACATGAAAACTACTCAGTGAACACATTAAAACATCAGCATTATCTGAAAAGCAAATTCTAATAACTCATAAATTTAAATCTCATAATAATCCCATAATAGGAGAAAAAGTACTATTATTTCAGCATAGACAGTGCTGGCATGGGGTGCAATTTAACTTGAATCTCACAGCTCTGTCAGCTTAACCAATGCCCTGGGTGCCTTGATAAACTACAAGGAGCAGATGCATAATAAGATAACTCAGACAGCTTGCTGAAGTTTCATCTGCCAGTGGGACCCACTTGGTACAGCCAGAGCCCTTTGCCAAGTCTACTTTCTCACTCTGTATAGATGGCATTGCTCCAGTAGCAGCTCTGATCTACCCAGCTGCTTCACACACAATCTCAAAAAGAGATCTTTCATTATGCTTAGTTACAAAGGCCTACAAAGAACAATAACACCTACCCACTACTCTTTAGTAAGTGGTTCAGCATTTTTAAAAGCCCTAGAGGTGACAAAACTCAGCTTCCAGAAATGATTTACAGCAAAGTGGACCTTGAGCCCAAAAGAATACAAGGGCTCAACAGCAGAAATCAGGCTTGGGGTTTATTAAGTTCTAAATTTTTAATAGAAAATTCTGACACTGTAGAAGTACTGAATTTCTTATGTGTAATTCCTGAAATCATTTTGCTTCCTGGCTATGATACTGCAGTTTCCTTTAGAGGGTTTCTTTCTACGTGTACATCTCCATGGCAGGGATTCAACTCCTTGATTGAATTGCTCCACTAAACCTTGCCTAACCTTGAGGGAGTCATGCTCTGAGGGGTCATCTGAGCTTCAAGTGGGTCAGAACTGCTGCCCCTGGTCATGTATGTCTGTGCAATTCAATTCCTACAAAGTTCATCCACAGGTCTGTGATTGCAGCAAGCCATGTTATTCTATTTGCTGAAATACAGTAGCAGAACTTCTTTGACCTTTCTAGAGGGTATTCTATCTTCCAGGTTTAGCCTGAACAAAAGAAGTCTCTGGGGAGACCTTAATGCAGCCTTTCAATATTTAAAGGAGTCTTATAAAAAAGATCAAGACTTTTTATCAGGTCCTGAAGTGACAATATAAAAGGCAACAATTTTAAACTGAAAGAGGGCATATAAAGAAAGAAAAGGAATAAATTCTTTACAGTGAGTGTGGTGAGACATGAACAAGTTGCTCAGACAAGCTGTGAAGGTCCAGTGCCTGTAAGTGTTCAGGGTCAGGTTGGATGAGGCTTTGAGCATTCAAAGCCTCAGCTAGCGGAAGGCGTTCCTGCCTGTGTCACGTCCCTTACAACCAAACCCATCCAATGATTCTGTGTTTTTATGGCTCTGTTTCTTTGTAAAGAGGCACAAAAATACCAGCTTCACCTAAAGAACTGAATAACTGTGTTAGTAGTATTTACATTAAGGTTTTAAATCCTCTTCTCCTTCATGTAAGCTGTTGTACAAACACTCAGTGTTGCTTTAAAAACAAAGTCATAAGGTCTTCCTATAGTGTAGAACTCACAGGGGGAATCAAATCTCTCAAAAAGGATAGGACAGTCAGACAACTAAATCGTGTCACAAATCTTTCTTGCAAGAGACCTTACAATGGCCCATTCACCAAACTATATGTGCTGGAGAATTCTTATGATTCAGTATTTTTTTCTGTGTGGTGCAGTAAACAATCTCTTGGGGTTTGTGCTGTGATGACCTCATTCTGCACATTTCTTACCAGATGCCGTACCTATTTAGTATGATTCCTAAATTTTGATATATTCCAAAATTGTTCTTCACACTTGACAGGCCCATGTCTCAAAACTTTTCAGATTTTTTTGGTGTATTTTACATAGAGAATGCATATCTTGCATGTTTTAATATTTCCTCATTAATCTTCAGATGATTTATTGAGAATATATCAGCAATCCATTGATTTGGGGGTTTCTTTTAATTGAAAACAAAACAAATAATTTCTTTTTATTGAAAAAAAGAAATAATGCTGTAAACATTTATAGATCCTGATTATACAGAGACATTCTTAATTCCTAGGAAGTAATTCTTTTGATATTTTATATTAGTTAACAATTCTCTCTCTCTTACTTTGGCTACCAACCACTTTTAAGTATAATTGTGAAATGGACTCTTTAGATGCAAAACATTAACCTCCACTAACAGATTTTTGCTTAAGTAACGAAACTGTACCCAACTACTCCATGTTTCTTACAACAGCAAATCAGCACTATTCACACACTCAAACAGAAGATTATACAAGCACATATACTTCTGGATAGGTATTCTAAAAAAACCAAAACAGACTTGAATTTCAGTTTAGAGATACTTTATTGTATGGCTGCTCCCGTATTTTAGGGTTTTGTTTTTGTGAAGCTGAAAAGTGATAAACTGAATATAAACTACTCCTTCTGATAGACCACTAATAAGGCAGGGATTTTTTTTTTCTTTCTTTCTTTTTTTTTTTTTTTTTTTTTTTTTTTTTTTTTTTTTTTTTTTTTTTGGTGTGCTTTCTACCCTAAGGTGAAAGACAATGCTCTGATGAATTTAGTGAAAAATTTTGTTCTGTAATTAGCACAGAGTCAAGATTTCTGGATTATGGTCTTGAACATTGCTAAATTATGCATAATTTTTTATGGTTTCTTTTCCCCATTACTAGATCGGATTATCATCAAAATTAATGAATTTCCTACCAGATCCCTCAAACCAGATACTGTTCAGGAAGTCAAAACCGAGATAATTTTCAAACCATATAACCTCTTTAAAAACCTATCAACAGACTCAAGAAAACAAGTTCTAGAACTTGAATATCCATGAAGAAAAAGTTCAGAAACAGATTGGGAAAAATATTTTAGCATAGAATTTTTTCAGCACAAAACCAGACATGTCAATGACATTTTTATGTCCTTTTCATAGTAAGTTGCAGAATAAAGCCAACCAATCTGCAAAAATTGTACATATACCATAAGTCAGCAAATATTCCTCCTGTTGTCTGGGCTATTTGATCTTACAGTCTAGAAGAGAAGCAGAACTATATTTAATGACTCTGACAGCCAGAATTTCAATTTAAAAAACCATCCCTGAGCTCTATAGTCCTTTGAAATACAAAACCCTCCTCTCATTTTCCTGTTCAGAGAGCTTGAACCAGATGACAGCAGGATCCTTCCAGTAAATTGATGACAGGTTGCTGTCTGCCAGGACTCCAGCCGGAAGCCAAATTCACAGAGGTCAAGGGTTGAGGTGAACCCTATGCATCCACTGACAGGTCTTATAACAGCCATGTACAGAAGAGAAGGCTTTTGAGAACCTCCACAAGTATGTCAGAAGCAGTGTTTAAAGAATGGGGAAGATATGCTTTGGTCCTTTGCACTTGTATGGTAGGTGAGGAAGTCTGTAACTGAATGAGGTCTAAGGACATTGTTCAGTGACAGAAATACTGCAGATATTTTGTAAGTATCTGAATTACCAGATCCTCAAAAATATATTATTCATAGGTTGCTCATGTGCTGTATCACTATCCCAGTACAGTTTGTTAGTACTGGCTTTACTTTTCATTTCTTGGGCTAAATAGCAGATTCTTGTCTGCCACAGAAATATTTGCACTTTCTGTTTAAAAGAGAAGCTGGAGTTCATCACTGTAATGCAATCACCACAAATATTACTTCTTCTGGAGTTTTGTCTTTACCTTTGAAGAAAAAAAGGAGTCTTTATGTAATTCCTATGTTACATTACTGAGGGGTAAGATAACACGGAAGCTAAAGCCCTTTCAGTTGCTCTAATCAAAGGAAAGTTTTACACAGGTTAATGTGTGACAGATGGTAATGATAGACTCTGCAGAGTTGATCAAGAAAATAAAACAACTGAGGAGAGAACAAGAGTATTGCCAACAAAGAAAAGGTAAAAATTAATAGAGTTTGTAGGCACTAAATGGAGCATTAGGAATGTGGATTTTTTAGGACAAAGCAGGAAAAAAGAGTAAAAACTTCCACCAATATTCTCTGCACAACAGTGATATTCATGTTGGGGTGGAGCACAGAAACACTGATAAGTAAGGGGTTTACCTACGTTTCCTTTTTAGCATTCCTCCCTATTTTCCTCTGCTTCGTGTTTGTGTGCTTAGAAAGATAGGTGACACCAATTTATACTAGCTTGAACTTATTCCTGCTTTTTCCACTCTGCAAGTAGCTTATTTAACTTGAAATGCAAAGTCATTTCACATTCCAGGACCTAAATGCAGACAGGGTAAGGAGTAAGTCCTTTGCAGTTTGGATGATGGGTTGTGATTCTATAAGCATTTGGTGACAGGAAAGAGTTTGTATATATTCCTCTCCCAGTCAGGCATCCTTAAAGTATGGCCATCTCTGTTTTGTAAAGATAAACTTTATTTCCTGACAGTCTGAGGTGAAGCATTGTGTTTTTGTGAGTGAGGTGAGTATCTTGATCACATTTCACAAACTGGGATTTCTGTCTCTGTCACATTGTAACATAAACATCACATACCATGTATGAATGCATCATTTAGAGTCACATGGGTTTATGGCATACTGTGACAGCTCTTTCTCTCAAGAGTCTGCTGGTTTGATAATGGTCTCAGACCTTGACATCAGTGCCTTCTGGCAACTGACCCCCGCAAGACATGTACCAGCAAATGATGCTGACTGTAGATAAGGGATAAAAAATACATGATGAAGATAAATCTTCCTTCCTCACTAACAGGAAAAAAAAATTGGTAAAAGAGCGTCCTCGATTACTGTTATACAGAGAACCTGAAGAACCACAAGGCTCTTTACAGTGAAATGACAAAGTGCTGATGGAAAATCTCTTTGGCAGCATGTGAGGAAATGTGGAAGTGAACAAAAGAAACAAAAGTCCATGTAAAATTTCCTGCCCGTACAAAAATCCTGTATCAATCTTCCTAGCTCTACAGAAATTTCAAGTTCAATGTTTTATTCCTCAGATTTACTACTTTTAAGTGCCCAAAATTTATTAAATGTTTCCAGAACTGAGTGGTTGTTTATGCTAAAAGGCGCATAGCATGACCCAAATGTGAGATAGGGAATAGCAGAAGTGCCACTGCAACAAACCATTGCTAGAGGTGTCACTTGGAATATTGTGTGCTGGGCTGGTCATCTGGGCATCTATGTTCAAAAAAGATAAAATTGAACTGGAAGAGAAGCAGGAACAACATAGAAATGATTAAGAGAAAGACTTACAATGAGATCTTGCAGAGGTTGTTTAGCCAAGCAAAAAAAGAAATGCAAGAGTATAAATGAGGACTCTAGAATGATGTCTTTGGAGGAATAGAATGGTTTAAGGTAAATACATGCACTAACATAAAATCAAATTACTGTAAATTGATCATGAATAAATCTATACTGGAAATTCTTAGTCTCTGAGGAGTAAAATTTTAAGAGTATCCACATAGGCTCTGGGAGAAAATGAAGATAAATTTGTTTTAGGGAGAGCTATAAAACAGAGTAAGGAAATGTCTGGGACTGGGACATTAGTGGCTCGCTTCAGTGCCCTAGACAGCAGCAACTAGTGCCATGTCCTCAGGCATTGCCCCTGGCCTCCAGCTGCCAGTCCAGATAAGTTCTTCTACAGCATCTGAGTAGTTTTTGCCAGACCTATGTAGATTTTTCAGGTAAGTTATAGTGTCTCAAATGTCATGGGGTGACGGTCTTTAGGCTTCTGAATCAGGTTGTGGGCATGGGCAATCACATTTCAGATATGTCATAGGCAGAGACACACCCTAAGTACCTGGAACTATACGTGCTTGTACTGAATTAATAATATGTTAAGACATTTTAAATGTCACATATGGAGGCATGGGAGGATTTCCCCAGGTAGATCTCTAGTTTCTAGGGGAGGCAGATTTTGCTTTCAGTTTTGCAGCTGAGAAGTATTCACCATAACTTCGGGGAGGAAGTGTACAAGATGCATTTGAGGGTCATAGTGCATTGTATAGCTTAAGGCTGATGCTAAGAATCACAGAAGTTATTGATCAAGAGAGGGGGGGTTTCTCCTAAGTTTTATTTAAAGGATTTTTTTCTCTTGCCTTTCTATATAGAGAAGAAAGTAGTCAGTCCTTGAGTGAGTTTTGTTCAACCTCTACTATACTAGTAGAGAGATGTTCTCAGTTTCTCACTCATGCTTCCCATGGCACAACTTAGGCTGTGTAAAACTATAAATGCAGTACAGGGTGATGGAGATGCTTTGCAGTCTAGGGATTAGTTACTTGTGGAGTCTCTCCAGCCTTTGGAACTAGAGATTTTTCCTCAGCTGCCCACAGCTCTGGGTGTTTTAACCTACATGATCCAGACTGTCTACTAGATCATGACCTAGACTGTCTCTTCCAGCCATGTGCTCCTATTTTTATGGCCACTTCAGCATAATAATCAATGCTGAATTCTAGAAGAATTTGCATTATGCTGCCCTGAATTTTCTGGAAAGGCTAGCAGTATGTAATTTTACATTGATTTGCTAGCTCCTGGACATGTTTTTCCACATGTCAGAATAAATAGATGCTATTTTATTTTAGATGTTCAGTGCCTTTACTATGGCCTGACTCTTTTCCGGAATCATCTCAATGGATTTTTAAAGTATTTTTTATTTCTTTAAATAAAGGTCTCATATATATTGGATATACTTGAAAAATTCTCAGGAAGGTGCATAGCTACCGTTACGTATTTAAAAGTGTGCACACAACTGTAAGTATAAAATAACATTATGCACAGAGAACATAACCTATAATAACACATATTAACACAACCTATGTTAAGCTGTGAGCTTTATATGTGCCATTTGAGTTTTCAGTTGTTTTACCTGAGGTTGCTATATGGTTATGAGGAGGAGAGTACAAATGGCCAGGTAGAAATCAAAAGCAAGAAATAAAACATTTAGTGATACAATGTGGCTGTAAAACAAAAACAAACCTTAAGTATAATGGATGGGAGATTAATGAAAAAAATGTTTAACTGACTTCTTTCTCCCCGAAAAATAAAAAATGGTGTCTCAAGGTGTCAGTCCTTATATTCAAAAGACCCTTGGGAGATATTTTGGGAGAAAAATAACGAAATTACCTCTGCTTCAGAGACAGCCACTGCTTCAGGAGGGGGCCGGGTGAGAATCTGAGTTGTCATAAGAATGCAATGCTGAGTCAGAGTATTCTTGTGGGAAATGCCCCAGTTTAGGATGCCTGTGAGTTTACCAGGAAAGTAAGCCAGCATGTAAGCTGTGACACTGATCTACCACCCTCCTGGCCTGGGCATGAGGGAGCAAATCAGGATCCTGGTGCAGAGAGCTGGAAAGAGTTACTCTTTCCAGTATCTCAGTCATTAGCCATAGATGTCACCTGAGACAGGTAGCTGACTCCAGGTCAAAATCGACAGGCTGGCTACGATCACAGAATGTAAGGATATATTGAAGGAAGCAGGAATTACACTAGGTATCATGTCTCATATTTTAGTTCCTTGCCGTGTCACTCAAAATAGAGGCTGCTGGAGCTAAAACCAGTGTACACAGGTACAAATCACAGAATCACTGAATCACAGAATAAATCAGATGGAAAAATACCTCTGAGATCATTGAGATCCAACCTGTGACCAACGATCATGTCAACTAGACCCTGGCACTAAATCCCTTGTCTGGTCTTTCCTTAAATACCTTCCTGGACAGTGATTCCACACCTCACTGGGGAGTCCATTCCAATGTCTAATCAACCTTTCTGTTAAGAAATTCCTCCTAATGTTCAACTCAAACCTCTTATGATGCACATTAATACTATGTACTCTTGTCCTGTCACTTGTTCACTAGGAGAAGAGACTGACCCCCACCTCACTACAGCCTCTTGTCAGGTACTTGTAGAGAATAATAAGGCACCTCTGAGCCTCCTTTTCTCCAGGCTAAACACCCCCAGCTCCCTCAGGTGCTCCTCACAGGACTTGTGCTCCAGATCCTTCAGCAGCTCCATTGCCTTTCTCTGGACATGTTCCAGCACCTCAGTGTCCTTCCTCAACTGAGAAGGCAGAAGTTTCTTACTGCTCTGCTGTGTTTTGAGCCACTTTCAGGTGTAGTAAAAAGCCCTCTTGATCTGGACCTGAAATGAGCTAGAAGTGTGCATTAAGGTCCAGAAGACCTCAGGTTCTTGCTTTCTGGTACTGAGCTGAGATGGAGATCCTGACTGAATCCATAAGTCTGGGCTTTGCTGTCACTGACATGCCAAACCCAGATGCAAATTTAGCATGTTAGCAGGTATGTTGATGACTGAACTCAGGGCTAAGGTTCAGTCATGAAACTACTGCAAACTCCTCTGATACAGAGGAAGTCTGAAGGAGGCAATTGTGTTTGGCTAAGAGCTGGACAGTGCTGAACTGTATGTAGGAAGATGGCAGTGTATGGACTGTGGATCATTTTATTGCTGTTTTCCTATGTAATGCAGTGTTACTGTGAACAGGATCTTGAAAATGCTCTCCGTGCTCACAGCTCCCAAGAGCAGAACAGCAGGTAAAGAACATTTTTCAGGCTTGCTGAAGCAATCCCAGCTTAGCACACAGGCATCTGATATCCAAAATCTCTTTTAAATGTGTAAGAACCACTGGATTCAATTCCATGCAAGTAACCCTTTCTTAAGTCTATTGAGATCAGAGAGTGAGATGGGTGGAAAGACAATATACTTTATTTCAGAAGTCCTTTTAACCTTGTCTTAGCAAAAGACTTGTGAAATTTCTGCTAACAAAGCTAATAACTCATTTTTTTTATGGATTCATTCTATATGTATAGGCTTTGGTCCCTTCTCAAGGACACTGGTCCTTCTATTTTCTTCATGATAGTGACATCAATTTAAAGGAACTTGTCTTGAACATTACTTCCAACTCTAATTAGGGCTATTTTTATTACAGATCTTCTCCAGAAAAAACAAACAAACAAAACAACTTTGTAGGTTCTGGGAATGTAAAAGGTTAAGAAAACCATATCTAATTACAGAATCAATCTAATTGGCACTTTTATGCATTCAGTTCACCAAAGCAATGCTATCAGGTGCTTCTTTGCACCACATTCTGGTGAAAAGAAGTCAAATAGAAGAATTCCCATCCCTTTTAGGAATACAGAAACAACAGAGTTCAGTAAACACAGGCTAGAAATAAGAATAGACTTGAATTTCTGGAGGTACTCCTCTTTTCTCACATCTGGGAAAGTAGGAATCAGATCACATGTACAATCTTTGTTCCTGGCCTGCTCTATCAACTAGTTCACCCTCTTTTCTCCACAGTTTGAATTTTTTTTCTTCTCTTTCATTCTCTGAGGAAAATGAAAGAGAAGCCTGTCAGCTGCAAAGTAGTGCTTATATGATTATTATTTTCCTACGACCATGGGACCAGTCAGAAGGATAACCACTAAAATCTGATATAAAAGAAGGGCACAGATTGGTTCATATTGTTTTACCTGTATCAGTTAAAGCAGTAGAATGACTTGCACGGTCTTCTCTCTGTGTTGGTGAAGTTGGAATTTTATAATTTGAATTTGGAAACTGGCAAAGAAAACAAGCTTCAACTCAGGACCTGACAAAACTGCGTAAAACAAAAGGGGGATCCAATGCAAAGCAAAACACTTTTGAAACTTAAAAGAATTTTACTCTTTAATTAATTCCTTGAAATTAAATATCTTTATAGTCGTATTAGCTGTCATATGTCACAAATGCATTTTGTCCCTTAATAAAAAAATGTAATCGATGATTTTCATCAAAAGAAAAAATAACTAGGAGTTTCTTATCACATTTTGCAGAACAATGAGTAGGAGGTTACTTATACAAATATCATCTCACAAGCATTATTTTCTCAAATGCCACTGTTGTCGTCTACTTTAATTTTTATTTCATGGTATACTCTCTTCACACCTACATCCCTGGCCTTACTGTTTTGCCAGCTGATGGTTGCATGAATCAACCTTAGACATAAAAGGCTGGCAGAGTTATTGAGGACAACTGATGACAAACCACTGAAGTTAGTAGGTGTTAGCCATTAAATTTTTCTTAATGAATGGATCCCACAACAGCCAAAGCAGTAATCACCAGACAATGAGAAAAGTGGCCAGATGTACTCATGCAATGCATGGAAACTACATGACAGAAAACAGTGTTCTAGACTGGAGCACCACCCACATCTCCTCATTCTACAAAAGCATATAGTGTTTACATTCATTACAATAAAAGTAAGCAGAGAGGAAAAAAAGACGTGGTACAGATGTTTGCTTGCACATGCCACAAATAAAGGCCAGATATAAAATACAACAGGGAAAGTTAGGTTACAATGAAGGCTGACATCTCACAGACCTTAATTCATGCATTGCTGTTCAGGTCAGATCTCTTGGATCAGAACCAAATTACTGAACTTAAGGCATATTGTGGCAGTGTGTTAATTTAATCAGTTATGCTTTATATATTTTTGTACTCGTCTGGTTCTCTGTACCCCACCCCCCTGATTGTTCCTTTGTCTCATGTCTGCACCTGCACCTGTTATGCGGCACACGGTTAGCTGTCTGTTACTCTTTCCCGCCTTGGTGAAATCCCTCCTACCCTCTCCTGATTAGTTCAAGTTGTGTTCCCCTACCCCTGGGTCCCATAGCAGCTGACCCTGGTTGGCCAGCAGTGACTGACCACTCCCTTTGCCCTCCCCCGACTCGCCCCTGACAAAAACCCACTGCACTCTCCTCCCCCCGGACAGTCCCGGGCTGAGGAGGTGTTTCTAATAAACCCTCTGTTCATCTGGAATTTGTCTCCTCCTTTCGTTCCACTGCCTGTCGAATTTCCATCGCTCACACGAGCCCCTTTAGGAAAAGAACCCACAGGAGTCAGCCCTGCCTGCGCTGCTCGCGGTCTGACCCTTGCCGACGCCTGTCGCTGTGTCTGGGCTAGCCGGTGATAGAGCCCGCCGGCTCTCAGTGAGCACCCCGACAGCATATAAGTTAACCTGAACTCTAGTGCATTTCAGAAGAAGAGAATCTAAGAGGCAGAGGAGTTGGTGACAAGAATATGATGTCCTCATTCAGTTTTTAATGTTTTCCTGAAAACCAGGCCTAGTCTGGTCCTGCTCATTCAAAACCCATTAGCTGTTGGAGGGCATGTA
Source organism: Prinia subflava (assembly GCF_021018805.1). Lineage (NCBI taxonomy): Eukaryota > Metazoa > Chordata > Aves > Passeriformes > Cisticolidae > Prinia > Prinia subflava. The sequence continues at coordinate 25,698,184 of NC_086247.1, read as the reverse complement.
TCTTCCTGCAGCATTTCTACCAGTTTAGTTTCAGAAAAACAGAAATCCAGTCTATGTTATCCAAGTGTGAACTCTGAGGTCAGCAAGCAAATTCACACTCTTGCTTCTTATACAAACTGGAACACCTAGACCTAAGGTCTATCGATTTGTCTGCCTTGTGTCTATAGTGTCTATGCAGCTGTATCTTTAGGGCACTTACATTTGTGAGACTACCTTCCCAGCCTCCTTCAACTACATATATATTATTATTAAAGTATTATGACCCAATAGCTCTTACATTCTTTGGCTCTGATTTTATGGTACCCCATAAAAGAGAGTCATATCTTCCTTTCTGCTGAGGGACTGATTGAACACCTGCTGGACTTGTGTGAAAGCCTTTCTGGTGACTTCAGAATTGTGGAACAGCTTCCAGGTAAAAAGCTCACTCAGATGCTTTGGATTGGGTTTTTAAGTGAATTTGACTGTTATTTGGTAGTGCTGTTTTGTCTCACTATCAGTGCAGGACTTGTTTTGTATTAGCAGGTGCAGAGATTCATTCTGCTGAGAAGACAGGAGATCGTGCAGAGCCAACTACAGTTTCTGTGGTTCCAGTGCTTTCCCAGCACCTTCCAACACCAACAACTTGGCAGGTGTTGCAGCAAAATCTGACCTTAACCACTGTATCAGTTTTTTTATATTTACTGCTCTTTGCAGTAAGATCTCTTTTTTTTCACTTTTGCCCTGACTGGGTGCATTTTGTATTGCTCTTTTTCCTCTATTAGCCCAAGGCATGACAACAGTGTAATTTCATAGCTACTACAAATACTATTTACATTTTAAAAACAGTCAAATATTCACCTGCATGAAACCCAAAACAGCTTCATGCTTCATGTTGGTCTGTCTAATGCTCTTCGTCCCTCTGTGAGAATATTCTTACACCATTGCATCATGAGGCATGTAACACAGTAAATTACTGCCAGCAACAGCCACATCTCTGTCCAGGGAGCATATCCCTTTTCACTCAGCAGCTTCTCTGCTGCAACGGGTATGGTTCATTTCCTCTAACCAAGAAGCAGGTCCCTAGAGGAAAGTGCCTGCTGCACATGAAAATACACTGTCAGGCAAAAATGATGCATTCTTTGGTTTTAATGTTTAATGTGATTCCATGATGACCCTCAGCCCACACAGCAGGAACTTTTAACCTAGATGATACTGGGCAACAGAAAGAATCAGTTAAACAAATGTACTTTCCGTTCAGCAAGTCACTCCCTATATGTTCTAGCACTTTTATGGCAAAATTAGGTTTGTTTGAAGTAAAGCTGGCGGATAATTTTGTGATTAAATAATTGTTTGTCAGAAACTATTGATATGTCTAAATACAAAGGTATTACTGAAGAACTGAGTCTACTTGTAAAGGACAAAGCTGGACTGCTCAAATTCAGACGGAAGACAGATGTTCACTGACCTTAGAACAGTTTCAGGCAGACACGTGAGAGTAAAAATCCAACCATGACGCTCTTGCTTTGCGTATGTCAGTTCATGGATCTGAAGCTCACACACCCACATACCCAGCAGGTTTTCTGTGTTCTGGGCTATTAAGTCATCTTCCCTTATGCTCTCTCCAAACAGATAATGCAGTTAACCACTTGAAGTGTAGTTTCTCCAACAGGAATGACTGAGGTGCAGAGATTTACTCAAAACCATGATTCAGGCATTTGATTAAAAACTACCATTTCAGGGTTGAAAGAAACAAATCAGGAAAACACGAAATCAGGAAAGAAGGAAAAAAAGAAAGAAGGAAAGAAGGAAAACAGGAAAGAAGGAGAGAAAGAAAGAGAGAGAAAGAGAAAGAGAGAAAGTGAGAAAGCGAGAAAGCGAGGGAAAGCGAGAAAGCGAGAAAGAGAGAGAAAGAAAGAGAGAAAGAGAGAAAGAAAGAGAAAGAGAGAAAGAGAGAGAAAGAGAGAAAGAGAGAAAGAGAGAAAGGAGAGGAGAAGAGAGAAAGAGAGAAAGAGAGAAAGAGAGAAAGAAAGCGAGATAGAAAGAGAGAAAGAGAGAAAGAAAGAGATAAAGAAAGAGGAAAGAAAGAAGGAAGGAAGGAAGGAAGGAAGGAAGGAAGGAAGGAAGGAAGGAAGGAAGGAAGGAAGGAAGGAAGGAAGGAAGGAAGGAAGGAAGGAAGGAAGGAAGGAAGGAAGGAAGGAAGGAAGGAAGGAAGGAAGGAAGGAAGGAAGGAAGGAAGGAAGGAAGGAAGGAAGGAAGGAAGGAAGGAAGGAAGGAAGGAAGGAAGGAAGGAAGGAAGGAAGGAAAGAAAGAAAGAAAGAAAGAAAGAAAGAAAGAAAGAAAGAAAGAAAGAAAGAAAGAAAGAAAGAAAGAAAGAAAGAAAGAAAGAAAGAAAGAAAGAAAGAAAGAAAGAAAGAAAGAAAGAAAGAAAGAAAGAAAGAAAGAAAGAAAGAAAGAAAGAAAGAAAGAAAGAAAGAAAGAAAGAAAGAAAGAAAGAAAGAAAGAAAGAAAGAAAGAAAGAAAGAAAGAAAGAAAGAAAGAAAGAAAGTTCAATCCTCTAACAGAGATCTAGATTTCCAGTGCGCGCTAGTTGTTGAGATATTACATAATATGCACTGTCTTTTTACGACTTTTTACGACATTTTTGAAATGTCGTAATGCCATCTCAGTGTATAATATCCACACATCAAATCATCATGCCTCAAAACATCAAATCTGCACAAAAAAAATCACTATGGAAGATAGAAAAGATTTTTTACTGCATTTAACACAACCATCTGTACCACAGGAGTGGGAAAATCGGTACTGCTTTGCACTTGTGTGATCCTTTGAGAACTCATGTTCATTGTTAAGGAGTTCATAAACTTATGTTCATGGATACCTTGAGGTAGGAATTACCCTCATGTTGAGAAAAACATAGTATCAAGGTAACTAGTGTTCCATACTAAATAAAAATTCATTGACAGAACTACAAAATTATCTCAGCCTTACTTATGACATTACCCTTTACTAAAAAAGTCTTCTTCCTTCTGAAGGTATGACAGTTTGGATTGAAGGAAAGATGCTCTTTCACCTCATCTGTCCTGAGTTTTCTTCTTTTCTCGTGTTACACCAAAGGGGTTCAAGTGCTATCTGTGAGAGAAAAGAGAATTACTTAGATCATCCAATACTCTGTATTATAAAGTGTATTCATAAACAAAGCAGTTTGAAGTATTTTGGCCTTGGATTTCCTTTCCCAATGTTGAACAATCTCTACTGTACACTAAAGCAACTATGATGGATTTTTTTACAACTTTTTCATTAGAGCATCACACTTCAACAAACTATTTCAATGAATCACTTTCTTTCTTTCCAATGAAAACACATTTTGCTGAGAAATTTCTAACCACTTGACTTTTTAACTTGAATAAGTTAATAAACTGGACCTAAATCCTGAGTTCCTTCTTGAGGCATACCTCATTCTTTCAAGGGTTTAATCTGTCAGATAAAAAAAATTGGAGTAGTGCTGGAAATAACAATGTTTTAGCATTTGTATTTTTTTAAGAAAGCAATTTTGTTCTGGCAAGTTTATTTTGACTGCAGTGACATCTACTGGTACCCAGAAAATTTTCTGGACGTGAAGAAAAAAATTAAAATGACACTAAGTATGGGGCCCAGCAGCTTGACATTTTACTTCTAAGGAAAGACAGAAAAAATCAGATGTTCCAGAGTTCAAGAATGTATCCTCCCAAGGACTGCAGGCTTGCTCATGCATCTTGATGTCAGAATACATGGTTCAAATAGAGAGAGCAAATGCAAGTGTTTTAAAAGGCAATGGAGTTAGATCACCTGATGCAGGAGGAGGGGATCATTGCTCACTTTCCATTCCAAAGTGAACAAAAGAAAGGAAAAGATTGCAATAGGGAAAAGAATTCAGGAATGCTGAGCGGTCTATGGAAGCAGCAGTGCTGGCAGATGAAGCAGTGGCTAATGGTTTGAACTGTCAGACATCTCCTCCCTGAAATCAACTACCAATAAAGTGAAACCAGCACAGTGGTTACCTGGGGAGCTGAAATCCTGCACAGACCACCCTCAAGCATCCAAACCCTATCTCCTGCTTTGTTTGAGTGGTGCACAGCTGATTATTGTGTGTACCCCGCAGGATCCTCAGCAATACTGGGGTTGATGGCTATCTTTCTCCTCACTAGCACAGTCCTTGTTCTCCCTCTATCTCTCAAATAGATAGTGGGTGCTTAAGAAAATACTATACAAGAGCTAAGGATTTTTAGAAGATATTCATATAGCTATTTTTCATTGTAAATTCTATCCTGCCATGTTTTTTCTTTTGGGGTTTAACTGCAAATTCACAAGAACATATACTACACTCATGAAGCCTTGTCAAAGATGCCTTTTGAAGCAATGCCATGTAGAGTAATACCCTCAAAAGTTATTTATATATAAGGATCTCCCCATTTTCTTTCTCAAATAAACAGAAAATTGTGTATACTATAGCTGAACTCTGTGTGGAAATATGCACAATGGAGAAAGTATTTGCAAATGTGTCCTTTCTTTAATAATGGCATAAGAGCATTTTGAAAATCAGTACTGAGCATATTCAAATTCTTACTAGATATTTCTGACATGACTAAGAAATGTATCAAGAAATATTGTCCAATCCCAATAATTTAATTTTAGTCAAAGTAAGAAAGCTGTCTTGTCTAATGTATTAAATTGTTCTGTTCTCTTCTGCCCTTCAGTGGAAATCAAGAAGATGTACATTAATGAGAGACACCTCTCTGGACTTCACAAGCTTCCGCATTATCTATGCCTCTATCCTGTAGCCATTTGGAGAAGCACTGGGAGCAAGTGAGTGATGAGTCATGGGAAGAAAAAGAAAAGGCATGTCACAAATATTGAAATTAAATGCAAAGGGAAATGACAAGTACTGGAAATATGAGCTGCCTAACAAACGACTGAGAGTAAAATAAGGCAAGTGCTGGAAATGACAAATAATACAAGAAGACAAATGCTGGGAAGAAAACACAATAAAATAAGAGAATGAAAACAAATATAGAATTAATGCCATCATTGATCCTAAGGATTCTTGAAAGGGTAAGACAAAAACACTGAAACAAGCAAAGCTTTAGGGAAGATGTTAAATTAAAGCACAGTACAAAATAAAAGATCAAAAGATTGACTTAGAGGTTTGATCAGAAACATCAGATTTGTCACTGATGAGCTCTTTGTCCTTCTTTTTCTTTATTGTTATTGTGATGGTGATGGTGGTGGTGGTGTAACTTCAGTATACTCTATTTCCTGGCATACAGAAGTACACTCAGATACTGTTTTCAGGACTGTGGAAAATTTTAAAGATCTTTGGCCATTGTTTTAATGTGGTCTTTCAGATTTTGATTTACACCTTGATTAGTTTTAATGACTTACAGAAAGTACACTTGCTAAGCAAAGCAGAAATTTCTCCAAGCTCATTTATTGATTCTAAAGGAAAAAGAAAGGAGACCATGAAAATACAGATTAAAGGCCACAGTCTCAGCTGAGACGTATGAGTGTAGTTAGATGAGCTTCTGAAACTCACCTTGAGTTTCTGTCACTGGGAGAGAACTTCTGAGGGTGAGATCTGCTAACAGAGCAAGGCCTAGGGAGGAAATGGATTTGTAATTACGAGCACTAATTACTTGGCCTAACTTAAGGCAGCTTCATCAGGGATCTGCTCTGAGCCACACTTGACTGGACACTCTCTATGTGCTGACTTTAGGTGGAACCAAGAGAAGATATCCCAAAACTGAAAAGGCTTGAAAGTAGCTACACCAACACATTTATGTTGGTGTTGGTGTATACTACACAACCTTACTAGTGTGAAATTAATACGTGAACATGAAAGTGTTGGAGAACTTAAGGAAAAGGTAGAATTTTGACTTACATCACTAGGAATATAGAAGTGGATAAAACAGTAAAACTCTTGTCAAGAGAAACACTAAGATTATCATAGTTAAATAAGTAAGAAAACTGCAAGTAAGAAGACTATAATGATAATTCAACTGCCTAATATTTATTGATTTTTGCTTCATTTTCACTAATACAATTTCTTCCTGAGTCAACACATCACCAAGAAAGGTATGTAGGTTGTATTTCCATGATCATGGACTCTAATATAATGATGCCATCAGGTATAATAGATCAAGAAATTACTGAAAATTCAATTTTATGTTACTGAATTTTATAAAATTTGTCAAACCAGTGCATTCAAGGAGATTATATTTTGCACTGATATACCTTTTACTTGGAAAATAATTATCTATATTTGTTAAAGAGATGCATGTAAATACCAAATTGTATTGATTTCAGCCCCATCCAGGTTGTCTTAATCACAAGGATTTTTCCCCCAAGAATGAAACATGAGCTTCACTGAAGAGGGTAATTTCCAAGACCAAGAATTTACAAGTTTGCATAAGGAATGAATCATATAAAATTAATGCTCAGCCACAGGATTCTTGAACACATAAAACTTTCTGTCATCTCCTGAGATCGCACAGCCAAATTAGTGTACATGGGACTACTTGCTTACACTCTGAGTTGTATGATTTATTGCTAAATATATGAACAAATAGAGCTTCAGTCATGGCCATGTGCAATTCTTACAAATTTCCTGCAGCACAAAGCTATGAAAATATATCCAGAAAAAAAATGGCAATATTTAAAATGACTGAAGAACTACATCTGAGAGCTTGTTTTAGTCTAATATGAATTTTGTTTGTATAATGATACTGATTATTTGTTTCAAGGACAAACTTTGAAGGGGGTAAGAAAACTATTAATATTAATATTTTAAACTCAAAGAGAAGGTTACTATGATATTTCAGACCACTGCAAATACTTTTACATAAATGCTAATAAAGCTAAAAATTACAAGCCCCTTTGTATTTCCTTGTGGTCAAATCTATATGCAGAATTAATTCTAACCAAACTGAAGGTGGTATGACAAGATCAAAGCATTTGTATTTTAGTCTTCCACTCTTTAGTGCTGGAAAGAACAAATTACCGAGTTCATAGTACCATGCCTCTTATCCAAAGATCTTGATGTGCTTGACAAACTTTAATTAAGCTTCACAGCATGACTACCAGTCAGGCAGAAATCTTATCATTTTCAGAAAAATCATGGCATGGCCTTCATTCTTTGCATAGTTGCTCTGACTACATACTGCATTTTCTCTGCTGTGATGTATCATGGAAAAATATATAATGGCAGTGTGCCCACCATCTATTAGCTTAACTTCATTTGCTTTTATTTCTTTTGTTTTTGTTAATACCTTACATGGACTACTGCATTTTTAACTTTACCACCTAATTTGTGTATGTATATTGAAACTCATCTTTTAAGTTAGAAAGAATTATAATTTAGGTTGCATTTTCCTCTAGAATCAACTACAGCAAATACATGTTAGACAAGCACAGAGAGTCTATAAAGATTTTTTAATGAATTGCTAGAGTAGTTTTACTTCTCAGAGCACAAATCCTTTTTTGCCTGCATTTGCATGCATGCAGAGCAATATGACCAAATTTTCTTTTGGGATACCAGAACCCCTCAATAAAAGAAAAAGAGCACCATATAATTAAGTGATCCTTTTCCTTTTTCAATGTGCCTAAATGTTTATGCTTCTTTTAAATACAGTGCTATAAAGCAAGCCACCAAAGTGAGAGGGATATATTAACTAGCATTTTTGCTAATTGCAGTTGGAATTTTAGTGGTCTTGTGATACTTCTGACCAAAAATTTATTCATCTGGGTACAAGCCATTTGAACTGAAGTTTGATACAAATAAGAAAAACACATTTATGAAATGCTGGATTTAAACCAAAGTGCAAATACCTTGAAAGAGACACTAAATTATGGAAGTAAACGTGATCAGCTCTCCTAGGTATCTATGGTTCAGAACAACAATTAAAAAATGTGTCTGAAATGTAGCATATGCAGCTCAGTCAACAAAATATAAATCTGTGTAGTGTGAAAACTTTGCAATAAATTCTAATCCTTGATGAGTTAAGGAAAAATTCCACAGGACTGTTCTTAAAGCATGGAGATGTGAGTAAAAATATAAAGCCTATGGGAAAAAATATTTGTGATAAAGAGGTAAAAGTATTTCACAAAAATATTGAAAGACTATGCATTGTCCCAATTTATTTGAGGTACAGATTACGTTAGCACTTAAAATTGAACTGGAAGGCAATGTTTTCTTCAAAGCCAAAACAAAAAAGGAGCTGTTATTATGAAGACATTTCTGTTTTAATAGACCAGTTTTTCTCAAAAGGACGGTATAAGCAGTGCTGTAGTTTCAGCTAGCACAGGATCACCTCGTGGGCTCTCCTGGTGGCAAGTGGTCAGGTTCATGTGCAGGCTAGGAGATGCCTGTGTCTGTGACCCTCCACAGTGTTTTTCAGTGACAAGGCAAAGGCAGAAAAGGGTTGTCCCAATAACGTTTTTATGGAAGTACATGTATTTGTATGTTGATTAAAATGCTATCTGTAAGAATTTTTAGCTTGCATGTATTTATTGCAATATCTTCTGAGAAGGAATATGTATGCAGGTCTGTGTCTGTATACTGTCTGTTTGCTTACATTATTTTTTCTGTTATGAACACTAATAACTTGAAGCTCTAATTGCTAAATTTTATTTTAATAAAAGACTTTATCAGCTTTAATCAATCACACACAATTTGTCTGGCAGGATATATTTAACCTTAGTCTTGTTATAGATGTCCAGCCAATTCCAATTAATAAAATATTTGTTATTAATTAAAGAATTACAGAACAAAAATTTTAGGCAAGCCAGCAATCGGAAGTTCAGTGTTGAGACCCGGGATCGGCACTGGGTGAACCTTAAGCTATGGTCTCTATCACACCATAACTCCCCCTGTTCATGAATTTAGTACCTTTCGGGGTCCCCTTATATACAGCTCATTTAGCCGGTGGCAGAGGATTTCCCCACGGTTCTTTGTCTTTGGTCTTTCTTCTTCACATTCATTTCTGCCATCAGGTCTGCTGAATAGGGCTTCCGAGGGAAAATTAATATTAAGTCAGTTCCTCAGGAGCATGAATGGGGAGATGAAATCATGAATGAAGAGGTATTTTCCCCAATCCATATCAACCTTGATGGCTGGGTGCTTCACAGTTTCACTGCCCCAGAGGACTGATTCTGATGTCCATCCACCCTTTTTCCTGGTGTTAATGTTGCACTTCCTGAGTTCCCAGTAGGGGTATTGTTTCTTCAGCATTCCTGGCTTTGGGTGTTGTCCATCCTAAAATTCATCGGCTTCATACCCGACCTGCTCGTACATTTTATTTTACAAAACATTTTTTACATCACATTTTATATACACCATAACACGAATTATTCGACTTCATTTATCACAGTCTCATTACAATGTAGCAATATCTAAGAAGTATAAAGTGTTAGCAAAAGAGTGAATCTGTATTTTTAATCCCATTACCTACTGTGGCAGTGGGTTTTTGTTAAGCTGTTTTGAGTTCTGTATCTCACTGGTTCTTCCCAGTTTCCCCCCTTTGCTTGATGTGTCGGGTGCTGTCCAGGCATGTTCCCCTTTTTATCTCTTTGTCTACCTCTCCTACCCCTGCCCTGTCCCTAGAAGCTTCGGTCAGCTGTCCATCTTTCCCTTGACCCTGTCCTATGTTATGGAAAAACCCCTGTCCATCTGTCCTGGGGCCAATCACCTGCTTGTTCCACACCCCCCACCCCTTGGGTTTAAAAGCGGGTGCAGGCTTTGTCTCCTGCCTTTTTTCGTCCCCGCCTCTTGGGGAATAAAGGTCTCTGAGAAATTGTATGGAAAAGAGCCTTCTCTAGTCCTTGCTCTGAAGTCTAGACACCACAACACCTGTTTGCAGTAGAAGAACAGCCTTGCTCTGCACCATTACCTGAATCTGCTGTCAGATTTGGGAACAGCCCTTGGCACAGCCGGGAATCAGAGCTAGCTAGGGTTCTGCTGGCTGTGTTTACTTTATACTGGAGCTCATGGCTGTCACAAATCTCTCTATTGCTTTTCTCCACGCTGGGGGTACCTGCACTGCAGTTGTGGGTCACCAGGAGTTCCGCAGCTGTGCGGACCGGCAGGAGCTCCTCCAGCCGGGAGAGCCGCAGCCGCTGCGCCGAGCCCTGCCCGCTGCCAGGGGAGCAGCTCCCAGCGCTGCCCAACCCTGCCGGGCCGGGAACGTGCCCGTCCTCGCTGCTGACAGCTCGTCCCAGGGATGCTGAGTGCTTGCTCAGCTGCTTCGCTAATGGACAGGGAGAGCTGGCAGCGGCAGCGTGGCCGTGCCAGGACGGGGAGAGGGGTGGGCTGAGCGCCCTGTGACCCACACCAGGTCAGCCCAGCGAGCGCTCCGGCACGGGCTATGCCCAACCCCAGCACCGCAGCCCTTCCCTGCACTGGAGCACTGAAACTGGCAATTAGAGAAGTGCCATTATCTCCCTTCCCGTAAAACCTGCCTTCACATTACTGGGAAAAAAAAATCTTCCGCAGCCTTTCATTTCTTTAGTTTTATGAAATGAATGTTTTCTGCCCTCAGGTATTTTTGGTTACGTGATGCACTTTGCCAAAACATTATTTTGTATATGGGCCATCCACTCAAGAGTAGGATTTGATGGTTCTTGTGGGTCCCTTCTAACTCGTGTTCTGTGATATATAAGTATCTATCTTATTTTAAAATTCTTCTGCTAAGACAAGAATTAGTTGGTTGCTTTCAGTCCACAGCTTCTGAACTGAAAAATCCACACCTCCAGATTCTACACATATGCTATATACCAGCTTAGCCTCTGCACAGATTTATTTGACCCTCTTAAGACCATTTGGCTGCTGGAGGTATAATAAGAAATCATTAATAATTTTAAAATCTGCAAACTTTAAAAATATTTAAGAACATGCTGTCATGGCAATAACTGCTCGTGATAGCAGCTCCTAAAAATACTCCTGAATTTATTATACAATTAGAATAGACATGGTTCCCAAAAGAACCATTTCATAGAGTACTTCTGAGGGCCTAGTGCCAGTGCACTAATGTTTTTGGTGCTATAAAATCACTGGAAGAGAGTCTCTGTTACGAATAGAGACATTTCCTTTGCAATGAAGGAAAGTCTAACTGATTTTCATGAGCAAACCTTTCATAGCTTCTTGGAAAATCTGGTACCTAATAAATTTATATAGTAGGGGATGTTCCTCCACATTGTAATTTTTTATCAACAATAGTAAACTTTCATCTTTTCCTTTTAACAATGTCTTTAAAATCAGGTCAGACATGGTTTCCGAAATAGTTGATTCAGCATTTAGCTCACAATAGCACTTACTTGTAATATTCAGAGGATTCTGCTGCTTTATTGACACACAGGATAAAGAAAAAAATTGAGATCTCATTTAAAGATTGGCCTCCAAAGGGGTATTCTGATGTTCACCTGGAGGAGTATGGCATAATTTAAATGTGATTTTTATGTGCAGGGATAGAGTTTCAAAGCAAGGAATATAACGCCTCACTAAATCATCATGAGTGCTTCACTTGTAAAAAGCTGCTTGCCTGAGCACTCTGTCAGTAGCTTAGTTATGTCCTTCTGCCTGACAGATGTGGAATAGTGTGTAACAACATGACTCTGAGGCAGCATACGCTTACTCAGCACTTTTCTGATGGCAAAGTGCGTTAATGGTGGACTTGTCACAAAGTGTCCTGACACAAAATGGAAATTATGGCTCAGATTAGTGCAAGATACAGCCATCCTGCATTCTTATACTGTTAAACAGAAGCAGCACTTCAGGCAACCCTTTAAATGTCTCACAAGATTTAAGTAGAGAAATTAGTTATTTTTTCATACTTCAGAGAAAAGGAAAGTTTCATTTTAAACAGTGTTTTCTAATTCATCAACCAAGGACATCAGCAATCATAATTGCTAATCAACTGCTTCCAGAACAGCAGGGAACAACACAACCCCCTTTCTCATAGAGTAGCTGCTACAGCAAAACCACTGCTGCAGTTCATTAGAAACACAATACAGGGCCCTGGAAAATGTATCTTTGGAAACCAAGCTGCAGATCTACCAGATACTGCTAAGACACTAAGAATCAACAGTACTAGCAGGTTGTCAGTGGGTTAATCTAAAATTGAGCAAGCCCTTCTACATTAATAATTAGGAAGAAAACCAGTCTCCAAAAATTTAGTTCACTAAAAGCAAGAGCAATCTACACTGGCTGTGGAAACAACAGTTGTAGTTCATTGCAGGTTGAATTATCTCACAAACTAAATATCCCTCCCATAAATTGTTTGAATTGGCATTTGTTAACAACAGATTGAATTTACAACTGTAAATTTTCATTTTTGAAGCACAGAAATTGCATTTTTTGAAGAACATGTCCTAGGCATCTACTTTAGAACGAGATAATTGGATTCAGAGGTGATGATTTCTCTACTCACACCATTAAAGGAGTCTAATGACTTGTTTAGATGGAGATATCTGTATTTGTTTAGGTTATTCAGGTATCAGACTCTACAAGAAAAGAAAGTCAACAGATACTTAAGAGAATGGGACTTCGCTGAAAAGCAGAAGTCTTAAAAGTGCAAGCGACTTTGATGTGCCCCTTGCTTAGACTTATTCAGTAAATTGAATGAGAAGTGTATAGGAGCCAAAAAACAAACAAAAAACCCCCAAAAAAACCAACACCAAAAGTAAAAACAAACAAACAAAAATCCAAAACAAACCCAAAAAACCCACCACACACAGAGCCCTTATCCCTTACAGTTGATCTTATACTGAGGAAAGCCCCAGATCAAACTGAGATTATAATCTGAAAATTTATTTGACAAACTGCTGCTTCTACTCCTGTTCTCACAGAAACTATTGACAGTCAATTAAAGAGCTTTAGGCTTTATTAAAACAGCATATAGGTACAGGTTATAATTATAAAGAAAGAGATCTCCCTGCTTTTCAGTGCTGTAACATGCCTACGTATCCAAGACTTTCCATGGGCAAACTGTGCTGGCATTTGTTGTTGCAGGCACTTGGACTAGATAATCCTTCTAAGTCACTTCCAGCTGAAATATTCTAAGGTTTTAAAGACTTTTTAGAAGGAACACAGGGCTCTCAGTGAATACTCAAATAACAGACATTTGAGACCCGCAAGGGGGTCAACAGAAAGAAAAGCAGAACTCACTTCCTGCTTTTTGGAAAATCAGAACCATACAGTCCTAAAAACCAAGATAAACCTTCCTGGAAAGAGCTCACAAACATCGAGAAACACAAACACATGGAGATATTTTTTCCACAGTTAAATAAAGTTCCTGGGGGCTCAAGCCCCTAAGAGTGAATAATATGTGTCAACAAGTGTCTGGTCTTTAAGACTTCATGCATTTTCTGTAGAGGCCATAAAAGAAACCCCTGACTCAGAAATTTATGTAGGTCTGAAATTTCTTCATTCTTTGTAAAGTTCTTCAGGGATTTAGACAATCATACCTGAATGGCTCTGTCTTTCTGGCACTTCTTCCCTGGGCTGAAATTCATGAGTACACTGAAAGAAACTTCTCTTTAATCTCTTTCTTGCCATCTTAAACCCTCTGTGCTGTCCTGAAGTTAAGAAACACAGAATATGACCAACTAAGGCAAAAGCTGATCAGCATTTACTTTGATTTTCCTTTCAAATGCAAATTAGATAACATACCAGGAGAGAAATAGCATCTGAGCAATTATTTTAAAATACTGTTCCTATCTTCTAACTCTAATACAATCATTAATAGAAATTTATGGCAGATAGTTACCAAAGATGATCATTTTGACCAGTTCTACCAAAAAGTCATGTGTTCTTCTCTAGCACTACAAAATGTACATGAATACTTAAAACTGCATCAAATAAACACCTCTATAAAAATTAAAATACTGAAAGATCTCTTGAAATGTGCTTGTGTAGGAAAATATACTGATATGTAAAAGCTTCTACCCATAGATTTGTAATACAGATGGCACCTTAAATTAGCCTGTGTATATTGTAAAGGGATTCTACGAAAAATAAGTAATTAGATCACAACATTTTTCTAAAAGTACTTGGGGAACATACAGAAGAAAAATCTGTCCTCGAAAGTGTTTAATAAAGCTGACTATTTAAAGCTGTTTGAAAAGATGTGTCAAGCTGCTCATCTGAAATGTCACATTCATATCCTCACGAATATCAAAACACAGCTCGTCTTTTCAAGCACAGATTTGAATGACAATAGTGACATCGAGTGGTCGTTGTTAAACGCTGCTGTGTTCTGGCATAAAGCCCCTGCTGGGATGTAATGCCAATGTGCAGACAATGCCGGTGGCACACAGGGCTGGGTCAGCTCATACTGCTGGTACAGCAGCGTCGGAGGTGAATGTCAGATTGTCAGCGCGCACTTTAAGTTCACAGTTTGCTCTCCTGGGCAGCAGGAGAGCAAAGATCACTCAGCAGTCAGGGACTCAATGAATCATTCCTGATTTTGGTGCTCACTAAATTATATTCCTAATATGTTGATTCTTTCTTCACTCCCTTCCCAGTTGCCCATTGCCATACCAAGACAGGATTTATACTAAAAACTCCCCATTCTTTTTCTTCTCTATTTTTCATTAGTGTGTTTCATTCCTATGTTTAAAAATGCTGCTCACATATTAAGGCTGTATGTAACCTTAGCCATGAGGGCAGACACCTTCCATCAGTGACAAACTTCAGAAATCACTGGAACTCTTCACAGGCTGGAGTGCAGGCACAGCTCTCATTCAGAGCACGTCTCAGTAACACATTCTGTGCTCAAGCACACTTCCATATCATGCCCTGCATCTGTAGGCTGTGCCTTCAACAGAAAGCTCTCATCAGTATCTGGAGCTATACTGAGGGAAGATGCTAAGAGTCCATTTGATCTTCAGATTTCAAGGAGGCAGTGGTCTTTTGTCTGGATAACATGTAACAGCTTCTGCACATGGTGGGAGATTTTGGAGGAACTGAAGAGTAATGCAGAAAAGGAAAACTATTTTATCATTCTCATAACAGCCCATATGGATAAGCAACCCCTTCTCAAATTCGTACAGTAGGCACAAAATGCCCTGTTTCATTTGCTTGTTCCTTTCTTGTTCTGATGTCCCCAGTCAGTAGTCCCTGATATGCTACATTGGAAATAAATTATTTCTACTGCATTTCTGTAAGAAAACTAATTGAGACCACTAAAGAAATGGATATTTACAATGGGGCTTAATGCTACATTGGAAATAAATTATTTCTACTGCATTTCTGTAAGAAAACTAATTGAGACCACTAAAGAAATGGATATTTACAATGGGGCTTAAGCAGATGAAAAACATAGCAGACTTTGGTACGTACACAGGAGGCTGAGGTATCAAAAGGCTTTCTACAACTGAAATGATTCCAGCATGGACCTGCAGCAGTGCCCTTCCTGGAGCACCTCAGTGCACTGATAGAGATAACCAGCACAGGAGACAAGAGAGATATCTCTAAGCTCCCAAAGAATGTACAAGGATGGAAAAGGATGGCAGCTGGGCCCAAAACATAGCCTGTATTTATAAACATTTGGAGGAGTGGAGGAGACCCACGGAACAGGAGAATAATAAGTATCATTTGAGGGACTCAGGATAACGCTAAATGAGTATGTATAACTCTGTACATTGACTATAAAGATCACTTAAATAATGTAGTATAAGCTATAAGCATAAAAATATCTATGAAGATATTTCAGTAATGAGATTTAAATACAAAAGGATGGTTAGAAGATATACAATTGCATTAAATTATGTGAGATATAAGCATGATGCAAATGGTATGGAATTTATGTCCAGGAGATTGTGTTCAGTGTGATTGGGATGGAGTCAACCTTCCCATAGCAGCTCTCAGTGCTGTGCTATGTACCTGTACCTAGAAAGGTGTCAGTGTCACACACGAGTGTTTTGGCTACTCCTGAGCACTGCTCCCACAGCACCAAGGCTGTCTCTCCAACATCCCCTCACACCCCTAAAGACCAGTAGGCTCAGGGTGGGCAAGAGGCCGGGAGAGGACAAAGCCAGGACAGCTGACTCAAGCTGGCCAAGGAGATACTCCATACCAAATAACATTGTACTCAGCAATAAAACCAGGAGAAAGAAGAAGAGGGGCATTTTTCATTTAGGTGTTTATTTTCTAGAGAATCCAATAAGTGTACCAAAGCCCTATTTCCCAGGCATTGGCTGGATATCACCTGCTTAGGGGAAGTAGAGAATAGATTTTTTTTCCCCTTTGTCTCCATGTGCAGCCTTTCCTTTTTCTTTATTAAACTGCCTTCATCTCAGCCTATGAGCTCTTCTTCATTCTGTATTCCTCCCCTGGGCCCTGCTGAGGAGGGCAGTGACAGAGCAGCTGGATGGGCACCTGGAGACAGTCAAGGTCATCCCATCTGTGCTTTATACAGCACAAAATCTGCTCTTCCCAGCCAGCTCTTCCCTGGAGAACATTACACAAAAGAACTTCTGAAAGGTCGCGGCCCAATTATAGCACACAATTTATTCCTCTATATGTGTCTTTCTAGGTGTCCTGGCCATTTCCATCAATAAAGCAATTGATCATCTGTATTCTCTGACAGCCACATA
The DNA here is from genome assembly GCF_021018805.1 of Prinia subflava. NCBI lineage: Eukaryota > Metazoa > Chordata > Aves > Passeriformes > Cisticolidae > Prinia > Prinia subflava. Next base: position 25,681,582 of record NC_086247.1, on the reverse strand, counting down.
GACTGCTGCAAAGATACCCAAAAGCTTAGAAGCAGGCATCTACTCAATAACAGGATAAAAATAAAATCTCAATTTGTATTCCAAAATGTACAATGACCATGTTTTTCAAAGAAGTGTGGGACACTTAGATATCAGAAAAGGCTGATAAATCTTTTTTAATTGTCAGGCAGACATAGCACATAAAACCCAGACATTTTTAGAAGAGCAACGTATGGTGATACACATTCCTAAGCACAGAAGTTTTAAGTGAGTTTAACACCTTACATAAACCAACCTAAAGCTATTATCTTCTTCCTGTCAGTTCAAGTTGATGGTCTTATTAAAAGAATTGGGCATAAGAAATGATAATCAGAACACTATAAGATTTCTTTTTAAATATCAGATGCATAAAACTTATCTTACCTGTCCTCCTCCTTGTTATATTCTACCTCTTTCCCATCTATCCCTTGTACTCTTCAATTATCTTTGATCAATTTAGACACTATTTAAGAAAATAGAATATATCTTTTGGGTTGTTTGTGTTATTTTAAGTACAAATATTTCTAACCCAAGCTTAAGCCTTTTAATCCTAAAGAAATAAATTTAAAAAAAAAATTATTGAGTATTTTCCTAAATGAACTTTTAACCCTCCCAGGTTTAGAGAAACAGGTTAGACTAAAATTTCAAATCTCAACTTGTCTCAGAGATTCTCACTTACCCGAAACTTAAGTGAGATTAACTTCCCATTTTGACACTCAGATGCAACAGGAAAACAAAATTTTTAATTGTTTTAAAACTGCAATATTTTCCAATTTGAAATTCTAACTCTTTTTCAGGTAATGAAAATCTTCTACAATCACAACTTAATAGATCTTCCAGAATCAATTTCTCATGACAATAGTTCCTGAAAAGTCAGTACTCCTGACTCAGTCACAGTTGTTTCCTTCCCCATGCTTCGATGCTGGAGATAAAAAGGATTCACATCCTGCATATTTCCTCTTTTATTTTGCCTACATGTACAGCACAACTACTACAATATAAATACCTTCAGCTTGAAGGTCACATTCTAAACTAACTTGTATTTGATCCTCTTAAAAGATACTCTTTATAAAACTTGAAAATTTGGCTTCAATAAATTTGCTGAGATATGAATCTATACTAGAGTTTTTTACTTATTGAAAATATTTACACAGAAATGTATTTCCAGTTTACCAAATCATACAAAATTTCTCTTTTTCCCTTGAAGACCACAAGGTGGCATGTGAAACATATGATAATACTAACAAGATACTTGAAAGAATACAGTAGAAAAGTGGTATGCAGTGCTACTAGATGACCATAACATGAATACTCAAACAGTTTTAAGAATCGGTCTAATTTTTTTTGTAGAAGTTTGCCTTTTTCAGTCCAAGCTCTTTGCACTGGAAAAGGAACAAGATGTGCAAGCCTTTTATTAACAAGGAGGGACTATTCTTTTTAATGTAAAATTATATTAAGGCATTCTAACAGACAGTGGGCTTTGCTACCCAAAGAGTGATCAGAGTGAACTGCAGCAAATCTCTTCCATGATTTCCATTTAGCCAAAAGAACCAGACGACCATCATGCATGCAGCTGTGGTGCGCTAAATCTTCATTTTAGTGAAAAACTAATTAGGAGGTTTTATTAAGCATGAAACTATATTTCAAAATGAAAAAAAAAATATGGAATCTGGTACTGTTGTGCTACATCATGGCAATTCTGAGCCTGTTCCCACTGATGTCTGAGCACAATGAAAAGTTTTTCACTTATCTCACATACTTCTAAATTCAGCAGATTCAGGAGATGCCACTGGGATGCCTAAAGGACACCAAAGATCTAGCTGTGTTAACTGCTAGAAGCTACTGTTGTGGTATCTTCTCCTCATGTGCTTTACCCAAGATGATAATATTATATTTTTGCCATTGCCAACAAAAATTGGATCATGTTGATGTGTCCAGTTTTCTGAGTTGCACTCCAGAGAAACACCTTCATTCCTCAGATCACTTCAAATGCATTCCAAGCCCATCTAGGGGAGACTTCATCCCAACTACAGTCTCAGCCCTTCTGGGTTATTTTACCCTGCAGGAGGGTGAGCTGTGGTACTCCTAGGCCAGTTAACTCTTTACAGACATTTCCTATATTGACCAAGTGTCAATATGTTCATGGAAGACAGCCACAGAAGAGGTCCATCTGCTCCACTCTATAAACACTTGTGAAAGACTCATGTTAATAACCTGCCAATACCTATGGGCATTCAGACAAATTGAACCTGTAAGAGTGTTGTACCCTGTGTAAACGGAGCCCTCACCTAATACAGGTCTTGCATATATATTGTTCAAGAAAAAAATCCACCTTCATTTCTGCTTTGGTTTTTTGATCTGATTTCGTTTGGGGATTTTGGCTTTTTTTTTTTTTTTTAGACTACTGTCTAGAGTTTACCCCACTGCAAACTGTTACATCTGTGATGAAAATATGCCTTACGTTATTCCCAGATGACACATGCTAACTGTTTACACAACAGGAAGAGAGGGCCATGTGTTTATTCCTGATAAAATGATTAAAAGGTTGATTCATTATGATTTACTATAAATTCCTTGAAGCGTAAGCACTGTTGCTAAAAGTCATAGACTTTCAACATAATACTTATCAGGAAATACCTGCTCCTAAGGGAACAAGAAGTAATTACACTCACTAAAAAAACTACTGAGGCTTTGACTGTCAGAATCAAAGAATCGAGGCAAAGGTTCGAGGTGACCTTTGAAGGTTTTCAAACCTGGAGCTGGAAATTTGGGCTATTTTTCCTCTTATGAATGCAGTCCTGGATGCTACTAAGAATGCTAAGTCCTTACAAGTCTTAACTCCTCATTTCATTTACAGATAGGGTGGATCTTAAATTGATTTCAAAACACACATATGTTGCCAAATAAATATGCCAATTTTTCTCTTATTTAAGTGCCAACACAAACCACAAAAAAAGCAAACGTAAATGTATAACAATTCCAATTCCCACATTTCCACCTGGTTCCATGTATCTACTTGATTATCTAGACCTTGCCTCTCAGTCTTGTAGTTAAGCAATGAATGTTGTTCTCTTTTATCACTCTGTCTTGAGTGACAGCTTGACAGCTGTTTGGAAAGAATTGTAGCTATTTGAGCTAGAGGACAGAGCTCCAACACATTATATATTTATGGCAACAGAAATTACACACCTAGCAGATTTGTAACACTCCAGGAGGTGCCTTGAATCACAGAATGGTTTGGGTTGGAAGGAACCTAAAAGATCATCTAGTTCTAATCCCCTTGCCATAGGCAGGGACACCTCCACTAGATCAAGTTGCTCAGAGCTCTATCCAACCTGGCCTTTCAGGGATGGGGCATCTACAACTTCTCTGGGCAACCTGTACCAATGCAACCTCTTCACCATCCTCTCAGCAAAGAATTTTTTCTGATATCTAGTCTAAGCCTACTCTCTTTCCATTTGATTCCATTTCCCCTGTAATTACATGCTCTTGTAAAATGTCCCTGTCCATTTTTCTTGTACAGTCCTTTCAGGTACTGGAAGGCTGCAAATACCCCAAAGCCTTCTCTTTTCCAGGTTAAACAAACCCAATCCCCTCATCTTTCCTTGTGGGAGAGATGCTCCATCCCTCTGATCATCTTGCTGGCCTCCCCTGGACTCGCTCCCACAGGCTCATGTCTGTCCTGTGCTGGGGATCCCAGAGCTGGATACAGCACTGCAAGTGGGTCTCAGCAGAGTGGAGCTGAGGGGCAGAATCACCTCCCCTGATCTGCTGGCTTTGCATCAAACCTCCTGCACTAGTATAAGAGTTTGAATTTTAAAAAAGAAAATAAAAGGGGGGGAAAAAAACTTGCTCTAATTCACTGCTGAAAGAAATTTTTTCAGCTTTCTCTCAGCTGAATTGATTTTATGGGAAGCACCAAGAACAGCAGCATTTTAGACAGGAAACCAAAGTAAAGGTTAAAACCTAGGAGTAGGGGGAAGGGGGAAGTATATGAAGTATTTGAGGAAATCCCCAGCATTAAAAATGCACATAGACTGATCCTGAATGCAGCAGACTACTGAATACCTAATGCTACCTGTGCTTGTAAAGTTGGTGGTGTCAGGAAATGCTCCTAGGCCTGGAACTCATTTTCCAACAGGAGATAATTCTTTAAGAATTCTATTAGAATAATCCTTTTTTTTGCTCATGAGAAATACTGTTCTCCTAATAATCTCCATGGTTCAGGAATTAGAGCCAGGAACTCCTCTTAACAGGCATTTCTGATGCAGATTCTGTTTTGGAAGGATGACAGTCATCCCATGCCAGTTGTTCTTGTTGCTAAGAAATGGTCATACACATTTTTTATTGTATTCAGCACCTACCTAGGATGGACTTGGGCTTCACTTGGCCCCAGAGAATCCACATGTTAGTAAAGGTACATAAGAGTACCACAGTATTATTGTGTCTAAGAAGAATCTTTCAAAATCACCCCCTCTTCTCCTTCCTCCTCTGACAAACTTTTGCCTCTGCACTACTTCCACACAGAAAAAGTTTCACTGGGTTCATGCAAAGCCAGGGGCTAGGAAGAGGAACCACCCTCATAAAGTTGCTAAGGTTCCACAGGCAAGTGGAGAAAAGAGGAAGCTCAGTGAAAAAAGCAAATAAACATTGAAATGGTTCAGGTGTGGGGTGGCTTTGGTAAACTGCTCGGGCTGAAAGGAAATGTCATTTACCTTAAAGAGAGCACTTGAGTTTATCCTGATATTACACTCATAGTGTGTCATCACCACATGGGCACCAACAGTAGCACAACATGGAAATAAAAATCCAGATGACTCAGCAGCACAAACCCCAAGCACTCCCTCACTCCTTCCCTCCAAACTGCTCTCAGCAGCTCTGCTCCTCAATTCAGTCAGCTGGGTAGTGTCAGCCTGTTGTAATAGCTGGATACAAGTACTTCCATGCAGCTCTCTTAATATCAAAGTGTGTCAAGATTACCCATATGTAACAACTTCCAAAAGAGTTCAGATGCTCAGGAATGGCCCACCCAGAGTGTGAAACACGCTGACAAGGACGGGTTGGTTCAGGCTAGCAGGAGAATACACGGAGGATTTCAAAGGCTGTTGGTTTCCATGGTTGTAGCACTCATTACCAATAGATCTGAGCAAGTGTATTATCACACTGCCAGTGTGACAGCAGGCAAAACAGGATCTCAGCCAGCATCTAAACACCTGATGCATCATTACAGAAAAAAATACTTGTTTCTTTAAGAGCAAACACATTTGAAGAGGTTACTACTGAAGTCCTTCATTCCTGCAATGTGGATAGTACAAAATATTCAGGAAAAATATTCCCTTAAAAAAGGTGATCATAACCAAATATCTCTTATCTGTTTTATGTAAAAGCTTGAAAAATCCACAAAATAAAAAGCAGGGACAAAGGCATTGTGATTACTGAATGAAAACTCATTTTCTAAAACAGGGTCTTTTATGCAGCTCCAAAGACACAACTAAAATTCAGAGACTATCAAGTACTAAGAGGAAAAAAACAGCCATTTCCCAAAATTTTGCACAATACTTAATAGGTAACAGAGTCTGTCATGTCAAAGTCTAACAGTAAAAATATAGTAAAGTTGTTTGAGATATAAAATCATCATCATGAAATCATAGCTTCTTTCAATCTGAACATCTTGTCCTGAAAACAAAGAGATTCCTGCCATTGTGGGAACACAGTCAATCTGGTGAACTGCAAAAAAAAAAAAAAAAAAACACAACTAGATTTAGTCTTCAATATCCATAAAAAAGAAGGTACTAAAATTTTTAGGGGAGTAGTAGTAGCTAGTAGCTTGCTGCCCTCCTAGATTTCACAAGCTGAAGGAAGACTAAGCCCATTGCCATAGCTTTCACACTTTCAGAACCACTTTTTTCCATTTTAAATTCAAGAAAATTACAGTCATTACAACACTAATCAAACCACTGTGAAAACTACACACACAAAAAGTATCCTCTTTGCTGTGGACTTTGCTTATCTCATTATCAGTGGGGATCTTCAGGAAATTTCCATGTGAAAGGACGAGTCAGATCCAACACTTAAAAATGAAAAAGACTATATGAGAAATCCCACAAGTTAAAATTTCAAAGAAGTAAACCACAGGCAGCTATTTATCTGCCACATGCTATACTGTTTCTATCATTTAGAAACAGTATTTAACAAAAACTTTAGTTTTATCAAAAGTTTAATCTACCTTAGGACCTGAGCCTTGCTCTCAAGATGCCATTAGGGTTAGGGTTAGGGTCTGGGGTTAGGGTCTAGGGGTCATGAGGGCTACAGCTCCAGGAACACTACCTGGAATAGGCATGACAAGAGAAGCATGGCACTGCTCCAACAGTGCTGCCTCCACATCCCCTTTTAGAATCACAATAATTTTTCTGGGGTTTAAGGCAGTGTACTTAGCACCATAAATATACTTAAGGTTAACATAGCACACAGTAATAAGATGCACAAATAAATTTTCAGCATAATGACATCTTAATGGCAAAGACTGTTAAATATGTATTTACACAGTGGTTTTATAATGCAAGCTCATGGTAATTGTCCTTTGAATATCATTTTCTTTAGGAAATAAAATCTTCCTTATACATCAAATTTAAAATTGTATGACTAACAGTACTACCGACATGGTTAATACAGAGAGAGATAGGCGTAAACAGATACCCAAAACTTGCATATTGCAAACATTGCCTCAAGATTACAGTTTTGGGAAACCACCTAGCATGTCTAAAGGACATGGACTGAATGAAAACTGAAAGTAGAGTAAGGCAGTGGTTGCTTTATGTGGTTGCTCATATTGTGGTTGTTCATAATGCTGAAGCATTTGGAGGATATAAATCATCCAAAATACAAGAAAATTGGAAAACCCACAAAGCTACTGAAGTGCTAGGACCCAAACAGAGCTGAAAAGTTGTTGCCATGTCTTAAAATGAATGCTGTGAAATACTGAACATATTGTAGTTTGAAAACGTAGGTCTTCCTCATTCTCTAGTCCATATCCATGAGTGGGAGAAAAGAGAGGTGAAACGCCACAGGCGCTTAGCCCCTGTTCCACACACATGGAAAGGCAAGTGAGGTGCTCTGTTTACCTTTATTTCATCCTGTGGAGCTGTCACTCCTTGTGGAATGCTACAAACCTCTACCTTTAAATTAAATTACTTTGTTAGTCTGTGAGAACTTGGCTTGGTGAACGGGCTTTACCAAAGCTTCCTGCGCAACCTTCACTAAACTCTCATAAATACGTCAGCGTATCAGGCAGCTCGCTATGAGCAGGGGCAAGGGTGAACTTGCACTTACTGGAAATTTCGAAATTACCTTTTCGAAATGCCGCTATCCTGAAAAATCTTCCTAGGACAAACACGGAGGAGATAAGCGACTGCATGAGACAAAGCTTTTCTCACTTCGCTTGAGCAATGAGTATACACCAGACGGGGCTCTGAGCAACCTGGTCTAGTGGAAGGTGTGTCCTGTCCTGGCAGAGGAGCTGGGACTAGGTGATGTTTAAGGTCCCTTCCAACCCACATCATTCTATGATTCTATGCACTAACAATTCACTGCGGCGATCTGCGCTCGCCTCTGGCATCCTGCATCACCTTTCGAGGGCAGAACTCACACACCCCTCCCGCCCCCGGACGGAGGGGAATGCCTCCTCCTCCTCCCCAGCGCAGGGGCTGCTCCTTCGGACCGGCTGGGGCGATGCTCCATCCACGGCCCGAGGGACGCGCCCTCCCCGGCCGCGGCCGCCCAAGGGCGAGGCCGCTGCCCCGGCACGGCCTTCGGGACACCGCTCCCTGGGCTCGCTCCTCCCTCCCGGCTGCTCCGCCTTCCCCGACCCGCGAACCGTGGGGCTCACCCACTTTCCACGAGGAAGTGGCTCTTCGGTGGGGTAGGAGGAGGAGGGAACTGCCGGCCAACGGGAGAGCAGGCGGGGCAGGGAGGTGCGGAGGGAAGCGCGGAAGCGAGGCCCGAGGAGCGGCGCTCTGGACGCCGCCGCGCCCGCGGAGTGCGAGCATGAGCGGCGGGGATGGCGGCGGGGGCCGGGTGGGTGCCCTCAGCTACGGACTCCCCTCCATCCCCTCCAGCAAACTCCCGGACTTGCGTTTTATCAGCCGGGGCGCTTACGGGACCGTGTCCGCCGCCCGCCACGCCGACTGGAGGGTCCCGGTGGCCCTGAAATGCCTGCAGGGTCCGCTGCTAGACAGGTAACGGGGGCGGGGGGCGGCCGGCATGGGCAGCGCCGGGGCACGGGCCGGGCCGGGCCGGGCCGCCTTCCCCCGCACCAGCGCCCAGAAAGGGGCGAGGGGCCGGTGGGAGATGCCGGCGTGGGTTTCTGAGGTCTGTGGATCAGATCCTGCTGTTTCGGGAGGCACTCTTGCTTTCATCCCACGGGAAAAGGGCATCCCACAAGGATGATTCAGCTTGGGCCAGGAGAAAGCACGGGCCTGTCCCGGAGCTTCCTCTCTTTCGATTATTGTGAAGGGGTGGTTTCGGTCTCGGTCTCTAGAAACACTAAATTGTTTCTTTTGGAGTTTTTGTTGGGGTTTTTTTTGGTTTTTTTTTTTTTTTTTTTCTTCTGCACTGTGCACCTTGAGCCCTCATCAAGGTGAGATTGACAGAGTTTGGTTTCTTGCTGAGTCTGTTGGTTGCTAACCATTTTGCCGAGGTATCAGCAGGATATTAAAGTACCGTGATTACTATAGATTTGGTGTTTACATAGAGAGAGGAATACAGGGAGTATACGGTTGTGTCCACTAGAGATTGCTTCTAGAAGATGCTTCTCTGGGACAACACAAAATTATTCTTTTTCCCCAGATCTCAGAGTACTGAGAGAAGCTGATTTAAAATAATAGCCTTGTAGGCTCCCCTGTAAAATGCTATTTTCCGTGTATTGAGTTCCCGGTTTTCCAGGTACTCCAGTGGCAGCATATTTATTACAGGAGCTGTCACTCCATGTAAGGGGGCAGCAAGTTGTGTTTTTTCATTCATCTCTGTCCTATTCAATCCCCACCGTTTCAATTTGTTAATGCATCAATGCAAATTTGCCTCTTCTTAAGCTGTCTGGAGCTTACCTGACTGTAAACCTGCCTCTCAGTCTTATCTTGCTTTGTACAGGCTTTTGCCTCAGGTTTCTTTGATCTAGTATTAGGCCTTCAAGGTAGGATAACTTCACTCAGAAAGGTTTCTAGTCTTGTGACTCAATATACTTGAATATAAGACAAGTTGTTTTAAGCTCTTTCACCTCATATTGCCCAGGTTTGTGTATACACAAGCTTTATCTCTGAAATCTTGCCAGAAATGGAATCTCAGTTATGTGGTGTTTTCTGATAAGTCAGGGGAGGAGGAGGGATGGACAGGTGTTGTGTTGTTTTTATTTGTTCGGTTGTTGTTTTGGTTTTTTTACTGATTGATTGTTTGGTTTGGTTTTTGTTTTTTGGGGATTTTTTTAAATGTCTGCTTAAATCTCAGCTAATTGGAAATACAGCACTTATCCTCAGAACACCGTTGGGAGAAACCACCAAGGCTATTTTTAGCCTTGCAAGAATTTGGATTAGTGGGACATCTAACTTGTGAAATTATGATTTAAAAGGCAAGTGAGGTAATCAAAATAATTCAGTCACCTACCATATGCCATGCAAACCCCAGAAATGCTATCAGAAGACTGAAAGCTGTAAAAAAATCCATTCTACCCGAGTCTCAGCAGCAAGTGTTTTGTTGGTTGCACAGTAGGCAATATAAAATGCCAAACTGTAAGTGTTGTCAGGAAAAGGGGTGAGTTCATGGTGCCATTAATTCCCCAAGTGGGAAGTGTGTGCTGTGCCTTCCAGAATATGATGTGTGAGCAGCCAAAGAGCAAAGCCAGCTGGGAAGCCCTTGTGGGAATGTGCTCATTTTGACATTACTCAGTGCCCTTCTGGCATGGAGCAGACCAAGGTGAAGTGACCGACAGACAGGAATAGACTTCAGTATGTTGCAATCTGTTTCCTGGGCCACCGCTGAATCCCATGCTAATGTGCCTTACTGTCTGGGAAAACCCCAAACTTCCTCAAACCTGGTCATTTCTGGAGAGAGGGAGGAAGTTGTAGAGGTGTGTCTTCCATCCCATGCTTGTCTCAAAGGCTGTTTTTTACTTCTGTCATTTCCTAGAGTTTCCTATAAGTCTTTTTCCATCACACCAATAAAAGGACCTTAATTTCATATCCATCTAAATTCAAAATTTCCTGTTGCTAAGAGCTGCAGGCTTTAGCTCACAAGGCTTCCTCTTTTACCCATACATCCTGACAGCCTTTGTGAGTGCTAAAGCCACCTTGGTGGATCAAGAGTGCCCTGAGTGCTTTAGGGTGTGCTCTGAGCTCGATGTGCACAAGCCAGCTCTCACCCCAGGGCTGTGCTGTGCACATAACAGTACTGTGCTCTGCAAATTGTGGTGGGCATAGCCCTGGCCCCAGTACAGCCCTATTGCTTCTGAGCCAGACTGGCTTACATCTGAAGCATCAATCTTAAATGTGCAGTAAATGTCCTGTATTTCAATATCCTAGTCATGTACTTGTATCTGTACCGCTCTTCACTAGTATAAGATCTAAATGCTTTTTTCACTGAATTATGCTTCATGGTCTAACTATCCTCCTTAACAAACCTATTTTTTCAAGACTGTTTGAGATATAAAGCATACCAAATAGCTTCTATTTTTAGGGATGGAATCGTACTCAAATAAAACTTGATCTTCTCAAATCCACATGCTGCAAGGTCTGAATTTGTAAATGTGCATCAAACCCATATTTATGAGGAGTTTCGAAGAGTGGAGCCACACAGTCAAATTCAGGCATCCAAACATCATGAGGCTGGTCTGTTCCTGCTTCCTGTGCACATAGGAGATATTTTGTCCAGAGAGTAATTCAAAGCAGGAACAGTTTATGGGAAAACAAAGCTTAGTTAATTGTTCCTTTTCCTTCAGAAAGGAATTTCCTTTCCTTCAGAAGTCAAAAGTGCATTCCTTTAGTCCCTATTATTTTAGTGTACATCAGAGTCCACTACATTTAAATGGTGGTAGAATCATGTGCATTAAAATCTCCACTCTCTAGGAGACAAATATGGGGCCTGAGTGAAAACTCAGGATTTGAAGGTGTTCAGTAAAGTGGGAGAAATGCAGCTGGTTGTTACCATTATGGTTACCAGGAATGATGGAAGGTGGAAGTTCTGAATGTATCCTTATTTACTGGAAACATGGATGAAATGTGTGATGGAAATATATTTGTGTGGTACAACAAAACCAGGGAAACTGTCTTGTCTTTGCATTTGCAGATTCTGATTTGTCTTACACTGTCTTGGTCTCAGAACAGCATGGTAGAAATCAAATGGTGAAAAGGTGGTGGTACTACATACAGGGATATAATTGACAGAGACTATAGTGACCCCAGCATTTGCCTTGAGTTTCCCAGTACTGGTGTGGTAATGTGTTTTATTTGTTTGCTTGTTTTCTTTAAGCGATAGAAACCACCTTCTAAAAGAAGCAGAGATATTACACAAAGCCAGGTTTAGTTACATTCTGCCAATTTTGGGGATTTGCAACGAGCCTGAATTTCTGGGGATAGTAACAGAATACATGACCAATGGGTCATTAAACCAGCTATTGCACGGGGTAAGTGTACTTACAGTCTTTAAGTATGATACCTGGCTGCTCCAAGTAGATTGCAATTTCTATACTTATTTCATATAGTAAAGTATTTTATTTATTGTGTTTCACTCTAGAAGACAGTCATTATCCCTAGTAGGTTTTGGTGCTAAGATAGAACTGTATCTCAAAAAGACAACTAAAACTCAGCTGACTTAAGTTTTGCTAAACTTTTTCTTTAATGTTGTGACATAGGACAAGCTTTATGTTGAATTACTACATACAGTCACTTTAAAAATCTCAGTTGTTCTCTAATTAGATTCTGAAATAGTTACACTTGCTTCAGTCTGGGTTTCTGAATTACTGCCAGTACAAATATTGATTATTTTAATGAGTTTGAGTATTTAAAAAATAAACCTGAAAGTTTTGACTTCAGTTTATAGAAGCCAAATATTGCTAATATAAACAGGTATGAATATTTCTACCAGATCATATTCTCTGAGTAACTTCTCCTGCACTGAACTCTCAGTTATTCCTGTTAGCTTGGCCTGAACTGTGTTGCTACTGCAAAGCTACTGCAGTTGTGTCTCAACAGCACTAAAGTCTCTTCTCCACCTTTAATCAATACACATTTGGTGCCTTAGAGAGCTCAGCTGTGTGTTTTTTATAAAGGCATTAGTGTCAATATAACTTTTAAGATTTCATTTGAATTTTACTGCATTTTTCTTGCCATATTATTATTTGTAATGGTAGTATTTTATGCATACTTTCAATACAGTTTTTTTTGTTCCCCAATGTCAGTTGAAAATATGATTTTTGCTATGCTTCCTGTAGAACTCATAAATTGTGAGGTGCAAGTTTCATGCAGAAGTTCATCTGTAATTCATATTTCTATGTGAATGAGTAATGTAGTAAATGTTCACCATCATGTATGGCAGTCATGAACTACTATGTGAATGCTAGAGAATGGAAATACAGCACTGCATAATTTTTTCAATGTTTCTTTTAACAGCTAAGTTTAAATTAGTCTTAATGCTTTGTTACAATTTTTAAGGAGTTTGTATAATGCTCGTTTTAAAAGATTAATGTGTGCCCAAGTCACTTTCTTCTTCTTATACAATTAGTCTTTGTCTTTGCTGTTAGATCAGAACAGAGGATTATATTCTGGTTTTGTGGTTTTATCTTGGCAGAAAGATGTGTATCCTGACATTCCCTGGTGCCTGAGATTCCGCATTCTTTATGAAATTGCTTTGGGAGTAAACTATTTGCACAACATGAATCCTCCATTGCTGCACCATGACTTAAAAACCCAGAACATTTTGCTGGATGATGAGTTTCATGTCAAGGTAGGGTTATTTAATTCTTATGTTCTTCAGCATTCCAGAATGAGTGAAAGAGTTTTCATTATTGTAGAGGAGGAAGGGTGAAGTTGTGGCCATACAGAAAGGATGTAATTGTGTGGTAGATTTTTTCTTCTAACCTTGCAGACAGAACTTTGGAGTTTTTCTTTTGGAAACTCTGTATTACTCAGTTGTGGATTTTATCTAAGACCAGAAAGATAGAATTTGGGCTGTTTCTGCTATAGCAGTAGCTGATATTCAATAGAGGTGACACTCTTGTTTGTCAGCCTTCCTAGCCACATCTGGCCCTTCCTGAGAAGAAAATAGAAAACGTCCCTGCCTGAGATGCTCTGACAAGTTACTTCTGATAGGCAGTAGGTCAAATTCAAATGTTAATGCTCCAGTTGATACTTATACAATCTGTTCTGTTGGTGTAGTGTAAGAACATGTAAAACAGGACTGCAAAATCTTACTGTGTTGGAAGGTAACTTTTGTGAAGTTCCTTAGAACAAGAACGCATACATGCAGAAGTATCAGTAGTTCAAAACTTTATTTCTGCCTTTTAAAATATCACTACCCTGATATGAAAAAGAGACTGAAAGTACTTACGACAAAATGTTTAGGTGCTTCCATAATTGCCAGAGTTGAGTTTGTTGTTTCTTGTTTTTTTTAAAAGATATGGTTTTATAATTAATAGAATATATTACTCAGGTAAATGGAAGTAAGAGATATTTTGCACTGAATTTATGCTTGAAAAGTGAATGTTTCAGTTGTTACTGTAAGTTGAGTCTCTTTATGAATCCTTTGAGCAAAGATTTGCTGCTGGTTTCTTCTTTCTCCATAAAAATTCTCCTTGGCAGCCAGGTGCCTCACACGGCTTTGTCTCTGCCCATATGCTCAGCAGGTTATACTTCCTCCCACGGAATTGTGCTGGTATTGCCGTCTCTTGAACTTCCTGATAAACCTGATCAGGGAACTAGTCCAAGTTATTTTTTATCTCCTCACTTTTTAATCCATAACAGCTTTGGTGTGGCCTGATGCTCTGCCTGATCATATCTGAACAGTTTCTTCGCTGAGGCAATTGAAGGGAAGAGGCTAACTCTTGTGTACCTGCCCTGCCTCCTGTAAGGAGTGTCCTTAGGGTTTTAAGTGAAGCAAGATTCTCTAAATTTGTACAGCTAACAGGAAATGCAAAGAGGGTTATAATGCATGCCAAATAGAAGAGATGCTGCATATGTATAAAAGTAACACCATTCACAGAGTGCTTCTGACTGTCCCTGATCTACTGAATGAGCAAGAGTTAAGACCAGTTACAGTGAGGAAGGCTTGATGAGAGTGAGTTGTAGTGAAGAAAGGTTACTGTTCATGTTGGATTTTGATGTATGCTCTTCAGAAAACTTGTTTCTGTTATCTTATTGCCACAGTGCTTGCACAGGCATCTTTGTTGAAAATGTTTTTGATATTATGCAGATGTTGGATAAGTGCAGAGCCGGTAGCTGGCTGCTTATCTCTCATATATGTCAGACACTGTAGCTCAGCCAGCAGGTGCATTCTGCTAAATGTTTCTCTCCTTATCCGTAATCTAATCTGACATCTGGCACCCTGTCTCCTGGATGTCTGAGGAAGTAAACTGAAGTCAGTTACTTCTTCCTAGAGATGCACTGTGGCCTGTAGAAAGGAGCAAGGCCCCAGAGTGCACAGTAAAGAAAATACTCAGCAAGTTTTGCAGCACAGAATTTCAGAATATCAATTTTATTAATTCAGGATTAATATGTCATAGTTATGGGAGTGAGGTGAAGTGCCTTAAAATCTTTCTGTGGAGAGGAGCTGCCTTGAGATATTGGCAAGCCATGTTATGTACAACTATCATGATTTGTACTAAACCTGTGCTTTCTTCACAACCAGGGAGCTACAAGGAATCAATGATTTTTTGTTTGCTTTTTTTAACGCAAGGAAGTGATTTTGATCATATGGTACAGCTGTCTACTGAAGATTCCTCAGCCATAGTGACATGAGTCCTTCCTTAAAAGAACAGGATAGGGCAGTGTTATAGGGATGGCATGAGTCATGAGCTGAGAATGCTTTATGGACGGGAGTTGATGTTTTCTGTTGCTAGGAGAACCACATACTTTTTGTGTGTCAGGTTAAGTGCTTTGGGTGACCCCTTCTGGGCATATTTCAGGAATTTCTAACAACTGGCAGCAGATAAATCCAGTTTTTCTTCTCAGAACAACTGATTTGACCTTTCCAGATTGCAGATTTTGGCATGGCCAAATGGCGTGTCATATCCATGTCGCAATCGCGAAGTGAGTCCTCCTTGCCAGAAGGAGGGACAATTATCTACATGCCACCTGAAGATTACAACCCCAGTCAGAAAACCCGGGCAAGTGTGAAACATGACATCTACAGGTAACTCATGTTGTTCTCTAGTGGGGATTGAAATCTGAACTCAGATTTGATTCACTGATCTTAGATTTTAACATGTTCTCAGCAATTTTATTATTTTCAATGATACTATCATAGCTATATAGGCGAAATGAATTGGGAAATAAAGAATTGGGTAATAGTTGTATTTAGTGACTCATTTCTTTTGTGCTGTGACAAGTGTAATGTTCCAAAATTAAACAGAGACTACAGAAATAGGCAGGGGAGACTGGTTTTTGTAAATGAGCACACACATACAGACAGTGTAGGGAAAGAAGAAAGCCATTCATACCGTTAACTCAATGCACATACTCCTGTAAATAGTGTAATCAAATAACATAATTTGCAGAATGTACTTGGGGGAAAGAAGAAAATGTATTTTTGGAAAGGAGGTAGACAAAAACAGGATAGTAGGATTGGAGAAAGTAGTTACAGTAATCTCTTTAAGGAATAATTTACTTTAGGAAACTTCTGGTAGTTTTGTGTTGGGCAATCCTGAATACAAGTAGTAGAATAGTAAATAGAGTGCTGGTGACCTATATAATAAAAGGAAATCTCTGTTGAAGATATTAGAGTCACAATTGACTGGTCTGAAAAGGTTTGGAGAATTCAGAGATTACTTGAAGGATTTTGGGAGTAATTGTCATGTGTAAGGGCAGATTGAGGAGGCATGAACTGGCCAGTCACTGTGACAAAGTCCATCATTCTTGTGCATCTGCTACCTTTACCTTCACTCATCTCTGACATGGCTGTATCTTGGTGAGAGATGACTCAGTCTCAGGGGGTCCTATGGACTTGCAAGGAAACCACTACTTCCCTTAGTTATCCCTTAAGAAGCACATGAAGTTCCTTGACATTCCTGTCCAATGAATACAGATGACAACGTACCTGCTTTCCTTACCCTTCTCCCATGAGAAGATACGGATAAGGAAAACATTGAAAAGAAATAAAGGTGTATTAAGGGGAAAGAAAGGGTGACTGGGAGCTTAATGAATGGGTAGAAATGAAGATGACAAATGTTTCTTAGAAAGAAAATAATGTTTTCAGACGAATAATAACCAAATAGGAGAAAATATGAGAACACATCAGTAGAAGAGGGTAGAAAACAGTTAATTAGGAAGGAAAGAGATTATGTGAGAAGACAGAAGAGAAACTGAGGCAACGTTGGAAAGACAGATATTCAAGGCAGGAAGAGATGAAGGTGCAGAGACAGTGAAGGACCACCAAAAGGCCACACAGGAGGTTCTGTGCTCACGATCGGAAGGAGATGCTACAAAGCAGAAATAAGAAAGGAAAACAGAAATAGTGTGAAGAGGAATGCTGCAGTATTGTAGAACTGAAAAAATAATCTTTAACTGTAGAGAGATTCCAAACTGAATGAAAGATATTATTAAATATGTGGATATTTTCTGGCTGTCTAATTAATTGATCACATCTAAGTGTTGTTGAGATATTGAAGCTAGTTTGTGAGGACCTTTCTTAAAGAAACAAATTGTTTAAACAACAGTCAGACAGCTTAACTTCTACAAAAGGGATGATTTGCTTTGCCAAAAAAAATCAACCTGTATGGATTTACAGTCAGGAATACATCAAAAGCAGTCTTTGTAACAGGGAGGACTGCTTTTATTAAAAGCTACATGAGTAAATTTTATTGTTGAAGAATATTAAAATGCAAACAGAATAAATAGTTAGGAAAACTCAATTTATATGATTTGATTTTAAGCATTGTTTATTTTTTTCTTACTTCATTTTTTTTGAATTCTTATTTGGTAGCTGTTGGATGGTACAGTGCTCTAAGGCAGTTAAATGTAACCTGTATGCAAAATCTGGTACTTCTTAGTGATGTAGGAAGGAAGCTCAGTACATTCATACCAAGGGTGGGGACCGAGTCTTAACAGCAATTGATCATGGTGATTATTTTCTGGAATGACACTGTCACAATGCTTATAAAGACTTGGACTGAAAACATGGAAATACACACTTGTCAACACCTTGCATGTATTCTGAAGTTATGGAAGCATGGAAGTTTTCGCCTGGATTTTCTTTTCTAAATCCAAAACTGGATACTTGAATACAGTGCTGTGATTAATATTAGGACCTTTTCATGGAATAGAGCTTGATTCAGATATGGTAGAGTATGTGAGGAAACATTGGAGAGAAGGACTGAGAATTCAATGCTGCTTTTAAGTAAAATCAGCTAACCTTATTTACAGTACAAAGTTGTTTAAAGTTACCTTTTTCTAGTATATCCTGATGGCTGAAGAGAGTGACTAGTTTACTAAAGATGGGGTAAGTTTGTACTTGCTTAACCACTTGCCATTCATGTTGGTGTGAATGGAAAGGAAGGTCACTGGTTTGAGCAAGCACATGTGTTCAGTCTCTTGGCATTAGTTCAGTGTAGTCTTCCCAAGAGTCTGTTTTGGAAAGTGAATGTTGTGTGTGACATCTCTCTGTATGGAGAAGATTGCAAATGCTGGAAGCGTGTGTGGGGAGGGAGGAAGCTGGAGTGGGCATCCCACCTGCCAGTTTGTATCTTACCTGTCTCTGTGAGACTGTGTTGGGATGGAGCTGTGGGTCAAAGCCATGCTCCCTGCTAATGCCCAGCTTCCCTTGGGAATGTCAGGGAGTGTCAGTCCTTGCTGGGAAGATGCCAGAGTATTACAGTTAGGACAGTTGGCTCTCTGGGTTCACTTTAATCTGCATGCTGAGATTTAAACTCTATGTACGTAATTCACAACATACTAGCAAGAGCCAAGTTGATACAGATTTGGAATAGGAGTTTATATGCCATGGATCTTGTCTGTACTTAATAGTAATAACTAGTTCTGGATGAAGTCACCTACTAGTTTTCATATATTCATGTCATCATTTTAGTTAGCTATAGTCAGTCCCATGTGTTCTTGCAGGACCATTTTACCAAAATGTTTTAAATAAAATGTAAAGCTGAGCATATTGTGTTGTTAAGTGCTGGTAGTCTAAAATAACATCTTCTGTACTTTTTATATGTAAACAGTTATGCAGTTATCATGTGGGAAGTAATGTCAAGGAAACAGCCATTTGAAGGTAAGGGCATGTCTTCCTTTAATTTAATCTTCCTGCCTTACCTAGAGGTTAAAAATTAAACCTGGGGACTTAATTTTAGGGTTTACTTTCTAATAATTCAACTTTTAAGTTTTTTGAAGAACACTTTGAAATATTTTTCAAATTAGACTATTTTTTTAGTATATTTTCTTTTTTAATTACAGTGTTGCTTCATAAATTGAGAATACCTTTTCATTAATTAAGAAATGTAACCTTATTTTGATGAACTATAAATTCTATGTCTGCAAACTGAATTACTCATCCTATATAATAAGCTCTTTATATTGCATGTATTTCTAATGACTTCACAATGTCTGTTTTGACAGAAGTTATAAACCCCTTGCAGATAATGTACAGCGTGTCACAAGGACAGCGACTCGACTTGAGTGCAGGAAGTCTATCAATGGATATTCCTCATCGAGGGCTAATCATAAGACTGATGGAAAGTGGATGGGCACAAAACCCAGATGAAAGGCCATCATTCTTAAGTGAGTTTACCTTGCCAGATTTCTGTTGAACATGGTACTTGCACAGCAGGGTTATAGATGTGAAAGGGAAATGTTAAAGATGTCAGGAGATCTATGTGCTTCGTCTTGTTGGTTATGATACGGTGCTTGCTGCTTTCTTCATGTCTGTAAACAAACTTTTATGAATGGAATTATGTGTGTGCCATGCAACCAGGGTGGTTGTTGAAGTCTTGTGCATTTTACTTGTACCTTTCTTAATTTACCTGTATAAAAGCAGCCTGTTTCGTTTAACTACTTGTTAAACTTGGAGGTTTTTCATTATTGTTGAAAATAATTTGGGATTTTTAAGGGGGGATGGGAGAAGGGAAGTATAAAACCAGTTCTGGGGAATTTATGAGCACCAAACCAACACCAACAAACCATTGCACACAAGTTGTAGTGACTTCAACTTGTATTTGCATCTAAGTGTAAATCTTTCACTGATACTTTATCTTTTATTGTTCCATCTCCTTTATCAAGCAAGAACTGTTTTTTTTCCCAAGCAAGGAAATGTATCTAAATACAGTATTTTCTAAAATCAAGAAGAATAGACATGTCATGATATTTCCATATGCATTCTTGTTTTCTTATGCTAATTAACAAAAAAAAATAGCAATTTAAGTGTATGGTCAAACTGAAGGGAAAATTATCTGGGATAAGTACTATGGTGTGAGCTAACTTAGATTCTCTTTTTAGTGCCCCATGTGTAGTAAGATGGTCTTTGAAAAAGAACCATGCATTGCTTTTGCCACTACTTTACTATCATAAAAAGAAAGAAGAAGTTGCAAAACTGTTGCAGAATTAGGGAAGTACAGCTCACTGATGGGGAACTTAAGCAATTACCATGGCATAGGACACAGACATGCTGAGGCCAGTGTCACTTGATTTCACTGATGTGATAGGTCAGTGCTTTGACTATCCCATCATTTCTAGCCCTGCCTCATGCCTTACGCATGTATTCTGGATATTGCTGTGTTGAGTGTGTGTTTGTTTATTTTTCTGGTGTAAATATTTAACACCTCTTCTGGAGTGGGAAGACAGCAACACACTCTGAGGTCTTATGGTGTTTGGTCCCATTCAGCTAATGTGGTTTGTTTGGACTACCATAAAACACAGCAAACTCACCAATCTCTCCACCCCATGAATGCGACACTTGTGGTCCAGCACAGTCCTGGGTCTCTTTTGGTACACACTCATCAGATGGCCACGTCAGGATAGGGTTTCTTTTGGTGGTGTGAACTGGTCTAACAGAAGCAAGCAGCTTCTGTTTTAGCTGCATAAGTGGTTTGATACATGTCAATAGACAAATTATTTTTGTGAATGTAAGAAAGACACTTTAGTACAGTGACAACTTGATTTCCACTTCAAACCATTCACCAAGTACTCTTGCCTTGTTCAGAATGTTTAATAGACCTGGAGCCAGTTCTGCGAACATTTGATGAAATAGCTCTGCTGGAAGCAGTGCTTCTGTTAAAGAGATCAAAGGTAAGTAGCTTTTGTTACAGTCATGAGTTAGTCAAATAAATTGGTAACTTTCACTTGCTGAAAGAAGTGTAATCTCCTTTGTCATTTCTCCTCTCCTCAGTTTGCTTTGTCTAATCTTGTATCTGGTTGAAACACGAGTTTGTACAAGGCTGTCCTCCTGTCTTATAGCAGAAATTTAATACGGGTAAATATTTCTCTTCCAGTTACTATATGAATCAGAAAGTATTTACAAGAGTGGAAAAAAGGCAAATGTGGCACAGATATCTCTAAATATACCTCTGAATCCCGAAAAGGTAAATACTTTATGTGTTGCATTTGGTACGTCAGCATCCTGAGAGATTCAAGGAAGGTTAACTTGGTATGGGGAGTTGTTCTGCACTTTTAAGAAATGGTGTGACACTCGGGGTGATCCTGTGCAGGGCCAGCAGTTGGACTTGATGATCCTTGTGAGTCTCTTTCCAGCCCACATATTCTGTGAGTCTCTGATCCTCTCAAGGAGGAATGCAGCACCCAATGCCTGCCAATAGTGAGAGATTGTCTACTGCTCCCTTACACCTCTATGGAGCTTGCTTGTATAGGGTCATATAGATTTGCATTTATATTTTGATTCTTAATGCTGCTGCTTTTGGTTCTTAATAATATTAAACTTGTATACAAAATTGCTGTCATCTTTGATAATACATAAGTATTGGGATTACATAATTTCTTCTGATTTACCATATTTTATTGTGCTGTGTATTGAGCATTTAGATAGCAAGGAAAACATGGTGATGGGAAGGTTCTCTGTAAAAAATTGCAACTTAATATTTGTTTAATGTGCCTGTTCAACATACACCTGGATTTCTTTCAGCCAACATACTCTAGCTCCATACAGTGTGATGCACTTCCCCTTCGGAGCATCTCTCCAGATACATCAAAATTCAAGTCTGTTCCCCAGTGCAATATCCTCTCATCAGGTGAGTTATTCTTGACTTTGTGTGAATTTAAGTTGCCATTGCAGCTTTACATTCATACTGTGACATTGCATTTGTGTAGTAGAAAGTTGGGTCTCTCTATGTCAGGAAAAAATGTCTTTTGTAAACTTTGTGCTCTGTGTAAAAAACGAGAGTTTTTAAACTCTGATTTTCTGTTCCTATCACCTAAGAAATCTCTACAGCTCACAGGTTCAGTTTTCCTACTCAGAGTTGTGAGTGCAGAGCTAACATTTTCTTGTCCCTTCAGACTCTTGGCAGTTTAGTTAACTGTTTTTTTCTTTTTTAATTTGTGAATACTTCTGAATATAAATAAGACTACACATTTTAAGGCATTCTAGAAGCTGAGTAAACTCAAAGTTTCCAGTGCGAATTTCTAGATAATTTTTAATTCAGTAAGTAAAAATGTCTTCAATAGATTGCTTCGCAAAAGTATCTGCACAGACCTTTTGTAGCTGTCCCCTTTTATGAATAAAAGTTGGCAAAATTCCCAGAGAAAACTCAGTTTTGAGGTTTTGCTGACATCAGAAGCTAGAAAAATATGATGGAACCCAGGTGGAACAGCAATACATTGTGAAACTAAAAGTTCATTTAAGTTTCTTCACTTGACAGAATGTAAACATGTTTCAAAAGAATGGAGTGTCCTCTGGCATTGCAGGGACCAGGAGTATGAAAGCAGACAAGACTGTTGACTTCACTGCTGTAAAATAAGGACATCAAAAAGTGTTCTGAGGTGCTGCAAAACCAGGGATACTCTGATAGAGGTAGGAGAGCACAGGTAGTTCCTGTTTCAGCTCTTGTTTGAACACATACACAATTTTGAACTTCTACTCAGTGTGCCAGAAAGGTAAAATACAGGAGGAATTTGGGTAAATAAATTACGGGAGGCTTAAGGACTTTGAATTACTGGGGAAAATGGCAGAAAGCAAGTGCAGGGTACTTTGGCTATACCTCAACTGAAACATTTATCTATGCAGCATAAAAATTTCAGAGATGAAGAATACCTTGTATTTACCTAGCTTAGTAAGTATGTTGTGATGAATTTTAGAACATGGAATATTAGTTTGAACATGATCACGGACTGTAAGTATAATCATATAAGATAATGATAAATATCAGCCTTTCTTACTGCTGGTTCCTGTTACAAATTGTTGTGTCTGCCTGTGGAGGGCATCAATGGAAATTTGTTGGTACAGTTGATCTGATTGGTCAGCTGGTGATAGTTTTATAGAGTCATTGCTTAGACTTTATTGTGTTTATGTATAGATACTCTAGAGCTTGTGAAAAGCAAAACCCTACTGTAGAAGTGTTTGCTATTACTTTGCCAATGGTTGCATCAGGTAGTGAGGTAGTGGGAAGCAGGACTGACATTCCTCTTGCTTTTCAAACTCAGATTCAATTGTTTAAGGTGAAAATTCTATTCCAGGTAGCTGTTAGCAAGAGAAAAATTTTTTGGCATGGCACCAGGGCAGAAGTTAATGACTACAGAGTCTGGCTGAGTTAATGACTATAGATTCTTGTTTTTTCCATCAGTACAATCAGAATATTTTTTCAGAAGATTGCTTCTTCAGAGTTAAGACTTGTCTTCTACTCTTTAGCCTTTCTTTTCATCTTTACTTTTTTTTTACCTTCCCTAGTGCTTGGGTATTTCTTCAAAAAGCTCTTTTCTCTCTTCCCACTTCATTTCTGGTACAGAGTAATCCTTTAATATATTTTTAAGTATAGCTAGATGAACAGGATGCACTCTTTTGAAATCCCTTTGGAAAATAAACTTCTTTATTCTCGTAGTATCCTAGCTAGTCCTCCTAGTGCATGTTCTAATTTAAGTCATTGAACTAAGGCTATGTAGTACTATGAGACACATAACAATCTTTTTTTGTCTACAAAATCCCCCTTACCTAGTATACCTTAGAATTCCATTTTTCTGTTCTCACAAGGTCCTTCATTACAGAATAATATACTTAGGGGTTTTTTTTATTCCTCATCTCACTTCTAATCATTAGCCCCAGCTTGAAACAGAAAATCTAAATCTAATATTTTTTGTTCTTTTTCTGTTTCTCATACTCCAGTCTTCAGGGTTACCTAGGTTCTTTTTGAGTAACTTGAGTCAATCTGGTTTTCTTCTGAATAACATCTAAATAACTCTCATTAGCATTTTTTTTGATGGAACTGGGGTTGTTTAGCCTAGAGAAAAGGAGACTCAGAGAGAAAATTCTGCTCCTTTGCTCTCTGCAACTACCTGAGAGGAGACTGTGGCCCAATGGGGGCCTTTTAACTGACAAGCAATAGCAGCAAGCAGCAGGATGAGAGGAAATGGCCCTGAGTTGTGCCAGAAGAGGTTTAGATTGGATATTAGGGGAAAAAATCTTCATGGAAAGAGTTCTCAAGCATTGGAACAGGCTGTCTAGGGTAGTGATTGAGCCACCAGCCTTGGAGGATTACAAGACGTGTAGATGTGGCACTTCAGGATGTGGGGCAGTGGTGGATTTGGCAGACTTGATGATTTTGAGGGTCTTTCAAATGGAAAAAAGTGTGTGATTTTATTATTTTTTTTTTATGATGCGGTCACTGGTCAAGGTCATTCTCTCATACCAGTACAATTCCAGTCGTTTTGTCTTTATGTTATGAAATTAAATATGTGCCTAAAAATCTATAGCAATCAATCCCAGCACAGCTGCTTGCAATAGTTTCCTGAAATGATCTTTCACTCACAGTGGTTGTCTCCTCTTTTCATGCAGTAGATAATATCTGCTGCTTCACAGTTCATAGCTCTGCCCAACTTTCTCTCTTGTCCATGAAATAAAATACTAGTTACTAGGAGTTCTAGTCCACCATTTTAAAATACCGAGTATGGAGTTTATTCCACATTTTCCTATTCCTGCTCTGTGTACTTACAGACATATTCTTCTACAGGTCAAGAATGAGCTGGGAATACACCTTCAGATTTCCCCATTGGACAGGTAATCTCGAGTTGTCCATGGGGCTACCTCATTGTGTCTTTAGATGCTCATCTGAATTCTTGCATCTCTGGTTCTTAGTTAACATCTTAGTTATTGTCTTTATCAAGTGACACAGTGAAAGTCTAATCAAAGCTATTTGCAGAGTTAGGCACATGTCCTGTAGTTCGTTTCTCATCAGCTATTTGTCATCTCTTCCTTGTGTCATTCCTACTGCTGCTGTCATATCTGTCATCCTTTTCTACTATAAAAAAATCCTAAAACTAGAAACTGTTAAAATTCCCACTTGATAGAAATTCTTTTTACTTTGCTTTGCAAAAGTTTACCTGAAGCTTCATGTAGTCATATCCTGTTTTGGACTACAAAAAGCTTCCATTGGCCTCTTACTGAATGTTAACTTCTCCCACTGCTCTTCATGTCCTTTTCCCCCACCTTTATTTTAATATTTTCACCTTTGTTACACAGCAAAACTTCATCAAAATAAGTGAATCTGCTATTCCTGCTGACTTCTAGTTACCCCTCCAAATACGCAAAGGATTTATTTTGTTCTTCTAGTCCCTACAAAAATTTTCTGTCAGACAGAGCTTTCTTGTTAAAGTTCACATCTACCAGATCTATACTGCCAATATTTCTTTGCAATAAAACAGGACCCCAAACCATAGTGAGACCTTGATAAAATATAAGGGACATAAATGTACTCAGAATTTGAGTATAAGGACTAATTTGTTGTATGTAATGTAAAAATAGTTGGTTTATTACTTCTTTTGTGAAATTTCTGTAAATAATCTCTGATAGGTGTATTTTATTTGAGCACAGAAGTAATACAGTTTGTTCTTTTCCTTCTCCTTTTTTTTTTTTTTGGTCTCAGATGGAAATTCTGGGTGTCTACACTCTCTCAGCAGCCATAGCTTGGATGGAAATCTGTCTGTAACTCAGAGTGCCAAACCCCTTGTGCATCCATACAGCACTGTTCCCTCCTCTGACAAGAGCATTTCAGATGCCTCAAGTTCTCCATCCTGTGTACTGCAGTCACCGCCAATTCCTTCAGGTACAGCAAACACTGATTCCAGGACCCACAATAAGTGTTTTAACAATGAATGTATGTCTGTATGAAACGAGAAACTGGAACTGTTACTCACCTGCAAAATGAAAACAAAACATCTGCAAAATAGGAATGCAAAATTGAGTAATCCTATCCTTGTAGAGTTATATTACAAAATAAGAAAAACAATGTAAAACGTGACCAAGTACAGGTACCTGTAGCTATTAGATTTTTCTCCGTTCTTAATCAGATTCCTGCTGCCATGGGTCTTCTTTATCCCATTCGCTTTGCTCATATTATTTCTCCTATCTCCTACTGCTGTAGCAGTGCTACAGTCCAGCAGAACTGGAGAAAAACTTAGCTCAAACTTAGTCACCTTGTTGCCTGTCCCTTCTCACTTTTTAGGCTTTCCAGTCTTCCATTTAGTAATGGTGGGGCTGAGAGAAGCAGCAACTGTGTCAGCATTTCACCTGTAATGATCCTCTGTGTTAGCTGAGACCCCACTACATTATAATCTTATGCGTCAAATAACTGTTAAAAAGTTAACACAAAAGTTAACAAAAAGAAACTTCAATGGTAAATTATTCAGAAATATTTTTTTTGAGGGGCCACAAAGCAACATGCAACTTCATAAAGATCTGTTGCATCATCCCTCTTCTGGAAATATGAGAATCAACACCTTTTCACTGTGTAAAACCTCATCTTGAGAAAAATACCAGGAAACTACAGGGATGTTTTCATAATCTTCAATTAAAATCCCCCTGGAAAGTGAAATTACCACCTGTCCCTTTTTAGTACCAGGTTGGGCTGAACACTGGAACAGGTTGCCCATGGAGGCTGCAGAAGTGCCATCACTTGGAGATGCTCAAAATTCAGCTGGACAAGGCCCTGAGCAACCTGAGTTATCCTTGAAGTTGGCCCAGCTTTGACCTTTTGAGGCCATTGCATCAGATGACCTCCTTGAGGGTCCCTTCCAACCTAAATAATTCTGTGATTCAGATAGAGCAAATACTCTAACCACCAAATTTGTCAAATTAGAACATTTTAACAGTTTTTTTTTCTGTTTGTTCTTTGTTCTGTGGCAATATTTGTTGACAGACAGTTACAATCCCTTCCTTTTTTCTAATCCTTTCCAATCTCAGATTTTATGTTGGAAACCGTACAACAGAATGTAGCTCATCAGTGGATCCAAAGTAAAAGAGAAGAAATTATTGATCAGATGACTGAAGCATGTTTGAATCAATCACTGGATGCTCTTCTATCAAGATTTTTACTCATGAAAGAAGATTATGAACTTATTAGCACCAAACCTACAAGGACATCAAAAGTACGACAACTGCTTGATACTTCAGACAGCCAAGGAGAGGAATTTGCCAGAATTATAGTACAGAAGTTGAAAGATAACAAACAGCTTGGACTTCAACCTTATCCAGATATTGTGTCTAATTCTCAAAGACTGCATCTTTAAATTTATTCTTTCTTTATGAAACCATGTGTATATTTCTTCCAACATGATTCTTGTTTCTATATAGTATTTTATATATGTGCATCTTTGTCTTTATTATGCCTTTGTAGAGTCTCAGAAGTGACCCTGAGTTCTTCTAGCCTGCATTTAGTCAATGACCAATTAATAAGTTGGAGTGCAATCATAAATCCAAACACTTGATGGTTGTTGACTCATTTTGTAAAAGTATTTTGTTTATACATGACAAACATTAAAGGTCCACCATTTTACATATTTGCTGTTTATACACATCCTTTCCTTTTATTTCACAGGACTGAGACATCTCAATATGGCATGATTTTTTTTCTCCTTTCATCTGCTCTTTCTCACAGAGGAGGGTAAAAAAAATCTAGGTGCTCTTTTCCAGGGCCGTTCTGCTGTGTGTATAGTAAACTTTCTTCCTTAAGCCATGCTGACGTGCATGCTGGAGAGGAGTGGTAGAGGAAGTTTACATTGTGATTTTACAGGATTTTTTATTGTTTTGTTTTGGTTATTTTTCCCCATTTTGTTGCCAGAGCAAGTGCCTCAGACCACTGCATAAGAAGAATGTTAGTCTAAAGAGGAGCCCAGGGGCAAGGAGGACATTGTGCTTGTCCTCTTTGTTCTGCTCAGAAGTGATACAGTAGAAAGGCTGCAGTTACAGCATTTTACATTGTGTGGTTATAACCACTTCAGCTATTCTTGAAATCATAGTAGGATGAGATCCAGAAAGAACATATGTAAGGGCATCCTCAGGTAATAACTCTTGAACATTTCCTTGGTCATCTGCCTTGCCTTTGTCACCTGCTGTCTCACCACCCCTTACCTTTGTCATTTGCCATAAATACTTCTCGTGTCATGTTGCTAGATCAAACTTTTAGCTCAATTTTATTTTTGGTGTTTAGATAACGAACAGTAGTTGGGTCTGTACAAAGATCAATCGTGCTCTGCCTTGCCATGCCTGAAGTAACGTGCAGGGGTCTCTTCTGCTGTGACCTGCCTTAACCTTCTCCAGATCACATCTCTGCTGCCAGCTTTTTCTGAGGATGGGGACATGTTGAGGCACAGATGGGGCCACCTGAGAGGGAAAGGTAGGTGGTGGTTTTTTCAATTTGTTTCACAAAACCTTAGTGACTTTACCTAGGCAACTTCAAAACTAGTAAAAAAATTACTTGTTTTAGTTTGTCAAAACACAGCACAGGCAGATTATTTTTGCAAGCACTGATAAATAATTACAATTTCTGCTCAGGCTAAAATTTGGGGAAGTCCAAACTCCACATACAAGAATGGTGAAATATACCTAAATTACCATAGAAAAAAGAGCAGATAAATGAAAAATCCTAGGTGATAGCTGTTTCAAAACCTATGGACATATGAGATCTGCCCCATTTCAATGATTCACGTTTCAGTGTGGTCATACTAGTTGCCAACAGCTTACTTTTTTCAGTATCTTTATGATTTTATGAACTGAATCACAAGAATACAATGTATAGTTTATTGGATAGGAGGGGTTTAAAATTGTTTCGAATAATGTAAGTTTTTGACATAAACGGTATTTGCTTTTTATCCTGCTTCTCTCTGGAGGCTGTAAAATTAAAGTTAGATAGCTGAAACCAGAACTATGGTGCCATGAATCTCTGTGCTTTTCCTAGAGCAGACCTAATGATGTCTAGCAGCAAGAGGTCTGAGGAAAGCTGGTGCCAGAACTCTGTGCTTCACTGCACATCACATTTTAAGCCACAATTGTTCATTATTGTTGGTGCTTAAAATAAGATTTGTGTCTTGCAAGGTAGCAAAGTAAGGTTTCTTCAATGTGTGTCCAAAATTCATCGTTAGGAGCTTTCCTGAGGACCCACTGTAAGACAGCTATGTGAGGGAAAAGAGCATCCTGCAGCTTTCAAATTCTCCCTGCTAACTCTTGCCTGTCAGTACAGAACTAACTTGGTTTCCCCTAATTACCATGGTAAATGTGGCCCTATGGAGCCACATTCAGGCATGGTGCTGTTGCAGTGCTGCAGTCACTGTGGACTGCTCCTCTTCATGTGCCATCACCCTGACGTGGCACAGCTGCAGAAAAAGTAGTTTTCTACCCCCAGCTCTGAATATGCCCACGTGTGTAAGGCCATGAACATTCCAGCCAAAGCCCAGCCCTCCAGTGAAACCCTGAGTCCATTCAATATGAAAACTCGGGCCGCTCTCCCTCCTCTTTCCTTGGATCCTGAGCCTCTGTCCATGATGGAGTACAATCAGAGAATAGTTCAGGGAGAAGGGACTGCTAAGGGTCAGCTAGTCCAGCCCTTCTACCGTGGTCAGGGATCTTCAGCTAGATCAGGTTGCTCAGAGACCTGTCCAGTATGACCTTGAATGTTTGCAGGGCATCAGACGCTACCACTCTGGACAACATCAACCCGCCCTCTCCAATGTGCTAGGCACACACAGATTTCCTTGAGTGAAAGAGGGGAAGGGGCAGCCACAGCTGGGGCCTGAGAGATACAGACAAGGACGTAAAGAGAGTGATTTGGGGTTGGCATGGGGGAAGAGAGGTGGAGGTTGTGTGCTTGGCCATGCAGAGTGAAAGGTGTGAGGAGGTGACAGACATGAGAGTCAATATGAGCCACAGTCTGACACTGCTGTTGTTTTACAGTTGTTTAAACAGTATTTTGTACTCACTTCTTCAGTGCAATTCCTAACAGATTTTTCTTTTTCACTCCAAAGGGAAATGCTGCTGATGTTTCAGACTGACAGTAAAAGCTTTTCTGTGAGCTGTAACAGCTCACTGAAAGCCTTTCAAAATGTGCATGTGGAAATGTCTTTTTACATGTACACGGGGAAAATAGAAGCATAGGACTACACATATTATTTTGTGTTTGTTTGCATTAGATTTTGTATGGCATTTTAGCACCTTGTCACTTAGTAGTGGCTGCTCCTTGTGTTCTGCTCCATACCTGAAGTTAACGTGGTTGAAATAATGTTTATTGGTCTGGGAGCTATGTTCTGTCCTGCATCAACTTCATGGTGAAGTAAGTAAAGATCTGATTTTACCAAGATGACACAAATGGTGGCCTTTGTCATTCAGGGTCTTGCAGATAATGGGTAGAGGGTGTTTGGTAGTGTGTTTTCAATCAGGGTTCACTGTGAGTGCATCTGTTGTGGATGAGGACTGTAGGGGCCTGTGCTGGCTGAGGCACAGAGGGCAGGGTTAAGGAACAGGAGGAAGCAGAGGACTTGGCAGGGGCACCACTGAGCTCTTGCTGCAGCTGAGCAATGGTATGAATGAAGAGGGCTCTGGAAATAATTGAAGTAGTCTTGTTTCCAGTGCAGAGTATGAAAAGCCTTCCTGAGCAGTAATGGAAGTATGGGCAAGAAACCAGAAAATGCCACAGGTTCATTCAGGCACGCATGCCTTACTTTGCTGTCCAAGAAGGAAATGTGTGTTTATATGTAACTAAGACACACAGAAGAATTACTGTGAACAGTAAGTAGGTACAGGAGAAGCCTCACTGCAAACATTCTTATCAAATCCTGGAATACTGTAAAAATTAGTAAGAAAAGCTTGTTACAAAGGCAATAACATCCACTTCTTTACATTATCCATCTTGCTTACTTAAAATGCAAGATTAAGTGCAATCTTCCTTGGCAAAGGAACTAGATTTAGTGTTTACAGAATAAATGTTCAAGGAAAATCCTTTTCATGCCCAGTGCATGCTTTATAGTTGCCTAAGGTTGATTTATGTGCTGTTCCTGTAAATCTATGGCAAATGTCCAGTACTGTGTAACCATTAGGGTCAGACCAATAGAAATATGGGAAACATTAATGAAGAAAAGATCCTGTTTCATGTTCCAACATGCAGACTTGAAACAAAGGGCTGAGGCTGGCTCAGGAGCAACATAGATGGACAATATAAAGGAGGTCTGATAGCAGAGTCCCTCAGTAAAACACACAATCGGAAAACCAGTTCGGTGCCCCAAATCAGAAACAGGACAAACTCGAGTTCAAATTTCAGAGTGAAAGTAATTAGGCATTCTTGAAAATATGCATTCTGGGCTTTAGGCTATAATTGGTTTACATTACCCTGGCAGAAGAAAAATAATTTAAGATGACAGAGGCCCTGATTAAGGAACATCGTGCTCAGTCTCTCTGTTTGTCCAACAAGGAAAAACATCCCTGCAAAACATTTCTGTTGCCAAAATGCTTCTTGCTACATTAAAAGTACGTAGCTACAAATTCACAGGCAGCTGGAGTTGTGCAATCTTTTCAGGCATACTTAGAGAGCTCTCATCCTTCATAGATGGAACAGCTTGAAAGTTGTTTATTCAAAGAATTTGTCCTACGCTTGCTTTGAATAGGGTTTTTAAAAAGCGCAGCCATTTCTGTGTAAACATTAACCGTATACCTGTCTCAGTCTATCATAAAAAGCATGTTTATACAAGATGTAACTTACAAATGAAGAAATAGGAGGAGCATTGGCTTACAAAAGAAAGATTTGTGTTGTTTTTATTATTCCTTTTGGTCACCGTGGGTTACAGAATGGAACGTGCAGCATGAATCTCTGCTCCTGCTTGTTTTCTAGTTGGACTGCTCAAGCGTTCTGAAGGGATATCTGTGCTTGGATTCAAATATTTTACTTTCCTGTGTGGATTCGTGGTCAAGTCTGATGAAGTGCTGTTATCTGGTGCCTCAGCTCTAGTGACAAGACTCTTGACCTGCTGGATCAGCTCCTTCCAGATGCCCTTTGTACTTCACGTGAGTACATCGTTCCTCACAGAAAACAAAAATTCCAAGTCAGTGCTCTTGCATTCATTAACTTTTTGCTCTGCCGAGAAGATTTTATTTTCTGGATGTTTACTTGTTTCAGTAGACATTATGCTGTATACCATACTGGCTTTGCTAAAGGACGTCATAGGACAACGTATTATTTCAGAAGACTAAGTGAATACCCTGGGTAAATAATTTCTTTGCTTGTTTTTATCTTAGATTTTTTTACAGCTTTTTGAATTAAAATTAGATCTTAACACCAGATCAGCCTGTTTTGTGTCTCATGTATCATGTCATAAATTATTATTAAAGACACAGATCTATAATTCTGCAGATAAGAAAAACAATTGAGTTGATTAACATTTAACAATGGGTAGATTAAACATAGAAGAAAATTTGGAAAATAAATAAAACAGAAAAATATTCAGTTGTTTGAAATTAAATAATACCTATAATTTTCAGTTAACTACAACTCTTTGCTAGTCTACCCTCTCAGAACACTTTCTGATTTATGCCACCAGATTAAACATTGTGTAGTGTTAGTAAAATTCCCATTGTGGCTTTCTAAATCAGCAAGACGGAATTAGACTGCATTAGTTATTTGTGGTTTCAGGGACACATGGATAAAGGATTCCCCCCTGCCTGGCCAGCTTTCCTTTTGTTTTATTTCTATCACAACTTTCTTAGGAATAGAGAGTAGCAGTTGCCTGATTCTGCCTACTAATGACCTCAGTTGAGGCTGTTTGGAGAAACTACATTCCAGAATAGTCTGAGATCCTTGTTGAAAGCTCTCATTGAGTTTAATATCCATGCCACTGTAATAAAAATAGCAAGTAAGGCAAGGCTAAACAGAGAGTGAGAGAAGAGGCTATTCATGTGGGTGTTAACTTACCCATCCTGGTGAAACAGAGGTGTTTATTTAGAGCAGCAGCCTGAGAGGCCCTGTTCTATTACAGCAACCTTTCTGCTAAAGGAAACACGGGTATCACCTACCCTCTGGTAAGCTGCTAAATCCTCTTTTTAATACCTCCTTAGATTTGGGCTACAGTAGCTTTTCTCTCAAATCTCTGTGATTTGCTTTGGGGTGGGAATGGAGTGCTGGGGCGGAGCAAGGCCCTCCTGTGGGAGAGCCAGTCTATGACCATAGTAATGTATTTGGAGCACATGAAGCAATAACTCATTAATTATTTTTAGAAACATAGAATTTGAAAACCAAAAGGAAATATGCTTGTCTCCTATTGAGTGAGAAATGTTTGCTTCAAATGAGATCAAAGTGGATTTTTTGTTTCTGTTGTTTGAGTTTTTGGTATTATAATTTCTGAGAGTATTTTATTTTATGCTCTTTCCTCATACTGCATAATCTTGTTTTGTTTGCTTTCCTCATTGAGAAATGTCCAACAGTACAATCTGCCATGAATACTCCCTTTGAGACCTGTTGACGCTCATACTCAGTAGTGGTGTTTTGAAGTTTGAACTACACATTTTTGGTCATGTTGAAAACTGCTTGCTGATTTGATTTCAGGTTCCAATAACGATTAATATAAATGTATATGTTTGAGTTTTTTTAAGTTTTGGTCAATATTCTACAGGCAGAAGAAAATTACCCAGAATGGACTTGGAGAAAATAAGAGATTGGTTATGACTTTTACAGTAGCTTTCTACAGGTATATTGATTTCTAATACACATGTAATTAAAATGTGCTAGATTTGAATTTTAAATGTTATCCTTAATCTTACTAATTTTCTGACTGAAACTAGAAAATATTGGGAGTTTATCAGTTTTCTTAGCTGGTTTGACTTTGCCTGGTTCATTGGTGGTGTAGCACACTTTCACTATTGAGAAATTTTGTGGAGGTAGACAAAATTCATCAAAAGAAAACACCAAGAAACAAGGTGTAAATCTGACGTCCAGCATGTTCCAACATCTTTCATACGAATTGTCTTTCTGAATGCCCTCAGCTTCCAAGGGAATCTGCTGAAGGCAACAATTGATCTCTGAGACCTTATTATTTACTAATATTTCTTGAATTAAAAGATGAGAATTGCTAAATGCTCTAACAAATAGAGGCACTTCAGTCCCTCTGGAAGACTATGGAGCAGTTTGTAAGGTTCATAAGTCTGTAGGTTCCTATGGAAGTACATAAGCACTTCCCCGACCAAGCCTTGCTGAATCATTTGGCAAAGGTGAATTATCTCCTTAAGGAAGAAATCATTCATGAAATTTAGACCCCAGAAGAATGGGAAGTGTCTGAGAAAATCCTGCCCTGCCAAACCAGCCCTGTAGTAATTTATGGAAGAGCTGTGTTTGATTTCAGCTCTAGTTTTCAACTGCTATCAACTTGTCCCTTCTTTCTTCACTTTTCTGTCTGACTTTTGGGAGTGGAATAAGTAAGAAACGAGCTATTGAATTACCTATATGTGGTGCTGCTGTTTTCTTTAATTTCTCAGATGTCAGTATCCAAGGTCCCTTCTGTTTGTCTTTGCACATACAGCTGGGAGGTAAAGCTGTATATGCAAAGAGCAACAGAAATGTTGCTCAAACATGAAGCTGCAAAGGATTTAGGGCCATTATGGCTGTCTGGGATCTCAAGGCATTGTGCTTTCCCTGAGAGGAAAATTTCCCTCCATTTATTGAGAGAGTCCCTAAGAAAAAGGAAGACCTGCATGAAAATAGGTTCTGAAGTTGTTTAACAGAGCTCACTTGCTAACACAAGGCAGAGGCAAGTGTCATTCAGCTGCTGCAGCCTCTGAGGCACATTGGCACATTGATTCCAGAAACCAATAGCTCTTTCTGCTTGTCCCAGTCCGTGGGACCAAGACAGCAGGGACCTTCCTTAGCATCAGAAAGCTTTTATTCTTTGCTCTTCAGACTTCATGCTCTAGGGCTACTAAAATACCTGTACTGATATTTTTGCTGCCATAAAGTTTTGTCATCACAGTACCAAACCACATTAAAGTAGGATGCAAAGAACGACTGGTTTTTAATTACTTCATAAATTAAAACTTTCTGATCTCAGGAAGCCACTCTGATTGCTAGAAACTTCACTGTAAATATTTTTCATCTATTATGATATGGAATTTTACAACTGAAAATGGACACCCCTGTAAGAAATCACCTTATTATAGTTCTGATGGTTGTCCCCAATAAGCTCTCTCAGTTGGATTATATGCACCCTCAAAATGTGACCTGAATGTCCAAATGATGAAGAAGAGCTGTTGAAGCATTCTTGAATATGTAAACATCTCATCTTAAGGTTCTTGGCACACCAATTTGAGGCAGAAGCAACAGTAATGGTCCCAGAAAGAGGACATGGAGGCATGAGGATGAAGTGAGAGTGACAACAGTAGGACAGGACTATTGACCAGGTTCAGTAGGGGAAAAATAGCAGAAGCTATAAATGAGATAAAGAGTTAGACAACAGACACTGGACATATCCTCAAAGTTTTCATCACTGCCTGGAATGTAACTGCAGTAAATTCTTTATACACTTGACAAAAATTATTCTTTTGCTATTGTATGGGGAGATCTGTACAGGAGACTATTTCCTATATTCCATTGATTTTCTTAATAGCATGAATACTTTGCTGAGAGCAAGCATGAGTCATGACTCAGTAAATCTTGTTTATTTAAGGAAGACATAGTCCTGAATAAAGAAATCAGTAACTGCTCCAACATTGTGATGGCACTGAATGCAATCAGTGCATTGCTAAAGCTGCTGGAAATTCTGATGTTGTCTTGGTGGAGAAGGACAAGCAGAAGCTGTTTAAATATTTTGTTCAAAACTTTCTGCTTTCAGGTGATACAAATTAATTACAGTGAAGTTGCACATCCTGGTTATGGAAACCCTTTGATTCTCAGGCCATACCTATTTGTGGACTTATTTGAGGGTCTGGGTAAAAGTGTTGCTGCTAATGTGACATGTCTCAAAGTACAGAATTTTGAACTGCTTCTTCTAGTTGTTTTTCTTTCAGAATGGTTTCATCCGCAGTCACTTATTTATGGAAGAAATACTTTACTACGCAGTTCCAGTTACACATTTTTAGAAATTGGAAATAATCTTTTGGTAGCACAAGAGATAAGAGAAAAATATGCAAAACATTGTGTTACTTAAGAAAATAATTTAAACTTTACCTTTGTTCGCTCATGAAAGCTGCAGATTGTAAAAGTGCTACTAGGCTTCAGTAGTGTTGCCAGTTTAAATGATCAAATTCCCTTTAGCTAGCAGGCCATCTGTAGTAGACATCAGAGTGCAGGCTTGATACCACATACACAGGTTACCTGTACCTACCAATTACTTGATGAATTCTTTTTTACAAGAAAATAACTGTATCTTACTTATCAGTGAGACTTCATTTCAGGGAAAGTAAGAGCCACTGGGTTTGATCACTGCTTGCATAGCTCCGCATTCACATCACCTGGGTAACAACTGCATTTTAAATTCCCACTCTCTGAGCTGACTGAAATAGTGCATTTCAGCTCACAGCCAGAGTTCACATTTAAAAATTTGAAAAAAAAAAATTTAAAATCATACATCAGGCATAATAAGCATAAGATGATTTTAAACCAGCTATGCTGAAAAATTACTATTAATACAGAATTATGCAGAGATTTTTAGCATGCTGCTATCATGGTGATCTCTCCAAACAGCTGCCATCATGAGAGGGATTTCTGTTGATATTTCACGTAGCCATTGAGAACAGAAATGGAGACAGGAGGTTTTGGAAGTATTGGCTTGTATTTTGGGGTGAGGAGGGTGACGTTTTCCTCCTTTCTGTCACATGGAAATAAACAGGTGAGGCTTACCAGGAATTCAAAGGACGATATGAATAGTTTATTGGATGTGTGAGATTTCCCCCTGCAAACCAGGATGATGTTTTTTATTCATTGAGGGATGATGTGAGAAGTAAAAGGAGTCACTTGTGTGTGTGAGGAGGAGGTTAGAAAAAACCAAGGGAGACTGCAGTCATGCTTGGGCACTTTTGACAAGAGTTAATATTTAACTTTATTCCAGTGTTCCCACAGTGTTTCTGTGGTTAGAGAAAGTGCCATTGGGATGAGAAAAGCATTTAATCTTTAAAGAGAGTTCACAATCTTTTAATTTTCAATACTCATTAGTGCTTGTTTGCTATTTGATCAATTAGGAAAGTGAGTTGCATCAAAAAAACTGGGAAGGAACACATTGAATTACAATGTATTCAGGGTTGCTAAAACAGTCATACTTTACAAAGGAATGCAAACCTTTCAGGAAATTTGGGGAGGGCAGATTGTTTTAAACTGGCCATTGACCCATGTTTTAACAGTATAAATTTGTGAATCACATGTAATGTGTAAACATTTGTTATCAATTTTGTTTTGTTTTGCCAGTATTGCATGGATGAGCTTTTTTCTACTCAGGGAACTTGGATCTAGGTCATAGGATTTTGAGGAACTTATCTTCAAAAGTGCTTTAGAGTGTGTGTGGAGGGGGGACAGCAAGGAGACACAAATGTCTTTTGAGACAGACACCAAAAATTTGCTGTTGGTCTAAGCACCCTTATTGATCAGCAGGACCCCAGAACTGAGACAGTCACTGCAGTCCTGGGTTCCTCGTGCCCAGGGACCTCAGCCCCAGAGCTGTGTGCACCAGGTCCATTGATCCACGGAGCTATGCAGTTAGGTCATTTTTCCCAGCTCCCAGAAAACTTGGATCTTGTCCTGCAAGCACCAGAGGGAGATGCTTTTACAGGCATGTTTTGTTGGACTCTCTTCTACAGAAGCATTCCAGGGACAAAGTGTTCCAGACTCAATCCCTGTGACTGTTAGTGGCTTCTCCTGAGAAGTCAAATGAGGTTAATAGCTAACAAGGCTGCATTATTCATTGCAGTAGCAATCTCATCTCTAAGAGCAGTAAAACTCTTTTTTTACCCTCATATTAACATTTACCTTGTGACATTAGAGGTTTTGAGGCTCTTTTTCTGTCTTTTCTCTGGTGTTCCCCAGCAGAACAATTTTTCAAGTGAATGTCATTTGATGAAACAAATAAAAATGAAATTAAAATTCTTTCTAGGATAAGAACAAATTTTAGGAAGAGGTATTCTTGTAGAGGACACTACAGCTGTATTAGAATGTATTTGCAGGTATAGTGTCTCCTTCTTCCTTAAAATATTTTCAACAACATAACATAGAATTACAATTCAAGACAAATAATAATAGTGAACTGAGACTTAATAAAAGCTTCAGAATCTATAACCAAGGAGAGTGGCCTCATATTTATCCATTGAAAAGGTATGCAACCATGAAAGTTAAGAAAATTCACTAGTGTGCTGTTCCTGAATGTCGTTGAACCCTGGAAAGACTGGGGACTAGAGTAACGTGAGACCAACCAGTATGGTTTCCAGCACGTACTCCGCTTTATTCCGCGAGATGGCCGGTTAAGTACAGAACGAATAGTTTACAGTTAGCAGGTGCACTGTGATAGGCGGTGAACATACAGAAGTATGTAAGCAATCTAGGGTTAAGGTGGCTACGGAGATCTAGTGCCATTACCTCTATGCTGCGAGCGTCCATACCTTAACACATTTGTAGTAGCAGATAAGTTTATCTGCTACTACGTATGCTGAACGTTTTGCAGCCTACTAGACCCAGGCCTGAGGCCTAGTTTGGCCTAGTTTGGAATAGCTCAAATGGTATCCGTGAGCATATCATGCCCACGATACCTGAGAAACTCGGCCACAGTTCCCCTTTTTTCTTTTTGGGCTATCTAAACTGACGTTAAGGCACGGTCGGCTAATTTGCGCATGCATTGTATCAAGCAAGGCACTATTGTCAAAACTACTATGACAGCAATAAAGATCATTATACTAAAACGAATTAAATCTACAATCTACTCGGTGAGATTCTAAGACTTCAGCTAATTGTCAAACGGAGTGTTTTCAACTACAAGGTGTTTCATGTTGTCCCTCAACTGCGCTAACTGCTGATGTATCGACCGTGAGTGGTCTGATAAATTCATGCAGCACATGCCTTCAAACTCTTCGCATCCATGTCCCTGAGCCAAAAGAAGGAAGTCAATTGCGGCTCGGTTCTGGAGCACTGAATGGCGAATGCCACTAACATCTTCAGCAAGCTCACTCAACAACTTCGTCGTTATGTTAATCTGTTTCCTTGTCTAGCAGGCTAAATATTTCAGTTGTGTGAGGGCTTGTGCTGAAGCAACTCCTGGGGCAAAAATGGATGCTGAGATCACGGCTGCAGGCTGCCATAACTTAACTTGATCTCTGCAGCTGGGACCTAGTTGAGACATACTGCGCTTGACTCATTGAGCCTTTCTTGGCAAGCCTAGAACCTGGTGAATACTAGGTGCGAACAGAGTTAGTTTACCAAAATAACACGGTCCTCCGACACTGTTTGGAGGTACTGTGGACCATGCTCTATCTCCACAAACTAAAAAGATTCTTGGTGGCAATCTCTTAGCAGCTGTTGTCAATTGCGTGACAGATCTGACCTAACTATTACAATACTCAGAGTAATTGTAATACAATGGTGAATGAGGGGATAGCCACGTAGCGTGGCCTTTCAATTGCTGCTCATCTATGATTAATAGACTTGAATTCACTGCAAAGCGCCCAAAGACAAGACAATAGTTTCCTGGCACAGAACCTAAAAGATCAAGCTCCTGAGGTTCTGGACCAGCAGTTCTAAGGTTTCGCACTATGGCAGCAGCTTGTGGCCCTAAAGCACCTTTTGGGTCAATGTTGACAGGGGTTAAAGACTTGAACTCTGCCATGGAGGTCAGTGGAACTCCAATCAAGCAGGTTCTAAAAGGATTGGATGGCGTCGCTAGAGATAAACAAAAGGAATCTTGTTTAGTTTGTTTGGCCCAAGTAACCCACATGTTCTCTCTTGTGTCAATGTTAAACATCCCTGCTCTTGTTTTTACTACTACACTGATTAAAACTAACACTCTCATGCTTAGCATTTCACCCGTTGTGACAAGCAGACAGTGTAGCACACAGGCTACTAACCTAAAACCCTAACCAATAACTTATCGTGCTTCTAAGTATCACACAATAACAGTGCAATGATATAGTATTAAAACAGTCAATTTTCAGCACTCTCCACGTCTTCTTGAGGTGCTTCAGGTAAGTCGTCGCTGTCTTTGTGAGTGTCTCTAGGAGTGTCACCGCCGGTTGGTATCTTTTCTTGTGGACACGCACGGGTAAAGTGACTCGGCACCCAGACAGGTCCTGCTTCTCTTGCAGAAACACACATATAACCGCGACCATTAAACAAGACTGGACTGGGTCCCTGCCATTCACCCGTTCGCATGTCCCTATGATATACGTAAAGTCCTGGAATTGTTTGTGGTCTCTCTTCTTTCACAGCCTGGTGGTGGATGACAACTGCAGGCTCTTCTCGCCCTTCTGCTAGGCATAAGTAATTTAAAGTGAACAGTACTTTAGATAAATGATTGGTCACATCTAGGTCATTGCTTTGCTTTTGTTTTGTGAGATACTCTTTCAGCGTCCGATGAGCTCGTTCTACAATGGCTTGGCCAGTAGGAGAGTGAGGAATCCCGGTAGTATGTTTGACTCCCCACTTTTGCAGAAACCTAGCAACTCGTTGTCCCGCATAAGCTGGACCATTGTCAGTTTTGATTTCTGCAGGCACTCTCATCACTGAAAAGCAAACAGTCAAATGTCTCTCAACGTGCAGAGCTCTTTCCCCAGTTTGTGCTGTGGCCCAAATGAATTTGGAGTAGGTGTCAATAGTGACATGAACATATTTCAACTTTCTAAACTCTGGGATGTGTGTTACATCCACTTGCCACAGTTCTAGGGCTTTCATTCCTCGAGGATTCGTGCCTAGGCCAAGACCTGGCCCGTGATGACTGCATTGAGGGCAGGCATGCACAATCCCCTGTGCATCGTTCATAGATATTTGAAATTGACGACGCAAAGCTCTAGCATTCTGATGGAAATTCTCGTGGCTGTTGCGAGCTCTTACAAATTTGCTTTCGGGAGGGACATGGGCAACGCAACTGACTGCAGCATCTGCCCGTGCATTGCCTTCTCCCAAACCATTGCTGCACTGATGACTACGAATGTGCATCACACAAAAGGCATGCTGACGCTGTCTGAGTATACTCCTCAGTCGCAGAAATAGTTCTCCGAGGCGCTGATTCTGAGTGGTCTTAATGAGTGCATCTTCGATTCTTTGTACCACTCCAACTACATACAAAGAATCTGACACTACATTAAGAGGTTCTTTATTCCAGGTTTGCAAAGCCTAACACACTGCTCCCAGTTCCAGGGTCTGCAAGCTGTCTCCGGCTTCACTGTGGGTTAAATGCTGCTTCTATTCTCTTTGCTGTTTCCACACACACACAGCTCTTTGTGTCTTTCGGCCAGCATCTGTATAAACTGTTCTGCCTTCTACAGGTGTCATGGAACACAAAGGCTTCTCCAGCCACTGATGGCGTGCAGTCAGAGTCTACATCGGACCCTTTGGCTGTCGGTTGTGAACCACACCTGTAAAACTTAACAATGCTTCTTGCAGCTCCACAGAATGTCTCAGCTTCCAGTCCAGATCTTCATTTCTGATCGGAACACTGATATCTGCCGGTTCTTCCCCATTGATCTCTAAAATCCTATCTCTCCCTTTCTTGATGAGCGCGGCAAGGGCTTCTGTTCTTGTCATAACACGACTCTTCGGCTGCACCGGCAAGAACACCCATTCAATCACACCAGCTGTCGATTTTAACCCAGACTGGTGTTCCCCCTTTTTCTTTTGCCATTGAAAAATGATGGCAAACGGACAGGCATCTGCGTTGGAGAGGAACAGTGACAGTGGCAGGTGTTCTATGCGGCGAATGCTCCAACTACGTTGTAGCTTTTCTGACACCTTGACTAAGGCTCGTTGCTGTTCAGGGGTACATTGTCGAAGGCTACTGGCATCATTACCGTGTAGCCATGGTAGAAACGGTTGCAAGTCCTCATTGGTGATTCCTACAATGGTACGAACCCATTGCAGGTCTCTAAAAAGTCTCTGAGCATCATATAACGTTGAAATGTTGGTATGTAAAGTAATTTTCTGCGGCCGGATTTGTGCACTCATGATCAGCCATCTTAAGTACTTCCACGGGGCTGATCGTTGTATTTTTTCCGGGGCCACAGTCAGACCACGATGTTTTAACTGCGTGACTAGCTAGTCTAATTCTTTTGTGGGCAGAGGCTCTTTAGTAGCAACAAGGATGTCATCGACGTAGTGATAAATTATTGCATTGAAAAAACGCTGACGAATTGGCTGCAAAGCCCAATTGACGAATATCTGGCACATGGTAGGCGAGGTACAACTTCCCTGAGGAAGAGTTACCCATTCATATTGTTGTGCTGGCGCTGCTCTGTTAATAGATGGCACAGTGAAGGCAAAGTGCTGAGTATCTTGAGGGTGGAGCGGGATAGTGAAAAAACAGTCCTTCAAATCGATGATCACAATGTCTCACCCTTGAGGAATCATGGTCGGTGCTGGCAAGCCTGGTTGCAGAGCACCCATCGCTTGCATCTGCTCATTAACCTTACGAAGGTCATGTAGCAGTCTCCATTTCTCTGATTTTTTAGGGATGACAAAAATCGGTGTGTTCTATGGACTCACTGAGGGTCGAATGTGACCTGTTTCTAATTGTTCTTGCACCAATTGCTTGGTAATTCGCAGCCTCTTCTCTGTCATTGGCCACTGCTCAACCCACACAGGGGTATCAGTTAACCAGGTGATTTTTAAAATGGGTGGCTGCTCTGCAGTGGCCACTAAGGAAAATGCCGGTCAGTAGTCAAAACCATCCCTATTTGGGAAAGCACATCTCTTCCTAGCAGCCCCAGAATCTCTTCATGCATTGGCACAACATATAGATGAGCCACAACCACTTGTCCATCTTCAAAGATGATCCGAATAGGATCTGCACTTATTGAGGGAACAGTCAGGCCTCCTACGCCCACAACGCGGGTATAGGGGGATTTCAAAGGCCAATGAGAAGGCCAATGTAATTCGTTAATTAAAGATATGTCTGCACCGGTGTCTGGAAGTGGTTCTATGCCAATAATTTCATCGCCTCGTTGCAGTTTCACTGCAATCCGTGGCCGCTCGTGTAAATCTACTGTAAGGAAAACATTGTGTCCCATAGATCCAAAGCTCTCAGCTCCGCCTTCAGTTTCCGCAGGCTGCTTGTGGGACTGACGACGTGGCAGGATGTTCTCAAAGGGGATGATCTGAGCAATCCTGCTCCCCTTTGGGATTGTCACAGGAGGCTGCAGGGCATAAACCATTACTTTTAACTGTCCAGTGTAATCTGCATCGATGACTCCTGGCACCACCATAATACCCTGTTTGCTCGTGGAGGCTCCTCCTAATATCAAACCTCCAGCTGAGGAAATTGTATTATAGATGGGTTCAGAGACATCAATTGGGATTAGGGTGACTTCCTTATTTTGTAAGGTGACCTCTTCTGCTGCTGTTATGTCCACACCAAAGCTTCTCCA
The DNA here is from genome assembly GCF_021018805.1 of Prinia subflava. NCBI lineage: Eukaryota > Metazoa > Chordata > Aves > Passeriformes > Cisticolidae > Prinia > Prinia subflava. The sequence continues at coordinate 25,638,364 of NC_086247.1, read as the reverse complement.
TGCAGCAGGTCTGGTCTGCTTCAATGAGTCATTTTTGGGGTCTGGTGGAACGTTTTGGATAATTCAAATGTCCTTTGTTCTAGCTGACTTTGCCGGTTAGAGAGCTTAGCAAGCTCTGCTATAATTTGCTGCAGCTCCGTTGACCTCTGCGGCTTTTCCGGCGATTGCGTTGCACAACTGCTATCAGGTTTCAAAACTTCCTCATCCGAGTCAGATTCTGGCAGAGGACAGTGAGACGCTCGTGGATGGGTGGCGGGTCCCACTGATGTAGGCTGTGGGGGCGCAGGGATCTCAGGTTGAATCGAACTCGCGTTGTCCGATCCGGCCATGGGCGCCGCCATGTTCTCTGTTTTTGTTTTTGTCATGTGGGCAGCTGACGTCAGCTCCCGTTCCGGTGGGGAGGGGTTTGGCTCCGCTCCGCCGGTGGCACCGCCTCTGAGTCCGCCTCCTTGCTGCGTCACTTGTGCCCGCCCTGCGCCGCTGCCGGTCCCGCCTGCCTCCTCTTTCTCCACGCCCCTCGGGTCTGGCGGCTGGCTCGTCTCCTCCCCCACGCCTTTCTCGCCGAACCGCGGCAAGGACACTTCCGGCTTCTCGCTCGGTCTCTCAACCGCATGGCTGGCTACGTCTACCACATCACGGAGGGACGAGCAGAGGGGGGCCGCGTTCCCTTTCACCGGATGCGTGGAATTAATTCCGAAAAATCTCGCAACCCTGGATACTTTTTTCCGCTCTTCCGCTTGGGAAGGAACGGTCTCCGGTTCAGGAGAGCAAGGGGCCGTTCTCTCCAATGCGGAAATCGCGGCTTGGGCAGCTCTGCGCTCCGCGGCAAAGGTTTGTAGCGTATTTATAATTTTCTTCCACGTGACGCCTAACTCTGAACAGAGTTTTGCGTCTTTCCCCTGTGAAACTACTGAGTCCCACAGTAAATCTCCGATCTCCTTCCATTCTGTCTCGCTGAACAAAAGCGAGGGCTGCTGTAACTTTCCTTTCTTTTTAGCCCATTGGGCCAGCTGATTTATATCAGAATCTCTGATCTTTTCGCTCCGTTTCGAGACAATGGACGCTAACAGCTGCGTGGCAGCTATGTAATCGCGTTCTGTGAGTGAATCTATCTGCGCTGCTGCTCTTACTTTTTTTCTGCTGACAGTGGGTGGCACTGTCGCCTTTCTAATCAACTCAATCAGCTGACGCTCCCCAGCCTGCTTCGGAAATTCCGGACTGTAGTTCGTAAGCGACACACACACGTCTTAAATCAAGCGAGGTCTTTTAGCATTTAAGCTAAATAATTTACAGCATCTAAGCTTTATAATCACACAGCATCTAAGCTTTATATTTCAGTAAAATCTAGGGCTCTGTCCCTGTTCGGGCACCACTGTCGTTGAACCCTGGAAAGACTGGGGACTAGAGTAACGTGAGACCAACCAGTATGGTTTCCAGCACGTACTCCGCTTTATTCCGCGAGATGGCCGGTTAAGTACAGAGCGAATAGTTTACAGTTAGCAGGTGCACTGTGATAGGCGGTGAACATACAGAAGTATGTAAGCAATCTAGGGTTAAGGTGGCTACGGAGATCTAGTGCCATTACCTCTATGCTGCGAGTGGCCATACCTTAACACATAACTAGTAGGAGATAAGTTTATCTGCTACTACGTATGCTGAACGTTTTGCAGCCTACTAGACCCAGGCCTGAGGCCTAGTTTGGCCTAGTTTGGAATAGCTCAAATGGTATCCGTGAGCATATCATGCCCACGATACCTGAGAAACTCGGCCACACCTGAACTGCAAGATAAAATCAGGCAAAATAGTTGTTCTTTGTATCATTTATGGCTTATCTGTTAATTAACTTATCCATGTCTCTGATGCCACATGCATTACAAAAGATGTTCTCTCCTCTTGTTTTCAGGTGATGTGATTTGAAGATGCCAACCCCTTGGCAAACGTGCTGCAATAAAAAGACCAGAACTAAGAATGCAAAAGCTGGAATGGACAATATGGCTGAGATGAGTGAAAAAATGCAGATGAAAAAAGAAATCACATTACTAAATGGAGTTTCTTTAATTGTGGGGAACATGATTGGCTCTGGCATATTTGTGTCACCCAGAGGTGTTCTAATGTACAGTGCTTCCTATGGACTCTCGCTGGTCATCTGGGCGCTTGGTGGGCTCTTTTCCCTGTTTGGAGCTTTGTGCTACGTTGAACTGGGGACATCCATCATGAAATCTGGAGGCAGTTATGCCTATATCCTGGAGGCATTTGGGGCCTTTGTGGCCTTCATCAGACTCTGGTCTTCCTTGCTGATTATTGAACCAACGACTCAGGCAGTGATAGCAATCACATTTGCTAACTATATTGTTCAGCCGATTTTCCCCCATTGTGAACCGCCCTATGATGCAGTCAGGCTGATTGCAGCTGCATGTATATGTAAGTAGGGACTGCTAGAAGTTAAAACTGTAATTGTACATGGCCAGAGGAGGTTTTTCTAAATTTCTATTTCTTTGCATTCTGTGAAAATAATTATTACCTATCTAAAACATGTTCTTAGGAACTAATAATCTTTTATTCTGATGTATTGTGTTTGGGGCTGGTATTACTAGAGAGGAGAGGAAGATTACAACAGTTTGGCAGGGAGAAATTGTGACTGTTGATTAGCGATACACGTATGTTTATGGTTCACTGTCCTAACTGGCTGGTAGGACACTGTCACATACACAGATTCATTTATGGAAGTGAAGGCAAGAAGTTCTTTGAGCATGCTAATGCCCTTATATAGCATGATTTCTAATTTTTTTTTATTTTGAGCATTACAAACCCCTTGTTCTTCCTTTCAAAACTGAAGTATAGATTATAGGCAGGTCAAGGAAAGAGAAGCAAAGACCAAAAAGATTTCTAGATAAGAAATAGCCCACTTTGATCCATGCTTGAGAGCACTCTAGGTCACCATGCCGCATTTGTTCTGCTCTCTTCTCCAGCAGCTGGCCTTCATACCTTGTACAAATGCACACCATTACCTTTCCTCATCCATCTCTGTTTTGAATAGTGGGATTGCGAGAGGGAGAAGTTGCCTGTGATGCCATGTGTGTGCTAGAGTGAGAGCAGATGGGCACACAGCTCAGCCCCTGGCTGGACCTGCTGCCAGCCAAGGGACAAACCTGACTGCAGAGTATATGGCAAAAGGAGGAAAGGAAAACAACTGGTTGATCCCACCCACCCTCTGCAACCAACTTCTTTGGTATTTTTGTTAGATTCTGTCAAAACTGGGACTTGAGAGGACTCTGTAAGTAAGTGCTATGCAATCTTCAGACTCAGGGCCAAAATGTGAATCACACAACTTCTAAGCCATGGGCACAGAGTAATTGCATGCTGGCTTGGCTCAATTCGGTATCTTGTCACAGCATGCAAACTATTTTTGTGCAGGAGTTGTCCTTATTCTGTAGCTAAACTAGAACTTAACTCAGCATGAGGAAATCTGTGGTATACAGGATATAAAGAAATACCATTATTTGCATGTGAACAACTTTGTTGAGTTTAATAAAATTTAAATATTATTTAAAAGGAGGAGTTAGTCCTAAAATTCTAAAACCGATGTGTTTTGTCTTACCTACTGTCATGAAAACAGTATTCTTCAGAAAGTCATTGTGTAAATTTTAAACCAGGTATTTCATTTTAATAAATCTGGGTGGTACCGAAGTAGTGAAATTTCATTCAGTTTTACTTATCAAAAGACGAGTGGTATGTGAAAAGATGGGTTTGAAATATGACTGAAGTGGTGTTAAACATCCAGTGCTTCTTTCATGCATATTCTTTTTCTCTGCAGGTTCCTTAACATTTGTTAATTGTGTTAATGTAAAGTGGGGTACCCGTGTACAAGATGTTTTCACATATGCCAAAGTTATGGCTCTTATCTTGGTGATATCTGTTGGCCTTTACAAAATTGGTAAAGGTAAGAATAATTTTCATTTACCTAAATTCTATGAAATGAACCATATATGAGTTTCAAAATCTATGTAGGGAGATCCTTAAGACTTACATATGAAGTGCTGTTTATTCAGGGAAAAAAAAGAGTCTGCCATAGGAAGATCAGACGTATTTTATGGCTTATTAGGCAATAGGAGGTTAATTATTCAGGCCAAGTCCTGTGCTGCTTGGTCTGAATAACAAATAGCAGCTGAATGAACATCACTTTACTGCTGACTAGTCTAAAGTCAGCCTTGGTGTTTGATTCATGCATTACCACCTGTCCTATAACAGGACAGGGAAACAGAAATTGTATTGCTTCTCACAGCTCCCCCCACCACCATTCCCTGCCCACCTCACCCCACCAGCACCACGCCCCAGCCACAGCACCTGCCCAGGGAGATGACCAGAGAGGGAAATCATAGGTGGGATTTTTGGGAGGGCATGTTTGTTCCTAGAAACAGAGGAGAAGTCTGTAACTGTGCCATTCTGTGAGTCACTGTGGGATGGTGTCACTATAAGGCATCACAGGACAGATGAGTCACCTATCAGCAATAAGTGGACTGAACTGAACTCACTAAAAAGCTGGAGAGCAGTTTATTCTGGTGTTACCTCAGAGCTTTGCATATGGCAATAGATTTTATTGATTTGGGCGTCTGGCACAGTGAAATCTCCTCCAGTTCTAGCTCTGCTGCTTAGATTACTGAGGTTTTTACATTTTCATTTCCTTTGAAATTCTTAAATTGTATAGCCATGTTATCTTTATTGAGTTGGAATAAAGGTGGTTTCCCCTCTTCAGTTTAGGAATTATCTTTTTCTCCTGCTAAATTAGCTTATAAAACCTAACAAGCATGTTTATTTTTCCATGTTTGCTGGCCTCCTCCTTTCCTTGGCTGGAGTTGCATCAGCTGTTACACTGTAAAGCTACATTAGACTTTAGGAAAGGTTTTTTGTTTAGCCATTACCTCTGCACATCAGTTGTCACCAGCTGGTTGAAGTCTAAAGAAACCTGGACAACCAAACCCAGTCCTAAGGGCAGAGATGTGAAGATTCAGAGAAGAATTGCTTAAGGGTCACAGTTGCATGAAGGAGTAGTTTCCCTCATAAAACTGCTGCAGTTTTGCAAAAGTGTGATTCTGTGATATCACCTTTGTAGCAGCACTGCCCCAGCTTTCAAATTGCTCCTTCAGAACTGCCTCCTGTCCTGCCCACTGGTGTGCCGTGGGACCCGGGGGCTGCTCCCTCTGCTCCCACATACAGCCCACTCTGCACTGCTCTGTGGGCTCAGGGAGGGTTAAAGCATAGAGGAAACATTGTTATTCGAGAGGCACAGGAAATGCTGAGCTTTTATTGGTAATAAAGGTCTCATCTCTGCTTTGTTTAAGCAGAACTGAGCACTTGAAGACTTGGAGGAGGAATCATGTAGACTTCTGGAGGAAGCTGTGATCAGGTCAATGACCCTTTAAAACTCAGCAGCTGTTGTAATGAACAGAACAGTTATGCTGTTTTAGCCCTGCCATATTCTATCTGATATGCTCGGATACACTTCCTGTGTTAAAAGACTGTAAATATATCTGATTTTAAATATGAGCTGTCTTTAGCAAAAACAACAGCAACAACAACAAAAACTTTTCTTGAAAATTCTGGATTTTTCTTTCTTTTTCTTACAAACAATTTTCTTCAAAGTTGGTGTACATCTCATTGCATCTCCTCTTTGGTTCGAACAATCTCCTGCTCTTCAATGACTGAATGGCTTTCATAGTATCTATAAACTCCTTCGTTGAATTCGTGTTTTCACTTTACAAAAAAGACATCACTTTCTTTCCTAGTTGGGATTTCGGCATGTTTCTGTCTTCCCTTAATACTTAACCCACTTCCATTTTCATTACTTAGTAGACTTTCCTTCTGCAAGCTCAGTAAGGCCTTTGTTCCCCTTTCCAGGATGGCACTGAAGGCATATGCAGTTTCACTAAAATTTTGCCTATTTTGCAGCATTCTATCTTGCAGGCTGTTATTTAAAAGAATGGAGCACAATTTTGAAAGGAAAGATTTTTAATCTCATCTCTTAGTTTTGGGGAACACCATTGTGGGTCAGAGCATCCCACAGAAAACCGTGCCCAAAGGAGGTCCCCCTCTAGTGGCCACTAATTCGTCTGGTGAAAATAAAAGCACAGCTGTTAGGAAGAAATATGAGACAGATTCAGGAACTGAAACTGGGTTTGCCAAGTACCTCATTCTGGCTGACAGGGTACTGCATGCCCTATGTATGGCTCCCTCCTTCAGTAGGGTCAGCAGTAATGTCAGAGGAGGACTCTGAATTCTGGTAAAATTATAAAAGTCACATCCAAATAACAATCATGTGAAAACATTTTGTTTTCTCCCTGTGCAAGTGTAGCTGTCTGAACATCTCACTGAAACGCTCCTGTTTGTTAAGTGAAAATGTAAGTTGTGCACTTTTAGATACAGTAATCAAGCCTGGATGCAGTAGGGTGTTATTTCCTTTTGGTTAGCTGACACTTCAGGTGTACTGCCCTTCTAAGCTGCAGTCCTTGAAATGTAACAGGCAATTGGCACCTGCCATTTGTACAGGGGAAACGGAGAACCTGAGAGCTCCATACGAGGGCTCAGCAACAAACCCAGGGATGATCGCCCTGGCTCTCTACTCTGCCCTCTTCTCCTACTCAGGATGGGACACGCTCAACTATGTCACCGAGGAAATGCAGAATCCTGAGAGGTAAACACGTGCTCTTCCTTTGAATCACTGATAGGTGATGGCAGGATAAGCCACTCTTGTATTTGTTTCTGACTGGAAATTAGTCAAATTATTTTCTCTGCAAAAACCTTATTTTTTTCAAATGAAGGAGTAAGTAGGAGAACTCTTTCTGATTATTGTTCTCATTTATCAGTTGTACACACAATGTATCATTACATCACTGTGTGTACACATCATTAGTGTATCACACTAATGAATCATTTACCTGTCTATATCTGTCTTACATCTTACTCTTCAGACTACAATTTTTAAAGAAGGAGAACAAATCCCTGCTGAAAGCAAGGAAAAGCAAAGGTACATCTAGCCTTCTAAAATTCCCTGCTTCTTTTCAGTTAGGAAGAATTATTTTTCCAAGATGTTTTTTGCCACCAGTAGAGTAAGACTGTGTCAGATTGATGGCTTTTATGATGTGATTTTCAGCATTGCTGTTTATGAGCAAATATCTCCTGTAGGGATGTCAGCCCTGTGGGAGTTGTGTACATGACCCACTCAAGTTGATGTTGTCCATCTCGTCTTGGGACGTGCATAGGTTATGAGTCAGGAAAAAAATGCCACAATCGAGACAATACCTAAGTCTGCATTTAAATGTCATTGTTTGAGTGCTCCCTTAAATTGCTGTGTATAACAGACAGTGTATTAAATTTACATGTATGAATGTTTTAAGGATTTTTTTTAAAAACTTATGACAGACAAGTAAGCAACAAGCTAAGCTTTTTATGGAATTGTTTCACACATGGCTGCATGTTATTTTGTGACCCCATGATTCAAAATCATGCATTACAAGACATGATGGAGGTATCCATTCACAAATGCTTGAATCTGGGAACAATCTTCTGTTTAAGTATTTCTTATTCAAATAACATGAAATAATTTTTCCATTTTCCTTTTGCAGGAACCTACCTCTTTCTATTGCAATTTCAATGCCTATTGTAGCTATTATTTACTTATTGACTAATATAGCATACTATGTAGTGTTGGACATGTCAGCTATCCTCACAAGTGATGCAGTGGCTGTGGTAAGTTGTGGAACATAACCCAAACAAAAGACACTACAGAAAAATTTCAGGTAGCATGCTTGGCAAACAGCTGAATACTGTCATGCTGGAGGCTGCTAGAAATATTTTTTTCATGTAACCGTACCAGTATATTAGAAGGTACATATCAAGAATGTATCCAACAAATACTCTCTTGAAAAATCATCTTGTATACTCTGCAAATCCTGTTCTTAACACTACATCATAGGAAAGATGCTTTTGCCAGGATCAAAGAGCTGTAGAAAGTCAGGGTGGTTGGAGAACCAGGTGTTTTTGTTATCATTGTAATGTACAGTGTGTGATGTTTAATGCTGCACAACCACAGCAATATTTTCAAGGCAGAAGTGTGCACTGATTTTTTTTAAAATCTTATCAGTATTTTTATAAAGAAATAAAATTATTAATTCAAGGATTACTGCAGTTGAGATTTGTCAGAATATTTTAAAGCAAATACATCATCTTCTTTTCCATCACTGAATTAATCTAGGCTTAGATTTTTAAAATATTTTTTAATGCATCTGCCAACTTTATTTTGATGCTGATCAGCTTTTGCAAATTCTAATTTCCTAAGTCATTACTGGGTGTCATAAAAAAGTATGGGCTATGACACTACATTTGGGATGATGTATTTTCATGAGAGTTTCTCAGAATTATCCATATACCTAACATAGTGGGCCTGACCATTATTGTTTTTCTGTTGCAGACATTTGGAGGTGAAACCCTCAGTCATGCCAAGTGGATAATTCCTATAGCAGTGGCCATGTCTTGCTATAGTGGCTTAAACTCATCAATTATTGCAGCATCTCGGTATGAAGTATAAGAGTTATTTTAAATAATTGAAAAGGAATCATTAATCTGCATTCTTTACTACTGTTTGGTAATTTTTGCCATGTCAAGTCATTCATTTGTGATGGAGGTGTTGTTACAATCAGACTTCTTCTCATGATCAGCACCATTTGATAAACTAAAGCCACTTGAGAAGAGAGCAGCACTTACAACAGAGTAATAAAAGAATTATTTTTTTTGCTTTGTCAGGAAGCAAAAAGCTATTCCTGTGGCTGAGTTTACTTAGTCTTTTTTAGGCTTTTCTATGTTGGAGCCAGGGAAGGACACCTGCCTGTCAGTCTGAGCTTGATTCACGTCAAGTGCTTCACACCAGTCCCTGCTCTCCTGTTCAATGTAAGTGACAGCCCATGCCTGGCTGGGCCAGCTGGGGCTCAGGTAGAACCTCTCTGCTCTGCCCTGGGCTTCTCACAGGCTTCTCCTGCCCTGGACACATCTGCCAATGCCCACAGCTTCTAAAACTCATTGTGGGGGTGGGGGTGGTGTTATTTGGTCTGACAGAGGGTTTTTTTCAGTGGAAAGAGAATAGCTTCATTGATGTTCATATGCTCTCCAAACAATCTGAGTGAGAGCTGCAATAGCATTGCTGAGAAAACAGAATGGCTCAATATGCAGTGGTATAGACAGGAGCTGTTTAAGTCTTCAATGCGAGCTTCTAGAGTGTCACTGCAGGAGAACGTGTCAGGAACATCTCTCTGACCCTCCCCTAGGCTGATGTTCTACAACTGTACTTATAATAGGAGTGGAAAAGCTCTTAAAATTAATTTTCTGCTATTGGATGCCTATAGCCTTGTTGACTTTTTTTCTGCTGCCACTATACAAATGAGATCTTGTGACACAAAATTGTGGAACCGTAAGTTATATAATTAATGGAAATTAGTTTCATAAATAATCCATGTATTTGAGCATGCGTTTTATTTGGTGTCTGCCATTGCCCTGTGTTACACATCATTTATGAATAGATTATCATACTTATCCTGTTTGATATCAAATAATTTACTAAAAATTAAAATCTTATTTTGAAGACTCTTCTCACAGGGATTCTGTTTGCACTACTGAGATGATTTGTACTCTCTTAATATACCACCATTCACATTTTTCATGTGGAAGTGGAAGTTTTTTCTGCTCATCTGTTAAAATAGACATTGAATTCCTGGTGGTTTAGGTCTTTCAATGCAGGCACACCTGCAGGGCACAGAATTTATTCTAATGGTCTCAATTTGTGGGTGGACTGGGTCCTTTCAAGGACATGTTATCCCAAGCCCATACAAATAGGTTGGAAACAGGCCAGTTTATAATTTTACTGTCGTTGTTTTCACATTAAAAAATCTTTGTTTTTATTATCTCTAGGGCTTAATGACTTTGCTTTACCTCCTTGTGGAAGATGTTTTTCTCCTTATTAACTACTACTGCTTCAACTACTGGCTCTTTGTGGGTCTATCTATTGCAGGACTAATATATTTGAGATATACTCAGCCACACAGACCACGGCCTGTTAAAGTAAGTAAAATAGACAGAAAGAAAGCTCTAAAAGCCAGCTAATGCATGTGTTTATATGATCTTTAATATCATAACCATAACAGTACCAGTTATGTTATAGATTTATTAGCCATATAAATTCTTTCAAAATACAAAACAAAGGAGCAAAACCCATTAGAGTCCATCAGAACATCTGCTCTGGTAGTTTTGCTGTGAGATTGAAATGATATATACCATCTATTCTTCTTTCATTCGGACTTATAATTTTTGTTTTGAAACTAATAAGGAATAAATAAATTTCTGGGGTTTTTAGCCCATCCTGGAAGAACGGCAGACCTCAGTAGAGCTGGTGATGGAGGCTCCAGAGAGGTTAACACTGATCAAACCTACATGATTTAACAAACACATTAAAATCCCTCCAAAGCCCATAAATGTCCACAATTCTGCCCACACAGAAGTTAGTGTAAGTAATCAAATATATTTTGAATGTTCTCTGCCACTGCATAGTGGGTCATAGACAGTAAAATGCAATTTGATGATTGACTTAGAAGAGCATTTGACTATCAGTTAGACTAGGGAGACTGCACAGAAACAAAGTGTGCCTAAAACCTGTTTCTAGTTTTAATCCAGTGATTGTCCAGGAAGTAAGGATGGAAACACACAGCAGGCACACAAAACCATCCATTGGCTTCTGTGAGTTGGCTCCATGACCTGCATTTTGGTTCTGCAGTGATGCAGTAAAAATCAAGACAATTATAAATTAATGCCTCCCCAAACATTTCTTCTTTGTTAATCTCTCTTCCTAAACTCCTGCATCATTTTTACAAACACATTTTCTTTCCATTTAAGTGTAACATCCTGATTAATTTTTTAAAAGTTTCAAACGAAGGCATAAAATATCCTAAGCACCTCCTGCTAGAAACCTTCCCAATTTTCCACAGCAGACCCAATTTTCCTGAAGCATGTTCACACTCAATTTCCAAACTTTTCCACAAAATATGTGGAAGATGAAGATTAAATCTTGCTTTATTGGCAGTTTTGCTTCTGACTCTGCTAAGGATTACAGTCAGATTATACAAAATGACTGTTTAATTCCTGTCAGCATTTGCCAGCTTAGTCAACAACACAACTCCACATACACCATTTCCTTGTCTGAAATGTAGCAGTTGGTTTTGATCAACTTACTTTTTAACCTTTATAAGGAAAAAGAAGTATTTGTACCGGTAAACTCTCACCAGTTTCAGCTGGTATTCAAATGTCAACTCCTGGACCCCTGAGAAGGCTCTCTCCTGGAGACAGTAAAAAAAAAAAATATTAGTGAAAAAATAATTCATTTTATGAGATCTTCATAGAATCATAAAGTGTTAAGGTCTGGAATGGATCTTCAAGATCACCTAGTCCTAACCATCCCTGCCACAGGCAGAGACAATTTCCACCCGACCAGGTTTCTCAAGGATTCATCCAACCCAGCCCTGAACTACTGAACTACTGCCAGAGTTGGGGCATCCACAACCTCCCTGGGCAACTTGTTCCAGTGTCTCACCACTTTCACACTAGAGAATTCCTTCCTAATACCTAACCTAAATTTCCCCTCTTTCAGTTTGTACCCATTAATCCTTGTCCTATCACTACAGTTCCTGACAAAGAATCCCTCTCCAGCTTCCCTGTAGGCCCCCTTAAGACACTGGAAGGTTGCTATGAGGTGTCCATGCAACCTTTTCTTCTCTCGGCTGAACAGCCCCAACCTTCCCAACCTGCTGTCGTAGGGAAGGTGCTCCAGTCTTCTAATCAGCTTTGTGGCCCAACTTTCCTTATTTCTCATATGATCTTTTTTAAATGACCACACAAAATGGTTGTAAATCATTTCACTAGATCTACAGCATCAGATGGTAGTTGAAGGTCTAGTGAGCTAGTTCGCAACCAAAACCAGACGTAAAAATTCAGAACTGAAGTTGGAGAGAAAGCTACCCATTACTTAAAGTACTTCTTTCAAAGGTTGATCTTTTACTAATTGTAAAGGAACTGAGTTTATGCAGGCCTGAAAAAAAATACAATAGTCAGATGCTCAGATGTGTACTAAATAAGATGCTCTCAGCAGTGTACACAGAAGCTAACAAATTATGCTGCATGTAAGCAGTCAAAAGATTCAGTACATTTATTATTGACATGTCTAACCTTAATCTGCAAAGCCTGAATTTTTACAATAGAATATTTGTTACATCTTTCAACAAATGCTGTATTTTTTTTTTATTTTGTCTTCACAGCTTAGCCTCTTCTTCCCTATAGTATATTGTTTGTGTTCCCTGTTCCTGGTTATAGTGCCTCTCTACAGTGATACAATCAATTCCCTTATTGGCGTTGGTATTGCCCTCTCAGGCATTCCTGCATATTATTTGGGAGTCTATCTGCCAGCTGAAAAACGACCTAAATGTCTGCTTTGGCTCTCTGGTAAGCAACATCCTGTCTCAGTCACCACGTCAAAACCTTGGTCAGAAGAAGCAGAGAATAATTTTTCTTAAAATCCTTTTTTTTTAATGACATTTATCTGTGCTTTGGTATGTGGCATGTCTGAGATCATCTGCATTCTCACATGGTCCTGAAAACAAAACCATGCTTGCCTGTTCAAAACAGTCCAATATGTGGATGTCATGTGGTCATCTCATATTTGTGGTGCTGAACAATTTCAGTATGTTGGCTCAATAAAAGCCATGTAGGCTTGTCAATACTAAACCTAAGCTTTTTAATACCTTGGAAGGCAGAAATACCAGAACATCTTTGCTTCACTTTCCATCCAAGGAATGGAATGATCCAAATCAGAGGAGTCCAGAGATTTTCAGACAGAAACAATGAAATAATTAATTATTGGCTTGAAGGTTAGTTGCCAGTCCTCAAATTCAGGCAGTTTTGAAAAGCAGATCTTTAATATTTTTATTTATTATGCTTTGAATTCAGCTATCAATTCAATGAAAATGTTGATGAAAATCTGACTAAACAAGAATTTCAGTTTAATTACTGTCTTCTTTTGCCTTTAGCTATTTATAGCATATGCTTAATTCTAATGATTAAGGTGTTGCAAGGTTTTCCTGATATCTGTGCAGTATTTTCAAATCCTCAAAATCCAGATGTATTTTTGAGATATATTATAAATTTCTCTCCCACATTTTTGCCAGTACAGCTACAACAACGAAGTATGTTCAGATGCTCTTCTACTGTGCTCTGTCAGACCTGGACATAGACGTGGAACCCACAGCAGCTAAGAATAAATAGAGTTGCCTCAACATTGAAAATTGTGCCTTGACATCTCCTGTCTGGAACAGTTTTCATCATCTGAAGCTCTTCCCATATGTTCAGTCATAGAAGAGTACTAACCACTGTACTGTGCATTGGTTTCATGTCAGTGAAGTTGTGATGGGTTTATAAAATACTCTGTTTTACAGGATTTCTTTTTAAAATTCTGTTTGTTTATAGTCAGTTATCATGTGACATTTTGAAACTATAAAGCACTTAATGAACAAATGTTTATTAGTGGATAAGTGCTAAATCTTAAATGCAAAAGAAGAGTAAAAAATATTAGATCAGGTCTTTGCAAGATTCAAAGTCTGAGTTTGAAAGTAGAAACAACAGTAGTTTTCTAAAAATGTAACTAAATTCTTAGCCAAAGCAAAAAAAAAAAAAAAATTCTTGCTGGTACTCATTTTGAGTCTTAATATTAGTGTTACATTATTCTAATGCATAATTCGTGGCATACGTAGTTTACTAAAAGCAGAAAACCAAAGAGTTTGGTCATTTAACTTCTGTGAGAAATTCTCATTTGATGAATGTCCACATAAATTACTCTTTTATAGAAAAGATATTTCCAACAAAAAAATGATACCATTGTTCAGAAGTATTTTTAGTTTCCAGAACAGTCTGTCATGGAGGACTTAAGTCACTGAGTCCCATTCCAGCTAGTGGATATTCAGGGAAAACACTTCACCTTCTCAGACTGTCCTTTAGTTGCCTAAAAGTATCAAAAGTGTGGTCCCATGAATCATACTGATTTTTTCCACAGTTGAACTTATTTAAAAATTCACAAGGAAAAATTAAAAATTGATGTTTTTCAAAGTTCCTTGAGTCCTGCCTAACCCCAGAAACCTCACCAGTTTCTGCTATTAAAATAACCTTCAGGTCTTCTACTGAGCACACAGAGAGCCTCCAGATAGGTCCTCACACCACAGGTGCCTGTTCCACAATGCTCAGCACAGACACGTGTACTGGACAAGTGCACCCATCAGTGAGTGCCATGAAAGAATATGGCAATTAAGAACTGGGATGTTCTCTTGATCATTAACTCTTTCAGTGTGGCACACAGGAATCTGCAACTAATCCTACTTCTTAGTCTCCTGAAATGGAAAAGACAATAACTGTAAAGAAAAAAAAAAAAAAAAAGAAGCCACCAGCCTTGCAACCTAGACCTTAAAATGCTTCAGCTCTAATATGGTTTGTTGAAATGCAGTACCATTTGTGATCTTGTTGGCAAGTCATACTTCCTTTCTGGTTTTATATTTAAATGTAACATACATTGTTTCTAATTTGAATTTCACCATTCCTCTTCAATTAGCCTTGACTAAGGTAATTTAATCTTATACAAGTCCTTGTAGCTTCCAGAATTGTGTGTTATTGATGTCTGCTCAGAGAAAGAGCAATGCAACAGGCAATTTTTACTATTTAAGCCTCTCTTTACTCCCTCCCCACACTGCAAGGTCATTTGGAGGATTGTAGTTTCATGCATCTAGGGTGTAATTTAGTTTGCCCAGCTCAGAGCATCCCCACACACTCTTCACACACAGCACACGTGTCTGTTACAGAATAGCACCACTGTGATCCTGCCTGTGATTGTACAGTAATTCTGCATTTTCGCCTCATCTCTTACAAAGCACTGGTTAGTGACAGAGCTGTGGTCCCAGACTGTATCAGGGCACAGAGTAAAAACCCTCCAATCTGGCACCAAACTCAACAGCACCAAAGCTGACTGTCTTTGCCCCCATAGAGGTCAAAGTCATGCTTGGTACTGAGCCATGTGTCCTACCAAGACAGACTGTACCATCCTCTGAAGTTTTTCAATGCAGGACCGAAGTTTCTAAATTATTTGGGACACTTGAGGTGACATCTCAGGTGGTAACAGCAGGCATTACAGAGTTAAAACAAGAATTCCAACCTATAACAAGAACATTTCCAAACAAAAATCTGAGCTGAGAAACTTCTTTAGTTGTCTGTTCTTTGCCTTTTTGTGGTTTTTGTTTTTTGGGGTGGTTTTTTGGTTTTTTGGGGTTTTTTTTGTTTTGTTTTGTGTTTTGTTTTTTGTTTTTGTTTTTTGTTTTTGTTTTTTGTTTGTTTGTTTGTTTTGTTTTGTTGGGTTTTTTTGTTTGCTTGTTTTTTGTTTTTTGTTTTTTTTGGTGGATCTGTTTATTTGTTCTGGCTGCAAAGGTGCTGATAACACACCAGTGTTTTGGCTACTGCTGAGCAGTGCTGGCACAGCATCAGCGCTGTCTCCCTGACATTCCACTGCCAAGCAGAGGGCTGGGAAGAGCCTGGGAGGGGTCACATCTGGGATAGGTGACCCAGGTTAACCAAAGGGATTTTCCATACCATATGACATCAGCTTAGCCATAAAAGTTTAGAAAAGTAGGAGGAAGGTGGAGCATGTGTTAATTTGAAAGTTTGCCTTCTGGAGAAATCACTATTTGTGCTGAAGCCACACTTCCCAGGATTGGGACACTGGGACATGTGGTTGGACATTGCTTGCTGATGGAAAGTAGAGAATAATTTTTTTTCCCCTCTTTGTTTGGGGACACACAAACTTTTGCTTTTGCTGTAGTAAACTGCTTTATCTCAACTTACAAGTTGTTTTCCATCCTATTTTCTCTTCTCTGTCCCACTGAGAAGGGGGAGTAATGGAGCAGCTTTGTGGGCACTGGGCATCCAACAAAGGTCAACTCAGCACAGCCTTTTCTGGGCATGATGCACAAACCTTAATTTTCTTTCAGGACAGAAGAAAAGTAATAGTCAGATACAAGGTTTTAAATGTAAATTAAACTACTGAAATTCTCTGGACATTGGAATCTAAGAAATGTTAATGTGATTGTTGATTTTTCACTCCTTACAAATGTAAGTTATTGTCAAATATCTAAAGCAAGTCATAGATGTTGAAAGCATTTAAAACAAATAAACATTTGATTCCTGGCAAATGCTATAGCTGTGTGGCTTTAAAGCAGAAAAATATTACTGTTAGATAAATTTACTCTGCTTTACATCTCACCAGTTGAGTTGCCAGGAGAAAAGTTAGACTAACTCTTCTTTATGTTTTCTATAAATCAATTTTAAAAAGCATTTATGAAAGGAAAAATTTCTAGTTGCTCTCAGATGGGACATAAAGCAATTCAAGCACTTTCGTGCCCTAGGACTTGATATTTCTTCTTCTACATTATTCACAGATGCTCAATTACATAGCAAGACAATAAACCATTTCACTTTTTCGGAGACAGTCTTAGGCTACATATCTCTTATTTAAGTATCAAAATATTAGGAGAGAGCTGTTTAAAATCTATTTTGCCAGCTGGCTTCTCTCTGGTGGATGTGGACAACACTGAAATCCTCTGGAAGAAGGGACAAGAAACAGCCCACATGCAGAGGTGGGGAAGAACCTTCCAGGAGCAAAAGCTGGGGCGACACAGTATGAGGGGGATAATATTAGCTCTTATTTAGGAATTAAGAAAATACAGGATTCTTGCTTTTTATAAAAAGTCACAGTTCTTTAAATAAAAAGAAGAGGCTTGGCAGCAGATGCCATTTCTGTGTCAGCAAAGGAAAACAGAAGCTGCTGTTGATAGAGGAAACACTGACAGCCATAGCAGGTCTGAAGATAGCTGGGCTTTGCCTGAAGAGGCCTGTTGTGTATTCCCTGGATACAGAGGTGAGGTAATGCCTTCATATGTCAAGTGGGATGAAGATATAGAAGAGTGAAACTACCTGAGAGTTGCACAACCAGAGACTGGGTCAGGCCACAGCTCTGTTATACTGCAGAATGAAAGGCCTTCATTACATGTGAAACTTGAAACTGAAGATACTTCCTAATATATTTCTGGAAATTTACCTTCATTGTGTAACAGAAACTTAAGAAGTATTATTGCACAACCTTTCAATCTGTAGTACAAGATTTGTCAAGTCTCTGTTCTGATAAATTAGCAGGTTTTGTAAATCTTCCAATTTTTTCTGCAGGATTGATTTTTTGACGTATGAGGAGTGGCAGCCAAGCAACTATGTGAAGTTCCATAATTTTGCAAGTGGCTCAAAAGCTCTAAAACTAAAAAACAAAAAAAAAAAAAAAAAAAAGCAAATAAGAAAGATAAAATGCAAACCTAAATAAGATACCCTACAGTAAGGAGAAAATTCTCTACTTTGTCTTGTACATCAAGAGTCTTGATTATTACCACAAGAAAAAATGATAAATACTTTTTTAGGAGCACACATTTAATGTATTGGATGTTACTGAAAAACAAAAAGGATAAATGGACTACTGAAATGTCTGGTTATTAGCTACCTTAAAAGGTCAATATTAGAGTCAAAAGAATGGAGTGGAATTTCAGTTACATGACCATTAGTGGTCAACATTAAAGCAAATGATCAAGAGTTGATCTTCTTGGAAAGAATAAATGAGAATGAATTGGTTCATGCTACAATTCAATTTTAAAAAACAGTAGAAATGAGTAGGTGTATAATCAACTGTTCATCCAAAATGTTCTGTCTGTGAAGTGATAGAAATGAATACAGTTCAGCATATACAGAGAACAAAGAGCGATTCAGCAATATATTTACATAATGCTCAAAAATGTTCATTTCCCAGAGCCAAAACAACTGTGGGCCACACCTGCTGGAGGGAGGGGGGTAGGGAAGGCAGGAAGAGTTTACATGGAAGAAAACCTGCTTGGTGCTGTTTGAGAACATTCTACCTACATTCAGAGACCAGAGGGAGGGAGAAAAAGAGCATACATTGGTTTGAAAATGCAATAAATCCTTCCTCTATGTAGAACTGCAAAGAGTCATTTAGAAACAGAAGAAATGCAAATTTGATAGTAATGGTCATAAGTTAAAGGATAAGCTGCTGAACCAGATGCCTGATGTGCAAAAGAATTTCAAAACTATTGCAATGCATAGTGTATGTTTGGGTCAAAATACGATTTTCATAGTGATGTTACCTTATTTCTTATTAGACCTTCCTCTTGCCCATATTGTGCCATTATATGAGGAATCCTACAAAATACATTCATCTTTCTCTTGCTGTCTTAGGTCCTGTCTGTCTCTGAGACTATGTGATCATGGAAGCAGAATTCAAATTGCCAGTGGAGTTACATTTGACTCCACAAGAGGGAGATCTCCTCTGCCTGATGCTCTCAGGAAAGAGAGCCTGCTGTTTTCAGACCTTCTGCTCAGAGCAGTAGAACCAGAGTGATGTGTATATTCCTGCCCACAGCAAAAGTCCTGTGAGGTACAGGCTTAACTCCAGTGTAAAGTGTCAGCCACATATTCTGAATAATATGAATGTACAGCAATCTGCTGCGAATCCAATGAAGAAGAGGTTAAAGTTCAAACATTCCTCTTTATAGGATTGCCTTGGTGTCTGTAGCAGCAGACAGTTTTTTTTTTCATTCTGGCTGTTTCCAATATGTAACGGCATGAATGAAAAAGATTGAGGACATCCTTTTCAGAATTTACACATTAAGCATAAATAATAAACGAGCTAATCACAGCTAATAAGTAATAAATTAGCTATTTTATGAAAAGAAAAAAAAATTGTTCTGCTTGAATGTCTGAGTAGTTTTCTATCCTTATACTCCCCTTTTTTTCTTCTCTATCTTTTTGTCAGGTAAAACTTGTGAAATATCCAAGTGTCTCTGCTGTTTGGTAGTGAAGAAATATTTATAAAGACACTCTTTGGAAAATACAGTGTTGATATCAGTTGCCTGTTGAACTGCTACCAATATGCTACCAACCTGGGCAGCTATGGCCTTTGTTCTATAGTTGCTGTTTTTCCATTTCACTCTGTTGAAGTCACTTTCACTTTAACTGTCTTCTAGAGCAAGCCCCTAGCTCTGCTCACTTAGTGGAGTACCAAACCATCCTTGCCTTCCATCTGAGCTTATGACATTCATCTGCTGCCAGTAATTCTCTCAGTCCATGAAGGTACTCTTAATCAGCTCCTCCTGGTAATATCTGCAAGTAAACAACAGGCACAAAATGGCACAAGGCAGTAGCAACTGGAGAAGGGTATGCAGATTTCATTTTTTTTTTCTTCATTTTGTTTACTTTACTCTCAGGCAGAATACCTGTATTAGTTGTGGTGCTTGCTACAAATCCAGATGGTAAAGAGTTGGGAAGAGTATGGGGATGCTTCCCAGTTTTGTATGGGAGAAGTCAGGAAGGCCAAGATACAGCTGAAGCTGAAGTTTGGAAGGGATGCAGAGAGAAATAAAAGGGTTGCTGCAGGTGTGTCTGCCAGAAATGAAGCTCAAAGAAAGCGCCACCCTGGAAACATTCAAAAGCAGCTTGCGTGGGGCTCTGAGCAACCTGTTCCAGTTGAAGATATCCCTGACCATGGCAGGGTGGTAGGACTCTGAAAAGGTGCTTTCCAAACCTATTTATTCTTTGATCTATGAGTCTATGATTCTTCATTATGGCTAAAAATGGAGCAGAGGGAGCACTGAGCTTCTGCACTGTAATTTCTTTTGTCCTGTTGATATCCATGGCAATATCTTATTAAGTTCCAGGTTAGAGAAAGGATGGAGACTGACAGCTCAGCCTCTGGTGTGACTGGGAAGATGTATCAGCACAGGCCAGGGTGGCATAGTGCAGTCTCCTGAATACAGTGCAAGCAATCCATTTCTGCTAATGGTTCAGAGCACGGTGCTTTTGCAAAATCAGTTCCCTGGAAACAGGAGATAGGGCAAAAGATTTTGACAGTGAATCATCTTCATGGCTTCAACACCCTGGGCTCAAACCATGCTGGTTTTCAGCTGCTCTGTGGCTCTACCACATTGCTTTGGTAGAATAAAATAGGCTGTAACACAAACATGGGCACTAGGAAATAATCGGCTGGGAATGATTTCTGTGTGAAGTAAGGCCACAATATATATTTCTCAGCCCTAAGTGCACTGTAGGGCACTGTCAGAGAAATGCTGTGCTCTGGCTGAGCACAGGCATCAGAGCACTCCTGTGGTGGTGCCAGGGAGATCTGAGGATAAATGCCAGTGGCTTGAGACAGCTGAAGATGACAGCCAGGTAGAGAGGGAAATAGCATTGCTGAGGACATGAAGAGAGGCACAAGTAGCTTTCTACACAAAGGGGACAGACACGCAGCATCCTTCAGCCAGAGCAGGAATATTCAGACTCTGACATCTACCAGGATATAAATAATCCTAATGAAGTGGCTGCTGCATTGATAGACTGGAGGCTGTCAGCCTTTAAGTGGTGTAAGCAATGTGCTTCTGCTGTTCTCTCTGCAAGAGCCAGCATGGCTGGGCAGTGCCTGTGGGGAACAAGGGAGGACAGCTGCTGGTATTCAGGCTCTCAATAAACCTAAAAAACCCCCCTGAGATCTAATAGAGCATTTTGAATTCTTTTCTGTCAGGCCTTTTAGTTTCTCTGTTTTTTCTTTAGTTGCATTTCAAACCTTCCGCTGCAATAGGGAGGCATGGAAAGGGCATTTGTTCAGGTAGGTTTGTTCTTTTATTAGTTACTTTTTGGTTTTAAAAGGAGGAAGTGCTATAGAATCCAAAGATTCAAGTTAGGATTTAACCACAAATATGGAACAGTCTAAAGCAGAAATGCAATTAACAACTGCAGAATGCAGAGAGCTGATACCGAACACGGGAAGAAATCAGCAACTGGTGTGGAAGGACAACATCAACCTTCCTGCAACAGCTATGCCAGCAGACAGCCCACAACAATTTTAGAATGCCATATGCCTGTTTTTTCCTTTCTCCCTTCATATACCAACAGTTTATTTTTTTTATTTTCTTTCCCATGCTTTCCCCCTACTCTTTCTTTTCTTACTATTTCATTGCCAGAACTAGAATTCACATGAGAGTGATTTTACTTTGTACAGAAGTATTAAGGACAGCAATTTCTTCTCATTGCCTCCTTTTCCCCTCCTCCCCCTCCAGATTTGCTTTAATGACTTGTCCTAATTAAGTTTGAAAAAAAAATCTTTATTATGTTCCCAGATTTTCTGTGGTGTGATCACTTAACCTGTAAATTATAATTGCAGATTTGGTACCCATACAGACTGATTATTTTAATTGGTCCCTGCTACCTCCCTTTTAGCTTTCATTATATCTTTGTACTCAAGGAAGCTAAGACAGCTACATTTTAGAAATAAACAGGATATGCTTGTCTTTCAAGTCCTTATTGCTTTCATATAATATTGTTAACTATTAAAAGGAGAATCTGCTGAATACTATCTGGGCATGGTAAGAATTAGACCACAGTTTGAAATAAAAACAATACTTCTGAGCACATTAGAAATGGACCAAAAATCAAACCAATGTTTGTGGAGTCAGAATTAGCTATGTTACCTGAAAATTTGACCAAAGATATTTTCAAAAGCAGCTCTGCCTTGCTGTTGCATTGATCAATCTAGTGCTTTTCACTGAAAGATGAGTGATGGATGGCACAGGCCTTCTTTCAGTAACTTAGCCTCTTTCCAGTCTTCCATATAATGAAAAGAACTGTTTGAGATCTGAGCTAAGATTTTGTAGGAATGCCCTGCAAAGCAGAAAAAAAGTCAAAACAAATTGATCTGAGTTTGGTCTAGCAAGGAAAAGATGAGAAGAAAAGTGAAAGAAGGCTCTGAAACAGTCAAAATAGGCTGGTTGGCAAACACCATTAAATTGCCACTCCTTTTTCATAAAAATTATGCTTCTGTAAAAAATGTCAGACATGGAAAATTAATCAAATTCACTGAACTTGGCTAAAGTTTTAATTGGTGAGCATTTAAGATTTTTTTTCCTTTCATTCACTCTGAACTTGGGTAAAAGGGTAGAAGAAAAGTTACTGAATTAGAAGATTATTTTAAGCTGTGATATTTTTTAATTACCAGCACATCACGGATGCTGAGTAAAAACAGGAGCCCATTTTCACCTGCTATTAATGGCAGAAATTAATACAAATTGACATTACTCTCTTGCCACCTAATAGTCTGTAAAACCAAACCACAAGGATTTAATTTATAACATTTTTGGTTTTGTCTTTGATTGCTTGTTGTACCTCTTGTGCATTAGCATTTTATCCACAATAGCACTTAGACACCAGCTTAAAGGTTTTAAAATGTTATTGATTTTGTATCTGCATCTTTATTGGCCTATCTGATTTAATCCAAAACTTTTTTTCTTTATCAGACCTAGCCTGACAATTTTGATCTACATTTTCATTCCTGATGGTGTTTTACATTTCTGTCTGTATTCAATCTTAGGAGATGCAGATTTGTCAATAGAATGGAGAGCTGCAAAGACCTTCTATGGCCCTTGCCAACACATTGTTTCCAGCATCAAATTTCTCTTACTTAGTTCTGTGCAGATTTGATTCAGATGCGGCTTTTCTTCCTTAGAATGAGAATCTCAGAACCATTTCTGCTGGAAAACACCTTTAAGATCATCAAGTCCAGCCTTAGCAAGTACACCATTGAACCCTGTCCCTAAGAACAATGTCTACCACCTTTGAAGTAACTCCAGGGATGGTGACTTCATCACCTCCCTGGGCAGCCTGTTCCATTTTCATCAAATTAAAATGCAATGCAGAAAATACTTGAAATGATAAAAGAAGATAAACGAGAACTACACTACTTTAGATATGTAGTACAAATATGTACTGCTTTTATAAAAGAGAGCTATAAATAAGATGTAGAAATACATTTCAGCTGCTGTTGAGCAAGCCATTTAATCCTACTGGTGAAATAGTTCTTGGTACCAGCACTAGCTCTGCCCTGTCTTGTGTAGTGTATTCACTGTCCAGCACAGTTTTCTCAGTGCAATCATAACAGAGACATTCTGCAACTCATCCAGCAGAGCCCAGGAAAGCAGTACTGTGTTCCCCCTTCCACATTTCCTGTTGTATGCAGCTATTCTCCCTTCCTAGGGAGCTTGTAAGGAAGCTTTATCTGTTTCTCCTACCATTCCCATCTTGGCTCTCTAATTCCTCCTTGCCCTGATGCCTGTCAGCCATCACATCATTCTCTATCCAGCTGTATTTCAGCCCTTCCACCAGTCTTGTTTATAAGCTCTGAGGGATGTGGAAGTTCAGGGTTTGCACAAAGTATTGCCCTTGTGATTGCTGCAAGTCTATTGTTTATAATGCAGGCAGCTTTCTTAAGCGATTTGCAAATTCAAAATTCACTGTATTGTTGCATTTTCATGAACTTTCAGCTAAAAAACATTCCTGTTGTTGTAAGCATCAATTCACACCATGGAAATAATAAATCACCTTGATGAAGCAAATTGTTTCCATGGGTGATCATGCTACTTTCAAAGGATAGAGACCCTGTTCTATCACAGAATATAGACATATTATGGACACGTTGCCTAGATTAATTTCAAGCTGTGATAGTATAGACTGTGTCAGGTTTTCACAATGGATAACGAGCTAAAAAATAAGAATCAGAGTGAGGAGTGAAATCAGCTGAAAAATTTATTATGGCTGTTTTTACCTAAGGGGCAGCTATGTCCTAAAAAAAGCAATGCTGTGGAGGGGGTTTTCCTACAACCACTGGAACAGAGCAAAAAGTTCCTTTTGCGGCCCAGGGAGGGCCACCACTGGGACCAGATGAAAGGGAAGTAATGGCAGCCTGGAGAGGTGGGAGGGGAAAACCCAGCTGCCAGGGAAGAGGGGACATGGGGCTAGCAGGTCCCCAGAAGTGAGCCACAGAGCCATGCCAGCCCTTGATGGAAATGGGCAGCCATCCCAGTCCAGATGAGAGCGTTCAGAATGGCTGAGAAAGCCTGATAGCCACTTGTCTGCAGTACAGTTTCCTTCAGAAAGAAGTAGGCTGCTAGGTCATGGAGCTTGGTTTACTGATTGTATTGATGCTGGCTTACTCAACTAATTAAAATCCTCATTAGTGATCTTAACTGAAAATCTGCAATTTTCAGGTCAGGCTTCTGCCTGCATTCATTTGTCTGATCTTGGGGTTAAAGCACACGGACTCAATAGCAGAAAATAGATCTTCCCAGCTACCTCACTCTCATCTGGTGTGTCCTTGACAAGACACTCGATCTCTTTGACTTTCTTTGTCAGGTTGTAAATGTGAAGGCAAGAACTTCCCACTTGTGAGACACACAGAAGCTAATTTCTTAGCCTTTGAAAAATAAAGTGTCTGATAAAAAGGTATCAGTTGTATTTATTCAGTCACTGACATTAGTCTGAGCATTGTGTGAGCATAAACAGGGTGACTGGCTAAGTATCCTGAAGACTTTGAGTTGCAGCAGACCTTAAGCTGTTTACACACAAGTTGCAACAGCACTCTGAAAACTCGTGACTGAGGCACCCAGCAGGAATATTGTTGTGTGCAGGTAATACCGACTAGCTTGGTTGAACAGGGAGAGTGAAGGATTTGCACAGAGAGGTGTGCAAGATTGTATATGAACACTGTTGAAAGTCAAGACTAAGTCATCGGCTTCCCTTAAAGCACACTGATAAGTTTTCCATGGCTTACTCTGTCTTTACAGGTCTGAACAGCCTTTTCTTCTTCAGGTAATCACATCACAGTACAGTGTGGCTGCAGTGCACTTCAGGATTTCTGCCTTTAAAAAGATTATTCTAAGCCACATATATACTAAATACAACTGCAAAGATTCATGCTGATTGAAATAAATGAATGCTTGTTAAAGCTGAATGTAGCTACATAAAACAGAAATGGTACAGTAGAGTTTATGCCCTCTACCTCCTCCTCATTCTCTCATGAACAAAGATAAAACTGGGTCTAAGAACATTTGAAAAATTCGTTTCTGTGGTGAAAATCTTACTGTGTTATCTTGTCACCAAGGATGTTTTGCAGTTTGCTTCACCCATATTTGAATATGTTGTCCACAGTTGCAAACACAAAAAAAAATAGTGAAGAAATCTTTCGTTATTTTCTAAATACTGTATGTCTATAGTGTACAACATCTCTTTAAACACTGCTGATTAATACTTCATTTTCTAGTTTAGAATTCTTAATTATTATTAATTAGTAATGGCAAAATGCTAGTGTAAATTGCATTTTTCTGGAAAATAAATTTTTAACAATTGCTTTACTGGAGAATCGCATTGTACTCTCAGCTAATAACAAAACTATATGCTTTCTGTTGGTTTCTAAACATGGGAAAAAAGCTCTTTTCCAGATGACAAATCTTAATACTTTATAAGCTTATAAAGGGTCATCTGGAATGAAATGATTTTTCTACATCCCATGTAGGATATAATGACCCAGACATAGTCTGAAAAATTATCTCATGTTCATAATGATGATCTCATAAACCAAAGAGAAATATCACTCAGGGAGGTGCTGGTTTTGAGCACAGTGGTGGCTGGGGGCTAGTGTGAGAGGACCCTCAAAGGTGTTCCCCTGGGAGGGAGAGCCTCTGCAGCTATGTTCTTGGGGACCGCTTGTTTTCAGAGATCTTGTCTTCCAAAAAGCACTGAGAATTCACCTCACATTATATTCTGTATTGAACATACACCATTAGCTTTACAAATGGCTTTCCACAATATATGTCTCTACTGGGAAAGAATGAAACAGTTCTGGTAGAGCCAGCTGGAAGATATAGAAAACACTGTGGGATGTTTTATCATGAAAGAAGACATAATTTTAATATAAAAAGTTTCTGCTCAGTATTTTAAAATCACAGTATAAAGTACAGGTCACAAGATCCTTTATCCTAAATTAGTATTCTCTAAATGCTGAGAACACCAGCACACAATGCCATTATTAAAACCTGAGGCTTTTTCATGTTTCTTGTGATGTTGTAGGATGAAAAAAAATAAAGGGAAAGCACTTTGAAAACATATTGTTCTAGCTGCAAATAAGACAGTTGCACAGTAGGAATTGCTTTGGAAGTGTCTGGCTTCTAGTGAGAAGTAGAAAGAGAAACAGCTTCAAGTTCAGGAAGCACTAGAGATCAAGAACTGCTGCAATGCTCCACATTCCTTTTTACTATTATTATTTTATTTTCCTATGGAGAAGTGCTACCTTTGTTTCTCAAAACTCATGGCCTGCCTGAATGTCATCCCTCTTTTCCACTCTTTTTAACCAACAAACCCTCAGAAAAAAATCTGCCCCAACTGCAACTTCCTCTGTTCCTTCTCTCAGATGGGACACAGTGAGAACATTTTCACTGCCCTTTGCCAAATAATTACAAGCTCTTTTCTCTTATGCTCCACTAACAAATGTGATGTTTTGTGGAAGTTTTCCTGAAAAGCACCGTCATCTCCAGACCCTGAAGAATTACAAGTACTCATAGCACCACTTCAGTATATTTTCCAGTGTTTAATACTAAATAATATTGCTGATATTATTTGCTGTAATACTCATGTTACAAACATCACAAAGGCCAATTACCCACCTATACTATGTACCTGATGAAACTCTAGAGACTTCCCTCTTGTGGAACACTTGGTCTTGTAGGAACAGAATATACAACTGGAGCTTTGGGGAACAAGGTTTTGAGGGAAATATTTGGCTGAAAGATATCATGAGACAGCTTTATGGTAGAAGTGGATTGTAATCTTTACCCAAATAGAGGAGTCACAGTTGTCTGGTTATTTAGACACAGATGGATTCCCTACAGTGAACAGGACAGTGTAGGCTGTTCAGACAGTATGGACACAGTATTCCAGCACTGTCACCAAGAAAGACCATTGGTAGCAGAAGTGAAAAAGGTTGATGAAGATGAGGTTAACAAATGTTAACAAGGCTCATACACACTGATCATCATGTTGGACTCCTTCCTAAACAAAACATTTAGGGAAAAGGTTAAATGTAACACTAGTAGCAAATCCTCCCCCACAGAGTGATTCATAAATGTTTTAACTCCAGTGCAATCAACATTCTTGACACATGGTGACGCAGACTGTACAAAAGCTAATCTTAACATCATTTATCCTCTTTTTTTTAATGTTAGGACCTGTTTTTTAAAAAGCAAGGGTGTATTCTTTAGGTTATTATATTTATAATAACATATTTTATCAGATTGACTGCTACAAGTAGAAAAACAGGTCCAACAGTTGGACATGCACAATGTTGAAATAGCACAGTGGTAGCAGATCATCAAGCCCTTGTACATCCTTCCCACTTGCAATTTCGTGTGGTGGAGCATTGAAAGATGTGTTAGAAAACAATCTTCTTTTGAAACAGGACTCTCCAGATCCTCCCTTCCAATTGCACAGGCCCCAGCCTCACTAAACCCACTAGGAGAGGCAACTTGCCTGTGGCCAAAACAAACTAAATGTATTTAGGCCCTTCACAAGAACAAAACTTAACCAACATCTCTCCACTATCAGCACAACAGATACTCCTTAAAACAGAAGAATGAAATCTGATGCCTGTAATTCTGAGGACCTTTTATCAGATGCATTGAGTGCTCTCAGGGTGAATATGCAGGTGAAACTGAGCGATTACTGGGCACCAGAAAGAACATACACAAGTAAAAGAAGTTCACCACTTATCAGGGAGAGAGTATTTCTCAGAAGATACCACTGCATTTTGATTATCTTAAGCCAGATCCTTGAGGATTTCTGCAACATTTTCCAAGGAAAAACTTGTGTGCTTTCACAAATATGCTGGATACCAAAACCCATTAATTCAGAAACAGTGTTTCTGTGGGAGAAAAACCTTCCCACCTTCCCCCTGATGTATCTCCTCCTCAGACTCTTCTTTCTCTTACTGTTTCCTTCTTTTAGCTTTCACTTTAAGACGGTCTGAACACAACTAATGTGATAAGACTATGAGTTCAACTTGTATTTAGCTTTGAAGAAGTCTTCTGCTTCTATTTCAGACCTGAAAAAGGACTCACATGCCCAAAAATTCATCTAATTTTGCCAGCAATACAAGCAGGTCTAATAAAAGATATTGCTTTCAGCAAGAAAATCTGTCTTGATTAAGTCTTTAGGCTGTCATAACAACAGCACCACCACCATTATTTTTCATGTGACACAGTCAATCAGTAGATATTTTTTGTCTTTCCATAAGTGATCTATGATGCTAAAATAAACTAGGCACTGGGGTTTTTTTCAGACTGATGGCTCAGAGAAAGAAGGAGAGAGAACTACAAATAGTACTCCAACCAGCAAAGCCATAATTCAGACACAAAATGTATGTGGGAAAGGAAGAGGCAGATGTGGAGGAACCTGTGGTTTCATAAGACATATGCAAACACCTAAAATAAAAAATTGAATTCAGAACCACAGTATGGTGATAACAGACAGATATGTTCAACCAATGACATCTAAAAGTCAAATAAACTAATGAATTAAATCAATACTATTTGTGAGAAACTTATAACATTGAATCAAACTGTTTGTTACTCTCAGTCAAACACTGAGGCTGAATACTTTTGCTTCAAGATTTCTTTTTATTCCTTTTAAAGACTCACAAATATGAGTGTTATTCTGAGAAGAAACAGAAGAAAAAAAAATAGATGTAACAAGAGAAGGAGATAATTTGCCAAACAAATACAGGGCTGAATACAAGCATGGAGTGAAAAAGGACATAAGCAAAATAAGGAGTCAGGAGTGTTTGAATAAGCACACTGAGGAAAAGGAAAATGGAAGAAATAAAAGAGGTGCAAATATTTTTACTAGATGTCCAAAAAGGCAAAAAAAAAAGGTGACTCTTATAAACATGTTGTAGATCAAACTTATCTGTGAAAAGACAGAGGGGAATGATACACAGCTTGATCAACAAAAGAGGAAGATGATTCCTGTGGCAGCATTGTAACCTCCACAAAAGACCACACAGCAAAAAAGAACCAATAGCTTTACTAATTCTGCACCAGAAACAGAAATTCCACAAAGCTGATTTTTGCCCACTGTTTTCACATAATTTCTGTTATAAAATGTTAAAATTTAATCTCAAACAACAGTATTTATTATAAAACTCAGCTTCTAAATGTGATAACTGTTCCCTATATTCAGATTAGTTTACTTTATTAAATGCCTGATCTGCTAAAGGTAAAGCAAACACTGTAACATCAAACTTTTTTCACTGACTACTGTATTGCTTTCAGGGAGTAACAGCAACCTGTTTCCAAGTATGCATTTCCTTGAAAAAGGTGTCTATTTAAAGAAATGAGTGGGGTGATCCTCACATATATTTTCAGACTTCCAGCTGGGATCCATCAGAGTTTTAGTCATACAATCATTCTTCAGCCTTCTCTAAGGACAGTCATAACAACCAAATATCTGAATTTCAGCATAAGCGTTTATCTCTGCTGAGCATCAGCTTCTACCCAGGTGCAATTATACTCAATTCTGAGTGTTATAAAATGTGGATGAGTCAAGAATGCCTGTTGCAGTGCTCCACTCCATAAAGACATGGAACTTGCAACAAAAGCTTTGAGATGTGCATTACCTATTGCATCTAATTTGTGCTCTTCCTCAGGATATTTGAGACATTAGTCCTGAGCTCCCCAACACCATCTGAACAGCAGAAAGGGTGTTTAGAAAAAGACACTGAGCTGAGCAGTGAGAACATTGTATGGTGACAAAATTTTCTGCATTAGTGTTCCTCTGCAAGATAATGCTCCTCAGCTATCCTGTTGGGGTTTCCTTTCACTGTTTCACAGTGACCTTTTTCTTTGATCTTGTTCTTTCTCACATTCTACTTTGAACTATGAGGATACTTTCTTTCCTTATTTATATTTCAAAATATAAATCTTGCTTACTAAGTCTCTTGTATCCCATTACTTTTTAAAAGTTTACATTTTTCCTGTTAAAAACAAAACAAAACAACAAAAACAAACAAAAACAAAACAACAACAACAAAACCCAAAAAAAACCCCAACAGACAAAATACCTCAACCTTAATGTCATGAGTCCAGTTCTCCCAGGGCTTGGATAATCATCAGAAGTCCTGCTGAAATGTACAGAACTGACATAACCACACCAGTGGGTCGATACAAACCACTCAATTTTTTTCTCAAGAGACTCAACAATTGCTAAAGATACATGCATGTTCCAGAAAAACATCTAATTTCCTAAAATAATGCTGTTATTTCTTGCATTCTGGTCTTTCTCTACTAATAGTCTACTTATGCTAGTATTTTCCATGATAATTCCTGCTGGATTTTCTGATCATGCTTTTAATTTTCTGTTCATGTAATCATATTAATGAATTACTTGGCAGCAGCTTTCCTTCTCAAGAATGAGGTGTCAACTGAGTTCATTTGTAATCTGAAATATGTGCACCTAGCAACCAAGCTTAAAAAATGCAGTATTCAAATTCCAAACTGTGTATTCATTACTTCCAGAATTCAGCAATCATATCAGCTGATACAGAAGTGGAAAATCTGATTGCATGATGTCAATGTAAAACAAAACTATTTTGGTAAATTTTGTGTTCAAATTCAGAGAATTTTTTACATACTTTTCACTTCAAGTTCTCTTAAAAAAAAAAAAAAGAAGAAAACAGAAAATAATTATTTGCTTATTAATATCTCTGTTAATGCTGAACATCTGCATGTTGTAGAGTCTTGTAATTTAATATTTATAGAAATTAAAGTAAAATTTAATAGTTCTGCCAATATAGTAAACTTTGTACTGTACAGCATTTATTTGTAAATTACATCAGACAACAGTAATGTGAACCTAGATTTAATAACAGTGTCTACACACTGAAAACACAGGGGTGCTGGTTGACACCAAGAAAATGAGGGACTTAACAGTGTAATAAAATGTACACAAAATACGGATGAGGATGTATGTTCTGCAATAATAACTGCACTGCAAGTAAGATGCTTCGATATGTCCCAGAAACCTTGGAAATTAACAGTGTCCTCTGCATAAAAATTACCTATTCATTGTGTAATAAGTGTTTTGTGTTTATTTTGCTGAAGAAATTAATTGAGCATTTAATCAAGTATGTGAAGTGTTAAAATGCTATATTAAGAACACTCTTTATTGGCAATTTGAGCAGCATGTATTACTGGTTTTCTCCTTCTGGGCTAAACACTACTTTACTTACAAGGTGAATGAGTGGTACTTGTGGACCCCTCAGCTGAATAACCCTCTGATCATAAGGTCAGAGATTTTCCAGTTATTTGAGTCACATTAGTAACAGCTCAGCTAATTAGCAATTTAAAAGGATCAACTCACTAACAAATTAAAAGAAGTATCTGTATACAAAGAGAGATTGTTCGATTTGGCTCCAGTCTTGATAGTAATAAATAAAAGCATCTATTGTGTGAAAGCGGGAAATGTCTCATCTGTAGTGATAGGGATTCATTTTGGATGACACAGCCCCAGTTTCTATTTTCTCAGTGTTTTGTGGGGTATGTTTTGGTTTCTGCTTATTGAGAGTGAAATTTAAGGTCAAAGGCTAAATGATGTCAAAATGCCTTCCAGTCATTTGATGTGACAAGGTAGCTGAGCTGTTCAGGATGTGTCCTGAACACCACAAATATGTGGTAATGTTTAAGGGAACACTGTTGGTGGACTTAATGTTTCTGCTTGCAGATAATTTTTCAAAAGTAAAGTTAACAAGGACATCTTTGAAAATATTGCCATATCCCTCTAAAAGTGGAAATGCTTTTATTCTAAAACAAAGAGACTGCAATAGAAAAAGTGATTCCAGAGGCATTGGCTGAATGCCCCGTTGCCCCAAGCACTGTGATGTCTTTTATGGATGCTATGAAACATTTCAGTTTGCCTTGGATTAGGGCACTGGCAGTACAGAGCATGTGATCCCAGCCTCGGCAAAGCATTCTTTCTCTTTGGGATACAGCTATGGAGTGATTTTTCCTAGGAGATTAGATGCAACTAGCCTGGGCATCTGCAATACTTTTTTCTTTCACATAATGGAAAGCTTTTAACCAGAAATGCAACACAAACCAGTAACAGGAGCCCTCTTGGTTTTCTCAAAGCAAAAGCAAAGACATCAAACAAAATAAAAAACTCCAGTGACCTTAAACTAGTACCCTAAATACGCAGCAGAGACCTCTTATTCCTCGGAGAAAACAAGGAACCACATGTTCCAAAAAGAGGTTGATCCTGCAAGTTTAAAAAGTATTCTAAAGCAAGCTACTTGCTGGCATAACATTATCCTTGTACCATAACTGAAAATAAAAAAGTAAAATTACTTAAGAATTGCTAGTCTGAACGTATCAGGAGTACTAGAACACAGTGCTCTGGCTTCCAGGGGGCTGCTATCAGGCACTATGGAAAGAATAGATGGCCAAAGCCAAGGGCTTTAGTCTGTGACTATGAAGTCAATAGATTTTGTAAGTGAATGCCAGGACAGGATGCATAGACTACAGCTCAGCAATTTCCAAGAGGAAGATTATGAAAATACATTGCTTTTAATGTATTAAAATCTCTGGTGATCTTTCATGCAGAAAAGCTCTGTCATGATCTCTCATCTCCTAAGATGAAGCCTTTCTTTCATTATTTCATTAACAGTAGCCCATTGCTGCCATAAGTAACACCACACCAAAAATACGGTAAAATTTTGGCTGGCGGATCTCCAAGGATTGATTTTACACTGCCCAGAAAGAGTCTAAGGATAAATTAAAAGAGTCCTGTAGGTTTTGATTATAGTTGAAATGATATATAGTTATATATATTCTGCTAGGGTAATTTCTTATAGTGATGGATTTTTGTTGTTCTCAGTTGAAGCATTTCTAAACAGTATGTTAGATAAATCAAAACAACTAAAAGCAAATAAAAGAAACAAAGAAAAGGCCTGTAGGAAAAATAAGAGTTTAATACAAGCAACCTGAACGCTGATGTTCATATGCTGGTGGTCTGAGGCATGAAGTGTTGGAGAAAGGGTTTGGAGAAATTGATATGGTTTTAAAGCAAGAGAAGAAGGAAAGTATATGTGACATTTAAAATAAAAACAGTATCATAAGTATCTTCAAGTGTTTAACCCAAAGTCATGAACACCTGAAGCTAAGAGGATTTTTTTAAAATAACGAACATAATTGAAAACTTTTTAAAAAATTAGTGCCTAAAATATAATAAATAAAAAAAATTTTTTTCAGAAAAAGCAAAATCATATCATAATCATATCATAATCATGCAATCAAGAAACTAAAGGCAACCAGAAAAAACATCTGCGTTTCATACTAAAAATTACTAAGAAGAATAATTTTAATTGTAACTAGTGACCCATACTCAGGGAAAAAAAATAAAAAAAATTAAATTCAAAACATATAAAGCATTGCTTTTCTCCTTCCCTTGCCTCTAATTTATTTTACACCAGTTTTAAAATGTAGAATTTACAAGCCTGAGCACATCAAGGACCCAAAAGGACAAGTGCAAATAAACAGACTCT
The DNA here is from genome assembly GCF_021018805.1 of Prinia subflava. Lineage (NCBI taxonomy): Eukaryota > Metazoa > Chordata > Aves > Passeriformes > Cisticolidae > Prinia > Prinia subflava. The sequence goes on along the minus strand of NC_086247.1, from coordinate 25,604,727 downwards.
ACACTATTTACATCACAACTTGCTAAAAATCCTTTGCTCATGTATCAATGCCTTTGCAGCCCAGAAGAGCTGCATAGGTCAACACCAAACAGGAAAGACGATGCTTTTCCCAAAACCCTCTGATACAGCTGTGGCAAGCAGACCTGACTGGTTCCAGTTGATGCAGACTGCACCTAACTGGGCTCTGCAGACAGCAGCTAGAAATAATTCCTGATTCCAGTTCCAGGTGGGTTACTAGAGTCTCATACCTTTCTTACTCTGCCAGATCAGTGTAAAATGAGCAAGGCTAAATTCTGTCCTAGAGTCCCTGGAGTTTCAGAAAATTTAAAACAATATCTTCACTTTCATCTGAATATGTGACAGCAAAAATGGAATGTATGTAACACATAGCTCTCAAAAGATGAGGCCCCCAATACAGATCACTTGGCAGTATGAGTACATCAGGGCTAAGTATTCAGATCCCACATTCCCAAGTAGTTCAGCTGAATGTGTACTGAAACTGCTAAATGCTTGCAGTTGTTTTCTGTAATATGCAAGGGCCAGTTGGCTGGCATGTAGAACAGTTAAGCCTTTATTGTTGCTAGACTTAACATTTTCAGTAAGGTTGAATAAAGCTATTATCAGTGAGACTTCCATCTGTTGTTTCAGGAATATAGCATGAGGCTTTTTAAGCAAATGCAGAGACCTCTGCGCATTACTGAGGCTGAGACCAAAACAAAGGTACCAGAAACACTAAGCCACTTAAGAACATGCAAAATTAAGGGTCTTGTCTGCTTCTGTTCCAATTGTTCACAGCAACCTGTCTCCATAGATTTTTGTGCAATCCCAGCTTGGAGATAGACAACTTTATTTCCATCAGGCATTCATCAAAAATACTCCTTGAAGATGCAAATCAGTACATCTGGTCACCAGGACAGTATATTTCACTACTGAGATAAAAACTTCAGAGGGGGATAATATCAGCTGTTTTTACCTGTTACTGAACATTGTTTATTTATTTAGAATTTAATTATAACTATGCCTTTATATTGCAGTATTCCCAATGACTACAATCCAGACCACAGTATAACAGCACTGCATGCTGTAGAAATAAAGAAAAAAACATTACTTTTTCCTCAGATTAGTAGAATTCAGTATTGGAGTGGCAAAAAAAAAAAAAAAGATAAAGAGAGGATCATCCTATAAGAACTAGAAAAATAGAAAAATTGTTATAAATATTTTAAAGCATTACTATTAAATATCCATTAGATTTTATTTCCCTATTTTTCTCCTCAAAATAATTGCTATTGTGTTCCTTCAGACATAGCTGAGGTGAAGCAAGTCTTACTGTTGAGTTCAGGTAATGTGTCACGGGTCATTTGGACGGTTTGGATTTTCATATCTAATTTCACCATCACTGCGTTACTCATGCAGATTTAATGGAAAAATCAGACAGCCTGTTCAGGGTGGGGTTGCTTATACCTCTTTCACTTCTTCCACAGTGATTTGCTCTTCCACAGTTGAAGACTCCCAAACTCCATAAAAAGTACACATGCTTCAGCTGTGAAATGTGTTGGAGGTGGCCAAATGTTTGTTTTATGGCTTGCTGGAAAAAAGAGATTTGCAGTGGTGAAGCTGCTAATTTTGTCAGACAGAAATACCCTTCGATGAATTTATGTCCTTATACAATACTGACCTTGAAGCATCTAAAGAGCAGTTTCTTTTAAGGTTTCTTTTTGGAATTCGTCACAGCTATTACAGGTTGTCTGTGACATCATCAATCATCTGTTTCAGAAACAGGTGGGCTTAGCATATATTTCCTACTATTTTATTGTTTTGAGGAATATGGCTCAATGATCCTGATGGTTCCTTCCAACTCAGTATATTCTATGTTTTTGTCTTCATCATATGCGTTCTCTAGTTCAAAAGCATTTGCTGCTCCTCACCTTTGATATTAAATGCCCTTTGGTATAAAAAAACATAACAATATTGGGTCAGGTAATTTGCTTGGTTTTTAACAGTTGTTTTAAAACGTGAAGATTTTAAAATACAATTTTAAGATAAAATTTTATAAAATTAAATTATTTCAAAAACATATCGATATTACACCATATCAGGTGTACTCATTACTTACACACACAAACATATACATATGTTCATTCATATGACTTCTCTTTTAGAAATTGTGATGGTAAATTTTACCATGTAAATCTAAGAAGGGAAATTGACAATATTTGGTTTCAAATTTAATATTTCCTAAGGAGCAAAACCACAGGAAAAGATTATGCCTCTTAGCATAGCACACCAAGAGGTCTGTGTTTGCTCTCAAAATGTGTCCTTGAAGTTGTAATTTATTCTGCACTTTCTCTAACATAAAGAGGAACAACCACATTGGAATCAATCACATCTTATGCAAACTACAGCAATAACAGAGAAATAATCACACATTCAGGCAAATTATCCTTTAGCCCATGTACAAGGAAATCAGAGAGAGAGACACACACAAAAAAAAAAGAAAAAAAGAGTGGAATAATCCATTTATTCTCAGACAGGAAAACATATAGTAAGTTCTTATTTATGTGCCCCAAATTGGTCCTTAAAAATGCACATCTAGTACAATACATACTTTCTTTGGAAAAACAACCAATCTATGAGTACAGTTATTAGTGGCAAATGCTTCCAAAATTTTTCCAACTCATCACCCAAGACAAAATGCCATTCTACCCTCAAGCTCATGTAAAACCAAATCCAAGCCGCACACCAGTCTTATGGTCTGCAAAAACAAGACAGAATGCAAAACAAAAGACTGGGTTACAAAAGAATGAGAAAAAATACGGTTAGGCAGGCTTACAAGAGGCTTGATAATATATTTGGTACAGAGCAGAAAATCCTGTTGTTGTTTCTAGAGCTTTCTGCTGTGCTTGTTAATGGACTGGTTTGCTTTTTGGGCTGGATTTTGTTATTCTTTTAGGACACCTATGTGTAGTTAAAGCACACAGAGAGGCACATGCATGATAAGAACACTCTTTTGATTCCCTCTCCTGCAACCTGCAGTCTCTGCTTTTCACCTACTTACCTTGTTACAGACTAGGCACACCTTATTTCACCGTTTTAAGTTCCAAGGTCTGTGCAGTCTTACACCTTTCACAGACAGGAAGCAGTTGATATGACAATTAAAACAGTGTGACTTAAAATAATGAGGCACGTTCATATGAACTGCAAAGTGTGGTTGAAGTGTTGTTGCTACGTAGGTGCAGCTATAACCAAGCTTAGAACCAAGCTGTCAGTGGCTACTGGGCTCCTAGAACAGAGAAAGCAAGCACTTAGAGAAAATTTTTTGTATGGCTGTTCTTTTGTTTCCTTTGGTGCCAGATGGTAGGAAAAGCAGAAAGACTGAAATAAGCATATGGTGGGTGTTGGATGCTGTGAGAAGTGACTTCTCTGAATTTTCAGCAACTGCATCTCCCATTCTGTGACAAAGCTGCAAGTCACTGGCAACAGAGGAAAACAAAATCCAACATTTGTCACTTCTAATTATTATAGGTCAACTTTAGGAAATGAGAGTATTAGAAGAAAACAGAGACTAGCATTTTGATTATCTTGCAGCAGAATCATAAAAGTACTGATGGTCTTAACTATACAAAAATTGAGATTGACTGCTACACAAAGTTTAGGGAAATTCCAAATCAGTAGTAACTGTCACTTTCACCAAAATATTTTCATCGTCTCCTATTTTGTGGGGTTTTTTTCATTCTCACTTGCTGTTTTGGTTTACTGCACAAGTTGAAAGGCCTAATCAGAAACAAGGCTCCAGGACAGCAGTGCCCACCCAAACATACATTGCTCTATTAAGAACACAATCACAAATAAAATGTTAAAAATAGACATGGCAGATAATAGGAAAAGCAGGAAAGAAGAAAAAAGCTGTTATTCTAAAACATGGTAAGTAATTTCATTGTCCAGTTCCGTAAATGAAAGCCTTTATTTTCCTTTTTATTTTAAATAGCTTTAAGAGCTATTTTTGAATGTTCTGTCCCTCACTACTTGATACCCTCTGTCCCATATTCTCCTTCACTCCTGACTTGGAAAATACAACTCAAGTGTGGTTCAAAGAAATGTGTGAAGTAGAAAAAGAAATAGGTTACTTATGATAGCTGGATTTTGAATAGATTAAAGGAGGGAGGAATGCAGAAGCCACAACAAAAACCCTTCAGTAGGCTGGAGTGCAATAAATTTCAGCCAATAGTACCTGAATAATTTCTACTCTTTCAACCCGTGGGGGTTTGTCCTTGTTTTGAAGACTATCGTTATCATTCTTTATAATATTCTTGAAATTCCTTGGGCCTTTGTACATGCCAGCCTTGACCAGTTTGCGTGGCACACAATCTTCTCCTCACGCTTTTCAAACATCCATGCTAGTACACAAAGCTTCCCCATGGATTTGGCACTATCCCTAAGAGATGCAACCTGACTTTTACAAAAGGCAGCTTAGGCAGTGGCTGGGAACAATCTGTGGCTCAAAACAGAAGAACTGAGAAACATGACATTAACACGAATCCAGTTGCAATATTTACACTTTTGGAACTGTATTACCCTTTTTTCCAACATCTCCTATGACATCTCAGTGCTCTACACAGTGTGCCCCACCGGCTGAGAAGGCAACACAACGCATCCACTGGATACAGTCAGGAACAAGCTGTGCATTCTCACATTTATAAAAAATGCTGCTAGGAACACAGCTCTGCATTTAAAAGAAAGCAAGGAACACAATAGAGATAGGCTCATTTCTTTAAGAAATTATAGATTAGAGTTACAAAATATGGATTTGAAATTAATTTACAGTTAAGGAGTTACTTTTGATGAGGTTTTTGTATAATCAGAAATATGATTGACTCACATTTTGCAGGTTTTTGGGAGATAGAGATAGATGTAGCCTACATAATAATTTACATCTAGGAGCTGTACTTTGGCAAAATAACAAGCACAAAGAAATATCTGGCAAAGATTGGGAGGGGAAAACTTTATTCTTCTAAAAAAGTACTTTTTATAAATACAAAAACTCTGAGGTAATAGGAAGCCTTTCCTAATTAAAGATTGCAAATTGCTTCCCTAGAAATGAATGCATTTCTTGATAGTTACACATGATATAAAGTAGAATTATTAGTTGCTAGCATCAATATCATCAGTGATCTTAGATGGGATTATTTACAAAATAAAACATTAGACCACTGCTTGGGAACTGGCTTGGCACTGGAGAGCAGGCGGTGAACTTTTGTATATTTTTTATGGTTGTTATTTTCCTTTCCTTTTCTGTCCTATGAAAGTGTACTTATCTCAACCTGTGAGTTTCACCTTTTTGCTGATTCTTTGCCCCATTCCACGGGGCAGTGAGCAAGTGGTTATGTGGTATTTTAGCTTCAAGACCAATTTAAACCTTTGTCTCTTCTTTAATCACAGAATACTACATAGACACCTTCTGGGATGTTCAGGCAAAATGCACCCTGAGGTGCAAAAGGCACATAAAACCATCCTGTCAAAACTTCTATACTAGTAAGATAATTCTTTGACACAGACATTGTTGATTCTTTATTCCCAAGCAAGTATTATTTCATTAACACTTAGTAACATCTGAAAAGGACCACTGAAAATAATTTTATTCAGATGGTGAAAATATCCCAGGAGCCTTACAGATGTGTTCCTTTAAGATTGTTTTATGAGTATCTTTTCTTGGTCCCTCTTGACAAGCATCTTGACTTTCTGGCAGGATCTGTTACAACTGCAATGGAACTTCTACTTCTTCATGTTGAATGAGATTGCCCCATTTTTACCTTTTTTTTTTTTTTTTTTTTTTTTTTTTTTTTAACTTGGCCAGGCAGAAAGTTGTTTTGCAGCTAGGCTGCCTAGTTGCCATCTTGCTTAACAGAATTGAGAGCAAATAAACTCAAACCTTCCTAATCTCTCCTGGCCTTCTTTCAGCACCTCGTGCTTCGGGCTGAGTGCCACAGGCTCATGGCAAACTTTCTATTTGCTCACCTCAGAAAACATTTCACTACACTGTCACTCGCTGTGCCTTGCAGTTCACACACCTTTTGGAGTCATTTGATGTCACGGGGAGCAAGTTTGCTCTTGATGAGACATCTGTCCTGGATAAGCTCCAGAACTGAGACACTGCATTATTCATTCAGAGTTGATAATAATCCTGTAGTGACATTTGAAGCTGTGAAGGTCTATTTTCTTAGTTTGTACTTTAATGTCATGTTGCAGTGGGTGGGGGCTTGGGAATGCTACCAGCATGTTGTAGTCACTTTCCTTGTTTCCCATGCTGTGTTACAACACGCAGGCTGTGCTCAGCACACCGTTGGAGTCATTCCTCAGCTATTCACTGACCATGTCACTTCCACAGGAGAGGATGAAATCCTTTTATTCCATGCTGTCTATCATGATTTGAGGCAACAGTCTCCTCTTCTGATGCTCCCATCTCAGGCAGGATTTTTAAGAATTCTGCAGCATCAAGTACTAAACATACTTATTTACCAGTCAGTTGATCAGGAGAACCTACAAATTTTGTTTAAAATACCCTTGCGCCTAACAAAAAGCTGTTTAGTGCATTTTCCAACTTCATTGGTTGAGATAATGGACTTCCTGAATACTTGGGGAAAAAATATTTTCAAATTAAATTGATTTGGAAAAAAGATTATTCTTGAACAAATGTGCAACTTTGTGACCTAAATTAGTATACTGAGTGTTAGCAAAAGAAAGGAGATGTAAACTAGCTAATTGGTTAACATGATTTAAAATGTAAAGATTTGGAATAGAGCTAACAGCCAATAACTGCCCGAATCTCATTACAAAAATGAACTCAACAGGAAAAACAGATCCCTTTAAAATGTGAGGAAATGCTTGCTGTGGCTTGATGTATTTTAGTCTCTTCCCATTTGTTCCAACCTTAGTGAAAAAAAACTAATACAATGGTACATCTAAAGAAAATGCATTTTATTCTGAGACATGGAATTTAAATAAATCCCAACCACAAGACTAAAACATTTGAAAAATCCAGGTTAACATGTAGAATTTAAAGAGAACAGAAAATTTACTTCTGGGAGAAACAATTCATTGAAAATCAGGACATCTATGCAGAACATCATTTCCAGGAAAGGCCCATTAGTATTTTTCCAAACTACCTCTTATTATCACAAACATAAAATTCAGTGTAATCTTTTAATTTTAAATGTGAAAACATGCTGGGGAAAGACATGTCCTGATCTTAGACATGGACACAGGTGTTTTTGCTTTCCTTCTCAAGTGTTTATACATAAAGATAAGAACACAAACTATAGTACCAGTATAGCTGAGGTTCTGTGTTATATTCTAGCCAGATTTGTTTATGGGAGTAAATAAGGGCAGTACTTAAGGCCAAATACATCCTTAATACATTGATTTGGAAGTCAATGTCATCTGATGCTGCCACCAAGTAACTTGAGAAACCCCAAAAACTTTTGCTTGGTTGTAGCTAGTTTCCTTGAAATGTGAGGTCCTGAAGACATGGGGTTTTGTATCTGGGAGGAGGTTGTCCTGACTATGAGCAAACTATTAGGTGAAAAAAAAATTAATTTTTTTTCAATTTCTGCCAGAGTTTTCTGCAACTCATTGAAAAGCAGAACACACCTTTAATAAAACAGTATGAATATTCAAATAGTATGAATATTCAAATAATATGAGTTCTCTGGTCAACAAAAAAATCATTCACATGGTTTCCTGGACTAAAGGCAGTATTTTTAAGGACAGAGCAAGCTAAATGCAGCTTTATGTTGTTAATTTTGGTCTAAAGACATATTAGACCTGGTGCTGCACTTGAAGAACAACGTGTTTATCTGAATACGCTTCAGCCCTAAAATACAGATTTTATATCAATGTTCTGTATTTCCTCAGTGGTAAAACTCAGCTCCTGTGTTCTTTTGCCTTAAGCTTTCACACAGCACATATCTAATAAAGTCATCCTTTGTACTGGAAGCAGACCAGATCTATTGAACAGTAATTATTTTCTGACTATAGACATGGCAGTCTGTAGAATGAACAACCCTGAGGTGCACTGGACTGCCAGCTACCAACAGCTGCTTCAGACACAGCAACCCCACAGCTTTGTAAGATCTTGGTGTTGTGGATTTATAAGAGATTCACAATGAAGACATTTTTAATTGTCAAGTTTAACTCTGTGCAGAAGGCTGTAATCGTTTAATAAATAGTTCTAGATTTATTGGCATTCACTCTTACTGCATGATAGAGTTTGAGAGAGAAAAGCAGTGTAAGACACGGGTGTCTCAGCAGACTGACTACTATGAGCAGAGCCTCAGAAAGCTGGAACTGCTCAGCTTGTGGAAGAGAAGGGTTGGAGGGATCCTTATTCCATAAATACCCAGTGGGAGGGGATGAAGAAGATTTCATCGCAAGATGGGAGGGAACTCAGTGGTTCCCTGGGAAAGGATGGGAGTCAGTGGGCATAAATTGAAAGACGAGAAAATCCACCCGAACATAAAGAAACATGTTTTGTCAGAGTGGTCAAACACCTCACCTGAGCAGGTTGCTCACGGAGGTCACGAATTCTCCAACCTTGGAGATAGTCAAAGCTCACCTGGCCTCGGTTTTGGGCAGCTGGCTCAGGGTAGGGGTTGGACTGCATGACCTGCTGATGTCCTGCCAACCAAAGTCCCTGAGGCAGGTGTGACTAGGGAAGGAATGCTTTCTCCCCGCATAAGCACTCCTGCAAATATATTATGATAAGACACAATTCAAAGCAACTAACTGATCACATACGAAACGCTGTTCCCCAATAGGTGGCTGTTAGTTAAAAGGTGCGTCGGAAACACTTTAATTGTTTGATTTCTGTCGATTTTCCCTCGTGCGTCTCACGGGGAAGCCGCTGGGGCCCGGCAGGGCGCTGCGGGCCGGGCGCCGCCCGCGAGGCCCCTCAGGCACGGCCGCCCCCCACGGGGCCGCGCGCCGCCTTGGCCCGCCCGGCCCGCGCCAGGCCCGGCCGCCGGCCCGCCCCGGGAGGCGGCGCCGCCCGCATGCTCCTGCGGGAGCGGGGCCGCGGAAGCACGGACACACGCTCTCCGCTCCGCTCCGCTGCCCTCCTCCCCTCAGCTCCTCCTCTGTGCTCACCCCGCTCGTCCCTCCTCCTTGCCGGTGCTGGCGGGGGCTCCTCCTCCCGCGTGTGACCCGGTGCCGCATGTGAGCGAGGAGGAGGGACCGTGCGGCGCGGCCCCCACTGTAGCGGCGGCAGGAGGAGGAGCGGCAGCCGGCGTGCGGTGTCCCCCCGCAGCCTCATCGCTGGGCCCCGCCGGCGCTCCCCATGCCCGTGTGGTGCTGCCGCTGCTCCCTGGCCGGTCACTTCAGGTGAGGGGGCGGTGGGGCGGCGCGGGAGCCGGGCCGCGGGGCGGCGGGCGGGGGCGGTGCGGGCAGGACGGGGACAGCGGCGGGGCTGCGGCCTCCGCGGGGCTGCGGCGGCGAGCGCGGCGCTGCCCGGTCCCGCACGGCCCCGCCGGGAAAGGGATGGCGGCGGCGGCGGGGCCCGGGCGGGAGCGCAGTGACCTTGGGCAGCGGCGAGGCGCAGCCGGGCCGGGGGCAGCCCGCTGATGCTCGGTGTCGCTCCGGGGTTCGCATCGCTGCAGCGCCCGGGATGCCGGCCCGAGGGGCAGCGCTCCGCCCGCTTACCTGAACGAAATCCAACAGTCTGGCAGCGCTAAATTCCCTTCTCCAAGTGTCAGCTTGAGACCAAATTCAGATTCCTTTTATATAACGAGTTTTCTGTTAACCGCCCACCACAGTCCGTTTCTTTCGGTTCCTTTCCTTTTTTATTTTTTTTTTCTCCTTGAAAGCACGCAGTTATTCTAGCATCTTTCTAAACGGAAAAGTAGCATTTATTTTAATAACCTGCAGCAAAATACGTGTTGTTATCAAATTATTATTATTAGCCTTTTCAAATAGGGGAAAAACTGTTATGTGTATGTCACGTTTTTTCTCTTAATGGGTTAAAAAAAAATAAAAAGCAAAACCATGGATGCATATGTTTGTACATGTTAAGAATCTGTGTGATTGACAGAATGTAATTCCCCAGGTTGAGTGATGAGTATAAGATAAATTAGGCACTAGCGTTGGAACTGACGCATCTTGTGCCCACTTGCATGTCTGCAGGACTAGAGCCATAGGTAACTGCACCAAGTCCCCCCCACTGCAAAGCTGTCTACTGTGCGTTTTATCAAGATAAAAACTGCTGGTACTTAAGGGCTTTCAGTGTTGTTCAGAGGTTAGGAAGGTGCTGGCCCCTAACTTCAGATCTTGCTGGGCTGTGGTATGATGTTTTTGCAAAGAAAGAACATGCTGCTGACAGCAGTCCTTCGTATGCAACTGCATTTTGTGTGCAGGTGTTCCTGTGCAAAGAATGAGAAACTGCACATTGTGTGCAGATGTTCCTGTGCAAAATCACCAGTTTGGTAGTTTGTAATACACTAAGCTACACAGAAACAATATTTTATTGTTGAAAGATTGTACAAAGATTCTTTTGTAGCCTACAGCATTGTGCATATATCTCTTAAAAGAAGTTTTGAAATGTTTCTTTTGGTTTTATGTTCCATCAAGCACAGCTAGTATAAAAAAACCACATTAAAGCATGCGTGCTCCCCTTAAGGCTGCTTTTGCAAAACATGAGGTAGTATTGCCTTAGTCAACTTTGAGCAAATGCTGGAAAATAAAATAGTCTACCTGCTCCTTTCTAAAAGAAGAGATGAAAAAATCAGTATGACAATTAGATATCCCCTCTCTGACTCCTTGTCTTCCTCTAACTCATGCTATTTGGATGTTAGGTGTCTGCAAGAGCTAATGTGCTGCTGTAATCAAACAGTAAGCAAGTAATTTGCCTTTTTTTCCCTGTTGTACTGCAGAAAATAGTGATATCAGGTACTTTCCAAAATAAATGTAAATTCAGAATATATCTGCACCCTTTTTCACAATGCCATTAGAGAGGTATGTGACAGAGTGTGTTATTGCTGTTGTTACTGCACAGCTCTGTCTCCAGTTTACTTCAGACTTCCCTATTGAGGAAAGGCTTTTGAAGCAGAATCTTGGGTGCTGTGGGAGTTGAGGCAGTAGGTAGTGGACGTGGCTTCTTAAAGGCCCTGGGAATCAGATCAGCATCTTACAGTTTTAAAAATCCTGTGTAGAAAATAATTGCTGAAACGCTAGAATAGCTTTAAGATATGCAAAGTCTTGGGAAATAGATGGGTACTTTTATTTATTATTGATAATTAACCATGTTTATAAAGATTTTAAATTTTTTAGAAATTTTTCTAAGAAAATATCCACCTATTGATAGGGGTATTTTTAATTAAAAATTGGTTGTCCTTACTTTACAAAAGACTTGACAAAATAACTGCAGTAATAAACTATTTTTGACTCTGTTTTTCTAGCTGGATTGATAGTTTGTGTTCTTCTTCAATGACCTGGAAAAGTTTCAGAAAGGACTCCTAAATAATTAAACAGAAAACATTGTAAGACAAGTCTTTGTATTCTAGAAGCACATCTAGACAGCAAGGAGTTAAAAGAGAAACTTAAGTGTATTCTTCAGAGAAAGAACTGAGAAATCTAGGAAAACAGCTAGTGGTGAAAGCAGTCTGCTGTGCAAGAGCTGACCTGACTACATGGCAATTCCTTCTGTAAGAACTTTTAACAGTGGTAGGATGGGTTATGTGTAGGGCTGAAAGAGATCACAAGGATCCATCCTCACACCGCTGCCAGCTTTAACCAGCTTCACTTCTCTCTGAATGGAAATTTGTTGAGGTGAAGTCCTGTGTGCTGCTTAGCCAGCAGGAAGGGATACGAACGCTGCTGTTGTACCTTAGCTGCTCCTGCAGGCTTTGTCTGGCCTTAATGTTGTTAATTGGCTAGGCAGTGTGTATCTCCTCACTTGATAAGGATAATGAGGAATGAGTTCTACTGTGTGTGGGATCAAAATAATGCTTGTGGTTATACTTTAGCTTTGTATAAACTGAGATTAGAAATCTGCACTTCTTCAGAGACATCTGTGCCTTTTTGTTATCCTTCTGTAGACTTGCTAGGAGAACGTGGACTTTTAAAAAAATCTTCTGTTAGAAAAGCTGTGCTGAAGAGTAGAATTGTGTAGCCTGGATAAAACATATCTGTTTTGGTCTCGATTTTGCCAGTTTCGTGGCTTTTAAAATAAAACATCAAAACCAACTATTTTCGAAGAGACTGTTCTGACAACAGTTCACTGTTTCATTTTAGTTTTCTCCCATCTGTCCTTCTTAATTAGAACTTACAGCGACACTGAAACCGAAGGACAGCTTTTGAATTCCTTTGTTCAGTACTTTGGTGACAGCCTTGGGAGGAAGATTAAAAGAATGCCTTTAATTGAAGAAACTGTTCTGCCTGGGGACTCCCTTCTCACTCTGCCTGTAGTAATAATAGGTGAGTTTTTTCACTTTTTTAAAGATCCACTGTCATTGCCATTGCCTTTATAGACCTGCTGCATGAAATAATTTATCTTTAAATAACTAGTGCTTAGGACTCTTACAGTGAAGATGTTTATTTGAGTGATGCAGTTGTTATAATTAACAACAGTAGCATTATATTACATTACAGGACTTGTTGGAGTATATTTGAATTCAAATTATTCTTTGAAAAAATGACCTGCATTATTTGGCAGCCGATATGGGAGTATTAACAGAAGAACTGTATTGATCCTAGTGCTGATAACATAGGGTTTGATTAATGTGATAGGTCTATTTCTGTATGCATGGAGGTTGTCGATGGTACACCAGTAGAAATCCGCAGGGTCATTTGGCAGAGTGAAAAGCATAATGAAAAGTGTGTGCTCTATGTTGGTTAGGTGCTAACCTCTCATTAATTGCCTTTTTCTCTTTGCATCCATGGCTAATGGCTAAATATTCTCCCATCTTTTCCAAAATGAATCCAACTCAATTCAGCTAGTTTAAAATAATAAATTGTAGTCTTGATTGAACACTTAAGGGTTTGTACTTGTAAAATGACAGGATAATAGAAGAAGGAGGCTCCATAAGTACACAACTTAATTGAGAGTGCCAGCATAAAGTGTATTGGGCCAAGGTTTTTCAACAACAGCTGGTCACTAGCTCATTATTGCCATGACTTCATGAGGGGATAAGGAAAAGATTTGAAGTAAAGAAGGTTTTCAATAATCTAGTGCAAAGCTGTTGAGACTAAAGCAAGTACCTACCTGCAAACAAGCAGAGATTTTGGAGATTGATATTGCAACATAATTGTGTTCACAGTAAGTCTGCACACCTCAAAAGACTGGTGTTTGTACAGTGCCTGTTCTCAAAGCTCTCTTTATGGTAGTTTCAAATAGTGCTCATGTAGCAGGCTTAGGTGTATGTGACAGACGTGAATCACTTGATGAGTTCTGCACCACAGTTGAAGAGAACGGTGTCCTGGCATTTTGTCAGCCTTAGTATAGGTTTGTCATGTGGTTTATGACTCAATTTCCACTGTTTAGTTTTGCAAATATGCGTTATGCAAATACCCGTGCTCAATACTTATTTTGTCTAGAACACCTTTCTAGGTGCTGACACCAAACACAGCTGCCTTGGCCACTTCTCCATCATCCAAATGCTTCTTCACAGAAATATTTGAGACACCTTGCAAGCTGATCTTCTCCACTGAGAGCCTATTATCACCGAGGAGCCTTCAAAGGGATCTAAAATGATTGGATAATGTAGTAGAGGAGTATGAAAGTAGTTGTCATCTCCCCTGCCCCCCATATATAAACATGCTCACTACTGGTTTAATAACTTCTGTGCAGTTGGGAAGAAACAGATACATTCCATCAGGGTTGAACAATTTCATGCTGAAACTCTCAAGTTTAGAGCAAGTTCTGTGCTAAACATTTTCATCTTCTGCACTAGTTTTGATCATTACTATGTAGAATGTTGTTATTTCTCATCCAAATAACAAGGTTACTTGAGGCTTATTTAAATTTAAATTTAGACACATAATGTAAAGGTGATTGTACTGTAGTTTGCTGTTGATCAAGAGAAGATTTTGCTGATACTCAAACAAACTTTTAACTGCTTCTTAAATGAGCACTGCCATGGGGTTTTTGATTATATTGATTGTACAACTAAAGTTTGTGTAACAGTAGTATTCTTGTGAGGTGATCCCTTTAAGCCCTAGACATAACCCATCCATCCCATCCTCAGTAATCTCCTTGGCCCTTGCCAGTCTTTAGGCAGCATTTGTTACCTATTTAATTCTTTTAGCCTTATCCAGTAGGAATGATCTTTAGTAAGTCATCCTTGGCTGTGGCACACATATTTCTCTTTCCATTATGGATGAGCTTTGTTTATACCCCAGCAGGAAAATAAAACTAGCTGTGCAATTGTAAAAAGATAAAAAATTCTTTACTGCATTCAAGTTGTTATTCTAAAAACAGTTAAGAATTTACTCAGCCCTGGAAATGGTTGTGAACTAGTGGTGTGATTAAAGTGTTTTCATCATTTCATTTGATTTTGTTATGGATAGTTTCTCTGTATTGCTACAGTTCTCTCACGCATCTGTCTCATGGCAAATGGGTGACAGGAGGGACTTGCATCTTCTTTAAGCTTTAAATTCCTGGACTGAAGCATATCCAGCTATCGTATGTTTATCTGTCTGTGAGAGGGCAGAACTGTGTGACAGTAAGGAAGAACTTTTTCACTGTCTTTAGATTCGTTAGGTGATTTTCTTGTAGCCTATGGCTGTGACCAGTCCATGTGCACAGCATTGTAATAAAGTATGGGATATTCTGCCACTGGTGAGTATAGCTGGTGAAAGAGGAGAAAGATCCAATGTATGAAGTGACTGGGAATGAAGAGGGCCTCAGCAAAGTAATGGGGGATTCAGGAGTGAGGAATCAGAAAAGGGAGAAGAGACAGGCATTGGAGAAGTGGGACTGTTAGCACGTGATGAAAATATTATGTGCAAAGGGGATGGGGAAAAGTGAATGACCTGTGAACCTGTGACATCAAGAGATGAAACGGTTCAAAGTAAGAGCAAACATCCAACAATGCCTGCTATATTAAAGTATGAATAAATTAGTAACTTAAACCCAGAATTTGCATAGAGTGTGCTAAATACCATGTGTGCAAACAAAGACAAAGTACTGACAAGTGGCTCATTAGGAGAACACTGTGCTTTTCATTCAGTTAATGAGTAAGAGGAGCTGTAGAAATAACAATACATAGCCACATATTTAAATTTTGTATCATAGGGCATACTTTTCTGGTTTAGTTTTCCGTAACTTTTGATGTCTGACTTTGCAACATGAATGTTACTTCTGTATTTGCATGTGATAAATATGGTCCCTTACTTTGTTTAATAAAATAAATAGAAATGTTTACCTTATGGTAATGTTTTGGTCCCATCTATCTCATACCTTTAATAACATTTTAAAAATAAGTGTCCATTAAAATTGCTGAAATATACATATACAGATTGAAAGTGCTACAAAACTGATATAAGTGTTTGACTTGATACTCTTCCTGAACAATGAATGAGGTCTTAGATGAGTTTCTTTTACTTTATCACTTACCTGCGGGAGGTCTGTGTTCACTTATCTTTTATGTTGCCGTTTTGCTGTGTCTATAACTTCTCATCTGACTTTCAGTCTTAAGCTGTCTGCTTGTCTCTTTCTTCCTTTTATTTTATGGACAGACCTGAAGAGCATCTAGATTGCCTTTCAGCTCTGTGTTGTACAGTGCCAATGGGAATGCAAAATTGTTCAGCTATCACTGTGACTGACAGGCAGACAATAATCTGCCAGGCTATTTTCACACAAGAATTGTGAATTTGACATACTAAATTTGGGAACTTCTTTATACGCATTTTGCTTCCTGGTGTAAAACTCACACGTTTGTTTCTCTTTAACTGAAAAAAAAATTGCTCTGTTTATTTGGAGGATGGTCCTGTAAAAAGCTCCATTTTACTGCAAAGTTTATAAGCTGCTTTGGATCAAGACAGTCTGGCGTTATACTACTTCAGTATTATTTTGTTGCTGTATATTTAGTGATTAACAAACTGTAGATTACTAAAGCAATAATTTTTTTCTTTAATAGGAAATGGACCTTCAGGAATTTGCCTTTCTTACCTGCTCTCTGGATACAGGCCATATTTGTCTCCTGAAGCTATACACCCAAACCCCATCCTACATACAAAATTAGAGGAAGCTCGACATCTTTCCATTGTTGATCAAGTAAGCTTTGGTTGCCATCTTGTCTAGCTCTTTCCTACTGCAACTATGAGTGCATTAATAAGTTATTTTGTTCTGTTAATTTAAGTAGAATCAACTCACGACCATTAGATCCAAACCTGGGCTATGTACTGTTGTTTGTGGTTCTTGAAGGCTTTTAGTTTGTGGTGTTTTTTGGTTTTATAGTGCTCCTTGTTGTATTCTTATTACTTGCCAGGAGTGTCTAAAGCATAACTTGGTCACTGGCTGATGAAGGAATTCCAGTTGTCGTGTCCTGGGATGTTTGGGCACTATCACCAAGGAACCCATGCTTTTAACATAATAGTTGAAGAATGTAGTTCATGTAGTTCAAGTTAAAATATTATTAAATACTACAATTCTTACTAAGATTTCATTTTTAGTTATATTAGGGATATATATCCTCTATAAACACAATCCATTTTTCTTTTTGGAACAGTATGCATCCTTCAGTGTTTGTGTTGTATGGACAATTGCTCATGCTGTAGTTGTTACCCATATATACATCCAATTTTTCTGTCTGATTAGTTAAATCTTCTCCAGCATTTTTCTTTCCATTTGTGTGTTGGTTTGCCATGTTAACATTGTTTTCCACTCACCTCACTGTACTCCTGATGGGTTACTGATAACGCTATCACTGTATTGCCTTTGTGACTAATTTTTTTGAAATACAAACATGGCTTTATGTTTGTAGGGGATAAGTAGGGGTTTGTTTGACTTTGGATTTTGGAGGGTGTTTTTGTTTCAGTGCTGTGCTATTTACATGCTACAGATGTTTCATGTTTTTCATCTTCTCCCAACCCCCCTGATATTTTGCCTAATTAGGAAGCTAAGCTTGCTACTGACTTTGTCAGCAAAAATTGGTCTCATGTCCAGTTCTTCCTTCAAGTCTCTATTTTTTCTGCAAATATTAGCTATTGCATAATTTTTGTAATTATTGAAATTTTTAGAACAAGACTGGTTAGTGGATGCTGAAATGTGAACATTTTACAAAGTTCTATAAATTTTTCTCAACTGCTGTGTAAAGTAATCCTAGTTTTACTTTTTAAAAATAATGCTTATATTATCTCCATTATTTTAAGATATAATACAGTTAGTTTGGAACTAGCTAAGACCTGTCAAAAGAGCCTTTGGTACCTGATGTTTAAAACTTAATGTTTTTAGATTCCAATTTTGCTTTATCAAAATAGAGCTCCTAGAAATATTAGCAGCCCTTTGTTAAAAGCAGTCTGCTGTCTATAAATATAAATGTTACTAAGTTGCTCTGATCTCTGACTATATTTCCACATATTTCTTGTTCTACAATGAATATCAAATACTGCCTTGCACCAGAATTAGTTATTAACGTGTAATTTTTAAATGAGTGAGATGTGTTATTCAGAGTTACATCATAGCAGTTATTTCTGAGAAGTGTTTTGATTGAATCTCTACATTAAATACCTTTATCTAAAACACAACTTGAATTAATTGTGTTTTCTGTTGTAATTCAACTTCTGTACATCAGAATAGCATGATGAACATTAAAAGTTGCACAAACACTTTTCAAAATCTGTCATCCTTCAGGACCTGGAGTACCTGTCAGAAGGGCTGGAAGGACGCTCCTCAAACCCAGTTGCAGTGCTTTTTGACACGTTGCTTCACCCTGATGCTGACTTTGGCTATGACTACCCACCTGTTCTGCACTGGAAGTTAGAACAACATCATTATATTCCCCACATAGTGCTTGGGAAAGGACCACCTGGCGGGGCTTGGCATGTGAGTAAAATTTCATCTCGCTCCTAAGGTAACTTGATAACTCTGTGTTTTGGGATTTTTCTTACTGCCTTACTCTAGGGCTGTTTTAGATGGTAGTGCCAGTTGCAGTTTCAACTGCTCATTACCAAAGCCCAAGTAAGTGGGGGATATGAGAAAGGAAGGAAGAAGTTGCCCTTTATGTGGGTTTTTGTGACCATGAGGGCTGTCTCATATTACTAGGTTTTTTGTTAGTTTACATTTAATGAATTATAATGAAGAGTATTTTCTATAACTTTTTTTCTTGTCTGCATTGCTTAAAAAATCCTAAATCTTAAATCTTGATGTCTTTATATAATGCTGCTTTCACATGTTTTTTTTCCTCTTTTGTATTTTAAATAACTTGCTTTTTAGTTTCCCTTTCACATGCTCTCTCTTCACCTTCTTCTTTATTAGCTCATGTGGCTGCTTATTATCTAAATGTAACACAGAAATAGTTCTTTGTGTAATGTCCTGTGTTTATGTTGTGTTCTGGTATTTTGTTGCTCTAAATGAGTACAATGAGAAGAACTTCACAGGTTTTTACATGAATTTGAAATGTGTCTGATCATACATCTTCATGTTTTCTCCATAGTCCATGGAGGGCTCTATGCTAACCATCAGTTTTGGAGACTGGATGGAATTGCCTGGCCTCAGCTTTAAGGAGTGGGCAGCTAGCAAACGCAGGTAAAGATACTGCAGAATCTGTTTGGGAATCCTCATGGCTATAAAAATCCAGATAACTGGAAAATACTCAAATTTCGCTGTTCACAGGAGGGCTTCTTGTTTAGTTTATTAAATTGCCTGACAGCACTGGAAATTCTTCTGCTCTGTGTACGCTGATGGAAAAAACCTGGACCATGGTCAGGCAGAATAATTGCTTGTGAGTGCACCAAAAGCAAACATAGAGGCAGCGATGTGTTCCAGCAGTATTTCAGAAAGAGGCACTTACTGAAAGCAGTTCTGATCAGAGGCGAGGGAAGACAGGGGAAAGAATTTCAAATCCACTGGAGGAAGTATTGCAAGTTCCTCTTTCAACACCAATTCAGCTGAAGTTGCTGCTCGCACCAGCTTTCTTGCCATTCAGGAAGTTATATACTTCAGCATTTGCCTTTACAGGCAAAGCTGCAGCATCTGAAATCTATGAATTTTCATTTTAAGAGAATAATTCAGTATTTCAGTGTTAATTTGTAGCAATATGTTTCTTGAAAATACTTGACAAGAAAAGTTACTCTTGTGCAAGCTCACTGGTTTTACTTTCAGTTCATAAAGGTCTGTGTCAGCAGATGAACCCAGGAACACTCTACATGAGCTTTTTCTAAAATTTTAGGGTTTTTTTACTTTGTTTTAGCAAAATTAAAGAAAGCTGGCTTTGTACCATGTATGGGAAAAGAAGAAATAGAGTTACTGGAGCATATGTCTTTAAGGGCAGACTATTAGTCATTTCAGGACAACCCTTGAAGTGAGGAAACCGTAGCTTTGTTCTTTAATCCTTTTCTTAGATAAGCACAGCAATCTTGCCTCCTTATTAACTGAAATCCCATAAGCTGCTTATTATCTCAAGCTATGTATTATATGTTTTCAACAATGCTAAAACCAGAAATGCTGACCTGTTATACTACAATTAAACAAGCTTATTTAAAATGATTGATGATAATGTAAAATTCTAGTTATATAGAATAGTTTCCTCAGTTTCCTTGGAAGAGGTGTCACACTGTCACATTATTCTCTTCCAATAAATATCTCATGAGGATTTTCAGAGTAGTAACCTGAGCATTTAAAAAAACATGTGCTGTTATCTTGTTAGTCTAAGAAAATGAGTAGCCTGATTACTTGTAAATATGATTTTAAGTGCAATTTATTGGCAATCCTGATGTTCACTACAGTTTGTTTTGCCTTCTCGCTAGAACTTACTTCTAAAGAAGCAGCAAAATTCATGCAACTGTTCCAAATAATTACACTGTCAGCTATTTTTCTTATAAATAAGACTGCAATAATCATGAGAAAAGCACAAATGAATAGTAGGGTTGCAGTACAAAAAGGTTTTTTATTGAACACTTGAATCTCACAGTCCTGTTTACATAGTTACATTAACACTGTGTCATGATTGCTTTCCTCATCCATGTGACATGGAACTACTTCATTTGATACTTAGTGAACTTCACCATACCCAAGGGAGAGGTCTCTTGTAATGCATAATGAATACTTGGTTCCAGTAACATATTGAACCTAGAGTTTCAAAATTAGCACTTGACATTAAACTATGACATTTAATTAATTAGATCATAAGTAAGTGTATTCTCACTAGGTACAAGTTTAGCCAATACTGTATCATTGGTAGTTGTGATGTTAAACTTTGTAAAACACTTCCTTATTGAGCTGATACTCTGATACTCCAGAGCTTTGTTACACCTCATTTGTTAATCACCATAGCAATTTACATTGTATGAAGACTTAAAAGTATATTAAAAAAGGTAGCTGGTCTTGTTTATCAGGAAACAGGAGAACAAATAAATCAAATGCCTTTAAAGATGCTGAACTCAGTGTCACACTGAGAAGATTCAGTCTTCATAAATTTGACCGGTCATGTGGTATGTCATATCTGATATTCAAATTATCAATAAGGTCTATTTATTAACTGGAACAATTCAATTTTCTTTCAGAAATATAAAGAGTGATCGAGTAATGCCAGAGGAAATAGCTTGTTATTATAAACACTATGTTAAAGTCATGGGCCTCCAAAAGAATTTCAGAGACAATGTTTACATAACATCAGTGTCCAGGCTTTACCGAGAAAAGGATGATGAAGGCAGAAGTCACCAAAATGAGGATATTTCAACACAGCATTTGGAAATGGAAGATGGACAGAAATCGCTTATTAAGAGAAACTGGGAAGTCAGAGGTTATCAGAGAGCAACAGATGGTTCTCATGTGCCCTTCTGCCTCTTTGCTGAGAATGTGGCTCTTGCAACTGGAACCTTTGATTCTCCCGGCCGACTGCAAGTTGAAGGAGAAGACTTTCCTTTTGTCCTCCATTCCATGTCTGACTTTGGAGCTGCAATCAGCAAGGGAAAGTTACGTGGGAAGGCAGACCCTGTGTTGATTGTGGGTGCTGGACTAACAGCAGCTGATGCAGTTCTGTGTGCCTATAACAATAACATCCCAGTGGTCCATGTGTTTCGTAGGAGAGTTACCGATACAAGCCTGATTTTCAAACAGCTGCCTAAAAAGCTTTACCCTGAATACCATAAGGTCTATCATATGATGTGTACTCAGTCTCATACCGTGGACTCTAATCAACATTCTGCTTACACTAGTTTCCCTGAACACAATGTACTTTCCTTCAAGCCTGAAATGAAATGTGTTCTTCAGAGTGCCTCCGGACTGAAGAAAATTTTGAAGTTTTCTGTAGCCTTAGTTCTGATAGGTTCTCATCCAAATCTTTTCTTTTTAAAGGACCAAGGCCATAGCATAGGTCATCACTCTAATCAGCCCATCACATGCAAGGGGAATCCTATAGAGATTGATCCATACACGTACGAGTGCACTAAAGAAGCCAACCTCTTTGCTTTAGGGCCTCTGGTGGGAGACAACTTCGTACGGTTTTTAAAAGGAGGTGCACTGGGCATTGCACGATGCTTGGCAATAAGACAGAAGAAGAAACATGAATTGATTGAAAGTGGGGATGGAGGAGGTGATGGGGTACCATAAATGAGACATTAGAAACTCTTAACATCCGGGATTACAGATGTAGTCTTAACAGGAAACTCACTGGCAGCAAAAGTTGATAGCAGTCACATTTCTGTTGTGTACAAGTAACCTGCGCTTGTATTTCTTGGTAAAGGATGCTGATATTACGATACTTCACTCTTTAAAAATACAAAAAAATTGATCTGCTATTTCAACTGATCTCAACTGGAATTGCTTCCAGATAAACATAAAATGAGACTAACTTATCTTGGCCTGCCTGTCTGTCATCTCTTGCTCAACTACAAGAGCAGACTTCGTCTGTGAAAGGCAATGCCTACCAGAGTGGCTTTACATTTTAGTATCAAATGTGATAAAAATACTGTTACCATGAAATTGAAATAACTTCTAAAAGCAGAAAGCTTGCTTAGTACAAAGTGATTCTTTGTCCCTAAGCAAATTTGGAGCCTTCTGCTTGAAACAAGGATTTTATTTATTTGCCACAGTAATACTTGGAATGAGCACTTAGGAAAATGATTTCTACTATAAGAAGGACTTCTGTAAGCAAGAAGTATTCCTCAACAGTTTTAAATTATCCTGGCAATTGGAATAAAAGAATAAGCATTCCCATTTAACCTTTAATGATTTGACACAATCCATTAATGTTTCTTCACACTGCCTAGAGTTGGGTGAGTGCACAAAGACTAACATGAGATGTTCCCCTACAGTGATCTGTACATTTCTGAGGATACGCATTAACATAAACAATAAAGTGCTGATGTAAGTGCTCTTATTACAGTGTCAATATCATGAATACCTAGTGTACTACTGAAAAATTAAGAACGTGAGAAAATTAAGGGGTTTCTGCTTCCAAGCTCGGGAAGACTGAATGGGATCACTTGGCTGATGAAGGTGGGGTTGGTGATAGATATTCTTATCTCCCTTGTGACAAAAATTGGTTCTCTTTTTTGTCTAGAGCAGGACATGATAGTAAAATATTTTAGACTGCAGTTTTTAAACTTAAGAAAGGCTTATATCTTACAGCCAGCTAAAAAATAAACTAATCTCAAAACAAACATGCAATAGTTCCTTTAAATCTTAAAGCTTCTAATGAAAGACAAAGATTTAACTTGTATCTACCTCTGAATCCAAGTTTCATCTTTCTGCCCCACAATGAAAGACCTAGATTTCATTTGCTAGGTTTTACAGTAGTTTTACCTAAACACACTTGTAGGTTAAGTTAGGAAAGTGAACTCCCAGAACTCTGCATAGACAAAAATGATTGCTTTTAACTGTTTTTTTACAAAATGTTTTCATTGAGATCCAATGTGATGGAAAAAATGTTATTTTTCTGTTTGGTTTTTTTTTTTTGTGTTAAAGAATGCCGTGTTAGTTTCAAGTATTCTGTTTGCGTGATTAAAAATCTCCACACTAGAACTTCAACAGACTTTTAAAAGGAAGTTAGGCTTTGTGAAACTGCTAGTGGTTGCTGGTTTCCCAGTTGTCTTAACTTTCATAAGTGGTAGATAGCTGTATTCAATAAATGCTGTTTTTTGTGCCTAGTGAATTACAGGGTTCTGTGGCTACCGCCAGCCTTTATGCATTTGAGTGAGTTACTCCAACTTTGGACACAGAAGTTGAAAAGGTAAAGGATGCAAGAATGACTTAAAATGATGGTTTTCAGTGGAAGTCCAAAATAATTTATGGAATTACGCTACTACTAATAAAAAAATTCAGTCTAGAGCCACTTAACAGCATAAACACAAACAAAGGAGCATTTCTATCAATTTCTGCACTGCCCACGTGGTTGGCTTTAGTCATGCATTGTCAGTACTAGTTAAGGTACTTTTTTATACAGTTATTGAGCTAATTTTAATTCCACTAAAATGGAAGCTTCTTTTCTTCATATTTTAATTGAGATTTTACAATTTGCCTTCTCTGGCAGAAACTGTGTATATAGAAACCAATTCTAAACCTGTGATACCTAATAGTTTTAACTGTTATAAATGCTAAATACTTGATTATAGAACTTTATTGCAGTTAAATTATTGGGAATACATCTCCACTGTGATTAAATTCCTGCAGTTTTGTATCAATATAAATGTCCAAATACAACATATGGCATGTTAATGCTTTTTCATTTGTAACAAGAGACGTTTCAAATGCCAGCAAAAAAAATTACTTAGCAGTTATTTTGCAAAAAGGGGAAAAAACTTTCAGCCCCTTTTCTAGCCTCAGCTGCTGCAGCTGTGTATTTTAGTGACAATTTTGTAGCAGAGATCTTTGACCTATTATTACAAAAATATCTTTCACTGCAATCTTACAACACCTTGAGGTGTAATGGCCTTTTTTTTTTTTTTTGTTAATCAATCTTGCCAGTATTTTTGAGATAAAAAGTTGCATGTTAGATGCCCTAGTTGGGCAGAGAAATCTCAGTGGTCATGTTTTTAAGCCAGTATAAAAATACTTTTTTCAACCAAAGCTTTGCTAAAAGATCATCTTGTGTCTTCTAGGAATTGCTAGATTTAAAGTTGTAGCTAAACTTTTTCATTTTCACCTTTCTGATTTTGAGAGAAATTTCTGTTTCTCTCCTGTTTAGTATTTTGAGGAACTAGGTGATAGAAAAGTTTGCCTTAAGATAGTTTTACCTACAGCAGTGCATTTATTATGAATTAGATGTTGACATTGAATAGTTGTCTTTTGGGGAAACACCTCGTTTCTCAGATTAAGAAAAAACCCAAGCATTTACATTTCCTGTGTAATGTAATAATTTGCAGAAGGGAGACTGTTTCTTTGAGTTCTTCTTTGATTGTGAAGGAGAACCTTTAAACATTGTGGATTTAAAAAGATACTTAAGATTTATCACAAAAATGCAGAACAGGAAGAACTTAATTTTTAGCTAAAGTTAATTTGGATTTACAGAATTTGTAAAGCTCAACCCATACCATGTATTTTCTAATAGGCTAGTGGACAAACAGCTTTTACATTTGGATTTGGTTCTTAATGCTGTGAATGTGTCTCCTAGTTAAATTATTGCTAACACTATTTCAACTAGTATCCAGGTGCTGAACTGGGAGTAAGATTTCTCCTACCAGATTTTCCTAACAATCTGCTTCTTTCCAGTGCCTCTTCTGACTGAATTGTTCTGAAAACTTTTTCCTCAAAGGAGTTAAGCTCAAGTTTCAGCCAAGTGAATAAACACAGGAATCCTTCCTGCAAGTAATCCAGAGAGAGCAGTGACAACATCACCAGTCTCTTCTCTCTTAGGAAAGTGCTTTGTCTTGGACCAGGAGCCTGGGCTTGCCAGTGACTGCATGAAGAGTATGGCTCCCAGAAACAGTGCTTATACACTGAGAAAGGGACGTCAAAGTGTATCCCACAGCTCCGGATCCACTGCCCTCAGGCACTTAGGGAAATGGTGGGGTATTCTTGTATTTTACTTCTGGCCTCGTGGATATAGGCAACTTCTTTTTAGTAATTTCATAGAGTGATGTTTGCATAATGAAAAATACTAGTTTTGTAGGAGGAGGTGGCTGTAGCTGCTTTCTCTCAAAGCACAAGAACTGAAAAGAAGGCTAGAGTCAGAAATCCAGAGTTATTTACTCAAAGCTGGAGGAAAATCAAACTAAAACCTCAGCTTTGAGACATGCCTGACCTGCATACCCAGTTGACAGAAAAGGCCATTTTTAGGCCAAATGCTTTTAGAAGAGAATGAAAGGGAGTAAAATTTGCAGACTTGCAGTGAGTCTTCACTGCTGACAGGTGACGGACGACCAGTGAGGGATGACGGGAGGAAAGCTGTGCAGAACGCGTGCAGGGTGAGGTGCAGGCGCATGGGTGCTGAAGTGTTTCTGTGCAGCATTGATGGGACGGGGGTGTCCCTGTGTCCCCTGTCATCCTGGGCTGAGGTCTGGGTCTGTGACAGGAGCCCTGCACAGGGGTGTCCGTGTCCCCTGTCCCCCTGGGCCGAGGTCTGGGTCTGTGACAGGAGCTCTGCACAGGGGTGTCCCTGTGTCCCCTGTCCTCCTGGGCCAAGGTCTGGGTCTGTGACAGGAGCCCTGCACAGGGGTGTCCCTGTGTCCCCTGTCCTCCTGGGCCGAGATCTGGGTCTGTGACAGGAGCCCTGCACGGCAGCTGCCCATCCAACACCCTCCTAGCTCTTTGTAACTGGCCCTTAACTCAAAGTACACGGAATGCAGCGTGTGTGAGAAATTGTCTTTGCTGATTGAGCTGTAGGACTGGATCAGCAACGTAGTGTGCCAAGAGATAGGGCTTTGTTACTCTGTTACCATAATCCCTCCTTCTGAAGAGCAAGCAGGTATCTTCATGTAACAGCAGGATCTGGGCTGTACAGTGCTCCCAGACATTTCTAGACAGGAAGAGGTAGCACACATATGCCTTAAAGGCAGCTGATTTTATTACTGTCCATCTAGCAATGATTTAATCTTGAGTAAGTCAGGGATACAAAAATGCCAAAAGGTTTATACTGTTACATCTTAATTTAGAAAATTCATTAGAACCTTACAATAACAATGTTCTGTCATAATTTTTGGATTCTTATTTTAGGGAGAGAGCAAGACAGGAACATTCAATGGATGCGAGAGCTTTTTGTACAAATATTTCACCCATTTCCCCTTGCCCAAACTGAAAGAAAAGCTTTGTTTTGTTTGAAATAACTGGAACGGTTGATCTTACTTAGCAGAAAGGATGGAAACTGACAGGAATTTGACACATCTTTGACAGAAAAAGAAAGGCTTTGGTGACATTAGGGGTACAAACCTGAAGTGAGGAATTATAAACAGCTCTTTTTCTGAAACAGAGTGTATTTTTGGTCACTGGCAGTTTAATTTATTTTTGAAGCTTGAATTACACGCAGAATTGTGTGGTCAATGAATTTGGTGTAAGGAACAAGGATTGTGGGTAGGGGAAAAAGCATTTCTAATGTTATTTTGTAACTACAGTGAATCTAAGTGCTGTTATAAAGATGGTTTTGTCTTTGTAGACACTGGAACATTTCAGCTCAAGCACACTTTGGACTTCAGTTCATATTATACCTGTCTGCATTAGGTCATTTTCTAACTGATAATTTTGTACTTTCAGGGCATCATAAACCAACTCTTATAACCTAGGTGTAATCAGTAGTCATCAAAACCAGGAAACAACTTGTTCTGGAGACTAAGTAATTTGCACCTTCCTCCTTCATCTCTTTATTCTGAGATCACTGGCAATGTGTAAGTATCAGCCAACAGTGGATGCTTCAATAAAGAAAAATTCAGCTTTATGGCCTTAGACACCCTCTGTAGACTTAAGTGCCAACATAAAGAAAATTAACAACTAGGTTTGCTATGTATTCACAAAATACTGTAGAATCCTGGCATTTTAAACTAGATATACAAATATTTTTCGTCAGTTTGGATGCTAGGACCAACTGCTCTGCAAACAGTGAGCTATTGTTCAAGAACTGATCCTGCTACCTTGCATCTCCCAGGCCCAATTTACTGAGTAAATACTCTGACCTTGCCCATTTCTCTGTTAGACCTTGTATGCTGGTTGTGTGCTGGAATTCCAGTTTGAAATTACATAAAGGACTATATTTATCTGCCTTATGTTTGTTCATCCCCAGTGCACCTGGTCTTGGAGATACCGTGTAAATATCATTTGGCGTGGCAGTGCCTGTTTTCATCTTTTGCGGGAGTATGCTTGCATCATACTTTTTTTTTTTTTTTAAGATGAGCAATGTAAACACCTACAGAATACTTTCTGTAAGCAACTTGTGAGCAAAGCCTCTCCTTTGATTTGGTGATAAATATTCCTGAGGTTTGCATGCTAGGCTTGTTTTATATTAATGTGTGAAAACTGATTATAGACTGAAGGCAAAAAATTAAAATAGTGTCATCAAGAAGTCATTTTGATTTTGAGAAGTAGGGAACTCTAGTCCAATGAAAGATCAAACTGCAGAGGAAAAAACATTCAGAGCTGCAGTGTTCAGAATGAGGGAGAAGGTGTTGTTTTGCATGGACCTGGTGCTTAAACCAATGGGTGACAGAGATTCCAGTAGTAATTCTGCAGCAGAGCAGTAGGGGCAGAGCGCTAAAGCAAGTGCTAGAGAGAATTGCTAGTGGGGGATATCTGATATTGTGTAGCATTTTTGTAACCATCTCACTGGAATGTGGTGATGGCGATCAAAGATTGCAAGAGGAAGAGGAAGGAATAATGGTAAGGAAGAGGTCATTTTTTGGCACTCTGGGATTGAGTTCTAAGGAGATACCAGAACAACCTGAACACAATAAGAATTTGAAAATCAAGCAAAAATCAGTTTGTGAATTTGTGACTCAAACCAGATGTGGCCAAACGTGACTAAGGATTGATTGAAGACATGGAAAAGAGCAAGAAAAAAGGATGCAAGACTCCCTCCAGTTTTATGGGAGAAGTAAAGACAGAAAAAATACAGACTGAAAATCATTTGTATAACATGGACTGGAGCAAGATGGGTGAGTGGGTTAGAGGTAGGTCTACAGTAGAAGCTTCAGTACTGTCTCAGTTAGGAATTAACATGGACTAGTGCATATCACACACCAGGAATGAAGGCAAGGAAGGGGACTTGGCATTCCAGAGGAACTTGATGGGGAGGTGGCTGGATGAACTCAAGCTGACTGCAAACACACTTTCTGCATCTAGCAATTGGTGCACTGACAAAGGAGAGGCCAGCCCTGATGCACAACTGGCACCATTCTGGGAGGATGGGGGAGTAAGGGTAGGAGGAAAAAGGACAACTCATAGGTGTGAATGGACAGAAACAGCAATCACACTTCAACAGTGAGAATATCTTGGTAGTCTTCTCAAAAAAACCCTCAAACCTGTGGCTTCCCTAACTGACGTAGAAAATGGGAAGTCAGCTGAAATTGGTGTGAGTTAAACTGAAAATTAAATGTATTGTCATGCAGGGATACAGCAACTATCCATGGTTTTAGCAGTACATGGAATAACTCAATTTGCTTTAAACTGTTTTCATCAGCTAAGCTGCTGAATGCAAGACTTGTATGCAAAGAACCTTGCTAATAAAAAGTATAATTAATTTATATATTGTGTCCATCTCCTTCTTGTAAGCAGTGTGAACAAAGGTAATGTTACAAAAAATGCATCCCGAACAAACCCTCAAACTCCATTGCACACAAAAAATGCATGCAGAAAGATCTGAAGTTTCTGCTTAGGATGTACTTTTAAGGTGAAGAGCATAATTTTGTCAGAAAGGTGGGTATACTTGCAGACCATGAGTGTGGCAGATGAAAGAAACCTTAGATATCTTCTCTGATTTACTGAACTTTTTTTTACCTTCTAAAGAAAATCAGCACCACACAAGCTCTCCCAGAAATTGAATGGTTGAAACCAGAGAGCACAAGTTGCACAGTGAAAATAGAGCACGCAGCAAAATTTCTGAACTGCAGAATGCAAATGCTGCAATGCTGATTGCCCTTGCTTGTGCTCACAGCTTTTGCTTTAGCTATAAAAATGCCCCGACCCATGAGCTTTCTGTATTTTCTGATTCTATAATTCTCCTACCCTGCTGGGGCAGAATGTGTGAGTGGCTGCATGGGGCTTAGCTGCCTAATGGGGTTAGCCTACAACAGTATATTCTACACCATAAAGAAAATACCAGGTTAATGCACTAGCTCCAGGGATAAGGCAGATACTGATGTAATTTACTGGATATTAAAATTTATTGAATCATGTAATCATGCCCTTTATCATCTATCTCAGAAACTTCAGTAACAGAAGGCCAAACCAG
Source organism: Prinia subflava (assembly GCF_021018805.1). Classification (NCBI taxonomy): domain Eukaryota; kingdom Metazoa; phylum Chordata; class Aves; order Passeriformes; family Cisticolidae; genus Prinia; species Prinia subflava. The sequence continues at coordinate 25,575,211 of NC_086247.1, read as the reverse complement.
TAAGCCAACAAGCATTTTACCTCTAGCGTCTTGAGATGAAAATCACACCAAAAATAAGTTAAAATGGAAGGAAGACTTCAGAATAATGAATAGGACTTGTTACATGAATTTGGTGTTACAATTCAAGGCATGATTAAGGGGTTTGTATTTCCAAGCTTTTTAGGGCAAGCCTAACTTCATATTAGAATAGCAGAAGCTCAGGTGAAAAGCTCAGGCTTTTCATCAACTGGACAGCAGCCGAAACTGGATTACAAAGCAAACTGTATCTCCTACTAGGCCCCCTCAAGCTGGAATTCTAGAATATTCTGAGCTGAAAGGGACGCACAACTCTTCTATACTAAATTTCAAAAAAAGAGTATCAAAGCTGGTAAATTCAGCTGCCTGAGAAACTGGATTTGAGGAGCCCTAAATCATAAAACAAGAACAAAAGAGTGCTCTCAGCTATACCGCCCGGGTTGCTTCAGCCCCCAGCAGATTGCAGTCTGAGCAGCAAAAGACTTGGCCTTTACTTTCTTGTAGAAGGTCCCTATATACTGTGTGTTTTGTCCTTTCACCTCAGAAATTCTCTAGCTGTTTTTTACAACTGTGAATACAACCTTTCTGAAGAATCTTGAAGAATCTTGTCCATTGAAACTCTGCTATCCAACCTATTTGCTTTAATTTAGTAACAGCAATCAAAAACCTCAGCAGTCTCCAAGAGCTCTGTTGGACCACCAAGACTTCAGCCAGAAAACCTGGAAATTCTCACAGTGATGGCAGAAAAACTCAGCTGAGGGCAGAACAGTTAGTACATCTCCTCCAAAAATAATTTCAACTGCTTAAGAACAGTCTTTTTAAAGGCATTTGGTGGATTAGATTTAATATGCCCTGATGCAAACACTCTCACAGCTTTCGTGGAGTTCAGAAGTATTGGGCTGCACTTTGTGAATCACTCTGGACACTGCTGACCAGCAAGAAGATGCCAAGACAGACCTAAGAAAACACTGGCTTTGGAAGGCCAAATATTTTCTGCATGTTGTAAGCAAGATGACCTCAGCACATCTGCTATCTTGAGATACACAGATCTCACAATGCTGTTCTTTGATCTGATGCACAACGGAGCAGCTTCAAATGGTGCAGCTCATCCTGCTTGTATGCTCAGAGCTCTTGGCAAGGGAGTAATTTTGTTTGGGTCAATTCAATTACATCAACCAGATTACTTCCTCACATGAGGAAGGAGATCCTCCCTCTTGAAACAGGATGCAATAGCTACTGTCCATCTTTATGTATGTGATGGCTTCACAGAGCTGAGCAGGACATCTGGAAAGTTTTTCCCACCTTACTTCCAAGGGACTCTCACAAATTGCAAGTTCTTAGATCATTAAGATGAGCTCTCCTAATCTGCAAACAAGCAAATGTTTCTTAGCTTTCCCTGATAACTGAACTATTTTGAAGGCCGTATTTTTACACAGTGATTGCAAAAATGAAGGTATGATAAAAAGAAACGGTCATATAATTTAAAATTCCAAATTGGAATGCAAGAGCTCTTTGACTTTGTCTAACTTGGAATTAACAAATGAACATTCAACCACACTGGTTGTAAATTAAAATATGTTTAAGCAAGAGAAAAAGAAGCTGTTTTTTTCAGTTCCAAGATGTTCTGTACCAGTAACAATAGCATATGCTCTATACAATGAACCACAGAGACGTGGTTCATTATGAATCATATCAAGATCATATCATATCAACCATATCATATCATGATCAAATACAGTTGCATCTCAGCCTTAATAGATTTTCAATTCTTAAGGTAACACCCCTGAAAACACCTAATTAACAAAGCCTTTCTGAAAAAATAAAAGATAGCCGGATGCTAACTTCCTTTTTTTTTTTCCAAAACAGCACGGACAACCACTAGAAATAGCCTAAAATGAAATCCTAAGTATCTACAGTATTTTAGTGAGTATTATTACTCTGAAGTGAATAATGGGAAGGTCTTGACAATAGTGCAATCTGTAAGTACAAGCAGTGAAAGGAACTTTTCTTTTTCTTTAATAAAAGCAAGACTTAGAAAACATGTCTTACAATAAGAGATATTCAAATGGTCATCTATAGGATCATCATACACACTGTAACCAGGAAACCTAAGGAACAGAAAGCAGGTTTTGCCAGAGAAATACTGTAAATCCAGGTCACAATTTATCTTCTTCTTTTCACATTAGGATCATATCTGCAAGAAAAAAATAAAATTTGTAACAAGAAAGTAAAACGATATTAAAAGTTTACACAGATAGATAGTGAGATGCAAACTGCATTATTATATTCATAACAAGGCCAGTGTTCATCCTTTCCCTGATTACACTCCTATAATTAACTACAGTTACTATTATTTGACTGAAGCATAAGGTAGAACCTGTGTATGAACTTAAGATAACCTTTAACGAAATTTTCAGATTTCTTAACTACTTAAAACCTTAAAATTTGATGCATGAAGAAGCTTCTCCAAGCCCTAAAGTCCCAACACTAAGCTCTTTACTGGAAAAAAAACAGCAAAAAAACAAAAGAGGAGGGAGGGAGGGAGGGAAAAGGGGTCCTGTATGTTTACACTGATGTACATTTGGCCACAACTCATTCAGACAAAACCTTTCTGCTGCTTCCTACTCCTACATAGAGCAGATACTTGTCCTACTTTGCCCTTTATACAGCTTCTGATTGACTGTTAGAAATTTAGAGCTACTTCCTGGATATATTAAATAGTTACGTGATTTACTGCAATATGCTTATAGTTTGACTCTACTTGACTTTGCTATACCTTGGCCTTCTCCATTGGTGCTTTATCTCCCCAAATCCTGTCATTTCTTTGAAATTCTGACATGTTTTGTATTCATGCATGAATAACTTACAGGCACAAGTGAATGATCAGGCAGTTACTTCCATTAATTCTGCTTTTGCTCATCAAGACTTTTTGCTTAAACAGGAAAATGTGACAACTTGTGAGCCAGATTACATCACCACATAGTTAGAAAGGTATTAGAAGTCCCTGTTGTTGCTACACAACTCAGACTTCCAGCACTGTTGTTACTACACAGTTCAGCCTTCAAAAATGAAATGTCTACCCTTTGAAAGAAATGCTCCATTATTAATGGTCAATGAATAGAGCAGGTTGTTAATGCAGTAAGATTTTCTGAATGGCTCTAACATGTATTACTATGTAGTATCATGTTTGATAGTGATTCAGAAAAAAAAATCCTTCTTCACCATATACATTTTTCTACCTAAATGCACAATTTTTGGTGTTAGTCAAATTCGTGACAGGTGGGAAGTCAAACACTGGTCACTTGCTGCTTCACATAAAAAACACAGAAAGTAATGAAGTTTTTGCTAAACAAAATGAGGTCCCTATATTAACTCTCAAAATCCTTATTTGATTTTATTGTTATAGCATTGCAACATGTTCATTCTAATGCTTAAATGTCTTCTGGACAGCAAATTCTTTGGAAGATTCTATGGGTTGGATATGGATTCTATGGGCAAGGGAGGAGTGGGGAGATAAAGCAGATAGGACAGGAGATGATGCATGATGAAAACCTCGCATCAGAACAACAAACAGCAGCTTCAGCCCTGTCTGTGACTGCCTACAGAGACGCTGACAGACAGTCATGAACATCTCTCCATGTTCTCCACCTCACCTCCTCCCATTTTCCATGTTAAATGAAGCCTGAATAGCGGGGTTTTTTCAGAGAAATTGCTGAACCACTTTGACTACATTCTATACATGGGAATATGTGAAATTTTGAAAAGAATAGCCAAAGTAGTCTTTTCCAAAATCAAAATTTGTCAAAAAAAAGATGTAGTGCAAAAACCACACATTTTTCTAAGTACAAGCATAAAACTCTTACCTAAAGAGATCATCAGCAAGTGATTCTTCTCTTGCATGTCGGTCCTGCTCCTGAAAAAGTTTATTTAATATTTGATTGTTAAGGATAATTCCAATGAACCATCTAGAAAAACAATATTCCTGCACTAACAGAGTTTTTCCCAAAACACTAAGTTTTCTCTAAGTACTCCATTTAGTGCATATTCACATTAGACAAGTTATTTCACTACCCAAATTTGGCTACTGCTACCAACTAATGAAATGGAATAGTTTGTGAAAGGTGTCAATTTTGGTCACAAATGTGGTTTTTTGGGTTTTAAGCACCATTATAGAAATATGTATTTCTTAAATCTGATTATTTGTGTATAAAGGGAATTTTAATTAGCATTATCTATATTCAGGGATTAAAAAATGAGATAAGTGTTGATGCAACTGGATCTCAATTAGGCTGTGAAAACAATATGACTCATCAGCAAGTATTTTTAAGGAAACTATTGGAAAACAAAAGTGCTAGAGAACTGCCAAGGTCAGTATTTTCTTAGGACTTTTGTATCTAAACGTGCACAAAAAAAGAGTTAAATTTATTCTTATTACATCTCTTCAGTATACTCCACCAGAGTTTTACTCATGCATTTTCTGTTCCATTCAAGAGTAGAATATCAACTGTTCTATACAATTATTTGAACAGGCAGCCAAATAGAAATTCTTTCTGGCTCCCTGTCACATTTTTACAAGTCACAAGTGCTTATTTACTCATCAAAAGATTGTTCTCCTTTCAGCTACTGATTTTGCTTTCTATAAATATTTCTGATTACATGAGTGTTGCATGCAAAATGAATTTAAATAACCAGAAACAGATGAGTGTTACCACTGACCTCTGGCATTCAGTAACTTTACTACTGTACATGCTCCCATGAGCGTGTGTGGACAACTAACTGGCTGAGGTTTTATTTAAAAAATAAAATCCTGAAGTATTCCAGTAATGATCACAGGGTGGTATGACCACTTATATGGGTCAAGTTTTTATTTGATCACGTTTAAAACATAATTTCTTACCTCCATTTCTTGCCTTAACCAGTCTTCTAGCTCTGAATTCTTTTTAGCACAGTGAGCAATCAAATCTGATCCTCCAATAATGTGTGGAAGTTGTCCTGCCCCAGGGTAAGCTACCTGTTGGAAAATAAATTCTTACAACTACAAAGCCAGCATAGTGCAAGTAAAAGATCTATTTTAACAAATTCAGAAAGTCTATTCAGATATCACAGAAGAAGGTCAGGCAGTCTTTCTTTGAATAACATTCAAAGATCATATTTAAAAGTGACTGAAGTTTAAACAGTATTTATGAAAGCTGTTAACTCCCTCCTTTTACCAAAAGAAACAAACAAAAGTAAATATGCTAAATAAATTTCACAGTACATTACGTGAAGTTTGAAATATCGATAAAAATCAATCAAAATATGTCTTTACAGTATAATATCGCATTTAAGTTGTTTATTTCTTTAGTTCTTATCAATTTATAAAAAAATCTTTAGTAACATGTTTCTACAATCTGAAGGCAACACTTTATGGTATTTTTAAATAGTGCCATCTTGTGAGCATTTAAAAAACACACTAACCTTTTTGAACATTTTGAAATTTTTCTTTCCCCCATAGCTGGCATTTCCAGGAAGATGACTGTTCTGTCTTGGATGGCTGACAACCAGTGATCTAAACTCTGTCAACAGAAGCCTGCTAGGAAGATTGCTGGAGTCATCTGGCACTTCGCTGTGGTTCTTATGTGGGAAGAAAAAGGAAGAAGCATTAAAGTGTGTGAACAGACATACAGCATATCTAACAGTACAAACTGTAGAGAAATTACCATGAACAGAGCTAAGCCAAAGTTAGGATTACAAAACGGTGAGGGGAAGCAGCAGCAGTGCTAGAAGCTAAGAGGATGTACGAACTTCTTGGCCTCCTTATATACCATGAATAGAATAAATTAGTTTCTCTTGTGTTTAAATATGAACTTAAATACTCCACAGCAGACAAAGCTGAACATCTTCAGCTCAGTTCTAGCCTAGATATCCACCCAACTCTAGGGCTGTAGGCTGAATTTGATCAATGCATCAAACTTTTCTCATCCATGAGAATGCTCATATGCCAGCAAGTCTGCATCTGCCTGGGGTACATCCATGTGGATTCCAAAGGATGTCTGGGCACAGGACAAGTTCACAATAACATTAAACTACGTCCAAGGACAGCTACAGCTCAGATGCAGTACAGTTGTTTTATACTAAAATATAACTAGAAGTCCTTTAATCTGAGCTAACTTTGCACTTTGGTATACCTGCTCAGAATTCCCTCTTCTTGGGCTGTTTTCTGTATGTAGGTGAAAAGGTATTATTCTGCCCCTTGTTGACTGGCCACACTCTCTTTCTTTTCAGAATTTATTTCAGTTTCATTCAGCCTAGTCTCCTATTCCTCTGCCTCACTGCCACTCCTAGCAATTCTCCTCTCCTTCCTTCATGTCACCTACAAAAAATTAGCACACTATCTACTGGTAATCACTGTATTTACATCTATTTTTCCAGTGCTCCATCTCTTCCACTCTAGTTACGATCTTAGAGCAGACAAGATTATATCCTTGGCAGGTCTTTATGTAGTAAGAAAAACATCAGTACAAGTATTAACCACATTATACTTAATACAATTACATGTAGTTTCAGTCACCTTAAGTATCCACCCAAATGCCATTACAGGAGCACACAGATGAACTGCAAGTGCTTTTTTTCACAGTCTACAAGCTGGACTGTACTACTTAAATCTACATATTAAGGAGTCCAATCTTCCAAACCTCCTTTACCCTGAAATAAGATCCAAAAATACCATGTTCTTAAGAGCAAAATTTTGATGTGTTTTGTAATGCTTCTTAAAGTTTGCTGTTCAAACTTAAAATTAGCTGGCTCCTTACCAAGACCGGTGACTCTTGCTTGATATTACTTTTCATTTCTGAAGTTAGAATTGATCCAAGTTCCTCTTCTTTCTATTTGATTAAAAATATTTAAAATATAAAACTGAAATTAAATGGGAATTTAATTACATAAAATTGTTTTCTGCTCTTTATGGTAGAATAAACATATTGTAATCAATATAAATTTTTAGACAGAAATGAAACGTCCCTGTACTTCAAATTTTTTATGGTTTTATGCACGGTGTAACAATTGTTGGAGGTCTTCTCTATTAAAAATTACTATTATTTGTTCACTCGGGTTTTTACTCTTTATTATACACCAGGAAGTTTTGTCCATCTGTACAATCTTCAAAGTCCTGACAGGTTCTGATAAACTGTAAAAGCTTTTGAATATAAAAAGTAGCATTTTCAATTTCATATTTGAAGTCTACATGTGTGCAGAAAGGACATTTCATTACCAGGACAAGAAAGTATTCTGCAGATTGATTATGTCCTGTAGTTTAAAAACAGATTTGTATTACATAAATTATTTTCAATGGTTGATAAAATACCAAATCAGCTTTATGCACCCTGTAGGTTTTGAGTCAATTATTCACATTCTTTGTCTTGCCAGATACACAAGATGCATCTATGTTTACAGAAAACAGTTATCAAATTTGCCTGGGGAGCTTTATCATGAAATCTCCTTCCTACTCCACTCATGTAAAAATATATTTTACATGAATAAAGTAGGTCATTATTAAATTACGAGAAGACTTATTTTCTGCAAAAACCTTTAGGTGCATATCTGCTGAAGTACCAGTTTAATTGCACATAAGATTTTTTTTTCTCCTTCAGAGTCCTGACAAGGAGCTAGACTAGAAAAGCAACAAAAATTCAATAGACTATTCCAAGCACCAATTTTAGTCTGTAAGTATGGTCATCGCTGATGGTATAAAAAGGAAGATACAAAATTCTCCAAATTATAGGACTTGTCTTTTAAAGTTTGCCTGTTAATAACACACACAAATAAAAGCATTATAATGAAGTTCACACTTCACCAGCAGCACAAGGTGTCACGCTGGCCTGACCTAAGGATGCACAGGCAACTACTAATTCTTATGTGGTCCAAGGAATCTTGCAAATTCTAGTTAATCATGCATTCCAACTTTTAAATACTTGAGCACTGCCTACACTGTAAATGGACTGGACAGTAAGCATTAAAATATATATTTTAAATAAATAAAATAAACTTGTTCTCTTATTCCTATTGTATTGTTAATAGTCTAGACTTCTCAAATTTTTTTTCTGTTACAAACTTATTTTTCTTTTTTTTCAACACAGTGACCACTGTTTACTCAAGGTCTACTGTTTTCTTTATATCTCTTAGAAAATTTCCTTAGTGTCAAAAACAAAACCAGAAAAACAATTATGAAAACACAAGCAATATTTTGGTTTTCCTGTTGCTTTTTTTGTTTTTGTTTTAAAATTTATCATACAGGAATTTTTTTAATCTTTCACATGATATCAGAAGACTGACTTAAAAGATGTTGGACACTACTGCAGTATTCAACAGAAGAGGTCAAGCAGAAATTTCTTTAGAAAATTAATTACATAAAGATAATTGAATATTATCTTAGAATAAATAACAACATTATAATTAACACAGCAACAAGCAATATGAGAAGATTTTTTCGTGGACTGGGAATATATTCTCCTATACTACTTACAGTATATAAAGTAAAAAAAAAAAGGGGAAAAGTTCAGAATACAAAGGAGCTTTCAATTCACAAAGAAAAAAGGCCCAGAAGAATGAAAAAACATTTAGGTAGGTGTAAAATTGTAATGTTCACATGTAAAACATGAATCATTCTGAACTAAAATTGATGTACGAAATTTAAGCAAATTTTACGTATGCAGGCAGCCTCCCCCTTAAAGGAGCTAACTGCATCCTTCTAACAAAGTTCTTGCAAATTTCAAGATTAGGCACATCTAATATCTAATATTAGATTAGATCATCTAATAAGAATATAAACTTACCAATACTTTACTCTCCTCTCTCTGCTTTACATTCACTTCTTGAATCCTGCTTCCTTTGTCTTCCAAACATCGTTTTTTTCGTGTATTTCCTTGAACATCCTGGTCATGATCTGCCACTTGATCTTCCCAGTCTATGTCTCTGCTTTCAAACACAATTTCTAGTGCTTCTTTTTCTTCAGATAAATCATCTAATTCCTTTCTCTTTTTTGGTGCATGATTTTCACTAGAGGTGGTTTTCGTGTCTGTTCTATCACTTGTTACTTTGACAGATTCCCTCATAAGCTTTATACCCACGTCCTCTGCACAATTTGGGTTTGGGTCCAGGATGTTATTTTTCTTTTGATGCTGTTTTGCTTCACTGTTGCAGGTTGACAGAGTTGTGGATTCAGTGCACTTGGGAAGAGGTGATGACCTTTCCTCCAATTTTGCTAGTTTGGGTACAGATGTTTCTTCCTCTTCAGATCTTTCCCTTAACCAGAAATAAATTACGAAAGAGAGAAATTAAAAAAGCGCGTTTGAGTATGATTAGCTGTACCCACAACATAACAACTTCTGGGCTTTTAGGGACTGCATTGTGAAATTTAAAGTACCCCTGAGGAAAAACCTTCCATTCTAGGAGTTTGATCTAAAAAAAAATCTTTTTGAGTACATGTCAAATTAAAGGTACATTGCTTGAGTTAAAATCTTCCAGAAACAGCATGAACATACCAATAAGGCAAGTAATGTCAAGAACATTTCAACATACCTTTTTCTAGAAACCTGGAAGTAATTTGTAATTGAGTTTGACTGGTGACGTGAAGCAGTCTCACGAGGTTTGCCAGCTTCTGCAATTTTAGATGGTGAGACAGGCTGGCTTTTTTGACTGAACCCAGACGTTCTGCTCCCTCTAGGTAGTGATGTTCCTGCATTTTCACTGTCACTTGTGCCACTGTTTTTTTTTATGGCAGGTGTATCCTGGAAAGCCATTTTCCTTTGTCTATGCACCTGGGAAGTATTCTCTGTCTCCATGCTAGATTAGAGAAGAAAGAAATACTAAATGACACACAGGGGGTCACCACAGATACACTGAATGAGAGATACACTTCTCTAAAAAGCTAGGCCTGTACTTTGAATAAATTTATAAACAATATGCTAAAAACAAACTGTAAAATCTGCAATGAACAATACATTATAATTGTGAAATGGCTTGACAATTTCTAGTAGTTCAGATAGTTAAGACAGATATGCAGTATCTACATGTGCATTTGAAAGTCATCTAAATCCTATGGGATGCTTTCTGTAATCTATTTCTCAAAAGCAGAAATCATCTCACTGCAGACAAGTGACAGCAATTTAGTGAATTAGGCATTTCTAACCCTGTGTATCTTTCCCCATGCCAATGATACAGTTCCTCTGCCACAAAAGACTGCTTTATTTGCAAGTGCTAGCTGGAAATTTCCATGAACACTTTACCATGTCAGCTCCTCTGTATCAGCTATGTAGAAGGTGCTGCTCTCTGCAGCAGTTGGCATGATGGTCTCATCCACAGCCACACTCTGGGAAATGGCTCGGCCCACGACGCCTGATGCAGGAGAACTTTCAGCCACAGCTGCAAGACCAACACGAGAGAAGAATTGGAAGGTTAACATCAAATCTGTGTTTCATTGCACGTGCTATCACACATTTCTACCTGATCATGTGAGATCTTTGTAAAATGATCTTAAAGCCGTTTTAATTAAAACAAGCAGATTTATTAATTAAAAAAACTGACAAAAATAGTTCTGAAGGATCATATTTTGGAATTCAGATTTAGTGAAATATTCCACTGATTAAGTAATGGAATTCTGCTTAAATAAAAATGAAGCATAATGGGAAATCATAATAAAAATGAAGCATAATGGGAAATCATATGTACATAATGTAATTTTAAAATCATGTGGTATATATTTTATGCAAAAAATAAAACATGTATCATGCAATATATAGATCATGCAAAACTGTCAGAACACAGAATTTCTTATATTTACTCCTTTATGATGATCTCTAACATGATTATTACATCTGGGATACAAGTTTTTCAATTTTAAACACTGCTCCCCTTAAACTCTGATAGAGTTTGTTTTCACAATTTCAGACAACTTAACTTTTATCCAGTTGAATCATTCAGACTGGAAACAAGAATCAGCCTCTCTGCCAGTACTGCAGTCTTTCACTATTCAAAATATATTTTCAAGTAAGCAATGTTCCTACATATAAAGACAAACTTATGAGTTTATTTTTTCTAAATAATAGTAGAATTTTCTACCTGATACAACATTTTGTAGAACAAAACAGAATCTATAAAAGCTAATTTTGAAAATTTCATAGCAACAAAATATAGAGTAACATGAAGAGGCATGAAAAGCTAATTAGACAAACAAAACCTCTTGCTGTCTCTCAAAGACTTTTATTATTACCGCATTAGCAAACACAAGCTTCAAGTCAAGACTTGGAATGTCCATTCCCAAACTACTACTTCAGCAAATGTGGCAATCATCTCTTATTGTCTTAATTTATGGAAAGATTATTTTTAGTTTTGAACCATGTGGGAGATGATTGTATTTTCCTAAAGGAAATTCTGTTTTGTGTAAAGGGCAAAAAAGAAAAAAAAGCAAATTATTTCCATTCTTATTCTTTTGATTTCTGACATTCATCTTTTACTTCCCTATTACCCCAGTCTTTTACGAAAAGACAGAGTAGCATGGAATTCAGACTACCACATATAGATTAATTCAGTGGTCACTAAAAATAAGAATTTCAGATGTTTTTAAAGTAACTTTCCTTTCAAGGTCACTGTCCTATGTGTCTGCCTTTTAGGCTAGTTCTAGATGTGCTTTTTTATTTACATCTAAGAGTCATATATTTTCCTTGCACTTTACTGCAAGACCATTAAAAATCAATTAACTCTTCAGAGTCATATACATTTTTCATAGAATGTTACTCTTTTTTATTGGTCTTGTAAAACACAACAACTAGAAACATCATAATTGATGCTTCTACACAAAAAGAAATACTGCCTTTCTGAGGCTGCTAACTTATTACTACCCTTCTTCCAATTACCTTTGGAAGCAGGCTGTTTTTGAGGGTTGCAGTATTTTTCTGTAGACATGAAGATAACTGCCAATCCAATTTCTGCCTCTGGAATAGCCCTAAGATTCTTGCTGTTAATATACAAATTTTAAAAAAGGCTTTTCAGTACAGAATCAAAGACAAACAGGCAAATGAGCACAGGTATAGCAAAGTACAAAAACATCAGTCTACACTATAGTTTTTCCCAACAGCGTAAGTCAGCACAATTATCATTCTAGCCATGTCCTACACATATCAATTCCCATGCTTCCTGCTGCTGTAGCCACTGTCTGGCTCCAATAATCTGGCCAATACATCTCTCCTTTCCTGAATTTTGGGCACTTAACCAATTACGCTCTACCTCTGATTCAAAAATGCCTGACTCGAAACACCTGACCGTTTCTTACAAGTCAGGCACCCTTCCCTCTTCCAGTCTTCAAAGCCATGAGGAGAGATTGAGTAGTCTTCTCTGCCTAGCAGGAAAATTTAGGGGAACTAGGTTTATGTGTCAAGGATTGAGATTTTGTTTAATTGTTTTAATAAAATGGCATAATGATAATCCTAACATCTATAATGTTACAATGCAGTCTGCCCTCTCAAACAAAACCTAACACCAAGACAAAAACTAATTTTCATTAAATGGAAGCTGTTCCTCAAAAACACTGTATACAAATAATTATACTACAATGAACCACATGACCTGAAGGTGCCATCTCATCTCCTTTTGATGAAATACATATAATCAATGAAGTATCATAAATTATCTATTTTGAATTCTTAGAATATATGAATTTTAACTTCTTTTAAATAGTAGAAGAGAAACTACTTGCTGTCTGTAATTTTAAAGCAGCTTCATTACAATGAATTTTTGCAGAACTGAGTTTTACAAAAAATAATAAAAAGAGAAGAAAACAAATTCTATCAAGTTCTCAGTGAACTGCCAAGTTCTTTCCTTATTGCTTCAAGAAGTTAGTTACTCTGCTAAATACAGAATTACAGAATCACTAGGTTGGAGGAGACCTTCAAGATCACTGAGTCCAACCCATGCCCCAGCACCTCAACTAAACATGGCACCGAGTGCCACATCCAGTCTTTTTTTAAATCCAGGAATAGTGACTCCACCACCTCAGACAGACCATTCCAGTCTTTATCACCCTTTCTGTAAAACCTTTTTCCTAAAATCTACTTGATATTTCCCTTGGAGCAGCTTAAGAGTGTGTCCTCTTGTTCTGTCAGCTGTTGCCTGGAGAAAGAGACCAACCCCCCACCTGGCTACAGCCACCTTTCAGGAAGCTGTAGAGAGTGATAAGGTCACCTCTGAGTCTCCTTTTCTCCAGGCTAAACACCCCCGCTCCTAAACAATCACAACAATGAAAAAATGCCCTCTTTATAAGCAGCCTCCTGCTTAAATATGTATGTAAGCACCATGACCAAGTGTCTGTAGAAGTTCTGAAATTACTCTACTGCTGTACAAGAGAACAATGCTGCACCTTTCCAAGACAGTCAGAATGGAATCAGTCCAGTTTGTCATAGAGACAGATCCTGAGATCTGAGAGTTTGTCAAACCCACATCAACTACACAAACTTCAGGAGAAAGTAGTAAAGACATTTCTTTTCTTCCTTCTGTCATCAGCTTTACATCCCCTCCTCCAAGAACAACTGCTGGACCCAGTTTCTTGTGCTAGAAAGAGAATACAAATAATAATAAAAAAATCTTAGAATGCAGTCAGTTTAGAGGTATCAGAATACAGAACTATCAGCATAATGCTTCTCACTGATGCACTACTGCAAATGTAATATGTTCTGTTCTTCCTCTACATTTTATCTTGCTTAGGCCACTTTACTGTAGGATAAATATATAGAAATCCTTCTTTCCTGATGAACCCAGAATGAGAGCGATGTCAGGGTGAACAAATCCATACTTAGCTACCCCTGCAATATTTTTGCAATGTAAAGCCTAATTACCTGCTTGGCAGTTAGAAATACAAAAGTTTTTCCACTGAATATTTTTTTCCTTTCATGATGCTCAGATAAATCCAGGTTTTCGCTGTCAATGGAAGGCTCATCAACTGGAGGATAAAAGCTGCAAGAACAGAAAATGAAAGCTAAAATTTAGAATCACTTATCAGTACTGATTCATAGTTCTTTCCGGTTTAGAGTACAGTTCTGAAGTTAAAACCCGGCATTTCTCTGCTAAAACTACTTACATAAATAATTTTCAAGAGATTAAGAGAGATTTAAGAGATTGTTAAGAAGAAACAGAGCCCCTAATTTTTCAACATCAAAGATTAGACCAAGACTTTCTACTTCAGTAACTAAGAAAACACTTTTAGGAATGCACTGAACCAAACTGCTGTACACATATCCACATTCTTACTAACAACACGGACAAACAAGACTGCAACTTCATTCTGCACTTACTCTATGCGATACTAAAACTCTACACAAAATTAATCACCTTGCTTCCTCTACCCTCCATGTGGGGACAGTCACCCCTCATTCTCTTCTACTGTGTCAATAAATTGTGCACCATCACACTTGAGAACAGCCTATAATATGCTGGCAGACAAGTACCCTTTTCTTGCTGGTGAGATAGAGAACTGAAGGGATTCACCCTTCAGATTCTCTATTATCTTGTCCAATACAGGCAAAGTGAGCAGGAGTTTAGCTGGGAAACATATTAGGCAAAAATAAAATTCTACCCTGAAGCCCTATATTTTGTCATAGCTGTGACCTCAGCTCCAGTTAATGATGGCCTGCCCAGAGCATGAAAAGCCTCTGGAGTTAGGACAAGCATCTAACTAATAATTTCAGGATACTTACAAGATCTCTGAGCCACATATTCACTGCTACAGCAGTTGTGACAGAGGAAGGTGAAGGCACATGTCAGAAAGAAGGGAAACTACAGGTCAATTTTAACCAAACCATATCCCATCTGTACCCAAACAGCTGTTTATGCACATAGTTTGGCAGATCACAGAACTACTTATCTTTACTCTGATTGCTGATTATTTATCTTTTTCATACTACTATGCAGGAAAAAGAAAAGATGCTGAAATACACCAACAAATTTGGTTTAACAGCAATGACTAGCAGAATCTAAGGAAGAAACATAGGAAATGCTGAAATACTGACGTTTCAGAAAAAAGCACCTGTAAACACAAGAACATCCCTCAAACACTGAACATACGTCTATTTCAAGCTGAACACAAAAAAAGACCATACATTTTCTACTTCATCCAAATAGGCAATTCAACTATGATAGGCTAAAATGTGCTATATAGTTACAGGTGCTTGTAAATAATCTCCATTCTTATGTGTTCTTCACAATCAATTCTTCCAACTTCATGTACACAATGAAAATTAAGCAACCTAAATCCACCAGATTTTGAAAGGCGAGTATTTGGTTTATTTCAGCAGCCTGCTCAAATCTGTTTACAAAAATACTGTTGCATTGAAATTTAATAGATATGATAAAGCCTGGTAATTTGAAGTAAAAATAGGGCAATTCATACTTTAGTTATTATGCCAGAAGACTTCTGATAGTGGTTCCCATAGAAACAGTTATTAACCTAAGATAAATACAAGGCACTAAGTCATCTTTAAAGACAAAAAGGATGAGTAAAAGTCAAAACCCAACAGTTTTCACTACTTTGAAACTGGATTATAGTTTCTTTATAAATATATTTTAAAATCTCTAATTTTTAATTTCAACAAACAACTTTAAGTGATGATTGTCTCAAAAAAAAAACAAAACAAAACAAAAAAAAAAAACAAAAACAAACAACAACTCAAACTCTTTGATTTTCTTTATAAACTTATTTGTAGTCAGGATTCTGAAGTGCTCCTCCTATTTGGTCTCATAAGCTTTTAATAGTAACACAATTATCCAGAAAAGATCCTCTACAACCTTGACTCTCTCAATAAATAGAGTTTGATTCTTGGTGAGTTTCTGTTACTTTTCTTCTTTTTTAAAGCCCTGCACTACTGACACTGGACTACAGTAATAAAACCCATTATTTCATAAAGGACTGCACTCACGCAGCCATGTGTGAAATCTTTGGTTATTGTTGCTCCTTGCATAGGCTGTCAGGGAGTACCAGAGGACTGGGGTAACCCCATAAAAAAACTCAAGCAAGAAGTCCCACATTCGTATGGGAACTGCGGGTTTGCCATTACATGAAGTCTTACTGTAAACAAAAAAAGATGCTTTCGTTATTTTTTCTTTTTAAGATAATGTTTCCCTAGATTTTTTTGGGAGGGACCAGCTCTACAATAATGGTAAAGATTTAATTAACAGTGTCATGCAATATTTTTCCTGTTTCACACCCAAACCAGTATTACCCCAAGCTGTTTGGTGTCCTGTGGCTATACCAGCTCAGGTCAACTCTAGCTGCAATGCACAATATAGAGATTCCCAGTCAAAGTTAGAAGTATTTTTGGAAATTTAATGAAAATAGCTGCTAAGTAAGTTTTCAGCATCTTCCCACAAGCTACAGCTCAAAACCATGGCCTATTTAAAATACAGCAATCATTTTAAACATAGATCTGTGTATTACATCAGCTGTTTCATTTAGCTTGATGCAGAACACTCTTTGAAAGCTACATAAAGGGCATACTGCTAGTGTCACTACCTTTTAGCCAGTTCAGGTTCTCTCAGCATCTTGAAAGTCAGCCTTATATCAAAAAATATTTCAGAAAGGTAAACATATCCATCTGCTTCTTTTTTAGGGAGCACTTAAAAGCCAATTATACTGTCACTTCTGAATTAAATGGACACACATCCTCATTGCAAGACAAAGAGCCTGTTTACTTGTTCCTGTAACACACAGGAACAGCAGCATTACTACCAGGTAATATTTGACCAAACAAATTTCAAGATGCACAACCAATCACTAGCTTTTGATGGCTTGTATGACCTGTACTAGAAAAGAAAAAAAATATCCCAGGAAAGTATTTCAGAGAGTACTAAAGTGTTTGTTTAGTTTTCTTACATCCTCAGAAAGCAATGCAGAAGTTTAAGTAGAAGGGAAAGTTACAATTCATTCAGATTCTCCTCTTCTTCTGAAACTGAAGAACAAATGATTTTTAAGCCATTCACAGATGACTGATTTGACATATTACATAAACCCTGCTAATGTAAAGCAGCATCTAGAAACTAAGGAGTATTTCCTAGCAACTGCTCCAGACTGGTATCTGTATTTTTCTAACAAAGTAGTGTCATGTTCTGTGAAATTTATTTTACCACAAATCAAGCACATTTATTGTAAATACTCTCATTTTTTTTCTGCTTCCATGTGTGCACCAAAAGTTTGTTAAGTACCTACCCAGCCTCAGTCTTCAAACTATTCCACCAATGGCTACTACCATACCTACTAAAGAAAATAAATTGCCATTTCCTAACATATATGCATATTCATGCACGTATGAATGTATATACATAGTGAGACTTTCTTACCTGTATAAACCATGTGTTCACACAATGAAAAACCAACATCCACAACCCCCAAACAAAACAAAAAAGTCTCCCTTCTCAAGGAAAACAAAGAGGTGTCCCTTCTTAAGGAAAACAGAGTAGCAATATGGCTCAGATGAAATTATCACATACAATATTGGGAGTATTTTACAGTTTCTCACACTGAGAAAATATTCAGAGGAGTTATTCTGCAGCATTTATTGATTCCAAATTAAGAATTCCCTTTTGAAGTTAATTTAACCATGAAAACAATGAATATTTTATTCTCATTTAGTGAAGGCCAATGCACATTAGTCTCACTTCATCTTTCAACAGATAATTAAAAACTTCTTCTATTTCAGAGAATTCAATGGTCAGTTTAACTCTGTTCTGACCAAAGTTTACAGTAAACTCAGTAACTAAAAGCACACTGGGAAAATACATCTACATAATGAAATAAACTTGTTACAATTTCTTTTATAAAGGTGTCATTTCTTTATTTTTATGTGTCAGTTCCCAGAAGTGTTTGAAGAACATTAAAATACCAACAAAACAAGTTCCTTTTCAGAGATAGTAACAGCTCTAAGCACACAGTCAATTCTAGAGCTCATTTTATAACTTTAGGGATGAGATCAATAAAATTGCTGGAATATTGAGCTGTTAATCATATTAAGCATTCCTCCACAAATAAAATTACCATGAATTGCATATTATGTCAAAAATAATAGATAAATGTGTAGTTATCTGATAATCTAACTCCCATAAATTTCGTTCTGCAACACAGTAAATGATGATTTGGCAACTTACCTTTCATGATTTGGCAACTGTTGCCTTGACTGAATAGCCTTGATTAATTCAGAAAAAAACTCTGGTTTTATAATTGGTCGAGCACATATCAAAGCACATATAGTCTGAAAAAACAAAAAATACAGATTTACTGCATAGAAAAAGTTCAAATAGAATATGGTTCGACTGGCATTAGCTTTTTAAGATCTAGGACGTGGAAAATATCAAACAAATAAAACAATACCGATTTGTGTTTCTAGGATTGTTTTGCCTCTAACAGCCTAGCTTTTAGTTGGTGTCTTGATTAAAATTATGAAAATGCAGAAGGCAATGGATAAAAATCACTAAGTCTTCAAAACTGGCTCTTTTTTTTTGTTTTCTTTCCCTTCAACCTCCTATTGACATATACATCTTCTTAACTTGGAAAAAGAAGAGTTGAGTACAGTTTTGTAGAGGAGAAAAGTCTTGAACAGGTCTAGAATTTAATTAGCATTTGTGGGAAAACTGCAAAGCCGTGGTATCAACACCAAAAGCTCAACATACCTTAACAGTAACTTTTACTGATACCATTACAAGGTGGGTACATTCTCTTGTCCATTCATTCACTACAAGGCCTCCAAGCTGCTGGATGGCTTGATTTAAAGCATTTTTCTGAGTTACATCTAAACATGAGGAGCAGACAACCAAAGGGTCATATTCCACTCTGCAAAGAACAAGTAAAAGAGAATTGCTTAACTTAATTCAGCCAATCATTATGATGAACAGAGCTGACTTAATATCACAATTGTATCTCAAAGAACCCAGAGGGGAAAAAAATAAAAGGCCCATACTCTGATCTAGATCAAAGTAAAATCTTCCTGCTTTAAAATATCATGAAGAAACAAAATACTAATTTTTATTCAGAAAAATTACTGACATTTTGACCTGATGTCTGAAATATTTCTATGGACTTGTGGCTCTTTTACAGACATCACATAGAATTAGTGCTTCAAGAATAGTGCAAGGTCTGGGAATA
The DNA here is from genome assembly GCF_021018805.1 of Prinia subflava. Classification (NCBI taxonomy): domain Eukaryota; kingdom Metazoa; phylum Chordata; class Aves; order Passeriformes; family Cisticolidae; genus Prinia; species Prinia subflava. The sequence goes on along the minus strand of NC_086247.1, from coordinate 25,556,043 downwards.
GCAAAAGAAATTTGAGTGACTGCCTCAAAAGGAAAAGTATACTCAACAGGAGAGGTCACCTACAGATCAATATTTAAAAATACAACTGTAATAAAATGCAATTTCAAGTAACAGTTTCCTAACATTTCCATTACCCTTGACCATAAGCCTTTATATCTATTTTAGATCTTCTATATCAAATTACATTATTTCATTTGTAGATTATTTAAACTTTTTTCTACTTTGTAGACTTTCTAGTACAACAGTCATGATGTATCCAGTCTCATGGTATAATTCCTGTATCATAGGTCAGGTAAATCAGGTATACATTTACCTAAAATATAAAAAAATAATTTATTGTAGCAGTTGGAGGAGAATGCCAAGTTTTTCCTAACAATAAATAATACCAGCAGCATTGATCAAACTGAATAAAATTTTAAGGCACAAAGCCACCTTCTGATTACTTTAACGTTGATTTTAATAGTCATTAGACTTTTTCTATTTATCTGCTACTTCATTTCCAAAAGTGTTTCCTATATATAAATGGATAGCACTGGCTACTATGTAAATTTTGAAAAAACTATCAAGTTGGGTTCACATCCTCCTGCAACATCAGTTCTTTTCTCATTACATTATGAACAGCTCACAAGGGCTCTGACAAACTCTAAAGATTTCTCCCTTCTCATTTGGAGTAGGATTTTGTTCTTTGCCTAAAAGAGCCTGAAAATAATCACTGCACATCTTCTATCATCTTCTGAAATGCCAATGCTTTCTTATCTACAATTTTAATCTCCTAGTGTCAAAATAAATTATGTGAAAATATAATGAAAACTACTTCAGAAGCAGGTGTGGAACACAGGCAAAATACTACTCACTTCCTTTGCTTTCTAAAAACTCATCATTGCTGTATCACTTGCAAAGTAGTATGATGTGTTCAAATACTCTTTTACAAGAATTAATTTTCTACTTGATATTTTATAATCAAAACACTTACCTAAACTTGCTCTCAAAGACTCCAAAGTTGATTCTGTCACCAGACTGCAAAGACACTGAAGCACCATTGAGTTTTGATCCATTAACAAAGGTACCATACTTAGATGTATCTCTTACTGTTAATATAGGTACTGAGAGAGACTGACTCTGAAAATAAACATAAATAAGCCATTATAGTTTATCAGAATGAGACAGCTTTATCAGAAACCAGTTACTGTCATTGTGGATCAAAGCAATGGATAAATAAGAAGCAGCCCACAAAACACCACCTTAAATAAAGACTTTGGACAATGAGGCTTGCTGTATGTCATTATTTATATCTTCTGTTTTTCACTGTAAAGTAATGAGAGAAAATATATAAAGAAGAACTTTTGTGCTTCTTACACTTAGTCTTTTTGGAAATTACACTTTGTCTTTCTGGCGACTGTGCACGCCAATCATTCCTTGGCCCAAATCCTGAGCTAGTGCAATTTAGCAAGGCTCTGAGATTTATTATGTTTTTACCTACCACTCAGTTCTATCCTGAATAGTAAATAAAAGCTTAAGGTCACCTGAGGGCACTTTCTTGCACTTCCTTCCATGAGGAATGCTAGTCCTCCCCAAATTGCAAGGACATGGGAGACACCAGCATCCCTTGAGAAGAGGTTAGATATTGTCAGACTTCCAGAACGGCTCACAAGCCAATGAGAACACTGACAGCTTGTTTTTATGAAATTCTGCCATGCAGTTATACTGCAGAATCAGTCTCACAGAATGGGTAAGGCTGGGAAGGAGCACTGGAGGTGATCTAACCCACCCTGCCTGTTGAAGCAGGTTTCCTTACAGCACGCTACTCAGGATTGTCTCCAGAGACAGAGACTCCACAACCTCTCTGGGCACTCTGTTCCAGTGCTGAGTCACTCTCACAGTAAAATTCTTACTCATGTTTAGGCGGAACTTTCTGTGTTCCAGTTTCTGTCATTGTCTTTTGTCCTATTGTTTGGCACCACCAGGAAGAGCCTGGCTCCATCCTCTTGACACCCTCCTGCCTACTGACAGACACTGCTGAGGTCCCTTCTCAGTTGTCTCTTCTCAAGGATCAGCAGGCCCAGATCCCTCAGCCTTTCCTCACAACAGAGGTGCTCCAATCCTCTCATTAGCTTCACAGCCCTCCACTGGACTCATTCAATATTTGCAGTATTAAAGGGACTAATATATTTTACATAATTTACTTTAAACACTATGTAAGGTTACATAAATGAAATTTCTGCTGACCGGCTTCAAAACATCCATAAATGTCACAACACTTAGTCACAGTAAATAGCTGATTGCTAATTCTCCTTGGTACGTTTTCCTTTTCTGTGCCCTAAGCAAATACAGAATTAATAACGTGAAATGAAACAGAAACTAAGTCTGCAGTAAAACAACTGAAACACTTCCCAGGACCTAAAAATTGTCTGTGTAATGAAACCTAATTGCATAATTTTCCTGCTATGATTATTTTAATACAAATTCCTAGTGAGTCTTCACTCTGGGATAAAAGGAAGCTCAGATTACTAAAATATAGCCACTAAATTCCTCAACGAAAGCAAACAAACCTAAGGGGGAAATAAATAAATTTCAAGAAAAAAAAAAAAAGAGGCAAGTGATCAATGGCTCTACTCCAAGCATAAAACTGGTGAGAGCCAAATGAGTCCACATGGTCATGGCAGCCCGAATTATGCCCACAGTGCATTGATGATGCAGGAAACTGGTGGCTACTTACAGAGCTTGTTTCAGGCCGACTCACGGTCAGAACTGCATGGCTGCGGCTGATGGACTGATCATCCTGAATTAAAATGGTGCAGTTTTTGCGTCCAACAACATATTCTACACCACTTAAAAGCCGATATGGCTCTCCTGGAAATAAACAAGAGACAGAAAAATACCAATTTAGAAAAAAACACTAAAATACCTGAAGCACACAGGAGAGACACCGAGAAGTTTGTAGTACATCTAAATCTCAGCTTTGCCATGCACCATTTATGGTCAGAGCATGGTGCTAATAATGCCAAGGTTGTGGGGTTTGTCCCCACGTGTGCCATTCACTTAAGAACCGGGCTCAATGATCCTTGTGGGTCTCTTCCAACTCAGAATATTCTGTGACTCTGAATTCTGTGATTCTGATTAGGCTGTTTAGAATTATTCATTTAGCTTATAGACAAAACCTCTTTCTTTCTTGCTCCCTTGCTCTATTATAAAAGGATACATTTTACGATAAACAAAGCCATTTCAAAAGTGCCAGCACACTTTTCTCAAGGACAATGTATTTTTACCAGTACTTTCTTGAAGATTAAGTGTAACATTTAGGAAAAAAAACCCCACTATGTAAGATAGGTTTTCTAAAACACCTTTGTAAGGGTGTAAGATTTTTTGAGGCTATATTGTTTATTCACAAAACTGATTAAGAGGTTCAGAGGGAAATGTCCTCCTAACGAATGTAAAGAGATCTTAATGTAAATCAAATTGATACTTAGTAAGTTCAGCCTCTGACCAATGCTTATGCTTTAGCTCATGCTTTGTACCTGTCACCTGGACCCCATGGTGGCTTTCCAACGAATGGCCTGACATTCTCCCAAAGGTGTGCTACCACCGGTCAACAGAACCAAAAATGGTTCTTGATGAATATGAGTAACTACAGATAAATTCCTATTATCAATCCTGGCAAAAACCTTTCAAATATGAACTGTGCAGAAATGATCATTCTGAATAGAATGAAGAGTGTTTTGATTCACTCAAGAGCTCTCCAGGCAGTAAGAGGGAAATCAGTTCATTTCAACAGCATTAGGTGCTGTATCCACCAGCAAATAAATCAAACATTTAAAAGTTGGAAAAGAAGTCCTGCAAGATTTAACAGGCGCTGTGATCGGCAGTGCTTCAGGGAAATACGGAGGCTTTGCCGTGGACGAGCCCAGAGCCGAGACCCCGATCGGCCCGAGGCAGCAGGGACACGCACGCCCGGCCCTGTGGCAGCCAGCACGCCGGGGACCCGCGCAGGCGCCGGCCGGGGCGGGGAGGGGCCCGCGGTGCCCCGGCCCAGCCCGCCAGAGCGGCGGCGGCGTCTGGCGCTCCCTCACCTTTTCCCGAAGCGGGCACCAGCTTCCACATCCTGGAGCTCCGCCCGGCAGCCCCCGGGACGAGGCCGGGCCAGGGAAAGAATATCCCGCAATCCGCCGCCGCGATCCCGCGGGCCGGGCCGGGATGAGGGGAGGGACGCGACCGGGGGCGCCGCCTACCGGCCTCGGGCAACCTCTGTAGCGGTGGAGCGGCGCGCGTGCGCGGGTGGGGCGGGGCCGGGGCGGGGCCGGGGCGGGACCGGGGCGGGGCCGGGGCGGGGCCGAGGCGGGGCCAGGCAGGGCCCGGGCAGGGGCCAGGCAGGAGCCGAGACGGGGAAAGGGCGGGGCCTGGCAGGGGTCGGGGGGGGCCGAGGCGGGGCAGGGGCGGGGCCGGGCCGAGGCAGGGGCGGGGCCGAGACGGGGAAGGGGCGGGGTCCGGCTGGGGGCCGGGCAGGGCCGGGGCCGCGCAGGGCCGGGGCCGAGGCGGGGCCAGGCAGGGCCCGGGCAGGGACCGGGCAGGAGCCGGGGCGGGGAAAGGGCGGGGCCTGGCAGGGGTCGGGGGGGGCCGAGGCGGGGCAGGGGCGGGGCCGAGACGGGGAAGGGGCGGGGTCTGGCTGAGGTCGGGGCGGGGCCGGGGCAGTGCCCGGGGCGGGACCGAGGCTGGGCGGGGGCCGGGACGGGGCCGGGCTGAGGCCGGGCTGAGGCCGAGATTCCACACCCTGATTTAATGAGGCTGAGGCCGCTCTGTTGCGGCTGAGGCTTTTACCTGTGTCGCGGCTGGTCCCCTTCGCCCCGTGTCAGCGTGGATCGGGGCTGGCATCTTGGACCTCGGGGACAGCTTCTCACAGGAGCTACCTCTGTGACACCCCGGCTACCAAAATCGAGGCCATGCAAAACCAATACATTTAGTCATACCATCTTTTTCACTTTCACCATAACATACGATTATTTCACAGTTAGCTGTTTGGCACATTTGTATTTTCCAATGTGTAGTTTGTAATTTATTTCCTCTTGGTAGCATGCTTCCTAAATTCTGTAGTATTCGGCAATTTAAAAGCTGCTCTTGAACTATATATATTATTTCTCCAAGGTTTTTTGGGTTTTTTTTTTTGGTTTATTTCTTAGGGTTCTTTGTTGTTTTTTCTGTTTGGTGATTACAGATGCCTTGAAAATCAGAGTGGTTGAATTAACTGATTGTAAGTCTTAGAGCTACTCTCTAGCTCTTACCAGATATACTCCATATGCTGATTTAATGATAAATGTGGCAAATACTGCTCAGCAGTGTGGCATTATTGCTTCAATGCCTGCCATACAGTGTGCAGAATTACAAAGATGTTACCTACTCTAGAGCCTACTATACCAACAGAGCATTAACAATTTTTTTTCCTAAATGCTGAATATTTAGAGAAAATGACTGTTTTACCATTTTTATACAGTGCAATGATGACTAAGATGTAGGATTTAAATTTTGCTTCCTCTGAACTCCCACGGCAGTGTGTAATCAGTTTGCCTGGAATTCTTAATTCAAAAGTTGATAGTACAGACTGATAGATTTGTTGTCTTTCATGCCAAGTTTTGTAACTGCATAGATTCATCAAGTGTGGTGTCCTTCCCTCAAAACCTGAAGCTTAATTAAATCTGTAGGTTCTTGCAGCTACTATGCTACTCCCATAACCCTTTATCCTTCCTTATGAGTAGATAGGACTCTGCAGGTTTCTTTGTCTGATCACCAAGGCTGTGCAAATGGGTGGGTATCAGTCAGTCATTACTTTTTCCATCAGCCAGTCTCTATGCTCAAAACAGATAAATCAAGTGTCTTGTTATCTCAGCATAATCCCCTGTAGCTGAATATGGTCTGATGTTCACAGACTGCCTAGGCTGTTTCTGGACTCATTAACAGCACTGGATTTGAAATGAGAACTGATGTTTCTGTGAAACCTTGTTTCACAGCAGTCAGCCAGTGTTGATGTGTGCGGTGGAGCCAGAATGGAGCCTCACTCTGCTGCTCAGGAATGATCTGTGAGTGCACAATTTCACCTCAAATCAGGACCTGTGTTACCTACTCCATTTGAATTCCTAATCAGCAGACAGCTAATATTCTCAGCCACCTCTTTTCTCATATTTCTTTAACAAACAATCCCTCTCCCCTCAAAACACATGCCAAGAACTGGCCGCCATACTATGGGTAAAGGGCACAGCAATTCCTGGGTTTAGATACCACAAGGAAAGCAAACAAACAAAAACAACAAACCCCCCACCAAACAAGATAGTTATTTAGTATTGTTTAAACAGCATTTAGTAAATCACTTACAATAATAAAATTCCACCCCAGTGAAGCAGATAGACTGAACCAAGCATTCTCCAACTCTCACAGCTGGAACTGGAGGCACCAGGGCGGTGTCAGCAGCTGAGAAGGTGCCTCGGTGTTGTTCCAATATAGATTCTTTCACCTGGTGTGCAAGAGGCCAATCCACATTTGATTTACAGTTCTGTGCCGAAAGGGCTCTTGGATGACAAATCCACAAAGCCAGCACAAGGACTACCAAAACTTTTCAGTATTTAAACATTTTAGCAAACAAGGGCATTCATGTTCATTGGCTACCAGTTACCTAGATCTCCTATTAATTAGATCTCCTATTAATTAATCTATCTTCTATTGGTTAGTGATTCTCTCGCTTCTCATGCTGTTTAGTCCATATGCTCAGTCTTTCTCTTCTTTTGGGTCAGTGGGCAATCCCCCTCATCAGCAATACCCAGTCAGAGCTAACTTGAGCGATGTTGCTGAGTTGCCTTTATTAATTTTTTTCTTATCTTGGGGATTCTGCCGAATGCCCTTGTATCCCGTAAATTCTGCATTCTTTGTGTCCACTGTCAGTGGTACATCCTTCTTCCCACGTTTTGTTAATCACCATGTAGGTCTGAGATCATGGAAACCTGTCATGCCCTAAGCCTTAACAAGGCAATTCCGCCGACAAATAATTTGTCTTTCACCTGGACATCGTTCAGCCTTTGTTTGCTCCTTTCTTGATGATTAGGCTTGAAAGTGTACAAAGATCAAACATCAAAGATCAAGCATCAAAGAACGTATTTTCTTAAGAAAATTTTAACATATTCTATGTTTTGCAACCCCTGGGGCAGGGGCGGTCGCGCCGGTTCCCCGACCCCGCGGCTACCGGGGCCCGCCCGAGGCTCCTCCCCGCGGAGCAGGCGCAGAGCGCGGCGGGGGAAGATGGCGGCGGCGCGGCTGTGGCGGTGCGGGCTGCGCGGCCCCTGCGTGTCCGGCGCCGGGCGGGTAAGGCGCTCCCTGCGCTGCCGGGGTGAGGGCGGACGGCCGGCGCCGCGGAGGAGTTCCGCCGCCTCCTGCCCTGCCGCCCCGGCTCTGCGCCGGCGCCGTTGTCCCGTCAGAGGGAGGGCACGGCGGGGCTCTGCGGTTCTGGCTGCCGGGGTTGGGAGGACAGCCGGAAAGGAGCCCCCCTCGGGTGTCCCCTCTCCCGAGCCTGTCCGGCGCGGAGACCCGCAGAGGTGCGGGCTGAGCTCCCGGCATAGCCCGTCGTGCCCCAGCGCCGGGCGCTGCCGTGTCTCCCACTAGAACGGTGTCGCCCTTTGGCCCCGATAGCACAGCTGTGCAGGGCCATTTAGGTAAATGCTGGAGTGTTGCTGTCCAAGCACTGGCGGGGCTTGACTTATGACCGAGTTGACTTTATGGCAGCCTTCCAGTGCCTGAAGGGAGCCTACAAGAAATCTGGACGGGAACTTTTTGCTAGGGCATGTAGTGACAGGACAGGGGGAATGGATTCAGATTGAAAGAGGGTGCTTTACGTCAGATGTGGACGTGTTGCCCAGAAAAGCTGTAGATGCCTCGTCTGTGGAGGTGTTCGAGGCCGGGCTGGATGGATCTCTGGGCAACCTGTTATAGTGGAAGGTGTCCCTGACCATGGCAGGGGAGTTGAAACAAGATGATTTTTAAGGTCCTTTACAATCCAAACCATTCTGTGACTGTGTGGATGTTGCTGGAGGCCTATTTCTAGTGAGTTTTCCATGAGCATGATGCTTCTTGCCAGTGACTACTTGTGTTTCTGAGATGGCTTTCTGCAGTAATTTCACAATTCACTTCCACCACCTGGGTGAGGATTGTTTTTGGGTTTGTCAGTGATTTGTGTGTTTGTTGTTTGATGTTTTGGGGTTTTTAAAGCTGTTTACTGGCTTCTTCAAAGATCTGTTTACACCTGAGATTTAATTTAAGACCTCAGCCTTGAGCAATAGAATGATTAAATTGCATGGATGCTGTCATAGAAGCCTCTTGTGCAAGCCAGTAAGGAGACAATAGCAGTCTGACTAAAAGATTGCTCAATTATACCAACTTTACTGGCTGATTATCATTATCATACTTTTAGTAGTCTTGGTGCAGCCTTCTGCTTTCATCTGCTATGGCATGTCCTAATCTCCCCTCCTCGAGCAGAGGCAAAGCTGCTTGCAGTGTTCCTGTCATGGAGAGCAAGAAGACTGGGCTGTGTCTGTCACTAACAGAGCACCTGAGCAGGAGTCTCAATACTCACAGGAGTTATCTCCATATCCTGAAGGAAGAGGGAGCCCAAATGCCGGCTTGATTTGCAGTCTCTGCTGTGAGCTGAAATTCTCCAGAGGGAGCTTTTTTCCTGGAGAGATGAATAGGAACTCATCTGGGACTAAGAAAGTCCCAAAGAGAACCTTCACATTTCCCTTTCCTGGAGGCTTAATAGTATTCTCGTACTCCATGAAGCATGAAAATTCTATTTTCAATGGGAGAATTAAAATACAGCAGTGTTTTATGAATATGATAGTTCTACCTTTAGTTCAAGCTTTGCTTTCTGAATTTTGTCCTATGTAGTGGCTCCAACTCTTCAATTCAACTTAATTTTAGTTTCTCATAGAACATTCTGAGCTGGAAGGGACCCACAAGGATTGAGTCCAGCTCCTAAGTGAATGTCCCATACAGGGATTGAGCCTGTCACCCTGGTGTTATTAGCACATGCTTTAAGTTGCACTAAATTGTCTAATTAAATTGTGTAATTCCATGATTATTCTGTCTACTTTCACCTGAGTTACTTATGTATATGTATTACCACACAGAAAGATTCATGTGCACACTTCTGCAGGCCAGCTTCAAGCTCTGTGGAACCCCTGATGCATTGTAACTGTGGGAAGTACAGAGTAGTTGTCTACCATTTATATACATTGTCTCTTATTTTTGGTGTTCAAAATGTGAATTAGCAAGCAGAACAATAAGTTATAATGTTTTTACTATTTTAAAACTACCTTTCTTCTTCATGTCAGTCTTGAACAATTGCATGGTTTTAGTAACAGGATCATTGAAGAGTAACCATTCAGTCTATTTTGACAAAATTGTATTAATTTTTTTTTGTATTAAATGAACATATCAAAGGCCCAAGTACAAGGTAAAACCAGTTAAAATAAGTATAACTTACAGTCTTCTAGTTGTTTTGTACATCGAAAATAAAGTAAATCTGGTTTTGTCATACTTGGAAGCATTTGCATCTTCAGGTTAGTTAAGCATATTAGGATGCTAGAAGTATCTTGTTGGCTATTTTTGCTGCAACTTTCTTGGTGACATCACAAATTTCCCATTACATTTGAGGGGTATTTTCTTACTAGCATAGTTTTCTAGATGTAATACTGAATTTTCTTCTTTTTCATGTCTGTTTTTAAATGTGTTCCAACCATGTGTCTTTTTGCAGGGATCCTTCTGAGGCTAGTTTACTGTAGATGGTATTTCTGCTGGGACAGAGTGTGATGCTGATAACCCAACCCTGCCCAGTTTTGTCTGAGAGATGGCACTGGTTTCCTTAACAGCTCCAGTGGCCATTAGGGCAGGTCTTGTGAAGTGTGATTTTATCCTGTTCCCCAGTAGAGAAGAAGATTTGGTAGGATGCAGTAGTAAAGGGTCAGAATCATGAATCTATTACTGAAGATTTTAAATTTGTAAATACATACATCTGTAACCTAAAATCACATGGATTTTTTAATGCATAAATAACAGTGCCCATACCAATCTGAAGCCCACGTCCTTCTATACTTAGTTGTTAATGGTTTGCCACATGCTTTAGTAAAAGTGATAGATACAAAAAATGCATGAAGTAGCAAGAAACATGACTAAAGTATTTTTCAGTAGTTCTCTAGTTACAGTAGAATGTATAAAAATAGCTCAGGTGCTTTCCTAGTCTTTTAAGTAAAAGCCCATGTGTGTTGCTATAATGCAATCTAGTCATTCTTATATTCATATTTATTTACCTATAATAAGGGAGTTATGATTGTGCCACAGGAAAATCTGATCTTGTGTAACAATCCTGCATACAAAAAGGGGAAAAAACTAACTTTTCTGGGTTTTTTTCTTTCAGTTTTTCAGCCGTGGGCCAAATGTACTGCATCAAGACAGCAGTGCACCACAAGCTGCTTTCTTCTCACCTCTTCAAAAAGTGATGTTGCCACCAAATACATTCCAAGGGAAAGTGGCCTTTGTAACTGGTGGAGGTACTGGGATTGGCAAAGCCATGACAACAACTTTGTCCAGTTTAGGTGCCACGTGTGTTATAGCAAGCCGGTAAATACTAATGAAGATGTTGTAGAACTTTGATTTAGTACTGACTGCTGAATAGATCTATTTTCTGTTTTCTTCTTTACAAACCAGAAAAAAATTTTCTATTTATTCCATTGCAGTTTTTAAATTGTAATGTCATATTGTGGATTCTGGAAATTTGCAGATATATCTGCAAATGTTAAATGGTATTAAAATCAGTAGGAAGAAATAAACTAAGCACATTTTCATGAAATGAAGCAGCAGAATAAGCAGCCTCAAATAGTAGGCATAAATTCTGCTTAAACCTTAAAGAGACAAAAATTTGCAGTGGGCAATATTGAACAGTAATATAATAATAAATGTAATTACAGGTGTTCTTGATATAGATTTAAATTAGAATAAAGAATTAAATACATTCCTCTTCTGACTTGCAACAAGAACCCTGATTTTCCTTTAATGATGATTTTTACAGCTCTCTTCAATACTGCAGTAGAGAGTCTAGAAGCACTTCAGTAGTCAAGAAAAACAATTACTTTTTAAATCAAAATAAACAAAAATGTTATGACATTCATCCTAACAGTAATTTAATTATTTAGTTTTAAATGTGAATATGTATGTCTCTAATACTAATACTAGCAGAGTAGTAGCTAAAACTAAATTTGTTATGATCATGTGTTTTTTCTCTGTCTTATCACATGATGATTAGCTTTAGAGTCTCTTATCATTGTCACTTCTGAGTAGCTCCAAAGTAACACTAACCATAAATTACTTGGAGGGTTTTTTCAGAAAGTTTGTGGTTAAATATAGTTGTAATCTTAAAGCTCAATTTTCATGAAAACTCTAAATTGTATTTTTAAGTTGTAGTTCATATTTGCCCAGAAAAAAAATCTGAATTTTAATGGCATTTAACTGATTAAGGGATGTTAATACTTATTTTTAGGAAGCTGGATGTTTTGAAAGGAACAGCAGATGAAATTTCTTCTAAAACAGGGAATAAGGTAAATTTTTGCAGAATTATGAAAATGTTACGTATTATACTTCAGATTTTACTGTTTGGTTGTGGGGTTTTTTTACATTTGTATGTTTCTGTGGACTTGTTTAATTTATGAATGATCCAGTTTTTAAGTCTTACAGCTGCCTTTTGGTTATTCTTCAGGTTCATGCCATCCAGTGTGATGTGAGGGATCCGGTTTCAGTTAAGAATGCTGTTGCTGAAACAATCCAAGTGGCAGGACATCCTGATGTAAGTCTTCTAGGGAAAGGAGAGAACTCATTCTTCATTACTGAAAATACTTTGCATAGTAGATGAAGAAAGTTACTAAGATGGAAAGTTAATGGAAACTAAAAATACACCAGACAGAACAGTAGCAATACTTCAGTGTAAAGCTAACATTCATAGTTAGACCAGTTGCTCTCTTCCTGTAGTTCTTAAAATCTTTAGTGGCCAAGTAGACAAAACATTTTTACCCTTACTCTGAGGACTAACATCTTGTTTCAAATAATGGGACAATTCTGGAGAGATTCTTTGAATTAAGGAAATGGAATATTGCCCTTAAATCCTCTTGAAAAGGTGGTTTACCTTTTAACACAATGCCTCATTAATTAGAAATGGAAGTAACCATAAATGTCTTGATTAGCTCATTAATATACACAAAGAACGTTCCAGTTTGAAGATTAAGTTCTCATAAAATGAAGAAAAAGGTCTTCAGTCAAACAAAGCATCTGTTTTTTAATAGTTTGGCACAAAGCTGCAGAAATCTTTACATAATATTGTGAGGAGAGTGATGTGGTGGAGTCTGAAGGATGATAATGACCAAATTCTGATTTGATTGTGAGATAACAGCTTGGATTCTGCTAGCTGAAAATGTGATGCTGTAGCATCATTGTAAAGGAGAGTCAGATTTAAAACTGTTTACTGAAAATTTAGAACTGTAGTATGTATTTTGTAGACAATTTGCACTTACAAGGAGTGATACATACCTATAGATGTGGTAGAGAACCTAGTGAATTTTAAAATTGTATGCTAAATGGCTGTATAGCTGTATGCTATAACAGTGCTAGAAATAAGGCAACTAACTGTCCTGGTTTGTAGACAAGATTCTCTGGATACTATTTTGACTATTAATTAATGCAGATTTTTGGCCAAAGTCAAAATCATGATCTTCAGGTTTTACGTGTGTGCAGAGAGGGAGGAGATTTCTTCCTGTATAGTATGGTTTTAGAGCCAGTAACTTTCTGAATAAATGCTTCCCATGACTTGTTCTTTACAAGCATTTACCTTCTCTTTAATTGCACATATTTTGTGTGTTTAGGATAGACTGCAGAGTAAATTGAATATTCAGTTCTTTTGTCCAGTTTTTCTCTTAGTTGCAGACATGAGATGTCAGTTTGTGAGTCCTGGGTATCACTCACTGCCGTACTGCATGTGAGGTGAGATCTCAAAGACAGAAGTTAATGGCAGTAACTTGAAAGTCCTTCTAGCTTTGTTTTGTTCATTCCATTCCTAAGAGTGTTACTCTGAATTAGAAAGCAATCATTCTTTTGTCATGTTATTTTGGCAGTGCTACATACCTCAAAGATCATACTGTACAGTTCTTAGTTCACTAGTTTTATTATTGTGTCTTTCCTGTATTTGTTCAGTGATTTGAGTAACCTGCTCAGTACCTCAAGGTGTTTGGATTATTTTTCCTTCAAATTTCAGGCAAATTTCAATTTAAATTAAATTTGCTGTCCATATGTATAATTTATGGCTGTTGTATATTATTAGTTTTACATTATGTAATATGTACTAGGCTCTATTTTGTCATTGAAAATTCTAGTATCTTCATTAGAATTTAGCCCAGAAGTTCTTCAGGACAAAGAGTTTGCCTTATGTGCAAACCTACATGAATCAAGATGCCACTCCATTAATAGTACATCATTTTATTGCTTCAGCACATCATTATATTATTAAATACACTGGATCTGGCTACACAATTTTTGGTTTAAATACTGCTGATGTGATGCTTATTCCCCTGAAGTGAACGTATCCCCTGCCTGATGATTGTTCATAGGAAGGGACAGAGATACAGCTATGCAACAAAAGTTTTGTAGTAGTTTTTTGAAGTACACTGTATCATAATAGTCTCATCACAAGTGATTTGAATCCCTGTAATGCAACAGTCACTTCATCCAGACTTTAGTTATGAGGTTGCCTTTTGCTTCAATTCCCATGCATCATTTTATTAAATAGAGGTGATGCTGGAATTTGGTGGGGGCAAACCTTTCTCTTAGGATGCACTTGAGACACTGTGGAAAACAGTGACTTAAGTTAGCCTCTGCATTTTACAGTTCCTCAGTACAGTAGTTCAGAAATACAGCTCATTTTCTGTTACTGATACTTTATCTATGCTGCAGGTGTTAAAATTTCTTACGGATTATTCTCCCTGTTCCCATGCTCCCCATACCTCATTTGATGAGGATGTTTTTACTTTTGTCCCTGGAAATGCTAAAAAGCTCCTTTTACATTCTTTACTTTTGTCTCAAGAAGAGTTATTTTTAGTTAACTCTTTCCCTTCATGTGTTTCAGGTTGTGATAAACAATGCAGCTGGAAACTTTATTTCTCCTTCTGAACGACTTTCTGCTAATGCCTGGAAAACAATAACTGATATTGTACTTAATGGTACTGCTTTTGTAACTCTGGAAATTGGAAAGGAGCTCATTAAAGCACAAAAAGGTATTTTAAGTATTGTGACATAGTATTACTTGCTTTACTTGCCTTACTATTATTATAGCCAGTTTTGAGAGTTCATGTGAGAAGAGATCTACAATCATGTGAGAAGAGAAGGAGAATTTTTAACATTCTTCTGTAAAGGAATGTTTTCAGTGAAAGCTGTACTTAAGTATCTCACAGTAGCTGTGGCAAACAATTACTTCATTGTAGTATCAGGCCTTAAAATTGGACCCAGAGGCTGACTGAGGCTGAATATAAAAATCCAATTCCATAGTTCTAGTTGTAAAACATTTTTAAAATTAAAAAAAAAGGCTTGTGTTAAAAAAAAGCTTTTATTTATTCTGAATTTTCTCTATGTATGTTAATTTCATTGAAGTGAGCATGGGATATTTCTGTAAATGAACAAGAAGTCAGGCTATCCCTTTGAATTGTCCTCCTACTGTAAAAGAAAATTAACAGCTATTCTATTTGACTAATAGTACTAGAGAATATTACCTTTAAGGTAATTAGAAAAAGAATATTGAAATTGAAATAAGTGTTAGATTTTATTTTCCCAGGTTTAATTCTTAGTTCTGGGCTACCTAGAAGTTTAATACAGTATCACAGCTTCACCTCAAAAATGACAGTTCTTTTAATATACTATTTAGCCAAAGATTTATGTAACTAGATTATTGTTTTAAAAGGAAAGGTGATGTATGCCCTTCTATATTATATCATTGATTATTTACAAAGAACTGCTTTCATTTTACATTCTAGTTATAAATTGAAAAACAGTGAGTTTATTTTATGGAATCAGAATAATATAATGTCAAATTCATTTAAAAACAGTGAGATATAATTATGGTTTTCCATGTGTCCTCACTTCTGAATCCTGTTTTCTAGGTACAGCCACTGTGTTGAAATACTGTTTTTGTATTTACACTGTATTTCTTTAACCTCTGAATTAGCTGATTTTCTTCAAAATCCTCTCCAAGAAGTACTCCATGAGCTTATACTATTTAATTATAACAATATGAAGTTAATGTTGTTTCAGTGGGTCTGTAACTCTTGTTGTTAGTATACAAGTATGTCCCTTCTATATTAGCAGCACATGAAAAATTAATTTTCACCATTCCAGTGCTGATACTCCCACATGAAAAACCCATCCCCAGCTGTGACTTATTATATTATTATGGCAGACCATTGCATAAGACAGGTTGCCTTATGGTCTTCCAGGTGCACATAGTGTGCCCATATAGTAATGTGAAATATGAGTTCAAACATGCTTTTGTTTTTGCTGTTGTTGAATAAAAAGCTGCTTTCCTTACTTCCATTCTCAAATTTGGTAAAATCCAGATGTCATTCACCTTCATATTGTCTCTCTTCCTTTCACTTCTAAGCTTCCAAAACATGTGAATTTCTTTTGCTATTACTTGCATGTCTTCTTTCTAGGGGAGTCCTTCTGTAAATAAGATTTTTTGTTTTAGGCTTTCTTTAAGACATGTTTTTGCATGACAGCTAAGTCATGTGTTCCTGTTCATCATCTCACCTTCATTTTCTTTTTACTTACTTGTGTTTTTTTTTTTTTTAGTTTGAGCAGAGACCTTAGTTTCTAAAGCGATGCTACCTAGTGCAAATGTTTAGATCAATCTGTGAGGATACAAGTCTGACAGTTTCTAGAACACTGGGATGTCCTTTAAGTCTGCAGTGTGACCTACATTAAGTCTAGTGTAGTAAATAATAAAAGTTCTTTGCTTTTAGACTGCAAGTTTGTGCTGGTATTTAAAAGGAATTTGTAATCTGCTAGCCTGTTACTTATTTTTACAAAGTGAGAGGAGTTAATTGATAAGTTATTTTCCAATTTATGAATATAGCCTTTAGAAATTAAAGTTGTGTATGAGCCGAAGTGTTCTTTAAATATTAGAGCTGTAAATTTGTCAGTTTCTGTTAAGTTGACCTAACTTGCTTCTATTAATCCGAATTTTAAAAAAAATCAGTGGTTTAATTCTACAAAATGTGTAATTAACAATAATCTGTAGATAACTTCTGAGTTGTTCTATGTTTTTTTGTCTGTATACATTTTTTCTTTCAAAGTCTCTCAATGAAGAGTCCTTTTTTATAAACAGGGCCCATGGTTTCTGGATATCTGTTGGCATTTCAATTAGTGCTTGTTTATTGTTCACTTTAGTTTCTCTTGTGTCACTATTACTGTAATTTTTTACCTGAGTCTCTACTTACATGCAATCTATCAGTAGTGTATATTGTTTTAGAAATACTCCCTGGGTAGCTATTCTAATGAAATTATTTTTAAAATATAGTAAGTAGAACAGTTATTTTAGTTACTGTGACGTGAGCAGTGAACTGTCATCCCTTGTCCTTCATTTCCCAGCTACAGTAAGCTCATGCCAGTCATTGATCAGACATAATTTGCAGGATTCTATAAAAGAAAGATTAAATAAGCAGTTGCAGTTTCCATTAGATTCCAGAGTGTTTTTTGCTGAATCTGTTATAAAATACAGCATATAAAAGAAAGTAGTTCTTTTATAATGGAGTTTGTTGTCATAATAATAGGAAAAAGTTATGCAGGTTCACTCTGTAATTTGCTCTGCTGAAGAAAAAGCTTCTGAAAATTTCTTAAAAACCTTTCTTTTTCTACATAAACTGTAACTCATGCCCTCAACTGTTCATTTGAGATTATGCCAAACCAAACTGTTAATGCTGATTTTTTTCAGTGTTGGGGGTTTTTGAGTGTTTCTTTGCTTTTTGGGGTTTTTTGGGTTTTTTTTCCCCACCCAGTAATTGATGAATCTAGGGCAAAATACCTGGTTAGTGACAACTAGACTAGGGCAGCTTCTGAAAAAACACTGTAAGATCTTAGGCCTTCACTCCAGTTAGATTAATTAATGCATTAAGTTCATTTTCAGTAGAGGTCTGAGAGCTTAGACCTTCAGAGCCTAATCAATAGCTTTTCGCACTTACCTGGAACCACTCTTAACACTCATGCAAAGGAGGGAACTGAAATAAAAAGGCTTGAAAAGAAAGTTTCAAAGACTATATTTTTAAAATGCCTTCTTCTGCCCAGAATGAAAAGGTATCCCTAACAGTTGAGTTGAAAACTTCTGTACCATTTAGCTTGCTTTTACCTGAACTTGAGAGTTTGATCTTCAGGGTTGTGTGGCTTGTCTGGTGTGGGTTGTTTTTTAAATGTTTTTGCACCTTCTAGGAGCAGCATTCCTGGCTATTACAACAATTTATGCAGAGAGTGGTTCAGGATTTGTGTTGCCGAGTGCCTCTGCCAAAGCTGGTGTAGAAGCAATGAGCAAGTGAGTAATACAGGAAAAGGTGTGCTTTGGTTTTTACATCCTTAAGGTGGGGTAATTGGTCTATAAAAATGGAGCTCATTAGTGTAATCCTCCTATTTCACTGTACCACAAGAGTTCCATCCAGGCTCCAGTATCCTAGCAAGGGAACAATATGCTGACAGCTTCTTGCAGAGGGAAGTATTAACTGCTGCTGTTTTTTTCACAAGACCAAGATAAGGACAAGTAGAAGTACTTATTTTGGCAATTGCAAGTTCCAAAGTTTGTTTCACACAGTTTTGATAATCAGGTTCTGTTGCATTCTGATAGGTGAACCAGCACCTAAAGAACAGCTGTTAGGGGAACTGTTTGAGATCTATGGCACTTTCCACATTCTTTTCTCTGAGGAAAATAGATGCCTGTTATTTGGGTGCAGTATACTGTGGCTTCAGCTCTGCTTAGATTCATCAACAAATTTGTTTCATATCACTGTTTAAAATTGAGGTCTGCAGTTCTGCTTAGTTCAGAACAGTATCATGTTGACATATCCATGGTGCTCAGCAAACAAAAGGATTTCTTGCAGTTTTGATTTCAGGCTAGTCCTTCATAGCACGTAGATCTTCCTCTGCACTTCAGCAGAAAGAATTGAATAGATTGGCAGCCTTTCAGGAACTAGAACTCTTTATCTGGAAAAAAATGAGGGACTGAGTAATGGTCTTGATTTCTCTTCTGTAGAGCTGTAACGGAAATGTACTTTTCAGAGACTTTATGACTCAGCTAATGCATTCACCATAGTAAATCCAAAGTACTCATCATGCAGAGAAAATGTCATAAAGCAAAACTATTCTAGCGGTCTCATTTTAGAACATATCCTCTGTTTTGTGTTATTTCAAAACATGTAATGTGAGAGCTGTGTTGCAAATGTTAGAAATGTATACTTGTGGGATAGTCTAAATTGCTACAGAAAGATGATGGTCTAACAGTTGTTTGTTAAGGAATTCAGGTGCCAACATAATCCATGATTTGCAAGGGAGAAGGAATTACTCCTTCATGCTGTTTTACCCATGATTCCTCTATTAATTCAATATTCCTCTGTTGGTGAATGAGATTTTTTCTGCTTCTCTGAAATTATTTTGTTAAGCACAAAAAAACCCCTTTAAGTAGAAATTGTCTGTTTCAGGAATGTTCTAGGATTTACACATTTGATGAAATTTTAATTAATTTTTTTCTGAATAGGATTACAATATTGTGTTTAAAATACTTATGCACTCTGTTAATGAATTTTTAGGTCTCTTGCGGCTGAATGGGGTAGATATGGCATGAGATTCAATGTGATTCAACCAGGTCCAGTAAAAACAAAGGTACATGGCACAAAGTGAAACACAGCCTTGAATATGCTTTGTAGTACAGACCTAACTTTACAACAGTCTAACCTTTCTGTAGCTGTAAATTCTAATATGATAGCCTTGATAGTCAAGACTATGCTGGAATATTGAACACACTTCCCTCTTAGTCTTTTTATGAAATAGAATTGCTTGAACTTCTGAGATCTGCCACTGGCCCTTCTACTACACTTGATACAATTTTTTTTTAGTGTTTCAAAGAGTTGATATATCAAAGTACTTAATGCTGATTCTCATTTCTGTGTACTAGGTTTGTCAAGTGGAGTGAATTCTTGCTGGAATTCCAACACTTTTTGTAAACAACATTTTTGTTCCTGTTTTTGTTCCTGTTTCTGTTTGAACCCCTAATTTTTAAACAAAACATGTGATCAGTTCCAAAATCTTAGAATCTCTTTTAGGTATATGAGAACAGAATCTCACTAGTTTTGTTGAAAATCTCAAAACTAGAAAGAGAAAAACTAAGTTGGCAAGGAAATGAGAAGCTTTGAAGTGAGTGAGAAGGAGGACTGGAGGGTTTGAAGGAACTAATCCAGAGCAGCTGGAACAGGAAGAATAAAGAAAGCAGTCCTGCAAGAAGAGAGAGGAGGATCCATTTCCCACTGAATCAGATTAATATGATTATGAGCACTAACAACTAATGATGGTATTACTTCTTCCTGTAAAATATTTCACAGTTGTTTTTGCTGTTGTTTTGGGAATAGGGGTGCAGAGTTGGTTCTTTTTTATGTTTGTTTGTTTGTTTTCTATTATTTTTCCCTCTTGTCAGTTTTAGATGCTACACTGGAAAATGTAGTTTTTACTCTTTTCACTAGAAAGAAAAATAAGTGGCAGAATTAGCAGAACTATAAGAATGTTGAAATACCATTAGAGGATCAGACCAAATTCTCCAGGCCTTGTAGCTTGTGTGTTTTTAAGTAAGATTAGAAGAAAAACATTTGGCAAGTTAAGGGATTTAAATGTCTATAGTGCTACCTCCAGTTGATGTTCCTTCTTTGAATAATGTGTAACTTGCTTGAGATAATGTGTATTCTTAATAAAATGCTCCATTTGGTCTGTGATTCCAACTTGAGAGCATTTCCCTGAAAGCATAAAAAGGCAGACGGCATATTGGAAAGTCAAGGTTTGCTGTCTTAGGGGAAATATCCATGGCTTTAAAACATACTGTTTTAAGTCATGGTGGGAAAAGAACAAGGCATACAAGCACAACACTGTTAGGCTCATAAACTGGCAATTAAAAACATGGCAATATAGGACTTAAATGGCATGCTTATAGCCATGATTGCATGAATTACAGTGTGCTTTAAATTGTAACTCCAGTAATTCAGCATAAATGTTACTGATTTCTGAATTTGAGTGAGGTTATTTCCTTGTGGAAGAGCAGGGAAGAAAAAAACCCTTTTATTTCCTGTGCCATTTTAAGCTATTCAAGTACTGAAGCTTCCAGTGACTTCCTTTAGCTTTAGCAGTTGCTGCAATTTTAACTGAACTTGATGGTTTTTTTCTTTTCCATTTATTTACTCTATACATTTAGTCATGTATAATTTATTTTTGGTCACTTTCCTGTTTCTCTTCTCCCCTAGTTCCTCTCCTTTATCCATGCAGCAATTTAGAGTCTTGGTTATTTCCTCAAATGTTTATCTAGGGTGTTTGAGGAAAAAAAAGATGATTAAACTCTCTTGTTTTTCACAGATAGCTGGTGGGTGACTATCCCAAATGTGTTAATTCCAACATCATCTGTAGATGCGTATCAGTGCACCAGGGATAAATTTCTTTCCCTTTTCTACTTCCTTCTTTTTTGTGCTACTGACAGTGAGGGTGTAGACAGCTTAGTCACAAATACTAACTTCAATATTGTATGTGTGGAGTCAAATCTCTGTTGGATTTTATTTTCTGATGTAGTTATAACATTTTTTAATGTTTCTTTTAATTCTCAGGGTGCTTTTAGCCGCCTTGACCCAACAGGCGCATTTGAGAAGAAGATGATTGAGAGGATTCCCTGTGGTCGTCTGGGAACTGTAGAGGAAATTGCAAATCTTGCTGCCTATTTCTGCAGTGACTATGCAAGCTGGGTTAATGGAGCAGTGAGTTTTGGTTGACCTTGTTTGTACAATTAACCTGATGATGGTGTGAGTATTGCTGGTATTATTTTAAAGCCCTGGTTTCAGAAATGAAACAAAACATCTTACTTTAAAATTCTTTACAAGTATTATCCATCTTTTAAGTGTAGTGCATGGTTGTTAGCACTTTTAAAAGTGGTTGAATTGCATTGAGTATGGGCTTTTCTCACCCAATTCAGTGAAAATTACTTTCACAATTCACAACAAGGAAATACTACAGAAATCCCGCTTTACTAAATACACTGTTTGTGCTTTTTCTAGGTTATCAGAATGGATGGTGGAGAATATGTTTCTATGGCAGGAGAATTCAATGAGTTGAAGAGGGTATTCATTTCCTTGCTTGCTATTTTATATTTAGACACTTTGATGTGTAATTATTATATGAAATTCCAATAAAATTCTCTTTTCTTTTGTTAGGTTACCAAAGAGCAGTGGGATATGATGGAAGCAATGATTAGAAAAACAAAAGGCTCCTAAAGTACATAACTTTATGGCGGAGATTCTTGGAAATGAATCATACTTTTTAATGAATATTTAGAAATAACCAATTGACAAATAGCCTTCAAAATCTTTTTTATGCTAATTTCAATAAAATATTTTGAAATGGTTGTATTTGGAATATAGCTTGTATATTTTTCTAATCTAAAATCTATTCTGTTGCAATAGTGAACAACAGTTGGTCACTAAAATTTTGTTGTTCTTTAGGTTGTCTTACATAGCCATGCCATGGTCTACAATCAGCCTGTTTTTTTAATCTTTCTGAGGATTTTTTTTCTCAGATATATGCAAGTGTCTCTTAATACTGTCATATCAGTAGCATTTCAGTGCTATCATAACTGAATGTAATCATTAATATGAAAAGAGAAACAAAATACGAAGTCCTAATCTTCACACTTCAATAAGAAGTGTGAAGACTTCAACTTGCAAATACAGTTTCATATTATTAGAAGGCCAACATACACTGAGAAAGGATGTAATTCCTGTAGTTACTTAGCAAATCTTGAAATGTATAACCATCTTGGTCTCATCTTTTGTGACATTTTCAGTCTGTTAATGATCTTATTCTGAACTTTAAAATGGCATTTACAGACCTGTAGTGCCTTTCTAAGGAGCTTGCTCTTTGTCATGATGAAGTTAATGTTCTTGAAAATGAGAAACCAAAAATCATTTGTTATTACATATATGTGACTATGGCAGCTCTGCATAAAAAGTGGTTTATTTAAGAGTATTAAAGGGATGTTGATAAATCGGGACTGAAAGTGTTGAAATTTACAAAAAATCTCTAGGTTTCATTTGTATTCACAGGGTGGTACTAAAGAAATTTTAAGATGGCATTACCTCTTAATCTAGTCAGTTTATCCATCCCAGATAAGCAGATGATAAAAAAATTGCTCTCCCTCTTTTATTCAAATTTAGAGAGTTGGTAGATTTTTATCCCTGATGCCTCAGACAATGGCTGGAATTCTTCAAAGAAGTTATCAGCCTCTGACCTTTACAACCTGAAATCAAGGCTTTTTTTTTTTTTTTTTTTTTTTTTTTTTTTTTTTTTTTTTTTTTTTTGGTGTTTAACCAGAGCTGCAGCCTGTCCCCACATAAAATCATGTACATAGTTTTATGTGCTTTGAGACTGATACAGTGATTTAAGAGTCAGGACAAAAGACTCCATTTAAGGATGTCCTCCTTCAGGTGCTGTTGGTGGTCATGTATTTTTCCACACAATCCAGGGCATACTTAACATATGCCAACATCTAAATTTGAGGTCACTTGATTTCCTTATTACAAATATGAAGCAAACTAAGATGTGTTCTGCTTGAAAGTATGAACTGTATTAGTGTGGGCTTCCACGTGCCTTCCTCCTGTGAGTGATGGTCCTGTGTGGGATTGAATAGCCACTGATAACAAAATCAACTGTGTTTATCATAGCAGCCTTCAAGGTGTTCTTAAACATAATGTGAAGCTTTTTTATGGTAACTTGGGTTTGGTAGGTGTGTTGTCAAGATCAAATTCTAACGTGACAGCCATATCTTTTCCCCAAAAAGTGATTTAATTGAGAAGTTAGGCCCATATATACTGTTTATTGATTGTCATCCTTTGATGTTTGATAATTATATTGCCTCCTGGTGTGGGACACATACAAGTTGCATATAAGACTTTGACATTTGAAAAAAATTGCTTCAGAAAAAAAAATCAAATGTACGTTTGTGAGATGTGGTAACATCAGATATTTCTCTGGAGTGTCTAGTAGGTTATCCTCTGGTGACAGGCTGTCAATAAAAATAATTTCTTATCAGTCTCTTGCATCTGTGGGTTTTTGTGACTAAGTATAGGCAAGTGTGTCATGTGATTAAAGTACTGGACTGAGTCTGGAGATAACCATGCTGAATCTCTGAAATTGCCATAGACTTCATGTGACCTGAAGTAATTTCTGTAGCGTGTGAACAGTAGGACAGGTGTACTTTGCAGTATTCCCTCAAAGCCAGTCATGTGAAGCAAGAAGACTGGCAAGTTCCTTTTAGCTCACAAAATATAGGTCCTGTGTGGAGCACAGGTGGAAAAGATCAAGAAAGGAGGCGTATTCCAAGTCTCAACATGAAATTGGGATCCAGTTTATGCTTGGCTTTGGGGGCTTGGAAGCATTTCTTCCTGTCATATAGCTCTCTCTTTGCTGTGTATAAAATGATAGTAACTTAGCAGATTTTTCTTCATCTGATAACTCAAAATATTGAAGGGAGGCCTCTTAAAGCCTGTCTTGTAAAGAGATACTGGGGATTTATTTACTAACAGAATGTTGGTCATTTGTAAAAATGGGTACTGCTTCTGAAGTATCATCTGTTACCTGTTTACTGTTCATAGCTAAATGAATTGTTAATTGTAAAGTGACAAACTATTTTTAAAGCAATGGAACCTGAAAGCACATTTGAAGTTTTAATGAGCATCTGTAATAATAGGGTTTATCTTGCCTATGCCAGATCCATCTCAAACTACACAAGTTAGTTGCTTTTAAATGGTGAGCATTTTGTCGTGACAAGATGCGTACAATATGTTGATGCAGGTTTTAGAAATGGCATATAATGTTTTAAGAGTTATATGTTACTTAAGTTCCAAAATATTTGCTAGTATATAGACTTAGCTAAGTGAAAAAACAACTCTGATCTTGTCATCCACTGCTGCAAGAGAATGGAATAGTCCGACTGGGACACATTTCCATTAGTAAGAGTTGTTAGACTTGATAGGGATAGGAAAGGAACATTACTATGAAGACATGAATCCTAAACATCTCAAGTTTATGTTTTGCCTAAATACAATTAATTGTTACTGAAGTAGCAACACATGATATCTGAACTTAGGAAAAGAGAAAGAAGCTTTATAGCTACTACCTAACCCAGGCAGTGTCTGATTTGGAAACTCCAAAAGAAGCTGTTCTAAATGCTGATGAGGATTAGACTGTCCTGAAAAGGGCATAAAATATCCCTAAAACTCAGGAGGTGTCCAATCCATAAGCATGCCCCTCAGTTTTGTATTACTCACAGACTGACGTAAAGCACATGCGTCACAACTACTTTATTCCAAACCTAGCTAAACATATACAGGAGAGATAGTGTCCATGCTGTCTTAGGCTGGTGTAATTGCCCTGAGATTATTAACATTCCTCACCCTATCTGAGATTGCCAGGGAGTCACAATGTAAAGGGAAGGATGAAAAAATGTATTGCTTTGTGGCCTAATCATTTTATGAAGTTGGAGGGACATGAGGGTGAAGGAATGATTCAGAAAAGGTGATGGTGTACACTGGAGAGTGCAGCAGGATTCAGTACGGTTGCAGAGGCAGTTTAATTTTAATGAATCACAAGGATACTTCCCTAAAATCCAAATACTTCTTTGAAAATTACTTTTGCATGATCCATCAGTGAAAGGTGTTATCACTTCCATGGACTCAAGTTGGAGACACCTGCAAAGGGGATTCATTGTTTTCAACTGAAAAGTACGTCTTGTCTGCTTGATTAAATCTTGAAATTACCCTTTTTATTTCTGCTGGTGATTTACTGCATTTGAACCTATCACTATTTGTTGGATTAATTCAGTGCTGCAAAAGTGTTATTGTGCTATAGTAGGGGCTTATGAAGTTATGAAAATCATTTAAGAGTGCAAATGAGAGAAATCTCTTATATTACCTCTTCACCATACCAGAACTGCTGCCAGTCTTTAGTTCTCCTAGTTCTGGGAACTTTCTCCTCTTGAATATTTTAATTGTGGTTGAGAATATTGCTTGTATTTCCCAAGTTGAGAAGTTGCCTTACAAACAGAGGATGATCCTGTTTGAGGAAACAGTGAGTTCCTAGCTGTCCATACTGCCATCCAAGTTCATGGGCATGTGAACTGCTCATTTTTTTTCTTCCCATACTGATAACATGTAAGTACAGACTGAATTGCAAGAAAGTTTGTACCATTGTGTAACTCCGTGGAGCATCTTGTGTTGTAACTGCTAAATAAGTAACGCCACTTGAACAAAGGTAATCCCACAGCCTTGTATGTGATCATTTAATATGCAATAAAGTAAAATAGTCTTTGGGATTTGAGTGCACTGACCTGCTTTTATTTGCTGTAGAACAACTTCAGCTGATTTCAGAGGGACTTGGGGGTGCTCAACACTACAGAAAATCAGGCCATGTATATTCAGGTGTCCAAGTATGCAATTCTGTATCTTCCCAATTACACAGCAAGTAGGAGTGGATTTCAGCTGCCCTCCATAACCACTGGCTATAACCATGGTTATGATGAGGGCTTAGTAAAAACCAGAAAAAGCAAACCTTATGTAAAGAAACAAAGCCTTAATCGAGGTTTAAGGGGGGTTTAGCAGCAGTGTGTATGATATTTTATTCATTGATGAGGTTCATTTTGCATAAAAGTATGATGACTGTCAGCACCCTGGTCTGTATTTGACATTTGCCCATGGAGTGTGGTGTTTAGAAATTTCATCAGCTTGCATGGATAATCTTTTCAAAGGTGGATAACTAAGTTCAAAACAGGGAAGATTAGATCAGTGCTATGATACTGTGCATCAACTGATGATAGAACAGTGCAGCAGTGAATGAAAGCAAGCCAAAGTACTTGTTTCAAGGGCTGTGTTCAATCCTGATCAAGTTGTTGGTGAAAATTCACATTATATTCTCCATACTGGTCAGCTGGACAGTGTTAGTGGGCCCTGAGGTGCTCTGATGGGCAGTGGTGTGGGCCCAGGTGGAAGTAGGCACTCACTCTGCCTGACCTGGTGCTGGATTTACTTACAGAAGGTTTACTTCAGTCAGCAAACACTACATTTATAATGTCAAGGATTTATGAAGGGCCTCATAGTTACTATTGTTGTCATTCTTTCAGTTTGCCGGTTTGTGGTTTAAAATTTCTAGATCACCTTTTTTGATTTGAATACCTAGTGCCATGTTAAGTTTTAATGTGTACACATTGAAATATTTCACAGCATACTTGTAATTTGTAGGACACTGGGGTTTGGTATTCGTTAGCTTGAGTGCTTATTTGCATGTTTATTTTAATAAATTATGTAGTTATAGGCAGCAAAATGGTTAATAGCTTCAGTAAAGGGGATCCCAAGTAGCTCTGGAATATGGCATACACCGTGTAATTAATCTTTGTACATGCTATGATTTACTTTTCTTTGGTCACCAGATGTCTACCAGAAGAAAGAAGAAATCTTCCCTATCATCACCTCTCTTATTATTATGCCTTGCTCTGCCCCAGCCCTGCTATTTAAAAGTCAGTCTGCCCAGGAGTGATTTAGAGTTTAAAACCTAGAGGTTTTACAGTAGTTTTGACTTACCCATACTTGTCACAATTTGCCTTGCACTGACGTTAGGCACCTTTGCCAGAACTGGGGTTTTAAACCGCTGTCTTTTAATCCAAGTTTTATTTAAGACAAATAACTGCAGGAAACCTCCTGTCCGTGGGTGACTGAGACCTGTTTTTTCTGTTGTGCCCTGCAGCAGAGCCAGCTGGTGGCTGGCAGCAGCAGTAGCACAAGGGTGGCTTCAGAACAGATCTGTGACAGTTACCTTTACTTAGGTTCAGGAAAACAGATTTTAGTTTCTGTCAAAGCACTTTAAAAACTTTGTCTCTCACTGTAATGATGTAGCAAACATATTTTTACACACGAAGTCTGGGGTTTTTTTCTTTACACTTTAAAAAATGTTAAAAAAAGGCAAAATCCAGGGTTTCAAGTGCACAATATGAACAATATCAATCATTTATTGTACTGATAGGCAGATTCACTGTTCCTTCACTTAATGTACACAATTGTATTTCACATTGCATAGAGAAAAGAGGAGACAAGCAGGTAAGACGTTAAATCACTGTGCATGGAGTGGGAGTAAAACAGTGTGAATGTGCTGGCTTAAACTTACTTTAGATTTTTGTGTGTGTTTTTTCCCAGCAAGACCCCATCCAGCACCACCTACCCCTTAACTTTCCAAGGCTCAGCCTGGAGAGAGCCCAAGGCCATTAGGCCATTCCTGAAATGGTATTTAGTTGCTTGAGTTCACCTGAAGAATTCAAGGATTCATTTCAGTGGGAGTTCATTGACTGTAGTCTTAAAGGATTGAGCCTCAGTGTTTGAGACACATTTCAAATAAAATGCATTTGCTTCCATTTGTTAAATAAGACACAGAGATGCATGTGAGGAGTTGTATATACCTAATCTGCTAATGTGGAATTGCTTCCAAAACAGTTGTACATGGAGGCAGCATAGGTATATTGGCTTTAAGACACAGCCCAATTTCCTTCCTTCTCCAGTACTTACTGGGAGCAGCGGCCTGGACATTCATGAAGTTGTCTGGCATAAAATTGATGTAAAGTAAAAAGGGAGCCAGGCCAAAAAACCCCAAGTATGCAAGAAGATAGGACTACTTCATAGTATAGTTCCCATTTAAAAAATACATCTCTAATATAATAAAAAGCAGAGCCCACCATGTAAACTAAATTATTAAATCGTTATAAAATCTGTACTATTTTTTTTTCATTTAGTGTCAAATTTTAATGCCAGTGAGATAGACTAGTAATTCAGTGTAAGATCCAAGGAGGCACATTTTTTTAAAATAGTCAGTTTGTCCTTTACATGGTACAGGTACAAGAATCCAGGAGATACACAAACTGGACACCAATACTCTTAGGATATTAAATTTAATTATAGATTACACAGAATATGATGTAAAAACAGCAATTTACTAGAATAATTATAACCTGCAAAATGTGAAAATAGTTTAGAAAATGGATTGTCATATTCTCTGACACAGCAATAGTCATGAAAGGTACACTTATAATACCATATGTTAATCTGTGTATTAACTATACTACCTGCCATTTAGCCAGGATTTCAAGACAGATTAAAGGCATTTATTTCTGAAGTGCCTATGTTTAAATTCAGTAAAACAGCTAGATTGAGAACACTATATTTTTATCAACTACTGCATGGAGATCTATCCCAGATAAATGCTTTGTCTATATGCTATGAATTTGTAATGAGAAGAGTAATTGTAAGACTGCAGAGTACAGACCTGTAAGTGGGTGCTTTGACAACTGAAAATATTTCTTAGTGCCTTATTAAATCTTTGGAAACAGACATGCCAATGTCTCTCCTATTTCATACCTAGATCATATTTAATCTGAATTCATGTTTTATATTTAAAACCTTCATATTTATTTGTTATGGGAAAGATATGTGTAGATCTTTTTGTTATGTAGTTTAACAAGAAATGTTGCAAGTGTCAAAGGATATGATGACCACAGCAATGTCAGCAGGTTTAATTTTTCTCCGGCTGTGTTTATGAAACCGAAAAACCCAACCAAAACCAACTCTGACATATTTAGTTTCTTTTTGAATATACAGACTGGCCCAAACACTGACATTCTCTTTATCAATCTTATTGTTACAAAAACTGTACATTACAAACAGTATAGAAACAAACTGAAAGGAATGTGCCACACATCCTGGCTAATTTTCTATATGCAGTTTAAAAATACAGCCTACTCCCTTATAGTGCACTGTTATTGTGTAGAGTACATCACTAGTTAAGTGGACATGATAGAAGAGCTCTAGTTTTCCTCAGCACAGAGAATAAGAGCCAGTTCTGCTCGGTAAAGCTTTCCTCCATCAGACAAGGCCATGATGCTTTTCTTGTATGTTGCAAGGTTGGTAATGTCTAATTCCTATTTAAAGAACAGATAATGCTTTATAATCCTGTTTAGTTATCAGCATGAACAAGTTTACTTCCAATGCAGGAAATGAGAAAAAATCCCAGGTATTCTCAGCCTGTCTAACAGCAACACACTAAATTGTTTTTATATATTTGTTGTTACCCATGTGATAGCCATGTGTTAGCTTGCTGCTGGCTGGGGTCTCAGCAGCAAGCAAGCTCCTGACAGTGTAACTGTGTAATCACAACTCCCCTGCCTCAGGATTTACACTGCTATTATTTCCACCACAATTTTTAGTTGTACTTTGACTTCAGGAATTATGACTTAGAAGCGCTATATTTATCTTATTAGGGTGGATTAAAGTGTCCTTAAAATCCAAATTAAATCTAATCTCTAAGGGGAAAGAAGCCCTCTAGGATTACCTTTTTGTTCTTTTCACAGAGATCCTTCAGTAGGGCATCAAGTTCATTTTCATCTATATAGCCGTTGCCATCCTGAAAAATACCATTAAAGATAATTTTAAACATTTATTTTAATTCCAGATGTTATGGCTAGTTTTCCAGAAATTTAAAAATAAGTGCCAATAAACTACGCCATTAATAAAAACATTTTTTTAAGACTTACTTGATCATACATCTCAAAGGCATTATTGAATTCTTTTGCACACATTTTGACACCCTAAATGCCAAAAGGAAAACAAACCCATTAATGACACCAGTTATGTGTGATGGTAATAGGTTACCTGAAGAATGTGAATATTCATACCTGAAATTTAATAAGAAAATTTTCCTGTACAGGCAGTAGTCTTTGGAGAGAAAAAAACAAAGGTCAAAATATTTAACTGTTCCTATTACAGCACTTGCTATATGATATTTGTTGTGAAAAGAAACAGAAGACATACCTGGCCAGTTCAGTAAGCTCCAGCTTTCCATCATTGTTTGCATCAAACATCCTGAGCTGAAAGAATATATAATTTTACATTGCTATTCAAAATTACTCAACCCAATAAAGAAAACTCTTATTTGGAAAACTTAAATCCAATTAACTTTGTCCTGAAATGATGTCCCCAGGTCGCGTTTGCTGTGTAATACGTTTATTTTAAGTACTAAGTAATTTATAGTAATTGATTTTACTGCAAAATCTTGATAAGAAACCAGATAAGCAATTCTGATTAATCTGTGGTAAGGTAGGTCTTAACCTGCCTACATTAATGAATTAATGTCCTGTATGAGAAAAGTGCATGTAATCATTTATAAATGACAGGAATGTTGATGTGATAACATTTTACTTTTGACTTCATGTCTCATGCTTGGGTAATAGAATCATCATTCTCTATTCATAAAGATGAAAAACTGTTGGGCCATAAATTCTCTAGACAGAAAACAATAGGCATTTCATTCAATTGAATAGGTCTAAGTATTTAAGTAAAGACAATATTTTGTTACTGTGATATATTTAAAAAAAAAAGTGAACAGATGTTGCAGACAATCATATTTTTTTGATGGCATGAAAATGGGAAAATAAATCTCTCCCAAAACACATAATTAAATTATAGTAGTAACTATGTTAATATAATTTCACAAAATAAGTGATTACTGTTTCTAACAATTTTTAATATCTGTACTATTAAAATGTTTTCCTTTGAGGCCTTGAAAGGATGAGCTCCTGCTGCCTGAGAGGTACAAATATCTTATAACAGCTATTAGAAGTAGATAAAGATATTGCTCCTGCATAGGACTTTCTCTTCCAGTGTTTATGTCTGTGTAGTTCCATTTTTCTACTTTCAAAAATTATATTGCACTTGCTATATAAAAGAGTCACAAAAGCAGCAGACTACAAAACATTGTATTGAAAGCACCATCACCCACACTCCATCCCATCATCTGCAATCACAGTAATTTTAGATGTAATTTATAGGTAAGAGGAAAAGCAACATCCTGTACTGACATATATGCATAAACATATATCCTTTTAAAGAGGGGAGTAATGTAATGCAATGAAAAAGACCTAATTTCACTTTGTTAATACACAATAGATGACAAAGGATACCAGAAAAAAAAGTGGCCAATTCTACAAATGTTTATTTCTACACAACACCGTGGTTCCTTTTAACACTTCCTTCCTTTGTATAAAAGCATCTGCCTTGCCTGCATTTCCCAGGAAGACAGATTTGCATTTGAGGGAGGTAAGCAGTGGCAGCTGTGAACTTATTCTGTATTTTGATGAGTTGTTAGGGGCTGGCTCTGGCTGCCAGCATCGGCTCAGTGCGTTTTCTATGATCTTTCTGTTTTCTGAGGAGATGATTGGAGACCTGGGCTTATTTTTTTTCTTCCTTTATAACAAAATTCTTTGTCAATCTGTGTGTCTGTAGAGGCAAGAACTTATAGCACACTTTAGGATGATTTATACTGATACAATGATTGAGCAGATTTTTCCAGGACAAACACAAGTTTTGTTCAGTCAATCTTAAGCCAGTTTGATGGCTAGTACATCTACCTAGCATATTTTTGATTGTTAGAAGTATTTTAGAATGAAAACAAGATGGTAAAACAAAAAATGAAGAGTTGCACACTTCTTGAAGACCAGAATTCTTTTTTCTTGAAAAGCCCATGCAAAAGCCAGTACTGGTCCTTACTATGGAGTACCATAGCAATGGGATGGACAGATTATTTCAAGGATGGGCTGATTTAAGCCCAGGGAAGCAACAGTTTTGCTACAGTGTTTATCTAAAACATCAATTTATCTTTCTTGAAGCAAGGGGAGTAGGGAAGTGTGAGATGTTTGTAAATCTAAGGAAGCTACCATGCAGGGATGGCTTTTAAGACAAGAGACAGACACCACAGGAGTGAGAGAAGGAAAAACATAGAAAGTAACACCAAATTAATTTGACCTAAACATAATCATATAATTATGACAAGAACAATTTTGGTGCTATGAAATGTGAGGCAATTAGAGGCACAAGGAAGCAAATCAGGGAAAATACTATGGCATGGAATGATGTTATATAAATACCAAGAAGGTTAAAAATTCCTGGGCTTTTCTTCTTAAGCAGTACTGAAAGCTGCCCATCAAAGCTCTGTAGCTGCAGAAATACTTGCAGGGCTAGGTGCCACAGTTGTCTTTCTCTTGCTATGGCATAGTCTGACTGAGACCTGGTGGATCTCCAAGTCTCCTTCCAGTGGCTGAAGTTAAACAGAGTTTGGATTAGCCCGTTGTGCCTGTAAATAAACTTACCATTATTTCTGTGTATTCCGTTAGCTTTGAGTCTTCAATCTGCTTATTTGCTTTCTGTAATAAATCTTTCAAGAAGCTCTGTTAAAATAAATACAGTAATAGATGAATTTTTATCTAAAGAATAAAATGTTTGACTCACTAACTTCAGATTAAAGTAAGGGGAAATACTATTTACTTCCACTATAGTATTTACTACCGAATCCCAAATAAAGAGGAAAAAAATAGTTATTAACAGCTAAGAATATATGTTTCTTTTGATAAGTTCAAGTATGTTGCATTTTATTTGGGAAAAGTAACTAATAAAACTTCCTGCATTGTATGCCATTTGTTGTATTGTGAATTTGGAAAAGAAGTTTGGCTTTCAAGTATACTGCTTCTTAATCAGCTCTATCAGCAAACTAAACTAATTAACCTTGGGTCTCCTTGGAAACTTGTATGTTTAATCACTTCTTGAAACATCGGAACAATTTTACAGGAAGGATCAATGATTAATCAAGTTTTGTCCTTGCCTATGGCAGTACCTGATGCTAAAAGTGAATATTGCTTCTTCCTACCTTGTGTTTCAAATGTGTGCAGCCAATTTTGTTGCATTTTTGAATGAGAATTTGATGTCACATGACTTGAAGCACCAGCCACTTTTACTTTAAAAAATAAGATGGTTTCCACCCATTCCATGTTTAAAATATCTGTACTAGATGTGTGACATCAAAAAAAGAAAGAGACCAAATTGTAAAGCAGAGGCATAACAAGACCTGATGAAGGACCTAATTCCTGCCATCAGTTGGAGTGTCATTATTTTTTGTGCAAGTTTTGGGCACATTTCAAGATAGAAAATGGGAGAGCTTATATGAAAATATACTTTTATTCCTGAACCTGAATGCAACCATGTCAATAGTTGTATGACTAAAACCTACTATAGTTCTTTTAGCCTGGCCCAGTCCATGCTGAAGGCCCTTCCTGGTGGCTTGTATAATGAGGAACACAACTGAGATGTGAATGGATGTTACAGAATCATGTTTAATCTTGTGTGCTTCAATGGAAAATAGAAGTGGAAGGGAAATTAAAAGGCTATTAAGTCCATGTCTCAAAAAAGGATTCTATCAATCTAACCTTCCTGAATTACTCTCTGATCTGAGCTATTGCCACACCTTTCCTAAATACAGGCAGCAATGAAGAGTCTGCCTCCCCCTTAGACAACATATTCTACTGCCATTACTATTGTTATAAAATTTTCCTGATTCCCAGCTTAAATTTCACTTACCAAGTTGTAAATGGGTGTACTCCTCCCATAGCAAATACTTAAAAATGTTTGGGCTTGCCAAGAAATACTGATCTAAAAATAAAACTGGACATCTATGTCTTATTTTCAGTGTTAAATTGGCCTCTTTCTCTGAGGCAAACGAAACCTCACACCACAAGAGAAATGAACCATTAGAGATTTAGTTAAAATGTCTTCATTCTCAGCTGGCCCTCAATCAGCCCAGCCTTTTAAAATCTATTTTAAAATACAGCAGTCAGCAGGCATCATCTAACAGCTGGAGAGTTCTCAAGTGCTACCTTTTCCTGATCCTACCAACTTTCAATGCACTGACCTGGTGCAACCAGTCAGCAGAAGAATGGGCTTGTCTGCCTTAGAGTTACCCTAAGCTTAGATCCTCAGCAAATGTCACACAGATATCAAACTCAAAAGAGAAAGGGAAAAGGAAAAAAAGATTTTCTGTCATGAATTCTTTTTCTGAGCAGAAGAACAGTAAAGGTGTTGAACAGTTTGATCTCCCGGTGCTTTATTTAAAACTTACATCACTCTTCTTTATACTACATATGGACAAAATAGTCCAAATTAGATGGATAAACACTGCTAGATCTTTCTCTTGCTATGAGTTGCTTTGATTCCTTTGAATGTAAAGCTACAATAATGAATCAAATGCAGTTGAACTGTGGAAAATGGCACCTTTCTACTCAGAAAGCCGTTGTATATGAGCATCAGTTCTATGAGGAAAGGCAGAGAGAATTGGGACGCTGAAGCTTGGAGAAGAGGAGCTTCAGGAAAACATCATCAAAGTATATAAATACTTCAAGGGAAGGTGCAAAGAGGATGGAGCTAGGCTACTGACAGGACCAGAGGCAGTGGTCACAAAGTGAAACACAAAATGTTCCCTCTGAGCATCAGGAAATAACATTTTCACTGCAAGGGTGACACAGCATTGGCACAGGTTGCCAATGGAGGCTGTAGTGTCATTCTTGGAGACATGCAAAGGGCATCTGAACAAGGTCCTGAGCAACTGGCTCTGGGTGGTCTTGCTTGAGCAGAGGGATTGGACCAGATGACCTCCAGAGGTTCCAAACAACCACCCTGTGATTCCATGACACTAACAAAGCATCGACAAATTGATGTTGGTTGTATGACTAAGGAAATAAAATCACTCACTCTTGTTTCAAGACTTCTGAACTATGCAAGGCTGAGATGGCTAATGGGATAACCTCGATTCTGCTCTTATTTGTGCCTTTTAAAGCTGATACCAAAATCCTACTAGGTTAAGCAAGCAGAGGCAGCATAATTCCATTTGTGTTAGTCCAACAGTATTACAGTAAGGAAATGGTAGGGTTACGTGGTACTTGAGACAGCATCAACTGTCCAGCAGCATAGTGATTAATAGTAGCGGTGCTCTTAAGAAAAAACACAACAAAGCTGCTCTTTTCCCTAAGAGGCCAAAAAAATAACCAACATAGCTGTCAGAGACTCATCTTGCCTACCTAATCTTTCTCACTTCTAAACTACCTGGTACACTAAGTTATTTGATACCAACACTGATCTGAATTAAAACGTGGCTTAAAAAAAACATTGATCAGATTAGAGTTTCACTTTAAATAATTTACTGGCGATAAAAACATCAGCTAATTGTACTGCATATTTTGTCACGTTTGAAATGCAAAAACATTCACACGTGGGTATCTGAAGAAAGAGATCGCAGCACAGGCTGTAATCCAACACCTGTTCTCCTGTTGTGCATGCTCACAGATACTGGTTTACCTTAAGCTCCTCAGAATCAATGAAGCCACTGTGGTCGCTGTCATATTTCCTCCATGTCTGCAATCAGAATGTGAATGCTTTAATGATATGTTTACGGCAAACAGGTCCTCGATGGTTTTACAACAAGCAACTTTTCATACTGTACCTGCATGAAGTCTTCACTTGACTTTAGCTGCTGGCATCTGAAGAACAACATGAAATTCTCTTCCGTTGGCAATACCTGAGCAAGCTGTAACAGAATTTAGGAAAGATTAAATTTTGGCTCCTCATTAGGCCAGCTGAGTCTGTAATAGAGCATGAAGATTTTTAAAAGTGTATGAAATTGTTTGTGCTGCTGTTCACACTGCTTCTGCAGTATTGTGACCTGCTTAGAAGCTTCATCCTGCTAGCTGAAGTGTTTGGAAGATGCCTCTGAAAGGCTTCTGGCTTGCAGCTTTGTCACAATCATCAAGGTCAAACAGAACTTGAGGTCTGAGAGAAGGGAGTGAGGTAGCATTTTTCCTAAAGGGTAGCTGGGGAAAGGGGAAAAAATTCACCCATTCAGAATTAGGATCTGTATCCACTGAATCAGCTTAACACAAGGATTCACAGAGGATAAGTGTGAAGGACCATGAATTAGGAAACTGAGAAACGCAGACTACTCAGATACCAAGGAAGAGCAAGAAAGAAAGAAACACTGACATGAAGAACATGTGTGTAATGTAAATGGTTAAATATAAGGAAAAGCCAGGAGAAAAAAAAAAAAGAAAATAGGGAGGATAAGGGATGGCGGTTCTCATTTGTCAGTCACAGAGATGTGTTCAAAAAGAGCTATAAATACCAGAAAGAAATCAAGAGGGCTTTTAGCCCTGCAAAACTAGGGATGTTTCTTCCAATGCCTTTTCCTTACAAAAGGCTTTTTTAAAATCAGACATTATTGTACTGATTATTGAAAATGTTCATTTACTATAACTCAATTTTGGCAAGTGACAAATGTAGAAGATGGAAAGTATGCTGTATAATTTAATGTAAAATCATGACTTGTTTTTAACAAAAGCCCATTTTTTTTCAGTCCTCAAAATGTATGAAATATGTTTTGATTAAAAAAAACTTTTTACTTGAAGAATAGACCAGCTGTGCTTACTATGGAGAAAATGGAGAAAGACAGATTTCTTAGCTGCAGTCTTTTATGTAAAATGGCATCTGCAGACTTTCTGGAGTTCCATCTTAAAATTTTGATTCGAATTTTTGGTTTTCTGCCTTCATTTCACACCCTTGAATATTTTGTTCTATTTCAGTGCTATTGCCTAATTGCTGAGGCTTTTTTATTGGGAACCAGCAGAGCCGTAAGTGACTTCAGCTCTCACCCCACAGACACAACAACATTATGGAGACATATCTCTTGTTTCTCTAAAATCATATATGCAAGGAATCAGTTAAATTCTTTTAGTGTTGGTACAGCTGAAAAGACACTTCAGAGCACTCTCCTTACAGAACTGGTGCAGCTGATGACAGGATGTCAGGCCCGTCAGAGCCTTCTGAGTGCTTTTGCCAGGCTGAACATGAAATCACAATCAACCCAAGAAATGCGTTTTTGTCAGCAGCTTTCAAAAACTCCACCATTATAAATAGCATATACACGTATGGGTAAGTTTATATTTATGTGTACACAACAGCTAAATGTGTGTAACTTAGTCCTGACTTACGAAAAGATGTCTTTATTTCTCTCATGACAAAAAAGCTTCGATTTTTAGAGTACCCTCCTATTTAACAGCAAATGTCAAATGGAAGAACTATTTAAAATAAAAAAAAGATAGTTTGGGAGAAGTGGCTGATTATAACAATGGGAAAGGATTTGCCTGTGTGGAAAATACAAATAAGATGTCGTTCAAAGACATAGCTAACTCCTGTGGATTTTGCAAGGGCACCATAAAATAGTAACTGTCCAAAGGATCATTAACAGCTTATTAGCAGTACCAAACTGTATTTGAGGCACAGAATATATTACCTCTGGAAGAAAATTACCTAATTTTAAACTATACCTCTCACCCTTTTTAAGTCTCAGGGGAAAGCATTAAATTGCTTTTTGTGGAAGACTGCAGTATTAATGGGATGAGTAGATCGTGTGGAAACTGGTTCAACTTCCCAGTCCCAGTTTTATACCACTAGCAAGAAGAAAGATGGAAACCTGGTGTTATTTAAGGGACGACTTTGTGAACATATTTGAGTAAGAGTGCAGACCACTGCAAGTCTGTGTTTGGCAGCAACAGTA
This sequence comes from Prinia subflava, assembly GCF_021018805.1. Classification (NCBI taxonomy): domain Eukaryota; kingdom Metazoa; phylum Chordata; class Aves; order Passeriformes; family Cisticolidae; genus Prinia; species Prinia subflava. The sequence continues at coordinate 25,518,195 of NC_086247.1, read as the reverse complement.
GTTTAGTGAGCCTTGAGCTTTGCTGCTTTTATGGAGAAGCTTGGTTATCTCTGGATTGCAAATAATAGAGGACAGCTACAAAGCCTGAGACTGGTTTGACTCCTCTCTGGTCAGCTGCAGGCTGAGGTGTGTCTTTATAGGTTACCTAGCAGAAAAAATACTCTCAATATCTAAAACAGTATCAGAACTATTTTTTAGACATTGTTCTCTAAGTAAATTCCATTAATATTTAATGCTATTTAAAATTCCTTTCACCTGATAGAGTGAATTTGCTTTTTAAAATCCTATAATAGAGCATGGGAGTACAAAGAATATTTTAGGCTAATAAGTAGTCGATTTTATGGCAGCAGTAATCTTCAAATAATTTGAATATGAAATTGCTGCAGTTCTGAGTTTTGAAACCTTGGGTTTCGCAGCCACATTTTAGTAAAAGTATTGGTCTCAATGAGTACAAAAGGTGAACCAAAGGTCTCTTACACAATGGCAAGAGAGTGGGCAGGTCAGGCTCTGCCTTTAGCTGGAGGACACTAAGTAATAGCCAGTGAACTAAATGCAGTGTGCTTGCAAAGACAGAATCAACACTTAATCTGAGCTGAAAATCCACTTCTTCCTCTGTGAAGCCACCCAGGCCTCCTCTTTATCTCAGTCAACAGACTTTTCCTGAAAACTCATTACTGGCTGGCGCATTCCTCGTCAAATGTTGGGTGTTCATTTTGAGGGCTGGGAGTCTGATTGGCTTTATGTAAGCTTTCTTAAATAGTGTTCACACAATTTTCAGAAAAATTATTTGATGTACTATGTAAATGAGAACAATCTGGAATTACTGGAATTTTTTTTTTATATAAGGAAGGAGAATTGAGTCCAAATACCAACTTTAATATCATACTGCTCTGCATGCACCACACATTTCGTGAGTCCCATCAGCAGTTTCCAAATCAAGCTTCATGCTGATGTAAGGGAAACAAAATATAGCTATTGGGTTTGGAAACTGCTATATTAAGGGAGAAAGTCCCCTCAGTCACTGAACTCCATACCATCACTATTCAGTTGCTTCCGTGCATGCTGAGCATGCTTGGCACTTCTTTGGGGGTGGTGAACCATATCAGACCCTATTGGATTTGCTCATCATCACTCATTAGGTCAATATCAGAATCAGAAATAGAATTTGAAAGGTAAAACTTCCAGTTATCTTTCCTAAGTGAAGAAGCACAGTCTTTTTCAAGGCACTGTTCACACATCCTTCTTGCATCAGTGCCTGCTATACAGATATTCAAAATTACTAATTTAAGTTATATTCTTCAATAACAAATAAATTAGCATTTGTTAGTCCAAAACAAAAAAATATTTGTTATATCTAATAAACACTACTTCCTTCAAGATGCAAAGATATTTAATTAATGCTAAATAGTGTTAAAAGATGCACCTTTAAAAATCCATTGTGGCTGCAAGTGAAACCAATTGTTTGTATTTCTGTGGTAGTTTAGTCCTAATTACATATGCCTTTAAACAAATATATAAAATTCAGACACATGACAGAGGAGGAAAGGTATCTTGAAATGATCTGTTGCATCAGCACTGATAGTTTCTATTGACTTCTACAGATTCTCTTCAGTCCTCTGTCTTATAATTAGATACTGACCCAAAGCTGGTCAGTGCAGAAATTTTGCAGGCCTGGCTTGTTTCCAGCTGTTTCTTAATTAGCTCTCTAGGTCAGATTTCTTATTATCCAGAAAAATATATAATATCATTTAATAATAAAACCGCAGTCTCACTGCAGTCAGTGATATAAATGAGTCGTCGATTTAAGCTCAGAGCAGTGACTCCCTCACACTGTAACCCTATAACCCCACAAACTCTCCTTTTTGACTTGCAGTGCTGAGGAGTAAAATTCAGAGAAAACACAACAGTTCCCCCCTTTCCTAGCAAGGAATACAATTATTAAGTTATACAATTGTTGAGCAGGTGTACAAGGAGAAGCTGGTTATCTTCCGCCTCTTCAGAAAATGGGAGCAAGGAATATGAGAATTTTCTGCCTGCACTTCTGTTAAAGTTCAAGAAAGGAAATCCTAAGACATTCTTCCTTAGTCATGATTAACATGCTGATTGGGTACCATACCATATTTGGGTTTTTTTAGAATAGACTACATACAGTGACTGCCCGATTAAGTTCACTCGGATGTTATCACTATTAGGAATGGTGACAGAGCATGAGTTCAAAATCACAGCTAGCACTACAACACATTACTTTTCACACCTTTTTAACTTAAATTTCCAAAAAATAACTTTCATCTACTTTGTAGAAAACTTGAATTGCTGTTGATGCTTATTTATATTGAATAAAGGGAGAAAAGTTAAATGACTTAGTGCAATGTCTGGAATGTGGTAAGGAATACATTACGTGTTAATGAAAAGATTTTGTTAGTGAAAAGAAAAAATAGAGATCTTAAAGGAGAGCAAGAAATATTCTGTGTATCTAAAATTCCAAAGTATTGGCATATTATGCTCACATTGTTTTGTGCTAAATGTATTTTCTTCAAATAATGTTACAAAGTAACTGTCTTACCTCAACTATACCTATTTTGCCATCAGTAGACTTCCCGTACTGGTCCACAAAAGCTTTCATTTCAGGTGTTAAATCCTACAAAGTTACAATGATAGAATTATTATTTTAAAATACCACAAACATATGTAAACATATTTGAATAACCTATTATTTGGCAAATTATATACCACATTTGTACTCATACATTGCAGCTACACTCGCCGAGTTTAAATGAAAATGATCATTGTTTTTTATAATAAATAACGTCATTCTGATATTTTTTTTTTCCTAGGGAACTATAGCTGGTGAGAATGATTGGCATCTAAATACTTAGAATGTTATTTTAGTTTACAGAATGAAAAAATTATAAAGACAGATGTGTTAGAAGATGTGCCTAAGAGTTCTTTTGTTTAAGATGGTGACATTGAAGTTCATAAGTAATTATTACTCCATTTTCTCAGTTTTCACTTTTAAATCAGTAACTTGAAGGCAGTGCACAATCTTTCAAAATAAGGAAAAAATTTCAGTATAATACATCTGAACACCAAAATAGTCTTGCCACGTCTTTGAGTGGATTTTTTCTGAACAATAGATGCTATTTTAATCTTAAAAGATCTCATCATAATATTATATTTTTGACTGTTTAGTATTTGGTTATCATGGAAACAGAGTCAAAATGTCACTGCTTAAATGTAGAAAGGGAGATTTAGGCATGAGAATTCTTTTAGCAGTACCTTAAATCTGACAGAATAAAGCCATCGTTGTTGCCCATATAAATTATGGTCCGTGCTATACATCTGTTCTCTAATGATTATTCTCATTCTACACTACAGCAAAAAGTGCCAGTCTTGGGGTAATAGCTAAATATTTTATTTCACACTTCAACTTGACCTGCCTCTCTTTGATATGAGATGTCGTCAACCTTCAATACTGATTAAACCTTTGGTTTACAGTTATATTGAAACAATAGGCAATTCCACCATTGTTGATGAAGTTACATCAGGAAATTAAAGGTTTAGTTGTTATAATAGATCGGATTATATAGGACCTAAGTGATTTTCTCACTGGAGATACTGGGACTCTCAGCTGTACAAAGTCCGCTGTAGCTTGTCCCAAATTTCACCTGCCAAAGCTAACTAAAATGTCAGTTCCCTGTAGCTGATGCAGTCACGGCCTAGTATCCTATTTCTGTCAAAGTCATCCATAGCAGGTTAGTAATTTGCCGTGGCTTTAATTAGAGATGGGGTTATTAATATAATGGACTTCAAAGTCACCTTTCATCTAATGATCCCAAAGTAGAGACAAGTTTGCTTATCAGATAGAATGGAGAATTAGACACTTGGATTTTAATTAGTCCTGGTTAAATATTTTACTAATCTTTCTAATAGCAACTCTACAGTGCCAGATAGTGTCCAGCCATTGAAAGAGGCACAGTTGATTACAGGTTAAACGAAAGAGGAAGCTTATCCTCTAGTTTATTATTCAGAAATTATGGTGAGTTTTTTGGTGTTCACTTCACCTGCTCATGAGCTGCTTGAAGAATTATTTGAGTTATGTTATTCAAATAAATATTTTTGGTCAAAAAAACTTGCCTAAATTCAACCAAATCTAGTCCTAAACCTGACACAGATGCAGTGCTCAATTTCTGAAATGGAGAAACTAGCCCTTCACACCTCAGTCAGACACCTCAGAAAAGACACTTTTCCAACAAGTGGAAAAAAATAGCTTTTTTTGATAAGATTTGAAAATGTAAGGATAGTTGGCATGACAGAAACACTCACATAATTGTACTCATAAATCATACTTCTGAGGAGAAATATTGTGATTATCTGTATAAGCAGGGAAAGTGAGAAAAGGACGTGGAATAGCTCAGGCAAGATCCACCACTGACACTTTATGAAGCTCTGCGTTGGCCACTTACACCCCAGAGTTTCTTTTGGCAATTGGCACATCCAAATAGAGAATGTATTGCATAAATGTGGGTCACTATAAACACAAACTATGTTTATACACTTTTGTTGCTTCTATCTTTATAAAAAAGTTCTTTTAACATGGCTGAAGTTATACAGGATCAATTCAGTACCTACCATAACGCACGAAGCAAAAAGGCCTAGTGGTACCAAGCCCAAGCACGAAAACTTCTGAGTAGACATTCCCCCTTTCAGGGGAGCTAGCCTGAATCAAACTGCATGCTACCTTTCTGTCTGAGAAAAAGCAGCTGTGAAAGTACAAGGCTTACTGAGTGGATTAATACAAGGATTAGCATCAGAACATAATTAGAACAGTTCTGTAATTGGGAAGAATATTGGGAAATATTAAACCATCCTATTTAATGACAGCATCAATGTGATTCTTTAATGCATGTGTCATGACTGATGTAAAATCCAGCTATGAAGAATGCATAATTGAATATTTCAAAAATAGTGAGCAGAAGAGTGACCTGAAATGCAGAAGTTAATGATGACAAAGAAGCTTTGGGGTGTTAAAAGAAGGACAGACAAGGAAATGACATATAACCTACACTAGTTTCTCAATGTCCCTTCTGGCAAAAGAACAGATATTCAAAGATACTGAATTAGTATCCCATGAGACAAAAAACGAACTGATGAGATGCTTGTTTAGCAAATGAGCCTTCAAAAGCAAGAATCGGGTTAGATTTGAAACCTAAGATGGCATATAGCTGTACTGCAGAGCCTACAGACCAGGTGCTGAATTTGGTTTTGTTACAGTAGATCGCTCTTTTTAGCAGAACACTCTAAAGCTATGTTTGAGTCAGAGAAATGGGACAGGAAAAAAATGTCTGAGCATTTTTCGAATACAGTATCAGATACCTGCAGGAGTTATTAAAAAAACTCACACGCATTATAACATTTGTAGCAGATAAGAATAATTCTTCAAGAGTTTCTATGTTGCTTTGATTAGGCTATGTTTTTAAGAGATGCACACTTGCTTCGAGAGAGAAAGGATCCTGATAAAATTATAAATATATTTTTCCTTGAGCTTCTAATTAATTTTTCAACTACTCAATTACATATTAGCATTTCTATTTAACAATGCCATTCATACTAAATATAAAGAGGCTTTGATATCTTCTTTCTACCAAGCAAACTTAAGTTTCCTGCACTTTGGAAAAGAAGAGAGATTTGTTCTGTTGCAGTACTTGAAATGTATTGAAGTTGTTTATCTTTTCTGTGAAAAAAATTAGATTTTTTTCCTTCTAAAAACCCACATTCCTTTCCAAAATTTCTGTTTTGTTTTGAAGTTTTTTTAACTTCGATTTTGCATTATTTTATTTTTAATTTTAGTTTGAACATGCACTCAGGAAAATGAGAGCCTACACCAATGTCTCTAGTAAGAATTAACTGCTACCTAGACTGTGGTAACATTAAAGGCATTGCTGGTCAACAGATTTTCATATGTGTAAAGTTTCAATTCATACAATTTATATGATATAATTGTCCACAAAAGCTATTAAGATTCATATTAATTTTTTTCTCCATTTATGTCTAAAATATATAAGAACTTTCAAAGCAAAGTTAATTATTGAAAATCTATTTCTCAGTTTGGAGGCATTCTTATTATGCAGTAATCTATTTCCTCCATGCACATATCATCCACTTCATTTTTTTTTCCATTTCTTCTGAAGTCCTCTAGCATAGATTCATTAAGACCAAATCCATTAAGTTATATATTAGGCTTTGATGCTAAAGGTGGTTCTATTTTTACATGAAATCTTTAATTTCTTTCTTTCTCCCTTTTCTTTCCCCCTCTGCATGGGTATAGTTTGGAGGAAGTGAATAATTAATGTTTCGATAACTCATACACAGAAGTGTTTTGACAACACTGTCAAAAACTTCGCTGTCTCTCTGAGCCAGGATTTGGTACTCATATTCCCGGTGAAGAGCAGTAAGTGTTTAGGAGTATCTGCAGATCTATTTAGTGACCACCAAGGGGCAGAAACGCATTTCAGCCCGTGCTGCCCATTAGGTGTGAAATTAGAAGGGTCCAACTACCCTTAAGTGTTCGGTTTTTCTCTTCCTCTTTTTTTCATTTTTTCCTCTCTCCCCCCCGCTCTCTCCGCCAGTTTTAATGAGCACATATCTAGATCAGATAAGATTAATTGCAATGGAATAAGGTCCCGTCCAAGACAGAAAGACAGCATCCATGCATTTCTTGACTTTTCTTTTTAAGCACTGTCAGAAGTATCAGCTTGTAGCCTGGCAAGGTGGGAGCGGGAGCCGCTCGTCAGTGAGGTGGACCCTGGTCTCACCTTTCCAAAGCAGACGATTTATCTGATTTGCAGCCTGCTCATTTCTAACCAAGCTAATTTCCTTTGCCCGGTGCATGAACCGTGTGATGGCGAGAGAGGACAGAAGGAACCGGGGCACTGGAGTTTGCTCAAGAAAACTCTTCTTTCCCGAAGAAGATGGAAAAGTGGGGCGAAACATTAACCTACCAAGCCCGCCTTCTTCCGTGCCTGCTGCAGCTCCTGGATGAAGTTTTGTAGCTCCTTCCCGTCCATGAACCCATTGCCTACAACACAAAGAGTTACGGCTGCCGTCACCGCTCCCTCCAAACTCTCGGTTCTCCAGCGCCGGCGGGGGCGTCTCCGCCCCGGCTGCTCCCGCCTGCGAGCGGCTCCCCGCGCACCTCTCCGGCCCCGGCCCGGGCCCCTGACGGCTCCGGGGCTGCGGGCGCCGGGCGGCACCGGGCCGGTGTCGGGCGGGCAGCGATGCTGTCCTCCCAGCCTCCCGCGGGCTCGCCCCCCTCGCCCCCCGCGCCCCCGCCGCCCCGGAGGGAAAGGAGTCACCGTCGGAGTCGTAGTGGTGCCAGATCTCGAAGAACTGGGCGGCCGAGATCTCCACGCCCTGCAGGTGGGTCTCCGCCGTCATGGTGGGCGCGGGGCGGCGCGGGGGGGCGCTGTCCGCGGTCCTGACTGCTCTGACCGCGGCCGGCGCGGAACGACAGCGGCGGCTCCGACGGCTCCTCCCGCCGCCGCCCCGCCGAGGGCTATTTATGCGGCCGGCCCGGCCCGGCCACTCCCCCCGGCGCTGCCCTCCCTCTCCGCGGGCCCCGGCGCGCCCTCCCCGCCCTGCGCGGGGGGGCCGGGGTCTCCCGGCGGCGGCACCCGGGCTGGGTCCGGCCCGGCCGCGGAGCCCTCGGGAACCGACACCCCTCGACGTGGGAGGGGTGTGAGGGCGCCGAGCGGGGAGAGCACCGCTGAACGACCCACTCAGGAGTGACTGCGCATCACTTGCTGTGGAGGGCATGCCCGTGAGACGTGGGGACAGAGAGGGAGCGCATCCTCCCAGTTTAGCCGTGGGGTTTCCACAGGGAAGAGGGTCCTGAATTTTGGAGCGTGGCTTGCAGCACCTCAGGATATCTTGTTACAAGAAAAACAAAAACCAACCAACCAAACAAAAAACCCCACCAAAAAACAACCAGAAAACCCCACTTGGGGCACCACGAGGGGTGCAAGGAACCCGTGTTTCACCGTTCCATCCCCAATCCAGACCTGCCGACAGCTTTGCACAGAGCTGATCTCTGAAGAGCGGCAATCCTTCACCTAACATTCCTTCTCAGATATAGTGGGATATTGAGATATCTGTATTGAGGCAGCATAGAAACAGTGCAGAGGCATGAGAGACACTACCACAGTCTGCTCTGACCGAGCAAGAGCTTTTTTTTTTTTGGTAGACCAGCTTTGGAGACTTGCTCTCTTATAAGCAGTGAGTTGGAGGAAGGGGACAGAGCAGCTTACAAAAATCGTCCTCTTGCAGTGGGGAAACAGGGTGCTGTGCTGGTAATGCTAAGTCCCTCTTGGGATAACTAGTTTTAGGCATTAGGTCTACCTGGGCACCCTGAAGCCTAAAACTGCATTTCTCCTTCCAGCAGTATCCTTCAAATACCACACTGAGTTATGATGGTTTGATGGTCAAGATGACTGAGTGACAGGACATTGCCAAATGCAGTAGGAGCACAGTAAAGATGAGATATGCAAACAGCTGGGAAACCCAGAAATCTCCATGTGTTAAGTGATTGGTATGACTAACAGTAGGATGATAGTATGTTAAGACTCACAAATAGCATGAACATAAAAAAATAACGGGATAATGCAGAATACAGCAAAATGCCAGCGAGAATGGATAAGCCATCAGGATGAGAGGGGGATGTTTAGTTAAAAGCTGACATGTCATGAGAGGGATTTCAGTAGATTGGGTGGCTGAAATCTTGTATGCATTATGGAACAAGTTGTGGACATAGTGATTAAGTAATCATGAGCCCTTATACTTGATTCCTTCCAACTTTCCATTCTCCTGTTTCTCCACCTCTCTCCTTCTGGCACTGCTGTTTGGCTGTGAGTTCTTCAAGAGACGCACCAGGTTGGCCTGTGGTTTTTTTTGAGCTACTGAACAAAGAAGCAGCTAAGTGAAAAGACACAAGAAACTGATTCTTAATCTCTTCAGTTAAAAATATTTGTATTAGTTTAAAATGTTTAGACTAGTTTTGCCATCACAAATATCCATTATACTTTCAAAAGGGCTGAAGAAATTTAAATATTTCCTTACAATCAGGCTCTGTGCTTCACCGTGTAAAAAAGAAATAAAAAATCATGACTGGGCCAATTTCCCATCTAGGAACTGCTTTTCAGGCATGGCTTTCTCAGAGAAGCAGACTTCAGTGGGAGCCATATTGTGAAACTTTTGTAATCTGCCTACATCTTTTCTTGAAAATAAAAATCTGAAACGAATACATTTCCATAAAGTAGCAATAATGACCAGAAAAGACAGACTTCATGAGGCTTATTTTTACTAGGAGAAAGGACATGGCAGAGCTTTGGCCTCAACAAATGGAAGCACAGTGAATCAAGCCTGGGATTATTCTTTGTACTTTGAAAAGACAATGGGGTGCCAGTGACGCAAGGACACTGGAAGGAGACAAAGGTGGAACTAGCATTTCCTTCATTTTTAGATAGAAGATGTCTGTGCCAGTGAGGCAACTTCTTACACGCCAAGCGTATTGAATTACCCTGTCCAGTGCAGAATTTCAGCTTCCAGCAAGCCTGCAGGAAAATAAACCAAGTACTGAACCTGTTTCAATAGACCTCTGACTTGCATCTGATGCTGATTTGCTCCTTGCTGCTTACCATTTTCCAATGGCACATCACATCTTGTTCTCATCCCTTTTCCCTGACCCAAAAGACTGTAGCTGAATGGGAGCAAAGAATTTAGCATTTTTTGGGGCCAGCTCAACCTTGTTCATCTGATTGTTCAGACTTTTAAACGAACAGGAGCAGCAATGTTTACATTTTAAAAAGTTCTCAGAATAAAATATTTTACATAGGTCATATGTGGCCAGGAGGATTTAAAATAAGTCTCACATGAACTTTTGCTGCTTCTCCCCATCACTGTACAATTGAATGCAGATGCTTGGACACACTGACCTCTCATTATGTTAACATCTACAAAATCAGTATTTGCTTCAGAGAATTTATGCATCTTTGTGCATTTTTTATAAAACAGTATATCAAGGTGAATGGGCTTCTAAGTTCTCTGCTGCACTTGACATGATCCTTCTGCACAGGCATAAAAGTAGCAGACATTTCCGTGCAAAAATAATCACTTACATAACTAACTGCACACCATATTTTTATGATTAATGAATAACCAAGCCAGCATTCATATTTAATCCCACTGGACTCTGCTTATGCAAAACTAAATCGGAAACTGGTCATTTCAGTTCAAGAAGCTATTAATTTCCATTGAAAGAGGAAGCAAGGGAAAAGATTTAAAAATGTAGATATATACAGGATGTGATCCATAACCCAATGAAGTCCATGCAAATTTTCTAGAGGGCTTTATGCAAGGACAAAATTCTTCTCATTTTCAGAAATTATATGTATTATATGATAAGCAGATATACACATTGATTAATGAATTACTTTACTGAGAAGCCCAAGCCTTATCATTCATTTTTACAAGAGCTACATGAACCAGATCCATATCTGGCAGAAAGCAGAAAAGCTCCACTGAATCCAGCTAGGAATTTGACCCAGTATCTGAGTGATGATGATTTTCTTTGAAAACATTTGTTGTTCAAATGCTTTTCATTAATATTTTTTTTTGTATGTGGCTTTTCTGAGACTTCTTAACTCTGACTAACAGACTTCTCTCTTCACTCTCAGTAAACACCTAATGATAATAGCCCAAGGGTTTCCTCAAGATGTGTGGAAATCAAACATGCCAATTATAACTTAGGCTATCCCCCAAACAAATAACAGGACAAGTAATTCTCAGTCAGAAAACACAAAAATTTAAGCATCTCATGAAGCATCACAAACTTGATTTTGTTGAGAAGAAATCAAAAGAGTTGGAAATACAAGAACTTTAAAATGAACATGTCCAACATGAACAGCACAAAAGCTCCACAAGGACCACAGAAGTTGTAAATTTAGCTATTCTCAGTCCATCATCAGAAGTTATATCAAATGCAGGGACTGTTTTGTCACCTCTCTTTTGAAAGGCTGCCTTCTTGTTTGATCCTGAGTTGTCGCTGGGTTTGCCTTCTGAATTTCTTCTTTCCTATTAGATCCTTAGTGACTATTAGCAATACAGTCATTCCTGAGAGATGTGGAAGGAAATCCTGGTCTTTGGCTGAAGTTGCCAGCTTTTCCATATGGAACTATAAAAGTAAGAAGCATTTTGAAGCAAGTGATTCCAGAGATTTTAATTATAAGCTTTTCATGATACAGAGAAGGTCTCTCTTGCTCTTCTGCACTCTTACACTAAAATACATATCTGAAAAATATCAAAACTGGAAGTCTTTCGTAAAAGTATGAAGATTATATTAATTCTGAAAAAGGGATAACACCTATACCTATACAGAGTATAGCATACTACAGCTTAGCATACAATACCATAGTATAGTGTAATATATCCTGCTATTGTCACTTTTAATGGTGACAACGATGTACAAACCAGATGGTAGATATGGGCTAGTGCTTTATAAAGTGATCCTTGGAACCCAAACCTTGGAAGAGGTTTTTTCTTTTAAATCTTTGATCCAGGTACTGAAATGAGATCCCCAAGTTTACACCTGACACATAAAGCAGGCAGAGAAGCTGAAGCAGTGTTGGTACCTGGTTTGGGCTGTGGCAGAATTGCAGCAGCCTGAGATGTGTACAGCTCTAGAATGCAGCCTGAGATGTGTACAACTACCACCAAGTATGGGTGCCTGTGAGTGGGGGAACATGTCTTTTCAGAATATTTAGCTAATACTACAGAATAGTTTATTGCTTGCCCTTTCTTTACATTTTAATCAGTATTTGTATTCTCTAGAAATGAAAAAGAAAATGCAGCATTGAAATACACTCTCTGTTAAGCTGCCCTTGGATTATACAGTCATTATGGTAAACCACTATTGGCACAGAAATATATTATGTAAATAGTGGAGTAGACGAGCCTTTGCTGGTTTTTACAGACAATATTATATAGAGACAGAAATGTATTTTTTATGCACAAGACAGAATTGTTCAAAATAATTTTGAGGACTTAAAATATATATTTAATAGAAACAGCAAATTGATGAGTCACTTGTGAATTCAGATTGCAGCATAATCCAAGCCTTAACCTTGTGACAGGTGAAGCTAAGGCCTAGTTCATCCCTTTCTAATCTACTTTATATCTTTACAGTCTCATCTGTAGCTTTTCAAGAAGAAGAATAATGACAAGGCAATTCTCAACAATAGTTTTGCTAGCATTAGAAGGCCAATAGTCTATGCAACCATGCTTTGCCATGTCTTCCCACCATGTAAGATCCTCAGAGACATCAGAACATTTCATTCTTTACTTTGTAGCTCCCTTCCTTCAAAAACTAAATGGATGCCCAGCACAGATCTGACAGGTGGCACTGACCTGGCTCCAACCCAGCCATTCCCAAGAGCTGGGAGCATGATAGCCTGTGGCTCCAGACATGGGAAAATAGCTTTTTTATTTGAAGGAACACAACACCATGGTTATGTGTGAAAGGTTGTACTGGCTTGTCAGTGTATCAGTACCACCAGAAATAGCACCTGATGTGATTTGGATCTGTTTGATGATCTGTTCAGTACTAGACCAACTACAGCCAAGCAGAAAACAAGGGAAATCACGCAGCATTCTTGCATTTAGTCTCAGCTTTCCCAAGATAATGCCTAACTTTGTATTGTCTTGTATTTTGTTGCTAAGTACCTGGCTAACTATGAGATTTACAAGAGCCTTAGGGATGACCTAACTCATACCAGTAGAAAGCAGCTTGGGGATGACCTAACTTGTGCCAGGAAAAGCAGCCCCTCTTGCCCACCTGCCACAATCCCATATTACATTTACCCTGGTGGCCTTGAGGTGTTGTGCTACAGCCAAAGCTACCCCTGCCTCAAGGAGACCTTCAGCTGCTGCCTTGAATTTTCTCCATGGGACAGGCTGACTGGGGATGGGCTGCAGGCCTCTGGACCCAGTGCTGTCTATGAGAGCCTGATACAGCGTTTACTAACATCAGTGTTCATCCTTGATTTTCAGTGAGTTTCAGCGGGATTTTTAGTGGCTGATGTTGCTATATGACAGACTGGATTTTTATTTTCTTTTTGTTTGGATTTTTTTTTTGTTCCACTGGTTGGATAGTGTGTATTTGCATGCAATTCCAAGCAAATCCAGCAGAGTTTAAATGTCTAGCAAGTACTTCTCTGGGATGTTAGTGCTGCTGATCATGGCAGTAGTTACTAAAGCTTTCAGAGATCCACCTTGTGAGACATTTTACTGGAAGACAGCTGGAAATTTAGGATCCTAATTCAGAAGGTTTGCATGATGCTTTGGAGGATTTTAGAACTTCTTTTGAGTATTTAGGACACTTTCACTTTACATCCTGGAGAATTCAGACTGTCTAGTTTACAGGACAGTGTGCATGCTTTGGCCGAGCGTTAGCTCTGCAGTGGGAGGAGAGCTGGGTGTGTGTCAGTGGTCCCTGTTCCCAGAGTCCTCACTTCCTGAGCACTGGCTGCTTTTTTTTTTTTTTTTTCAAAGAAACTTGAGCTGACAGCTGAAAGGAAAAATAGTACGCCCACAGGTCCTGTTGTCCTGGTGAGTGGGGGAGCAGGGCTGTGGGGAGCACCCTGGGGCACACCTGCCCTGCAGCCCAGGCACATCCACGGGGCACTGTTCTGCTGGGAGGGAATGCTGATTGTGTGGCCAAAGGCACAGAACTTAAGGGCACATCAGATGTGATGGGATCCATGTGGAATGGTTTGGGGGGTCAATTCCCTGGGGACAAAATGAGAGACAAATCTTCCTGTCTGTTTTCTTTGCATCATCTGAACTGAACTCAATGCTCTTTAAGAAGAGCATGAATCATGAGAAATACAACCTGTGTCCCAGAGTAGTTATGTAGGATGACCACATACTGTTAATTTGTAACTAGGAAATGCAGAGTTTTTCATAAAGGTTGAATTAAAAACATAAACCATAGACTTTTCTTGTTTGGGTTCACAGCACAGGCCTATCCCATACAATCTGTGTGCTGCAAGGGTCTACCACAACGTTAACAGTTGCTTGAAAAAGTATTCATTTTAGCAAAGTTACAGAATATGAAGTTGTTTAATAAGTAGCTTCAACCTTTTGTAAGTAATGGAAAAACTTGTGTTATCTCATTCCAAATTCTTTTATTACAGTTATAGGTCAACCCACACAACTTCAAAGCCATAAAATTACACAGTGAGAGTCTCAAAGGGTAATATGGAAAAAACAATAAATAAAGCAAACAATATTATAAGGTGAACAGGTTCATCTTCCAACAGTGTTGAACTCAAAACTAGCTCAGCAAAAATGACGTAAGTGACATTGTAATAAAAATTTCAGTCAATGCATGCTGCTGCACACCGCTGTGAGCTCTTGGTATGAACAAAAATAAGTGTGATCAATTACTACTGCAGCTAGAAGTCTACAGAAGCAGGCATGTAACTCTGTTTACTTTACCCATGCAAATACCACAGCTGTAATTCAGCTGTAAAGTCCATTCTTATGCACAGCTCTCACTGAAGATCAGTGCCTGGTAATCCTGTATATCAAGGGGAGAATGACTCTTCTATATGCTATTTATCTCCCAAATTATATGGGCTTCTTTCACATAACTTTTGTCATTCTTCTATTTTTAACATTTTTCTACCTTTCATATTTCCAGCATCTTATCTTCTTTCTTATCTTTCTTATTAAAATATGAGTGTGATTTTATCAGGAATATAGAATATTTCACTGTGCAAGCAGACTTTAGAACACTGTTTTACATCCTCATGATCTATTAAAAAAAAGTTCTTTAGAAATTTAAATAATTTACTTTGTCAATGAGTTCAAAATTAGAAAAGAGAAATTCAGTCAGAAATCTCTTTTTAAATTCTCTTAGGCATATTACTTCTGAAGGAATTGACAGCTTCTTATAAGTAGCTCCTGGAAATGATTGCAGCATCTGATAAGCATAGTGGCTTCTTGGAACCTTGTAAATGATGCATTAAAAAGCATTTATTTTGTTTTACTTCAAAATTTGATCCATTCTACATGCCTGCACTCAAGTTCAAGATTAGAAGCTTTCCTACTAACAATTCATAACATAACCACTTATCAAAATTGTCCAAGGTTTGCAGTAAAATTATGATTAGAAGGTTTGCTATAAAAGCTGGCCTCTTTTATGAGCAAAGATCAGGGCCTCACCTCATGATTGTGGAAAGAAATGACATTTACAACAGCCAGAAAATGGAAAATGTTAGCAAGTTAAAGCAAACAGAAGCTAAACATTAGGCTTTCACAACACAACAGTGCAGTGTGTCCAACCTGTTATCAGTTTACAACTTTAGCCTCAGAGTCCTCTTTCCAAACTCACTAAGTCCTTTGTTACTTTTTGATTGAGATCGACCTGGATTGCGCGGCTGTTCCCACCGTGCCTCGGGCAGTGCTGCCTCTGTGGCAGCCAGCAGAAGTGGGAGGGCTGTGCAGACCAACCTGCTGCATCATTTCTCATGAGTGAATGTGAGTATTTAGTACCGTCCATGGAAAGATTTTGAGGAGCTTGCTTTCTCTTCCCAACTAAGGACTAGCTGTGGCCACCAGCAGGGCTGCCAGTTTGACAAGTAGAAGAAATGTAAATAAAGAAAAGTTTATCCTATATTTAAATAGCTCTGAACTACACAAAACAATGACATTTTTCACTCAATCATGCAGGAAAAATGTGTCATTCATACTTCAATTGGTCTCTGTACTTTCAGAGCACAACCTTACTTGCCCAGGTGGTTTTGTCTTGGTCTCACCAAATGTGACACAAGACTGACCTCAGCTCCAGGTTTCTAGTCCCACATCAGTTTGTGTGTGAAGCATAGAGACACTTCCAGAAAGCCTCTTGTCTTCCACAGTCCCACCAGCAGGATTTTTACACAGGTTTTCCTTGTGTCCCACCATTGGCTGTAGTAGGGCCCTTCACATGAAGCATGGGAATCCTAGATATTCGGGTGCTTGGGCTGGCTCTCAGATGCCAGTTTGTCTGCAGTGAACCTGTCCCAGACTTGCTGGGAATGAGAAAAATAGCTAGAGGTTTCCCCAGCTTTTCAGCAATGTCTCACTGGCTCTATTTCAGTTTCAGAATGACTGTTTTGGAATGTCTGTCCCTCTGTTTCTCATCACATCTTTGCACTTTCCGCAGCCTGAAGGAAGGTAAGGAAGTACCTGCCTCTGTGCCATGGAAAAGCCTGGAAAAGGCAAAAGTGACAGATAAAATCTGTACTCTCAAAATGAGTGCAAAACAGCCTGAAACAATATGGCCAGAATAGACAGAGGAAAATATACCAGAAGGCCACAAAAAATGAATAAACCAATGGAGAAACAGTGGAATTTATGATCTTTAACACCAGCATTGCTGCAGCCTGAAGAGCCTGAGTTAGACCTGAAGGAGGACCCAAGAAAGGATTATTCTTCTCCCTCCACCTGTATAGGGGGTAACTCTCTCCAGCCACACATAAGAAGATGAACTGTTCTGATGCAGACAGCTCCAGTAGCTTCTCTTGAAGTCATTCCCATGACTAAAAAACAGACACACCAGAAAGTAAATATTTGTTGTGAGCTCCATTCAAGTCCTGCATTTATGTAATGGATCATGTGTTTGACTGACCAAAATCTTACACTGTGGGTTCCTCACATAGTTTGGAGCAGGCTTATTCTGATTTGCCATTCTTACATCATTCTGATTTGCCAAAGTTCATTATTTCATGAATATCCTCTATGCCTTTTGGAATGACACTTTTCTTCTTCTCTGTGATATTCTCTAGTGTTCAATAAATGGAGGAATTAGGAGTGTTTCGCATGGCTGCTCTTCAGTTTGTGAAACACACAGAGCCTTTATCTTTCAGAAAAGCTTGCTAACTTCAGTAAGCCTTTCCAGTACTGTTTGTAAGGACTTAGAACAATCTCTTTCACCATGCATTTTCCATTGACAAGACAAGTTCCTAGAGCAAGTTTAATCTTTAATCTTTATAATTAATGTTTCTAGTAACGTGAAGATGCATTTTTTAAGTACTGCAAGCTGCATCTTCCTTGGATGCCTTTTTTTAGCTCACAATGCACATGTGTATGTCTGGCTTGATGCTTTGCGTGTTGCTATAAAAGCCATAATACTTCTCCAGTTTCTTACACAGGACTCAAATTCTTCCCTTTTGCTACACATACAGCTTCAAGGTCATTTGTTCTTCAAACTAATGTACAAAGCAGATACAATTCAAGAAAGTGGGAGGAGGCTTTGATTTCACAGGAGGCACAGTGGGCAGGCTGGATTCTTTAGGCAACAAAGTCGGCGGAAGCTTTCTTCATGGTCACTCCGTCATGGGGAGAACACCGGTAATTGCAGTTCATGATCTCCTCTCTCCATATCATTAAAAGACAGTAAAGCACAAGCAAACAGCCACAGAGTGCTCCTAAACTGTTGGCAACCAGAAAGTATCTGGAACTTGCATGCTGAAGACATGGCCCAGGAAATCCCTCCAGAGGTGACCCCCATGGAGCAGCCTGAGCTAAAGCAGGATCTTTGCACTGAGCTAGGTGAATGTCCAATGTGATTTTCTGCTCTTTGAGCCAGAGTTGTTAAAAAATGCTAGAAAAACAAGTAAAAATCTAACACTTGGCATCTCAGCTTTTCAAGTGGATCTTTCTTTCTCCTAAGAGGAGGAAAGTTTCGCAACATAATAATACATATTGTTTAGTCAGATTGCCTGATAAAGGCAATACAGTTTCGAGATTTATGTCTGGCTCCAAGGTCTGTATCTAGGCACCTGTGAACGCACTATATGACTTTCCAAAACTCAAATGTACACAGATCCTATTAGAGCATTGGAAGCAGCAGACACTCACCATAATTTCCTGAAGGCTTTTTCCTGAAGATGGTAAAGATTATCATTCTCATAAGTTTTAGGACCTTTTGTTGTGTTTATCTGTAAGTCAAGATGGAAGAAAGTGAATTTCTTCCTAAACTTCCTTAGTGGAATTCTTTTTTTCAGGACCACAGCTAATTTATGATTACAACTGCAATGGCCACTGAAACACGCATAACTGTGCCTGAATGGTCTTCATATTTAGGTGTCTGATGTTTCATTTAACTCCACTGAGCTCAAGCTTTAAGTTTGGAAAGTCCACAAATTTCCTGCATCAACAATTCTATTCAGGCTACATAATGATCAAGACATTATATCAAAATTTTCCAGCACCAGAAGAGAGGAGATGAAATTAAGTCTAAGTCTAAGATAAAACTAGTTGGATCAGATATAGTTAACCTGAATTGCTTGTGAAGATCTATTTTAAACTTAAGATTAACAAGTTTGTATTGCTGCAGGCATCACACTCTCAGACTGGTTAACACCAGTTGCTCTCCCGGACATGCTCTCCAGATTAACCAGGCATGAAGTAACAGAGCCTAAATATAGGTTTCTATTTTTGTTAGAAGGTGTTGTCCTTACCAGGTAAAATTTCTATTTCCTTCTCTTAGTAGCCTATATAGTTTTTATACAGTCACTTTCTTTAAAGCAGAGGCAAAGTAGCAATAGAGTGATCACTGGTAAGTATTTGACATTGGCAAGTAAAAGTATTTGGAACCATCAAAGGGAATTTGGTGCAATTGTTTTAGCAGCTCTCCTTAATGATGTTGAAATCTTTCTAATGCCTTTAAGTATGTGGCACTTAGAAAACTATGACTTAAATCACTGCTCATGCAAATGCTGTTATCTGTCAGAGAGTGCTAGTCTGGGAGATGTACCTTGGCTTCAGTGTCCACTACTAGCTTTTTTGGTTTGTGGGGGTTTTTTTTCTATCTGCTTTTGGGCCTGAATTCTTTTCTAAGCAAACATTTCTGAATTTGTGTATAATTCAGAATATTCTGGAGTCTTTTTTTACTGTGTTAGTTTGTGGGAGGAAAAAAGGACAACAAAAACTTTCAAATGTGTCAGTTTCTGTGATGTTAGAAAACAAGAAAATTGGTTGCTCATTTTTAAATTTTTTTTCTCATGGTTTTATCTATGAGAAGGTAAGGAGAGAGGGGCTTTAAGCTTTAGCAGGAAATACCCTTGTTTTTCCAGCTCCTGCAGTCTTGGCTCAGTAAGGCACCTTGTTAGCAGTACCAGGTCACCATGCCCAAGAAATCTCACACCACTGGAAGGAGTCCCAAATACTCTTGTCCAAACACTCCCCCAGCTCACCCTTGTATCATCCACACAAAGCAGCCCTAACATCAGATTAAATGGCCTCCAGATGATCCCCAGCTTGGGGAGACACTTGGTATCGAGAAAAATCAGTTTGACAACAGTCATGTGGACCAAGGTGGCTTGGTAGGTGAGCAGATTACTTTCAGTAATTAGAGAAATCCTTAAGCATGTCTAATGACCAGGACAGGACATGTAGGGGAGACTAGGAAGAGGGCGAATATCCAGGTCAGAGGGCATAAAATCCACCTAAGTTCCTCCTCATTAAAGTGATGAGCAGTGCCACAGGTCTCTATAGCTATATATTTGTGTTAATGCATTGAAACCTAAATTTTTACTGCACGGCGCTCCACATTTGGCATTGGATTAGTGACTAACCTGCTTGTAAATGAATTTGGCAATTTCTTGTTCCCATCTGTGCTTAAAAAAAGTGGTTCTGGGAAGGAAAGCCAACTGCTGCAGAATAGAGATAATAATCTAATAAAGGAAGGGAATTCAGAAAAAATAGGTAAGTAGGAATCACTTGTATGTTAATTGCTGTTAATTGTTTTTTCTTGACATTTACAGCTTCAAGGCCTGTAGGGTCAGTATTCAAGATTTTAGCACCTGTGGTAAATACACCTCCAAAATTGATACATCCTACTTTTCTTCAACTGTATGTAGGCAAAGCTTAGAAATACTTTGTTTTACAAGGTATTAGTACAAATGTTGCCTGCAGAGCAAGAGTCTGACCCAGAAGTAAAGAATCCTGTTTTCTCCAGAGGAATTTGAGTGAAGCCTGAAATGCACTTGTATTGAAAATAGCGTTGTGCAGATTTGTCCCAGTGTTTCTAAAGGTGTCTCTTAAAACCATCCAAGACATTATTTCGTATCTAGTTCACTTGGGTAATATGAAATGCAAGAAAGGATTAATCACTCTTCTAAGATACGTAACATAGAATTCATTATTTACATGGTAGACATAAAAAGTTCCAGTTTGTTTAATACAGGTTTGAACTAAATTTGTATTGTATAAGTGAACTTCTTGCTGGTGACCTTCACCTGATGAAGAACACAGAACTTTCCATTGCTCATAACCCTGTTACCAGGACTTCAGTGGTGATGGCTGGGTATGGCATGGATGTGACAAATTCTCTTTATCTACAGGAATCTCTTGTCTTTCGTTTCTTCTGCATAACCTAAAAATCTAAAAGGTATTTGAGTCTATGACTCACATTTGAAAATAAGTATACAAAGAGCACAGGTACATTTTTCAAGGAATATTTTCCCATTTTCGTTGGTGATTCAGAACTGAATAACAAGGAATGCAAGATGTGCTTTTACTGATGGGTAAAGTGGATGACCATAAGGCAACCATCAAGCTGGGGCACAGGGGTCCTCTGCCTCAAATCTCTTCAGAGGTTGTCAGGTCTTCTGCTGAATACCAGATCTTAAGCCTTAGTGCTGCTTGTTCCAGGCTTGTAACAGCTGCTAGTGCAGCCCTAGATGTCACCTTTTTTTTATTTCTGTTTCTCTCAAATCCCTCTTTCTGTGATGAGAGGTGTGTTGAGCTTAGGAGAAGAGAATCATTCACAAAACTACGGTTGCTCTGGATTTCAGTGGACTCCAAGTCCTGTCGATCCTGGTGAGGTATCTATCTTCCTCCAGGGTTTGTACTTCTCTCCTTTCTCTCCCTTCATCTCCAAAACCATGAAGAGCAGTTTTGCCCTCTCCTTTCTGGCCGTGAGTCAGCACATGGTGGGGTACCTCAGGCTGGGGTTCCCTCCATCCTGCCCTTGCAGCTGTTTGACACTGAATTGTGTAGCTGCATGTTCCTTTGTCCAAAGAGAAGGAGTACCTTCCCAGCTGCTAGGCACTCTCCTGAGCTAAAGGAGGAGAGCCACCTGCATTCTTGTCTCTGTGCAGGCATTACCAGGAGACAGGATAGAATCAGGGACATCCCTTTGCCCAAAGGAACACCTAGAGAGTAATGCTTATCTTCTGGCCAATTAATATTTAATCATCCTATATAAAAAGTCTCCAACAGGAAAAATTGCAAGTGGGATTTTTTTCCTTCCCCTTACCCACAAGAATATGTGATAACCTAAAAGTGAGAGCTTTCCTTCCCTGAAAAGTGTAAGGCACCGCGGGTTCAAATCCTTAAGAGCAGAGCAGCAGGGTGTAATCCCAGCTCCCAGACCCTAACGAACACTTTGCTCAAGTTCATGGTTAAAGACTGCTGTGTGGAAGTTTCCCTTTTTCTGAAGTCACTGCCTGGCTTGACCTGTATTATTACAATCCCTGACAAGCTTTTCAGGCTTATTTGAAAAGCTCAGTTCTGTGGCTGCCCCATTCTTAAGTGTTCTTTACACTGTGAAAGGAGACATACCTATTCTGAGGAGAAATGCTTTAAATGCCCCACTATCACAGCATACAGCCTGCATTTAGGGGCTGTGGGGAATGCCCTTGGGGCCTGGGAGGCCCCTGCCAGACCGAGCACTTTGGAAATTTCCACTTGGCTTGTAAGAATCTTCGTCCCTGCCTTAGTCCAGCTCCCAAGTCTGAAGGCAAATGTCAGAATTCGTGGCCAGAACATTTACTGGTGCAATGGCTGGGTTTTACAAGGTCTGTGCTGAGGACTGTCTTTCAACAAAGTACTGACCCATTAAAAATTGTATACTTACAGTATGGAAAACTTAGAAATTTGCCATCTCAGAGTATTTTGCTGCCTAGGTAGGAACATGATAAGACACACTGTTTACTTTTATGGCCAATAAAATAAAGCCTGTTCTCAGATGCAGGTCTCTTAAGGGGCTGTCCATTGCTAACATGAGACTTTAGACAGATTTTATCCTTCTGACGTTCAGTGGAACAAATATCCTGTAGTTTGCAGATAAGGATCACTCTAGGATCAGTTTCAGTTTGACACAGTTGTTTCAAAATTCACCTTGGGTATATTTTTTCCCTTCAACTTTATCTAAAAAACTAATCAGCCTGGCTAATGAATTAAAGGGGTCAGAGGAATCAATGGTCCTTATTTGCATTAATTTAAACTAATACATACCTGTTTTATTGAACAAGGAGAGACAGGTCTGGTATTCATAAATAACTGATAAAGAATGAACATAATTCAGTAAAAAATATTCTGATTCTCATGTTATGAACATACACTAAAAATATAAGTATTTTTTAAATTAAAAAGACTTATCATGTGAAAGTGATCTCTGGACAAGTAAATGGTGCAATTGAGAGGAAGGATGATTGAATAGCTGAGGTCCTGCTGTTAGACTTAGGAGGTCTGGACTCAGTGCTCCCTGAACCCACGACTCCCTGAATGGCTCTGGGAGCTCTTTGGCTCTCTGGTGCTTCAATTTCCCATTCATGAATTTTCTTTCTTAGAGCAGTATGGTGAAAATGAATACCTGAGAAGCTAAGGATTCAGATTTTCAGTTGTGCAATATGGTAAGAATAGAAGACCAATACAAAAGAAAAAAGGTCAGTCTCTTCTGAATGGGTTAAAGAAATGTAGTGGGAAAACTGGAAGGGCTGACAATGGTTTTTTGTTGAAGTCCCTCTTGTTTTTCCATGACATGCTAAGCTAGCTCTGTAATATGGAAGGCTAAAGGAAACCTTATTTGAAAGCAGAAGGTTTGTTTCCAAAACTAATCGTTCTTGAGACCTCTGGAAAACTGCACTGCATTCTTCTGGAAATTATTATATGTATTTAAGGTAATGAACTTTCTTGTCTGACTGTAGGCTGCAGCATCAAAAAGACTCATGACTATTCCTATAATATTTGCCCAGAAGAAAAATACTCTGAATTTAGGTCCCACTTCTGCTGAAGCATACCTGCTTTCCATTGCAAGGGCAGGGGATGTCAGCTGGCAGGACTTTCTTAGAGGTAGTGAGTTGGCTCAGGTGGGAAACAAAACTTGTCTGAGCCAGCCTCCTTTCTGCAGAAGTAACACACAATTCAATGCTACACAGTTCATGCAGAGAAACCCGAACCATTCCTGTGGCTTCAGCTGGGACCAGAGAAGGTGGGTGAGCTATGGCAGCCACTGTGAAGTGCTGCACTAGCATGGCCCCATTGAGGCAAAATGTGTTCATTTGCAGAAAATACTAAAGGTGTGACATTTTATGCAACCCATTTTAGTTCCTGAGCTAAAAAATGAACTCCTCAGGTTATCTGTGGTAATCTTTTATTGAAAATTGCTTGATATAAGCCCCATAGTAACTCTCAGATGTATAATTTCTCATATAAACTTCCTTAACCGCTAGGTAGAGAAAATGTTTGTTCCCCTCTTGCATGCAAAAGTGAATGGCTTTTATGGCAGAAAGAAAATGCCTTTTTTGCAGGCCACAAAGAAGCATGGGGATAGATGTGTAGACAGGGCCCTCATGCTCAGAGTTCATGCTTACGTTGGGACAGAAGCAGAAGCCAAATGTAGATCTCTGCATCTCAGACAGCTGCAGACACCAACAGGGGAAGCAGATCCCCATCAAGGGTTTGAAGGAAAGGGTTGCGTCATGATCAGTTCAGAAAAGAACAAACTTCAACAGGATTCACAAGCATTGTGGCACCAGCTCAGCACTAACCAGCCCCCAGTGTAACTCCTACAGTCAGGAGAAGATTGCCTGGTAAAACACCGATTCCTGACAGGCCATCTCCCTCTCCCTGAGGACCTCAGTGCTTTCCTATATGGGAGGAGATTTTGAGCTAATGTTTGCAGAAAGGGATGATTTTAAGACACCTCTCTGGGGCTTTTCTGCTTTGCTGACTTAGGTGGCTTTCCCCTGGGTTACCAGTTTGCCTATCTCTTTAGAAATGCAGCTCTGTTTCCAGCCTGTGTAAGCCAGGCAGGCTCCCTCCCACACCTGTATATCAGAGGGATAGAGGACAGCTGTCTAAGATCCCTTGTGTTTCTAGCCCTTTGTTAGTATTCATAACAATAGTTCAAAACTGGAGGCATTCAAATATTTTCTGTCTATAGAGAAAGAAATGAAACAAATATTTAACTTTAACAGCCGGGCAGGAAGGAATGTTCCACAGAGCTGCATGATGCTCCTATTGACTTTCTCTGTGCACCATGCTTTTGAATTTCTTCCCTCTTATTTGGTGAAAATGTAAGGACAAAAGTCCCGAAGCTCTTTTTATCTCTGGCTTTAAAAGGAGTAATTTTGGGGGTACTAGAGAAAGAAGAGGGAACATTGGACTCTGGGGACACATTTCCATAGGGTAATGCTATTGAGCTACTTGATTGGTGCACTCTATTCTGCCTAGGGATTAAAGCTAGGGAGGTATTTGGAAAACTACCTGCTCACTCATTTGGTTGAAGTATGCTTACAAAGTACGCATCTGTGTTTATAACTGCTCCGTGTAGATTTTTGGCAGATGTTGTGCTGTTAGCCTGAAATATGGTCCTTTGTTCTCCTTAATGATCAAGAGCTGTTAATACCATGCTGAGTTTCTGATGTCTTTTTGTTGGTCAGTACTCACTGCCCTCTTTGCTCCAGCAGAAACAGGAATGGAAGCAGTGATAGCAGACCATTGCAGCTCCACTCATCTGATGTTACAGGCTGGAAAAGTGAGAAGGTGTCTGGGAGGAAGAGCCATTTTCTTTTAATCAATTATTAACTGGTAAGTCACTCCAGCCAATCTTTGCTCTGAGCTGAGTGAAACTTGTAAGCAGGTTTTTGAGCAGATCAGGCTTAGCTGAAACCAAGTGCTAGAAAAATAATATTCTGGGCAAACCTACTGAAAAAATTAGGCAGATGACAAAATGGAGAAAAATGAGAATATACCTACTTATAATTGCAGAAAGGTTCTCATCCTAAGTATCATAAAGCTCTTTAAAAACCTGGAAATAAACACAGTGTGTGAGGACTGTTCCGTTTTACCCCTAGAAACAATAAGTTTCTAGAATGAAAGAAGAATGGAAGAGGCCTTTCTATTACCACCCTTGGTAGCACTGCAGTGATGAACAGCCTATCTAGTAGCAGGTTATGTTGGCCAAATATAACAGCCTAGTACCAGCTTGGGAGAGTGTTGTTACTAGGGCAGCTATTTTTGCTGGGAGTGATATAACACCTGTAGCTAGTAGATGTTGTCAAAACACTGATGATGTCTTCGTCACCACAATACCCCTTAAAATGGAGAAGTGCACAGATGCAGTACAAAAATAAAATCCTCATTTAAACTCTTTTTTTTTCTCATGGAAAAAAAATGCAAAGCTACTAATTATTTTTTTTTTCCTCACAATATAGACTAATTGTCAATATGATAAAAAAAAAAGATTTCTCCTGTTTAGCAGTCACACAAGCTAGGTACTCTGACAAAGGTGATGAAAAGGTTCATATCATTTAAGGAAATAGAGTCAAAGTTTTGGATTTGCAATGACATTGGAACTAAAGCAAGCATGATCCAGATTAAGGTACATCATAGTAAGCGTCCAGGTTGACCTTCTGGAAAAAGTAATTACTGTAAGTTTTCTGTTTAAAGCTGATATGTGCTCTCTACCTCTGATTCATGGTTGACAAGACACACAAACCTGGTCACCTTTTATCACCAGGAAGACTTTTTATGGCTCTGCAATTGTAGTTTTCTTGGAAGAAGCCCTCTGGGACCTCAGATTGCCAGTCATTCTGCAACCGTGTGCTGCAGAGTTTAAATGGGGACCTGAAGTAAACAAATACCAAACATTTGTTAGAAGTGGTTAAATATTCTCAGAACACCTGAGTCTCAAAATAATAATAATAATAATAAAAAAGTGGCTGTGTATAATTGTTATAGCTGTCTTCAAAATAGAACTTACTCTACAGCCACAGAGGTGTATTGTTAATGAACAGCAAATTAATCAAAACATTCTTCTGATAACGTGCTTTTCTTCAACTTACATAAGCATTGCTTTCAGCAGAGAATTTGCTAATGAGCTTTCTGCCACTGGAGGACTTACTTAACAGAAAAAAAATGAACTATGCTCAGAGAGAACTATGTGACGGTATAATGCTTCTAAATTGTCAGAGCTATTCAAATCCAGTCCTCAGAAAAGCTCCAATGTGTGCTGTCTCCTGTACACATAAAAACCCTGCTCTATATGCTTTTTATTTACTTTAATACACTGTTTTGGATCAGAAGAGTGTTTTGAAACAAATGTCTCTCCTCATAATTACCATGCTTTGATTCCTGTCATGGAACAGTTTTTGAAACAGGAACTGGATTCCTTTTACAGGACACTAAAGGGGAAAATGCTCTCTGGTAGTGTAGCTAATGCATTACAACCACAAACAGGTCTTCAGTCCGTGGGACTGCACTGGAGCTGCTCTGGAGAAAAAGGCAAAACTAAACCCTGTGAGAGGTACTGTGTGGATGTTGGGTTCTCAGACTCTTTCCCTCTATAAATCTGCTACTACTGATCCACACAATAAAATGATTCAGATGGAGGTTACATCATCAATTCTTGCCAAACCAAACTAACAAAGGTGCTGTTTGGTTTTGTGTGTCACTTTACAAGTTTTCCTCTAATCTAGTCATGTTCTAGTCCATTCCTATGTGTAATCAACAGACTTGCTTAATGAAATGCAAAGGATAACATTTGGCAATCCCACTGAGGTAAAAAAGGTTGCAAAGGTCTCACTGCAGATTATTTGAAATGCCATGGAGTCCATACACGCAGCTTTATTTGACCTTGGCTGCCTTATTAATGCAAGTAGGAATAACATTTTTAGTACTGATCCCTTGCTGAGTTCTCTGGGCTATAAAGCATGTATCTTACAGGTAAGAAGGTACAGGTAGATACTAGGAGTACTTCTTTCAGAGAGGAGAAATGGAATTGACATGAAGAAGAGACCCAAGCTAAGAGATTAGAGATGGATTTTAATGTATAATTAACAGACCAAGAGAAAGCATTCATAAAAGACTAAAGCTGTTTAGTTACTAGAGTTCTGTAATTACTTTCTGTGTTAGTTCATAATGCATGGGTCAACTGTTTTGTCTGCTGAAGCTGTTAAAAATAATCCACCTGGCATCAGGACAGAGCCAGAGTCTGTTAGAAATGAGCAGTTCCCTGGCAAGCAAATACCATCACATGCATAAACTCTAACGCCCTCACCACTGTCTTGGTGGTAATATATCAGCCTCTGCATTAGATTTGTACGTCTCTGTATAATGCAAGTAAAATGGAAGTAAATGGAAGTAAAACAAATTTATATTCCAGTGGTAGTAGTACCATGATATTTTTTTTAGAAAAATCCTAAGCATGTGCATGTTCTCACAGGGAAAATGCTTCAGATTTTTTATAGGATGAGCTTTGGCTCATTTATATGCCTTAGATAATAGTCTAGGTTTTCAAACTGCAGATAGAGGTGAAACAAGTGTCTCTTTTCAAGTTAATTTCACTTCCAAGCCATCTCGGTAGTGCTACTAATGAATTTCTGTCTCTATGTATATGATATTTCTGAATGTCTATCACCAGGGTACCCAAATGTCATTATAAATTTAATGAACAGCTGCTGCCCATTAAAAGTAAGTGTAACTTCTATTGCTTAAATTAAACTAGTTTAAAGTAAAATGAGCATTTAGGTTAGGCAGGTGTTGCTGCTATTTATATCCAAAAGTTGAATTTCTCCTAGACTGAGGGCTAGTTTCAAATTGAATTTTTTCTGCCACTGTTATTTTGACAAGAAAAAATAAAATTAAATACTAAGAATTAGTATTTAAACTGTATCTCAGCTGTGGTTATTTCTAAAATGTAAGTAATCATGGCAGCGGATTGAATGATATTTGATGAGGAGCTTCTAGCATTTGCTTTTTATATTGCCAATTGAAGATATCATGCTGAGGTTAATTGGGCCATTCAATCATGCTCTGCCACTTTGTCTTTCCTGAAAGGATTCAGTAAGATGGCTTGCTAAAATTCCTATTATCTCTGTAACAAATCTTAGTTTTACTACTGCTGGTCTAAGAGCAGAGGAAGAAGATTGGGGCAATTTCAGAGAAGAATTAATTAGTGTCTTTGGTGTTCTTTTGAATACTCTGTTACCAGAGTTCACAAGGGTGTCCAGAACCAAACTTTGTCAGGGCAAACAGACCAGGACAATTGTAAACTCTCTGCCAGGTAGCTAATAGCAGCAAAAAAGGCCTATGTCTAGGACTGCTCTTCACAAGTGACTGAGCAAGTTTCAGTCCCAAATCACAGAGCAATGCCCTGTGCTGGCAGATCATCTTCCTGCTAGCTCTCTCTAATTGTAGGAAATCTGTTTATTAGGGTGCAGAAAATGGACATAATTTTAGGGAAATAGAGAAGCGTATCACACATGCACAAATATTGACAGCATCTGCAAGTCAAGAGGAAATGAGGTTGTAAATAAGCCATTTAGCATCCTTCCTCTTCATCAGTGAGCATCTCTTATCACTCCACTTTAAATATCAACCCCACCCTCTCCTCAGTTTAGCTCTGCAAAGAGCAGCTCTGTGAAGGTCTCTTTGCCTGTCTCCGGTCCTCAGGGAGCTTTTGCAATCCAGCTGTGAGCTGCTGCTCCGTAGTGATTCAGCTGCATGAAGAGGCTGAGAGAGGAGGACTTGATAGTAGCATCCACTGAGTGAAGCTTTCCATCCTACCTTCTCTCATCTGAAGGGTTTCCTGCAGTGTTTCCTCAGTGTGGGCTTGCCAGCCTGCAGAGCAGCAGTCAGGGACTGGCCCGGCTGTTTAGAAAGGAATGGAGGGAAAGGGAAGGTGAAGGCAGAGCCCACAAACCCCTTTGTTCTTGTGGTGACCTCCTAAATATTGCTGGAGGACGTATTAGCCTGTGCCCTTGCCCAGGGATGTGCCTGATGTCTGGGGCTGCCCCAGCTGCCCTGCTCCCTGCCTGGGGCACTGGGAAGGTTGGGGGCTGCCTGGCCCTGCCCTGCCCTGCCACACCTGTGGGCTGCCCCTGAAGTCCTCAGCCCTAAGCAGACCCTGGCTTGCTGGGAACTCTGTGATAGACCCCACTTTGACTGTGTGTCTGGCAACATTTCCAGTGTTTTTCTACGCATAATCTTAATTCTCAAAAACCTCAGAAGACTTTTGACACATCTGGCTGAGCAGATCCTCAAACAAATTTGAATGGAGAGTAAATTTTTCATTGTCTAGCAGCACTGTTTGAAGCCCATGTGTTTTGACTACACACCTGCAGTAGGGCACTTAGCAGAAATCTGGTGGAAGAACTTTTAGATCCTCACTGGCCAAAGTTATCCCAGGTGATCCCAGCAGATCCAGAACAGACATCCTCTGCAGTTCTCCAACAAGCAGGCACCTATTGAATTCACCATCTTATTCAGGTGGTGGAAATGTAATTCTCCTCTTCAACAGTGCTATTGTCTCCCTTGTGTTTTTTTCTGCTCTGGGTATTGAGCTGTTGCTGGTCTCATAAATACACTTATTTCTTCCTGCAGTTTGCTACTTTTATTTTGAGGAGAAATTATTGCATTAGGTTTCTTTGTTAGCCTGGTGAACTCTTTGAGTAGTAAAAGCAACACAATGCCTTTGTAATTTTCTGGTTTGCTGGGAAATGTCTTCCTACCCCTCTGAACTTTAAACTTGGCATTTACTGTATTGCAAGGGAGAAATGGTGGCTCTGTGAGGTGGTGCCTGACAGCTGACTGTGGTGCAATAGAGCAGGTGCAGGTGTCAGTAGGGCAGCCAAGAGTGCATGTGGCACCCTGTCTGAAACAAAAAAAAGGGAAAGACTCAGTGTCCAGGAGGTCTTTTCAGCTCTGTGTTATTTCCATGTTGTTCTTTGCTGGATTTAGGGGATCACCTTAAAGGATGACATCCAAAATACAGGTAAGAAGGTTTCAGGATATACCACACCCTGTATGTCAGCCATTGTGTCAGTCACTCTCTCACAAATGTTCCATTTTAGTTGCAAGTAATTCTGTAACATCTGGGTTTGGTTCATCTTTTACAAGTAACTTGAAGTGAAGAAGGAAAACCACAATGATCAACAACAGCAATCAAGCACCAGCAGCATGCATCTTGTATTTTTAATTCCCTCAGAGGGGCAACAGAAGATTAGAAGAAGAACTTAATTTACCATATCCAAACATCCTTTTGTGACATGAGAAAAACCCAAATCTTTTACACATCCTGAAGTTGTTAAAGAAATGTCTGAAAGGATTAATTTTGAGGCACATTGTTGATGAATGGGATAATTTGATACAAGAAAAAAACATCCTGAGGGAAGGCCTTGAGGTGCTGTTGTATGACTGGAAATGCAGGATTTGGAGAGTTTGCCTCAATTGCTTGGGAAAACTGAGTCCAGAGTTTCTAACACTCTTAAAAAGGCCTTTTTTCAAATTTCCTCCTTTGGTTTTGTATAAATGGGTCTTTTCAGAAGGTTTCATGCTTGTAACCTCTGTATTCTGGATGAAGACCTATTCCATAAACTTGCTGAATTCTGAATATGAAGGCCCTGAGCTCTATTCCAGATGCCATGTGTTACAGGACTGACTTTTTAAATCATACATTAAGCTATAAAAAG
This sequence comes from Prinia subflava, assembly GCF_021018805.1. Lineage (NCBI taxonomy): Eukaryota > Metazoa > Chordata > Aves > Passeriformes > Cisticolidae > Prinia > Prinia subflava. The sequence continues at coordinate 25,487,398 of NC_086247.1, read as the reverse complement.
CTTGGGTGGAAGGGACTTAAAGATCATCTAGTTCCAGCCTCCCTGCCATGCTCAGGGACCTCTTCCACTAGACCAGGTTGCTCAATGCCCCACCCAGCCTGGCCTTGAACATTTCCAAGGATGGGAAAACCACTGTGCCCCACATGATGCATGTATGTACATATACATTAGAGTTCATTAGTCACACTACTTCAGTGGAAGTAGTCATGCATATATCCTCTCCAGCCACTGAACTGTCAGCAGGACCTTGCCAATAGTAGTGCAACATCAAGGTGGAAGATCCCAACACCAGGTGCAAACTACTGTATAGATATAGATATAGATGATATAGATATAGATATAGATATAGATATAGATATAGATATAGATATAGATATAGATATAGATATAGATATATAGATGATATAGATATAGATATAGATATAGATATAGATATAGATATAGATATAGATATAGATATAGATATAGATATAGATGATATAGATATAGATATAGATATAGATATAGATAGATAAACATAGGCATAGACATAGACATAGACATAGACATAGACATAGACATAGACATAGACATAACCAAAAGGATTTAATGAAAATGATAGGCAAGCGTATTTACTCCCTCCCCAACAGACTCACTCTATGCTACTAGCAAACATCTGGTTAATTAGTAGACTGAAGAGAGGTAAAATGCTATACCTCTTCATGAGAAACTTCTTCAAGGACCACAGTTTGAAGACAAATATCAGACGGACAGAACAATTTTTTTTTTTACCTTCCTCATAGCAATAGTATGTTCTTAATGACAAAGAACTGATTATGAACAAAATGCTGTCCAAAGCATGGCTTCACCAAGGACAAATCTTGCCTGAGCAACCTAGTGGCCTTCAGTAATGGAGTGATTACATCAGTGGACCAGGGAAGAATTACAGATGTCATCTATCTGGACTTTTGTAATTTGTGTTTGGTGTGGTCTCCACAACATCCTTCTCTTTTAAATTGAAGAGAGATGGATTTTTAAATTGGACTGTTTGTTGGATTAGGAGCTGGCTAGATGGTCACTAGCCAGTAGTGAGTGGTCAATGGCTCAATGTCCAGATGGACACTGGTGACAAGGGACATCCCTCAGGGGTCTTTATTTGGAACAGTAAGGTTTAATATCTCCATCAGTGACAGACAGTGGGATCATGTGCACCCTCAACAAGTTTGCAGATGACACCAAGCTGAGTGGTGTGGTCAACACACCTGAAAGATGGAATGCCATCCAGAGGGATCTGGACAAGCATGAGAAGAGGGCTCATGGGAAACTCATGAGGTTTAACAAGGCCAATAGTAAAGTGGTGCACCTGGGTCAGGGCAAACTTTGGTATAATACAGGTTGGAGAATGAAGGGATTGCAAGAAGATCTGTAGGGAAGGGCTTGGGGATACTGGTGGAGGAAAAGCTGGACATGAGTCAGCAATGTGCACTCACAGCCCAGAAAACCAGTCATGTCCTGGGCTGCATCAAAATAAGAATGGGCTGCAGGTTAAGGGAGATGATTCACTACTCTGCCCTGGTGCACACTTGGATTACTGTGTCCATCTTGGGGGTCCTCAGCACAGGAAAGACATAGACCTGATAGAGTGGGACCAGAGGAGGGCCATGAAGATGATCAGAGGGACGAAGCACCTTTCCTGTAAGAGAGTCAGCCTGGAGAAAGGAAGGCTCAAGGCAAACCTTATTGTGGCTGTCAGATATTTAGGGTGCCTATAAGAAAAATGAGGACAAACTTAGTAGAACCTGTTGACATAGGACAAGGGGTAATGGATTTAATCTAAAAGAGGATCTATCTAGACTGGAAAAAGAAGAATTTTTTTACATGAGGGTGGTGAGCCGCTGAAAGAGATTGCCTAGACAGGTGGTTGATGCAAAATCACTAGAAACATTCAAGGCCAGGTTGTCAATCCCTGTCCAGCTCAAAGTATTCTATGATTTAAAGACTTCTAGGCAGCCTATTGAACCCTGTTTAGTACCAGCCTTGAGGTGTTACAAGTGTAAGGCACTTCAGAGCTCTAAATACATTTTGCTGCCTCATAATGTAATTGATCTTGTTTAGCTCCAGAAAGGTTTGAAAAATATGGTAATATTTTTCACATTGCAGCAGCTGCAATGGTGTGAAACATTAATCAGTTCTGCATGATTTTTAATTAATGGTCTTCAGTCTCTACAAGTGTACAGTGGGAGTAGTTTTCATTTGTGCTCTACTACTGTATTTGTCCTCCTTTAAGGAAACATGAAGAGTCCAAGTCTGTAACACTGTTCAACATGAAAATTGGGCTCTTAAATTTTAAAGTAAAACTACAGTTAACTCTATGGATCTGCAAAACCCTCAGTCACGGAAGTTACATTCAAAAATTCATATCTGATTCTTGATTCATTAGGCATCCCATCTCAGAAAAGCTAGTCATTTAAAGAGCACAAAATGTATCCACATCCCTCCCAAAAAGTAGAATTGGGATAGTAGAGATGATAGAGATGATAGAGATGATAGTAGAGAATCAAGCAGAACAAGAGCTGTTAAAACAGCAGCGATCTACTTAACAAAAAAGCAATACAGTAGAATTATGAGTGCAAGTAAATTACTTCTTGCTGAGGACACAAATTACTGGAAATTCCTTTTAAAGGGATATTATGCTTTATCTTGGACATGTGTATTGCTGCAATTAGGTAGTTTGGTCTTTAACTTGGAAACATGAGGTGTCTGGACAGTATTATTAGAGCTAGCTGTATTCTCAGGGCCCTGCTGCACAGTCAGCAGGAATAATTTTACCGTTCTCATTTATGAGCCTTTGGAGCCATAAACACCTCCCAGCTTTTTGTGAGGAGCCCTGTAACTGAATAAACAGTAAGTTCACTAGCAGGCTGGTTGCAGAGAGGGAGCAGGAGAGTGTACTCCTACAGAAAACCATATGCCTTCCATGTACTAGCTGGTTCAGCCTTATAATGAAGACTGACAGCAAATTCCTGCTTCAACACCACCATGTGAAAAATTCCAGGAGGGCAGGTGGAGATCAGATAAACAGAATCAACCAAAGTTTTTCTGCCCCTTCAAACATACAGATATGCATATAACTGAGCCTTTGTCCCTTAATAACTGGTTCACACCCAGTTCTTGTTAGCAGTACTTAAATCTGCCACAAGATAATGCTTGGATTTAACTTCTGTGATATGTTCCTTTCCATGTGCATGGAGAGTGACATTACGAATTCCATGACCATAGCTGGCCCCAAATCTGACAGTCTCAGGTGGAGCCCAGAGCTGTAACCAAACCTCTTAGCCCAGAGGTGGGTCTTTCTGCATCAGGGTTGATGGGGACTGGTGAGTCTGCCCATACAGGAGCTGACCCTGATGTTAATATTCAGAGGTTAAGTGCAAGGTGCTGATCATCTCTATTTCCCTATGAGTGTTAAAATTCCTTGAAATTATGAAAAGTGTATTAGAAGATTAGGTGTCTTGCATCTTCAGCTCTGCAGAATTTTCTGCTGCCTGGCTGTGGGATGGTGTGAGGAACTGTCATATGTGTCAGGTTAATAGAAACAGATTTTTACGTGCATGAGACCCCCCACGTGTGTTGTAGGAGGGAGCAGTGCATGGGGCTTTTTATCAAACTTCTTGAAAGGCAGAGAACTCGTGATCTTAAATGCACAACTTTTTCATATTCATTGTGGAAATGTAACTTGGTCTAGTTCTATGGGAACATTAGCAGGGAAACAAACCTTCACTGAGTAACAGTGCAGTTAGATTCCTTGCAAGTACCATCTTTTTTCTTCATTCGTGCATTCATTAATACCTTGTTAGACCATGGAGAATGATTCTGTAGCAGCAGGGTTGAAGGGACAAGACAATTATTCCTCTTGTTCTAATGGACGTATACAGTTGAATGATTTTAAAGTCTAGTTCTTTAAATCCAGGTTGTCTCTCCATACAAAGTCTCTTGAAGGAATGAGATAGGAAAACAGAAAGAATTTCACCATGAAAGGAAGAATTCTCAGTTTTACAGCTGGGACAGAGACATGCTGGAGCCACACATGCTCTCCATGGACCTCTAAAGAGTGGTTCCTCCACTGGCCAGCAGCTAACAGAGCTCCCTGCAGTGCCTGTGTTGTCAAATGGTATCAGGAAACATCACTGGACAGTAAAATCTTATTATATAGTATGCTAGACTGTTAAAACTGTCCCCATTGCAGCCCAGGCTAGCTGCCACTCTTCTATACAATTTGCATGAAATCTGAGGCCCAGTGTAAGCTGGGGACTATTACCCATATACAGTTTGTCTTGGAGGCTGTTTAACACCATGGTCACAGCCTCTCTGGTGATAAAGAAATGGCATAACTCTAGTGTAAACATAGCTGGCTGTAGAGCAATACAACTTTCAGTCTCTGATAGAAGATGAGGGGTAAAACTTTAAATAAGATGTGCTCTTCTCCTGGTGTAATAAATTGTGTTCCTTCTGAAGAAGTAGTGGTTTGGTTTTGGGAAGAGTGGTTGAAGTGCTGAGTTTGTCACTGGGAACAGTTTTGTGGAGCTCTTTATGGGTATTAAAACTCAGCTGTCCAGAGGGTTGTGTGGATGAGGAATGGGCACCATGATCCCAGACATAAGAGAAAGTTGGAAGAATTCCTTCAGGAAAAAGACAAAAGGCTGATACCAGAGAGGGTGAGTAGGAGGCCAGAAAGGGGTTAAAAGTGCAGGGATATCTGGCTTTGCTGAAACAGCAGCAAACTGTGGCTTGTGATTAGCTCATCAGCTGTGTCATTTGTGCAACTCACAGGGACCCAGGAGTGCATGGGAGGCTGCCCTCCTCCTCAGGAGTTTTCCATGCTGGTGTTAGCACAGGCAGACCTTGATCCTGGGCAGCACAACATGGGCAAGGCATTAAGGAACACAGCTAGACCCTTGCTTAGAATGTTTAGAATCTTATTTAGGATCTTACACAGAGTGTAAATGATACAACTCCTTAAATTCTTATTAAGAAATAAATCATAGGGTGATTGAGACCACTTTGGAATAATAGAGTAGGAAATGAATCAACAAATGAAATGTGTCTAGAACAGAGAATGTGAATTTATGCATCGAGCCAGTAGCTGTATCTCTGTTCCTTACCCGCTCATTAGCCTCTTTTCAGCAGAAATTTCACGTTAAAAGGGATGACTGTTTTAAACAGTGTCAATGAGAAAAATACAATTTAAGCTCCCTTTTTTGGCTCCAGCTTTGTTCTCAAGCTGAAGCATGAGCAATCAGGATGGGATGCAGGGTAAGGCAGTACACTGGGGAATGCAATGTCTTATTAAGGGATTTGTGAGTGAAATACTCCCACAATCTGCACACATTCACCCAGCCTAAAATAATTGTTACATCCTGAAAGTAAATCAGCACAATGAGATAGGGAAGCTGAGTACCAAGTTGTTTATGCCCCTTCTTGATGTAAGATTTTGGGAGTCCAACAGCTGTTGGAAGAGATAACTTCCTGATTGCTTTTAATCTTCACAGCTAAGGCTGATTTCCATCTCACCTTCTAACACAAAGTTTCATGCTGCACTGCTAAAAAAGTTTTCAAGGTTTACGTACAGGAAACTGATGTGTTTGCATTTTCTCTCCCAGCCCTGATGTCTCTTTTCAGGGGTAAAAAACCAGCTGCAGTATTAAAAGAGTAGTTAAAGAGAATGCAGGCATAGCATGATATCCAAAGTTTAGGTTAGCACCATTATCAGAGTCATGGGATATGAAAAGAGTAGGAGGGAAGCATTACATATGAAAGGTAGTTCAACAGAAGGTGGCATCTTGGTCAGCAGCCAAAGCTATATTGTTTCTTTTCCTAGTAAATTAGTCCAGTTCTTTTTCTTTTTCTTTTTCTTTTTCTTTTTCTTTTTCTTTTTCTTTTTCTTTTTCTTTTTCTTTTTCTTTTTCTTTTTCTTTTTCTTTTTCTTTTTCTTTTTCTTTTTCTTTTTCTTTTTCTTTTTCTTTTTCTTTTTCTTTTTCTTTTTCTTTTTCTTTTTCTTTTTCTTTTTTTCTTTTTCTTTTACGAAAATCTTTAATTCTGACCTCCAAGTGCCATGTATGATTTTTAGTCTTTTTATACCCAAAGCAGGAATGAAAAGGAGGCAATTATCTTGAGCTCCTATTCTTTGCTAAAATAATACGAACTTCTTCAAGAAACCTTTTTGGATACTAAATCTATGGATCTTATTTTCTAGCCTACTTATTTGTCAAAAAGGATAAAAATATTTGTGTTGAATATAGTGACAACTTTTAGGTGATGATTTAAGCACAGGATTTCCTCTGTCACTCACATTTAGATTACTTCAAGCCTTCCAGCCTCAATTCTGAGATTACATATATAGTTTTCCAGGTCCATACGGGATCTCACAAAACCGCTGCACAGTTGAACTGATAAGATTTAAGGTGAGCTGAAGCTTACAGAACACAAAAGCTCTGTGCTTGAACTTGGAGTACAAAGCCTGCTTGTTTTAAGTCCAAGTTTAGCAGGAGGAGAGTTTGCAGATCAAGTTGGCTCCTGCCCTTGTTGACCCTGATATTATGTTGATATGCACAGCATAAAATCTTCTTGTAAACAAGAGCAGATATCATATGTTATGGTAAATCCACTATTTTCCTGGAAGTTGAGAGAATAGGAGATGATCAGGATTGCCTCTCTTTCTCTCTCTTCTTTCAGGAAGGAAAGTCCTTTTCCTTTAATTTTTCTTCAATGTCCTTTTCAGTTTTAATTAATAAACAAGGGTTATTAAATGGAAGAGAAATTAAATTAATCTGTTTTGATATTGTATTTTTTAAATTTTGTTTATTTTATCCAATATTCCTCTTGTATTTCTTTGTGACCTCTGCTTTTACCTTGACCTTCAAACCTTTCAACCTCCGTTGCAGTTTTGCAAGGCTCCAAACAAACATGCTTGTGTAAAATGGACCTGGTTGCCATGCAATCTAAGTCTTGTAATTAGGACATCAAATGCTTTTCTTTTAAAGTAAGTAAATAAAGTCTGATGCAGGTTGGCCACAATCAGACCATTCTATCTTCTAGAAGTTGTCCACAGAGCAGTATTAAATGCTCCTTATTTCCTTGCAGACAGAGTATGTCTCAGCACAAAAATGTCTGACATTATAATTAGTTCTCTTGTTGACAGCTTCAACAGAAAGACCTAGGTCAGAAAGAACTAGAGACCAGACTATCTTAGCAACAGTGCTCATTTATTGGATCTGTGGTTAGCACAGGGCTTCTCAGACAACGAAAATTAGGGTTTTGCTCAGATGTACTGAAGATTTACTTGTTCATGCTGTGTCTTGTATTCAAGGGCAGCACATCTGATAATCCACACTACCAGACCTGATTTCTCTAAGCAATGAAGAGAAATGGGAGCTGGATTCAGGCTGCCCTCTACAGCTGTGTCATATAAACGTTTACCATGAATTGGAGAAGTTACCACGGCCATGGAGCAACAGAGCTTCCTATGCAGTCTTGGGACTTCCTAGGCAGCCACAGCAGTGATCAGGATGGTCAAAAGAAAGGAACTGTGTTGTGTCTGACAGCCCAGACTGTCACCAAGCTGGATGTTACATAGTCTACATCACCCTGAAATGGAGTCTGCCTCTTGCCAGCAATTGAGACTCTATGATTCAGGTCCTTGCTGCTGCTGTGCTTGGCTTCACCTGCCTCTTGCAAGAGGACAAATAGTGCCCAGCATCCACCTCAGTGCAGAAAGAGGGTGGTTGCTGAAGGTCACCTTGTCCTTCAGTGTAAATTTTAGTTAATAACTTCAGACGTTTGGCCATCTCCACAATGGTGGTCAGCTGTGGGTTCTGAATAACTCTGCCAGGCCAGGAAACTCCATCTAAGTGATGTAACACTGAGTGTTGGGCCACCCTAAATTGCATAGAGAAAATGTGTCTTTTCCTAGGAAGTTACTAATCCAATTCACTGTTAATCCCATTTTCACAGGGTCCAAATCTGCTGCTTTGTATTTGCAATCTCAATACACATGACATTATTAGAAGTCAGGAATGAAAGCATTTCCCTTAAAACATCCTAAAATCCATCTTTTTTCACACTGTGCACAAACACTCTTATTGCCCATATTTGTGTATGATTGTGAAGTATGACAGATTAGGGGTGAGGGTGTCATTCTTTGCCTAATGTCACCCTCTGGAGAGCTTGATTTTTATCTCTTTTCATGCTTCCTGATTTATTAAGAGAAAAAGATGCCTTGATCGAGATAAAGACATCAGCTGTTTAAAATGGCTCAAAACTCCTGTTCTTTGGCAAAAAGCGAGTCATTCATGACTAAAAGGAATAAGATTAAGTTTCAAATTCTTGCTCCAAACAATAAACAGGCACAATAAGAATACTGATTTTTCTGTTCAGTGTTTTTGCTCTCTGTCTTTTGCTTTATTTCAACCTGCACAGCCTGGGGCTGATCAAGGGGTATATTGAGCATTCACAACACTTTGACCAACGTCTGTGCAATTTGTGGAAATCCAGTGTGCCTTCAACTTTGATCCTGTTAAAGAAATTCAACAGAATATGCAGATAAATCTCTTACCTTTGCATAAGATTCAGCTGAAGCTTTTCAATCCCCACTTGACACGAGTCTTTAACAACTGTACTTCATGTCATGGATGCTTGTTTGTATGCAGTAAATTTGGTTTGACGTTCTGTATTTAACACTGACATGCTATAAACAACCAACACTCAGTGCTAGGCTGAAATCTTGTTTACCAGGTACACCTAAAGCTTTAATGAGAAAGAATGTGGGTCTGGTTATACCTCAGCCTTGCAAGATTATAAATATTTTTCAGTACATTTTGGGGCAGAGCCTCTTACAACTCAGTCTTTTCAGTGATGTTCACAACGGTCTCTGCCAAAGTCCTCGACAGACTAAATGTAATAAAATATAAAATAAAGGATAAAAAATGAAGGAAAGGCCAAACACAAGTTTGAAATTCTCTTTCAGGATGTTTGTGGCTGTGTGACACTGCTGCGGGGCAGGGAGTGCCTGTCTCCTTGCCTGCTCCTGTGTGTGCAGGATCTTGGGCATTTTACAGCATTACTCCAGCAGCCAAGGTTTCATCTGCTCTGATGAAGCTGTTTCCCCCTAGAACTTTTCACAGCTTTCCTAGACTAGGCTTAGAAAGTTGATTTCAATTTTATAAAAAGAAATCATTAGAGCTGGATTTTTTATGTTTACAACAAAGAATCAAATTTCATTAATGAGAGACAATAATCCCTTCTGTTTTCATGGCAAAACAGTAGGATAATTTAAATGAGCTATTCAGTGTCCTTTTTATATTTTTTGACAAATTGAAATAAAATTAAAAATCTGTTAATTTTAAATTAATTGCTGAGCTTTAAGTTGGCTTCAGAATGATATACTGAGTCTGCATGTTGGGAGGAGTCATTGATAAACAGGCTTTAAATGTCTTTTCTAAATTTAGTTTTTATAAAACATATATGATTTTTCAAAAAAAATCTTCAGGAATTTAAGCCAAAAATACCCTGTATATTTGAGTGAATAAACTGTTCATCTAAAAAGTTCAGCTAGCTCTGTATTACCTGGTGTAACACATTCACCACAGTGAGTTTTTGAATCATATCCAGTATTTTTTAATGAATGATAGGCCAAGCCCTAAGGTTTGAATGAAAACTCACGCCTCATATCTTTAAAGGTTCTTATCTGGATGAGATATGGATACCATCAAACTCCACTGTGAAATGAAGCTGTTACTGAACACTCAACTGAGAATCTCAACAGATTTTTGAAGTTACATCTGTATGAAAAGAATTAAGCCAAAATTGTTTTTGCTGGAAGTCGCCAGTTCTAAATAAAACTTGTAGCAGGAAAATCCCTATTACATACTGCATCAGTTGACAAGTCAATAAACTGAATTTGCAAGAGATTCAATGTGTAAAAAGATCAATGTCTCCTTGGGTTTTTAACAGCTTCTCTTGTCAAGAGATTTCAAGTACTTAAATGTTTTTTACCTTCACTATAGCCCTTACATTTGCTCTGCTATGATGTATATGTGATAAAAGATACTTAGGAATAAGGTAGGATCTCAGGATTTGCTCCATGTATGATGGGTGAGTAGGGGAGAAGAAGGATGAAATTTAACAACAAAGACAGATAAAATATTTTTGGGTAAATTTACTAGTTAGAAAACTGGGAGGGCTTTATTCAGCTTACTCATTTAGACAGCATCAAGTTATGGAGGAGGAACGATTAATTTCATTCTCCAAGCTGACAGACTCTGGTTCTTATGAAGTCTTTCAAGAGAGGATGGGGGGACACTCAGGTTAGACCAGTATGTTTTGACAACTGGATCTCTTAAGGAAATAAGCAGGAAGTCCAGAGATGACAGCCCTGGACAGCAGAAAGCTTGGGTCAATAAGCATCAATCTTAGATTAATTTTATGTCCTTAACTCCACCTCTGCGTTTTGTATTTACCAAACTTCTCATGTGCAGCTACTCTAGGCACCACCCTCACCTTTGCTGCCCTTTTATAAAAGATGTATAGATCACATTATTACTGACTCCTCTCCAAATGCCACTTAGGATAAAGCTGCCAAAACCCAGGTCTGATCACCACCAGGCTCTGTGCTCCTCCACCTTGCATTTGGACAAGAAATCTGCAGACAATACCAGAATTTGAGACACACTGCAGAACTATGTGGCCCATCATCCTTATTTGATGATAATCAACACTGGGAAAAGCATAGAGAAGAGTATCATGTCCTCCAAGATCTCTTCAACTTCCTGAAATTTGAGACTCAAGTATTTCTTGAATCAAGTTGTTCAAATACAATGGGTTCCTCTTTCATTATCCATAAGCCTTTCCTGTATGGAAATTCAGCCTAAGGTCTGGAGGTTGTGTCTGTCTCTCCATGAAGCATCAGGAGCAGCCTATAGATCATTCTCACAGACAATGAACTCAAAAGCTCCTGCCCTTACAAGTCCCATAGAAAAAAATGTCTCTGTCCACGGTACCCAAGCAGTGATCTGCCTGCCACACACCCACACTTGGAGCTGCCTTGAAGCCTGTCTGACTGCATGACAATAAGGGACCTGTTGGGAGGCTGGAGTCCATTGGTGTCTTCTGACTGCTCAGGAAGACAGATTTGCTAAATTTTAACTGGTTTTCCATGTTTTTCTGGGGCAGCCATTAATACACGAATTCAGAAATATCACTAGAAACTGGGTTCATAAGTGCCTCATCTTAAATCTACCCTCTGCAAAGAAAAGAAGTTGATATTACCTTTTCTATCTGCAGTGCTTTGGAGAGAAAGAATACTGTTGCAAAGGCACACAGCTGTTTCAGTGACAGGAGGGGAAAGAATGGAAATCGTAGATCTGAAGCCAAATTAAAAAGGTACCAGATCGGATCCCAGCAGCATTAAAGATGCATTTGTGGCTCTAATTGATTTACCTCCTAAAGGACTTAAACTCTTTTACTATCTCATTTAGAGATGATTTGAGATATTCAGCACAATTATTCTTTGTAGTATGCAGAGAAACTTCATGATTCTCTGCAGTTTAAAAAAAACCAAATGAGGAAATACCTCTTCCATTTTCCTTTTCTCACAAGTTGTTCTGGACATGTGCTTCGTCAATGTCCTGGTGTTAATGTGTTGACAATTTTTATTGCTTTTTCTTGCAGGAAAAATAATATATTATAAAGATGAACACAATTCACTTGAGGTTGTCCCCACCATGTCTGTTTTTTTACCTCTGCATAATAAAATATTACAGTTTGGTCATTACCACTTTCTCCTACTTGTCTATTTTTGTGCAGGTTACCTGGGGACATCCCCAAGTCTTTGCTTTCTGTTACCCATTTTAGCCCCAACTTCACCAGTGGAAATTCTAAGGATCAGAGAAGGATTTTTTTACACATATCAGCTTGTGACATAACTTACAATTTTCATCAAGCCTAATTCAGACGGAAATGCAAAATAAGCCAATTACCAAACTTCTCTCTCTGAAGATTTCCCATTTCACAGAATAGAGGATCTAACATACATAAAAATTGATTAGGAGACTTTGAAAGAATATTCAGAGTACCAGTAGACAGATTATCTCACTATAGGACCGTCAAAACTAGTTTTATAATTTACAGATCACACTGCCTTGTGAGGCTCCAAACTCTTTTATGCCTGAGACCTTTATGTATTCAATACAGAATATATTCAGTCAGTTTTTTAGGAACATATTCAGAGCTGTCAAACTGTAAAGGCCTCTCTCAGATACATGGAAACAAAGTAGAGTCTGGAGAACAATAATTAAATACTGGCTGAAACAAGCATTTAATGTGGAAAAACCCCCCAAACCACTGGCTGTTAGTGTTTAGTGCAAGGACATGTAGATTTGGCTGGAGTCAGCAAAACCATGAGAAGGCACTGAACTAGTGAGGAGAAAATTCATTTAGCTAAATTTAGAACCTCCTCAAAATGATAGAAACTCCCATTAATTTCAATAGAGCCAAGATTTCATGCAGAGCTCCTAAATTTAGTTCAGAAGTTGAAACATTCATAATTAGCAAAATGGGAGTTCTTAAATGGTGGGAATGTCTTTATTTATTTGCTCACTAACTTTTATTTCACTGTAATTTGAACAATCATTCATTAGGGGAAGGGTTCATATACTTCCCAAGTTCTTTTCTTAAATTTTCAGAAGATTTTTGAGGGAAGATTCCTCAAGTCTTGTACAGCTGATAGGATTTTAGTGTGCTTCTTGAATCAATAAATGGTAAGCTTCCTTCAAAAATCTGTTTTGATTTTCAAAGAGCTGACTACAGGCTGTTCCCTGCACTAAAGCAGAGAAAGAGGCATACATCCTTTGTCAGTGTAAGAAAAATGTAGATCTACATTTTCATTCATTCATGTCTGGCTTCCACCCAAACACCAGAAAGGATTTCTTGTTTCCTCCATCAGCTGTAAACCGGAACGAGCTTGTATCTTGTTCCTCTTGAGAAGGCAGCTGTCAGGCAAATGGTTTCACAAAAAATAATGCTTATGCATACTCTGCAGTCAGCTCTAATCTGTACGTCCACAAACTGTAAATTGTGCAGAACTGGATCTCTGTCAGCTGACTTCTTGCAGGCAGAGCTGTTAGCTTCAATTAAGAAAGTACAAACACAAACACCAAACCTGCTGACTGGCCTGTATGCAATTTCACCTTCTTTGGGGCTCTTTTTTTGTTGCTGTTGTTTTGTTTGTTTGTTGGGGAATGAAGGCCTTGAATGGTTCAGTGAATCTTCTCATTTCTTGGGTCAAGTCATATCAAAGGCTGAATAGGTAGCTGTGGAACTTTGATAAGCTTAATCCTGGAATTTTGTTAGGAAATCTCATGACTCTCATAGCAAGTTCTTAAAATGCCCTTCCACCTATTCTAAACTTTATGCAGCCATGAGACTCTCTCAAGAGACTGCTCAAATGAAGGGCAAACTGGCATACTTTGTAGATGGAGGCCTTTAATAGTGGAAATGTCTTCATCTCTGGCTATCAACATTGCCTAAGTAGTGATGTCTATGATGTGCTCCTCCTTGCTCTTTCCTCTGGCTGGAAGTGAGCTGAGCCATTGGTGGCTGAGCATTTATTAAGTAATCAAGATAAGTGGTATCTTATATTCACACAAGTATCTAATCATAATATTTGTCACAATAAGAATATACAAAATGTATATTGAAGAATGAATAAAAAGACTGTGCAGAGATCTGTGTCTTCAGCACAACCCAGTAATGCAATCTGAACATTATGTGTAAAAAACAGACATGATTGTCCGATGCTTCTTTTTGTATATCCTCCTGGATATTGCTCCTTAATTTACTCTCTTTCCCCATCATAATTTCTCCATTATGGGGAAAAAAAAAAAAAAAAAAAAGAAAAAAAAAGGAAAGAAAGAAATAAAAAGGAAGCACTGTTCAGAGATCTCTGGAGTGGAAAGCCGGAAAGATGATATTTTATATTATAGTGTATAAATTCTCCAGCAATCTGTTGTGTTATACTGATATTTTGGTCTTCCCAACACCTTGTGTCAGAGTTCCACCTTTGAACTATATCCCATGTGAAAGACATTTTTGATTCTTCAGAATGTTGCTTGATAACACTGCCATTTTCTGAAAACCTGAAGCAATTTTTAAAAAAGTATATCTCATACCAATTCTCTGTAAGAAAGAAGGTATCTTTCCAGGGAGCTACTGATTGCCTACTGGCTTACAACTCAAACAAGGTGTATTGCACAAAATTGATCCTCTTTCTAATTTAGTGCCTGGCTACCTCTAGGATATATCTAATCTGGGATATCATGTGCTACTAAAATAGAGATTCATAAAGAACCGTCTCAAATATCTCACAATTCCCTCCACCTTTGGTCACTACTCTTGCGTACTTTGCCAGGGCATTCAGAAGCTGCTGAACAATTCTTTCCTTTGCCAGGGTAAACTGAGAAGAGAAACCTCCAGGAAGGTCTGCTACATGCTGACTGGGGAAACGAGGCTTTCAGAAGTTCCCTTTGTCCTTTGCTCATCACTGACCCATCCTGCTTTCCAGAGCATGGCAAGTGGGTTTTTTTTTTTTTTTTGTAAAGTGATAAAGCAGGATTTGTCATCCTATCCTTCCCTGTATGCTTCTTTTAGCAGAAAAATAATCCAGGAGGAAGAGGAAATCTCTGCTTGTATGAGTTAGCTCCTTTCAGCAATCTGGCTGAAAGGACCTCTTGCCTTTTTCTATTTATCCAAATGCTTGAGAAAATTTACATTCTCAAACAGAAGTATGTTTGTTCTTTGTTATTTTGTTTGCCTTTATGGAAAGTCTTTGGCAATTTTCAAGCTTAGTTTTGTAATTATAGTTTCTGTGTACTAAATAAATAAAACCCCAAACTTTTGTTATTCTTCTTCTTTTTCTAAAGAAATAAAGTTTCTTCACCCTAGGATAAATCCTCAAAAACACATGCAGAGTGTCAGTAGTCACGTCTAATAATTTTGGGTTTATATTTGACAGCACATCTCATAAGTGGGTGTTGGATATTTCTGAGGACAGGTGAGAATACTGCTACAATACATTGCTGTCCTTGGCCAGAGTCACAGCAAGACAGAAAGCACTCCAGGCAGATCCTCAGTTAAACTTCCCAACTAGGATGTGTATGTGGCCTGCACAGGTTGTGTCTTATGCAGGTGGGTTCAGCCCTCCATTTTAGGTAACTAGAAAGAGCCAGATTTGAAGGTAGCAACTCTGCTCTATCTATCCCCTGAAGCCTCTAAGACTCCAAGGATGCTTGGAGAGAGACCATGCTGGACATGATTTTAGGTCTAGCTTTTCCTCTTCTACAAATATTGAGTGGATGCCAAAGGAGTTGTGTCTTGTCGTTGTGGTTTGTGGTTTCCTGCTATGTTAAATCCAAACCAAACACTGGTTTCTGAACCAATGTCAAAGTAGAGAAAGGGAAGAATCTCTTTAGGATACAGACTGCCATCTCCTGTCCATAGAGCTCTCTCTGCCCATGGCCACACTAAGGAGTTCAAAGATTATAAGCCCAATATCCAGAGAAGGTAGAGGAAGTAGTTAGTTACCCATGGATCACTTTTCATGAGTGCAAGACATCACCCCTTGACCAGTAAAAGAAAGGAGGACAGGTTTCTTGGTCAGTGTTTTTACAAGTTTTATATAACTTATGTTGCCAGTGGGGTTTTCCTGAGGTGCTGTGATATTCACTCTGGTATGGGGAGTCAGAGGAATTTGATTGTCTGTTGCTTAAGGAGCATCTGCACACCTAACCAAGATGAAAGGAGTATACTATCAATTGGGAATGGTCACTAGCACATACTGACCTCTGAATCATCCACAGGTGTTATCTCCAGAAGTGCTCTTCCTTCAAACTCAGCCTGTGTTGGGCAGCTGTGTGATGGACAGGACACATGCTTGTTTCTTTTAAATTGAGATTCCCCAAAAGTGGGTGATACATTTCTGAAAGTTGCAGAGAGAGGCGCTGCTTAGCTGCTAGACTAAATGCAAACCTGATTTAGCCCATACCAGGGATGTTCATGTCTCTATTGCAAAGGCTGGTCTGTATGGACACAGAACTAGCAGAATGTTTCAGACCTTGCACTTCTAAGTGATGAAAAATCTGATACATCTGCAAGTGATGGTGTTCCTGTTCTTGCAGATAGAGGATAGAGGCATCACATGTCATGGCATCATGTTGCCTTTCCAGTTACCGTATGCTTTGTCATCACATCAGTGTCCTGCTTCAGAGTAGGGTGTTTTATCTGAGGATGAACCTGGGATTCCCACCCTAGGAACGCAGAGAATGAGCCTGGTGGACTAGGATACTCCTAAAATGGGTCCTGTTTCATCGTATAAGGATTTACATATCACAACAGATTACATTGCAGTGATGGGCTCCTCAGATATAGGCTAAAGATCCAATTGCACCAGGAGAAAGGGGTGCATCCAGTCTCTAAATCTAGATCTGCTTGCTTCCTTTAAGGAAGGAGAGGCACAAAGAAGCTCACTGCAGACCTGTGGACTTGGATGTCTCAGAGATCTCTCATTGCCTGGTACATTTTGGAGCAGCTGAAAATCTTTCAGGACAAAGCATGTGATGATGATAAGCATTCAGAAAAACAGATGTGTACCCTACCTACCTCCCTAAGACTCCAGCTGGCAAACCCAACAGCTGCTGTCTTCATCCCTGTTCCTTAGGCTCTTACGGACCCAGCTCGTGATTTCGGCTGGTTCCGTGGTTCCTCTGGAGGTCCAGCTCCACAGCTGGCTCCGTCGGTGTGCTCACAGAGAGCCAACAGGCTCTGTCACCGCTGGCCCAGACACAGCGACAGAGTGTTAGGGGGTCAGTCTGTGACCAGTGCAAGCAGTTCTGACTCCCGTGGGTTCTTTGCCTGGCAGAGGCTTATGCGAGCGATGGAGATTCGACAGGCAGTGGAATGAAAGGAGGAAACAATTCCAGACAAACAGAGGGTTTATTGCAAACACCTCCTCAGCCCGAAACTGTTCGGGGGGAGAGGGGTGTGGGGGGTTTTTGTCCGAAGGATTCGGAGGGGGGACAAAGGGGGTGGCCAGCCACTGCCAGCCAACCAGGGCAGGTTGCCAGGGGATACAGGTGTAATAGAACATCGCTTGGACTAATCAGGGGAAAAATAGGAGGGGTTTACAAAGGCGGGAGAAATGACAGGCAGCTAACCGTGTGCCTCATGACAGGTGCCGGAGTCATGTGAGTTAAACAAAGGAACAATCGAGGGGTGGGGTACAGGGAACCCAACGAGTACAAAAGTATAGAAAGCCTAACCGATTAAATTAACACACTGCCACAGCTGGCCTCCCCTACACAGACCTCTCCAACTCGTGAATTCTTTTTCAAACCAGATTTACAGAATAATTCCTCCTTCCACTGCCAAACAGTGCCTTCAGTCTGATGAAGTATTTCATATACTTCCACTTGGGAAAAAAGCCAACAAAAAGCCACCCCTCCAATTTCCTTCTTTTGTTCTTCTGTAATATTTTATGGCAAAACGGTTTCTGAAGTTCTCAGCACTGTCTTGAAGAAAACACGTAAATGCAGTAGCCTTTTTCCTTTCCCTAGGAGTGGAAAATATTCTGCTGCTGCCCATATATCCTGCAGGAACACATTGCCCTGTGAAGTATGCTTATACCTTGCCAAGGATGGAGAGTAGATGAACAGATTACCTGATTTGGTTGAGCTTTGCTCAGACTTTTAGAGAATTACTCTTCTCTCAAATACAAATTTTCATTCATAGTCTCTTTTTCTTGCTCATTATGACAGCTTATAACAGAATTGTTTTGAAGATATTTTCACAGCCATACTCTCCATGCAGAGCTGATAGTTTTACCAAGTTTGAACAGTGGAAATAAATTTGCTTCTGCAGTGCTTAGTAAGAAGCACTGTGTTTAGAAGAAGGATTGTGTTTTGGATAGAAACCTTAATTATCTAATAATTACTTCCCAGAGTTTTTCCTGAGGATTCAACAGATCTGTTTCCAGTTGTTTAAGTTTCTCTTAAATTTCTCTTTCTCCCCATAACTTGTAACTTTGTAATTTTGAGGCTCTGCTGCTGACCTATAGTTGTACTCCAGCTGAGGTTACCCCTGAAGGTCAGTGGGAACAGCTCCTCATGTGCATTGCAAATGCATACCCATTAGGGAGTGTTACCTAGTAATCATTACATTAGCTCATTTCTAGTTGTTCTGATCTCTCAGAAGCACAGAATGGTTGAGGTTGGAAGGGACCCCTGGGGGTCATCTGGTTCAACCCCCTGCTCAAGCAGGGCCACCTGGAGTCACTTGCCCAGGACCATGTACATAAATCTCAGAATAATTTCAAGGGTGAAGCCTCCACAGTCTCTCTGGGAAGCCACTCACTGTGCCAGTCACAGTGAAAAAGTGTTTTCTGATGCTCAGAAGGAAACTCTTGTGTTTGAGTTTGTGCTCATTGCCTCTTGACTTCTGCAATCCAAACTGTCAAGCTCCTTATATCATGCCCAGACTGGTTTTGTTCTTCTTTTCTGAGAAACTTCCTGTAATCTTCCTTAGCTCTCCTTAACCCACTTTCCTTGGGGTTGAAGTTTCTTCAAAGCTAATTCTAAAGATAAAAAGTTTGGCAGTTTTCAACTTCCATCACATTTAAGGACTACAACCATTCAACCAAGAGATTGTTTTTCTAATGCATATTTACACCAAAACTGGAGCTCAAAACACGTTAGAACATGAGATTTCTTGACTAACAGTAACTAGAAGGTGGAATGGAAATAACATCTATGACTGTTCTAGTTTAACAAAAGCCTTAATGCTGTTTGCTTTTACATTTGATGCTCCAAGAAACAGATGTGCTTCTTTGCTTTGCTAAGTCTGACTCTGCCCTGCTATACCTGCTGCAGCTACTGTGCACCGCTCTGGATTTGGAGACACTATGAGAAAGTGCAAGACCAGAAGACACCTAACATGGGGCCTATCTATTGGGACAGAATTTCTCATTATTTTTCAACGTTCTGAGCTGAACCACGAGTTTGTGTACTTGTTTGTAAGGCACTTGTCTTTGCAAATTCCAGGTCAGCTCAAGTAGTCGTTTGAGGGATGTAACAGGTTCATTTATTCCTGTGCATGTTTTATTTTGTCCCCATTTAAAACCTAACATAATTCTTTTACATTAAAACCGTTATCAGATTTCTGGAGTTAATGAGCCAGAGAGATTAGAACACAGCAAATTTTCTTCCACTGACTTGGAAAAATGTAGTCATTAAAAGAAAAGATATAATTTGTTATTCCATGGGTCTAAAGGTTGTTTATTTATTTGTTTATTTGTTTTTGAAAAAAAATGAGAATGACAGTGGCATTAGAATTCGAATGATAAATTTCAGGAGGAATTGAACAAGCATTAAGTATAATCTGCTATGTGAAACTTTGGCTGATGTGTTAAAGATCTCTGCTTTTAATATTCCCTCCAGCTTTAGAAAGGGGTGAACGTTGAGTAAAGCATCAGGCCCTAACAGCAAGTTCCCAGCTGTGATGGCAGATGTGGTTTGGTGCCTGTGAAATCTCTTTGCAGTGTCACAGGTCTGCTGCAGGCTGGTGTGATCGACATCCCCAGGGATTGAGGGCAGCCTTCTCTGGGCAGCTGCATGCAGAAGTTACTGCTGGACCCAGGATGCAAGTTCCTCTGCACCTCCTCAGGGCTTAGCTCAGTAGTAAGCATGTAGTTAGCATGCATCTATGGACAGGTATGCAAGTGTGGATATATCCTAAACAAACCCATTCTCCCACAGAAATGAATATTTAATATGTTAAAAAATAATCAACATATCCTGATAACTAATCAGGAATTAGCAATGGAACAGACTAGGGAAATGAACCTTTTCAACTCTATATCCAGTCACTATAACCAAGGTAAAGCTAGCCTTTACAATTGTTGCATTAATAACCTGAACTCAAGGTACTTCCAAATGCTGCAGAAATTTCTGGAAGGATGTGGCAGAGTGTGCCAACACTGCCATTTCAGTGTGGTGCTGACACACCTGAGCTCTTCTTAAACCCCCTCACTGTGGCTAAAGGACTGGGCTAAAAGCAGGTATATTGACAGTGCCCTTGCCATTGGGAACAGGAATGATGGGCAACCCTGTGTCCCAAAGGGAAACCCATCACCCCCACTGGCCCTGCTGCCAGTCAAGAGTGGGAATCTGCTGTGCAGGAAGTTGTCTTCACTGTGGAAGTGGCTCCAAACAGTTTTCCATACTTGAAAGCAAGTCCAGGTGAGGAAGTATCTCCCTCACTTGTTAGGTTTGGAGAAAGAACTCTTTAAGCTGCTTAAACACCAGTTGATTTCTTTCTTTTTCTAGATTTTTAAAGATTTTGATTCTACATGGCAAAATTACTCCAAAACCCACAAAGATTTGTTTAAAAAGGGTAAGGTTCACTGAGAAAATGTTGGTAATGAAATCCTCACACACAAAATTTTAACAAGCTCCAGAAAATGACATTTTATACAAAGATAGCATGAATTTATCCAAGTCACTTTATCTACTTGTCAGCACCAGACTATAACACAGACCAAAATGAAAAATTGCTAGAAAAATTAAAATTTTAATTGAATAGCCATTTTAATTTACCAGATGTTGACTAGATCTAATACACACTTTACAAACTAAGATCCTGAAATGAAGTCTCATTAATTTAGAGAGATGAGTTTTATTTTGTTCAAACAAGAACATCCCAGAGAGCAGATGAAAAAGAAGATTTAAAATCTCATCTTCACCAAGTCTAACATCAAACCCATTTTTGTTTAACAGTTTATTAAGCAAAATGGAGCTAATTTCTGCATGTGTCTCCTTAGAAACTAATACTGTTGAGCTCATTATGCCTCCTCTCACATCAAAGATATGAAGAAATCAGCTCTGTTTGGGTGTTTTTCTGCTGCAGGGAATCTTAGCTGGACACCTGGGATTCTGTAGTGTTTTATTCATTTTAATACCTTAGTCTTTAAAATTTAAAGGCATTTTAGTGAGTCTGCAGTTACCAGAACATTGTGGGAAACAGGCAATACACATTGTAACTATTTCTTCAAAAGACCTCTATTTAAATGGCTTTTAGCATCAGGGGTCTTAATTTCCTTGAACTCACTCACAATTCAAATAACTTCAAAAAATTGGACCTTGCTCCCTTATTTACAGAAACAGCATCTGAACTTGTATTCTTTGCAAGAATTTATTTACTCAAGGATTTTTTGTCAGGCATAATCCTCACCTTTCAGAGACTAAATTTCATTTAACTTAATGAATGCATGAACTAAATGGTTCCTTAAAACATTCAAAAAGCAAAAGCCTATAATAAAATTTTAAGAAGGTATCTCAGACCAGATTCCAAGGAAAATGAAGAATTTCTGACGGAGAGACATGTTGGGTACAGGGATTCTTTTGTTTATTATCCTCATGCCTGTGGGGAAATATAACATTTTAATTGTGTCTGAAAATTTGTTTGCAAACTGCTGGCTCAAAAGGATTGCCCTGGAAATAATCTGTTACAAGCTTCTTGGTGAACTACTGTGTGACCTGACACACAGACATCTGCTGCTGCTGGAAGGAAAATTCAGTTAGTTGCAGATATTCTCCAAAATTTAAATTCTGATATGAAGCTGCTGGAATCTATGAGAAAGATAATTAAGTGTTCTGGCACACCTTCTGAGTGAGGCTGCAAGAAGTGGTTCTTTGGGGATCACTGTGCTTTACTATCCAGAATAATTTACAAACCATGGATTCATGTTAGAGAAATCCCCAAGAGTAGGGTAATGAAAGCAGTTTTACAGGTGCTGTGTGTTGCTGGAGCAGAGAAAAGCGTCCTGGCCCTGGAATCATAATTCTAGGTGTCAAAAATCTTATATGACTATTTGCAAGACTTAGTAAATACAGACGGGAAATAAATAAGTGTGTGCCTGTGTCTGACAAGAACTGTATAAGGAGGAACTGGGGAAATGTAAAATCATTATATTGTTCAGGAGATGAAATATATATTTGTTTTCTTCCATGAAGCCATGGCAATATTCTGTAATAAGAGGAAAGGCGGTGGCTTGCTCTTGGTCATCTGATGGGCAGCAATACAACTGCTTTTTCTTTTGCTCTACAGCAAAGTGTCTGTGCACACAGACCAAGACAGAAATACCCGTGTGGGTCAGAGGCATCTTGTTTATATGATACATCTAAAAATTGTCTGCCAGCCATGAGCAAGAATGTGTGCAGATACTTGGACAGGACCTCCTGGGAATATGGCAATGTTCTGCCAGACCTCAGGGTTCCATGCCTGCTCCTAGTCCAGTCCCTTCATAGGTTAATGATCATGCTTCCCCACAGCCTTTCCTAAAGGTAACCCCAAAGTGGGTAGTGCAGGAGTAGATCCCACAGTCTGGAGAGAGTCTGGACAAGAGGACACTTTGGGAGGAGCTGCAGCAGAGACTGTGAGAGCTCCTTCTGCATGCCCATCTTGGAGCATCTGCTCCACATGCAAACTCTGTCTGGAGAATAATAAACTCTGTCCCTGAGGAGTAATAAACTTTGTGTTAAGTGTTACCAGAATGGTCTTGGAGTTTTTTTGGCACAGGGTTGAGATGCTCTGTGAATGGTAAACTTAAATCTCGGTTCTGCCTTTGCTACACTCTCTGCCACCAGCAGTGATCACTCTGTGTGCCGTGCACCAGTTAAGAGGGAGGATGGGCTTGGCTGAGAAACCACTGAAACCCTATGGCTAAAATTTTTGTGATGGAGCTGGGTGGAGAAAGGCATTGCCACTGGGGCACTGCAGATGGAGCAGGGACAGGTGATTGCAGCACAGCACCAAAAGCAGCTGCCCTGAGCTCTGGGCTTCTTGTGTTCTCACTTTAATGTACTTTCTTGCTCTAAGACTGGAAGAAGAATACACAAAGCCCTCACAGGACTCAAAGTTCTATCAGAAAGCCTACAGGTGTTGCATCTGCTGCAGTTTGCACCTTTCAAACTTCTTTCTCTGCTGCAGAAGCAGCAGCAAAGCTACTATGAAGAGCGCTTCTACATTACCTGCTAAACTGAAACATTACGAAAAAAATATTTGATTTCAGTTTTAGAAAGAAATATCTGAACACAGAGAAAACCTCCCACTCTATCTGCATTTGTACTGGAAAATAAATCAGTTCACTAGCAGATTTTACCATTACAAAACACACATTACAGCTTCAGGTAACCTGATAACTGAGCCCAAGCTATAACTCTGTGGTCAGGGGCATCTTCTCCGTCCACAGCCCAATGGAAGAGACCCTCAGCAGTTGTACAAGGGCACAGGGGAAAGCCTCTGCAGAGCAGCAGGTACCACACCTGGCCATTGCTCTGTGCAGCACTCCTGGACAGACATCTGAGAGCCAGTAGGAGGATCCAGCAGCTTGATTAGCTGTAAGATGGATTTATAAATTGATGGACAGAGTGGTAACACCCGGTAGCCTGCAGAAGCAGGTAAGTGGATCTGATGATGCAAGGGCTCTCGGGGCCCTGTGTGCCTATATCCCTGTTTCATCTCTGCATCTTGGAGATGTTCTCAATGCAGGGCTCCTGTTCTGAGAAGCCTTCAGGCCGCCTCTCTAGGGATATGGCTCATGGAGCACTCTCGAGGGCCAAAGCTGTCCAAGTTTCCATGTAATTATATTGGTTTATAAAAGTAACTCTCTCCAAATCTGATGCTTTCATTGTTCTCTCTTCCTCCTTCTGCAAAATTAAACTGTGTTGATTTTTGTCCTAAAATTGCATAAGCCTTTTTTTTTTTTTTTTTCTAAACAGATAATTTTCTCATTTCCCCTGAGTTTGGATAAAATTTCTCTATTTTCATCTACATCAGGTCCCAGGACAAACACTGGTAAAACACTCCACCACACCTACCATAACTGGTTCCCCTGTAAGACACGTGGGTGTTACAGAATTAGACAAAAGAAAGTAAACCGGGGCAGTTTAGCTGATAATGCTGTTTCCCTGTAAGGTTACAGAACATAGCAATGTGTCCTAATGAGAGAAATATCTCCTTTATCAAGGGAAAGCTATTTTTAACTGATTCTCTTAATTGACTTGCAGTAACTCCTTACATGGAGCAGTGGATGTTGAAACATCTCAAAATCTTCTCTAACTTCCTGCATAAAACTATATTTGTCAAGAATATCTATAATTTTTGTATGCTAAAATCAAAACTAAAAATCTGGATTTTGGCTTTAGTTCTGAGTTACTGTAGCATAGCACAAAATTAAAAGAAAAGGAGGAAGAAATAATTTGTCTTTTTAAAATTTTGCCCTCTCTGGAAAACTCTGTGTGTTGATGTGATATGAAAGAAATAAAGGTGACTAAGGGTCCCAAAAGGGTCTAAGTGAAATGTGGGTTATGTTCTAATTTCTGTCACTTCCATTATTCTGATTTTTCTGTCTGATGGGCCACTTGTTTTATCGCTCCTCTTTAAGAAGTCAATGAATACATGAGAATCCCTGCAAGCTGAAGTCTTCCTGATCCTTGCAGGGGGATGCATAGAGGGAGAAGGGAAGATGGAAAGTGGGAGGATGCAAGGGGAGATGCTACTTTCTATCTCTTTCTGAGGGGTCTTGCAAAAGTCAACCTTTGACCAAGGAAACTGAGGTTAAAGAAAGATATTCACCCCTCCTGTTCTGCCCCATAGCGCCCTAAGGGTGATATTCCCCAAGAGGCCTGTACTGCCTGAGGAGAGACAGGCTCTCTCTAATCATGTTTTCCAGGTCACCAAACAAAGATGTTGGGTACTAATGGGCTGTCTACCCTTGACATGCAGGTATACTCTTCTCCTACAGTGAGACTCTCAGGCACTGAAATGTTTCCAAGCATTTCCAAGAATGTCTCACAGTTCTTCCTCTGGGACGTATTGTTCTACATTATCCTCTCTTCAGACTGAGCCTTGAAGTTATCTTTTAGCCCTATATGATCAAGAAAGAGTTTTTCTCTGCATGAATTTAATCTTGTGTTCTACTGATTTGCAGGTAGTGAGAAAGCCTTTTCTCCCCTATGCACAGAGGACTTACCTTGCAAACTACAGCAGAGCAATTAGTGTTACAAAGAGTTAGGTGCATAAATTCAATCCCCCAGACAACAAGTACATATTAGCTGCATGGTTATGAATTAGGTGTGTTTTATTTATAGAAAGCCTGGCCCCTGGACAGGCACCAAATGTAAGAGCAACCTGTTCTCTACAAATGCTAAGATTAAAAAAACAAAGTCAAAGTAGGATATTGTTGTCCATTTACAGTCCAGGAAGTCCTTGCCTCTGATCTGGCACTGACTATTTTCAAGTGTCTTTTAACAATAAAAATAGACACTTTAATTTTGGTGTGAGGTTGCAATGAATGTTAGTAAGCAGAACTAACATCAGAGGATTGTATGGAGCAATCTGTTCTCTGCAGAGCAGGATAGTAGTACATAATCAATTTAAGAGATCAAGTACATTGACTTTCAGTAGGATTCAGTACCCTAAGCCACTAAACCAAGAGACAGTTTTGGTGAACCTGATCTCTCACACCAGACCTCTCCTCAAAGGGTTCTCACGGTGACTTTATCCATGCTACGATAACAGTGCCACAGCTTTTCTCATACTGCAGGACACAAAACACCTACACACATGGACATTAAAAAAAAAAAAAATCCTCTTTTAAGTTGCCCAGCACACTCTGATGAGATATATTTGGAAATATACCTGCATGTGGCCAGGCCTCCATGCCTCTCTCCTGGGATGTACAGGACACATTTGCTCATCATCCAGCAGCAGATGTGACAGAGTCATGGTGCACTGTGGTCCTGCCATGGCTCCCCAAACTGCCCACGGTCACCTGTGAATTTCTTCATATCATAAGAGTGCCAAGCAATCTGTTCAATGCAGATGTTTCATAGGTCATTAAAATAAGTAGCTGGGATTTGCACCATGCTGTGGCTTCCATTTTCTATCTTGTGTGCTCTGGAGTGAAATGGGTATAATATGTGGAGCAAAGCACGTCTGCAGGGTGCACCATGCCTGAGCTGCCCCCATCCTTAACTCTCTTGGAAAGAAAGCCAGGGAGGGAACTGATGTACAGTGAGTGTGAGCAGTCAGGGGCTCTGGAAGCACCAGCTCTAGATTGCCACTTTGTACTAACATATAATGCATACTGCACCACCAAATAGGTTTTTTACAAAAAAAAGTAATGTGTCTTCATGAGCATACTGTACAATGGAAAGTACTAAAACAAAAACAAAAACAAACACAAAAAACAAAAACAAAATTCCCCTCCCCTCCACATGGGCACCATCCTTTTTAAATTTTATTTCCTCCACCAAATATTGTAAAATTACCCCAAAATCTAGGACAAATGACTAGTACCTTCTCAGAAAGGACTGTATACTTTTTGACTTCTCACACAATGAGAGAATAGGCTTTCTGCTGGTAAATAATGGACTTCTTTTTTGTTTTTTCTATTTTTTCATTAATTTATATCTGGAATAATTAATCAGGTGGATGTTTTATTGTCTCAATTTTTCATTTATTTTTTTCTGTGGGATTTGCTCAAGAATACCAAGATTTTAATTGTCCTGTACTGATGCCTAGCTTATAGTTGTGTCAATACCATATTATTGACAATCCCTAAGAAAAAATTAAATTTAGGCTTTGCATACTTTTAAAGAGACCACATTTATATTGAAGTGTAACACATAGGAGCAGAAAGAGATCTCTGTTTATTTTCATATGGACATATAATTCAATTCAATTATTTACATTTAAAAGACAATTTATTCTGAAACTTGTAATGGTAACAGAAAGTTTTCAAGGAAGATAAATCCAAAGCCTTTTCTCAGTATTCTAAATCATTTAGATTACAGAAAATATTATATTTTTTCCTAGAAAATATTTCTCTTCAGATAGATGGGAATGGTGATTAGCTTTGCAATGATAATGAGACCAGTAGTACAGTTCCTAAGGGTATGAAATGTTCACCTGCTTTTAGAGTACAGTGATTGCAGAAGAGTCATAAAACCTCCTAAATCTGTATATCCCAGTTAAGTTCACATGTCTCTTAGTAAATGTAGAACAACCTTTTAAAATCCCACTTCTGCTATGAGAACCCTTAGGATTCTCCTGCCAATACCACATCATATTTCCTCAAATGATTTTTTCCTGAAGGAGAACTACATACAGTTTTTCCATCAGTTAAGTGCATTACCTGAAGGGTGCTGGAAATCTGCTGCTATCTTATGTGGATCTGATAGCTGCTACAGAATCTCACAGAACTCCAAAGTGGATGAGATTGGCAGGGACATCAGGAGTTATCTGGCCCAACACTCCTGCTCAAGCAAGGCCACCCAAAGCTATTTGTGCAGGAGACAGCTTTTGAAAAACTCTAAGGATGGAGACTCCACAGGCTCTCTGAACAACCTGTGCCAGTGCTCAGTCGCCCTGACTGTAAACAAGTGCTTCTTGATGCTCAAGAGATGCTCCTGTGTTTCACCTTAGATGCTGCTATGCAGTATTTCGGTTTCAAACCCAGCCTGAACATACTCTGATTTGAGACATTTATATTGTTGTTACAGCAGGGAAATGAGAGATTTCCTGATAGTGCTGTCTCTCCTGCTGTTGAGGGGGTCAGGTTTTTTTATTGTTAGCACAAGGATGGTAACTCACAGGGACGAAAATATTGTTTGCTGTAGCATCTATGCTATGCACTCACATGGCCTATTGTAAAGGGACCAGGATATCTCAGCTTTTTAGTGTTCTAAACTTCAAACCATTTCTGTGAAGTACAGAAGTATTGTTATCTTTATTTTTTAGTGGAGGAGGCCAGAGATAAGAGAAGGTAAGTAATTTGTCAAAGGGTACCCTTTAGTAGCTGCTGTAGAGGAAGGCACTGATCCTGCTTCCCAGAGACTTCCACGCAGTCCTTGCTCACAGGGAGGTTGTGGCTCCTCTCCTCACCTGACAGGGATTATGTCCTTCACTAAAAAAGATTTCATATAGTGCTGGCTGGACAAAAGCTTTCCCTTACATATCTCCTCTGCTGTCATTGATGATGTATGTCACTATGGTTCACTGAGGACATACCTCACATGAGCCTGGTTTGCAGACAGAAGTACTTTTTTAATGAAACAATAATTCATTCTGAATTTTAAAGTCAAAACAGAATGTTGGTGATATTTACTTTTTATATCCAGACTATTTGATGTAACATTCAAAGTTTTTCTTTTCTTATTTGCATGCATTAACTGCTTGTAAAAAAAGATTAAACAAAATATTGATCCAGAAATAAATCCTTCCCATTACACATATTTCAGACTGGAGAAACCAAAATGAAATATTCTGAGCTGTATTCAGTGAAAGAGAATAAGCTTATTCTAATCCAGTGAGTACTAGCTATGGGTACAGTGGAAAATTACAACTAGACTTTTATTATGTCAAACTTCTACTGCCTTTGCTAGGTAAAATCTTACTATATCAGCTCTTCTTCTAAAAATGGTTGCATGGCAGCAGAAATTGTGTAAAGGGATGTAACAGGCTCCCTCTGCCTCAAGAGCAGACAACAACTATGACCATGGCAGGCATTACATGAGCTGGGTCTTTTGACAAGAACATTCTTCCTTCCAGTCTCCATCTTGATATTATAAAATAAAATGATGGCATTAGCAGGCATCTTCCTACTTCTAATTCCTAACAACAATGCTAGACAAACTCTACTGCCTATTTGTCACCCCTAACCAGGCAGCTCTCAGTGAAAATAAGTAAGATAAGAGGGTTTCTACTGTGTTTTCTTTTCTCAATGCAGACACACCAGATAATCTTTTTGCTGGAATATGAGACAAGTCAATTTTTTCCCTAGCTTCAGTTTTCATAATCCAGCAGCTACTCATTGAATTTCAGTAAATTTGTTGGTGGTGGGTTTCTTGGTTGTTATTGTTTGGGGTTTTGCTTTTCTGGTTGTGCTTTGTCTAGATGCAGTGCTCTTCCTTCCTTTGTCCCTTTCTGTCAGGATCAGTCTGCCTTTTGTATGCTGGCACACAGGCTCTCCTGGAAGATGCACCCTGTCACAGTGGTGGGATTCTGGAGTGGTCAGTGCCCTCCAGTAAATGTTGTGATATTAAAAAATTCTGAAGTTCTGGCATAAAATCTGTAGCAGATCAACAGCTTTGGCATATTAGAAAGTATATGTGAGTTAGACCTATAGGTTTCATCACCTTTATCAAGTCTTTAGAAACAGCGTGTTGTCATTTTTAAGCAGATGTTCACAAAACAATCATTTTCTGCCTTGAAAACTAACTTTTCTCTAAATAAACATATACCTAAAAATAATCATGCATTACTTAAGGAACCTCTAAGCATTACCTTTGTTTTAGCCACTCAAAAGTAGAGTGTCAATAATAAGTTTTTAGGTTTTTCCTACCTGTATAAAATTCACAGAACTAGTATTATGTAGATTAAACAAAATGACAGGCTGGAATACAATTACCAATGATGAAAAAAACACCCATCTTCCTTTGTGAGATACATAACAGATTTATATGTCTCTTAAACAATAGACAGCATCCATTGCGGGGTGCAGTTTTGGACCATTTTCTTGGGTTTGAATCCTTTACAGGATAAACCACTGCATTAACTTTGTATTTTCCCTGGCTGATTTCTCACCTCCAGTCATCCAGGATGTAAACTTGTTCCTTTCTCAGCTGTTTGTAGCAGAGGCAGAGCCTGACAGCCCCCCTTGCTCACCCTCTGCAGGGGCCAGTGAGGGGGGAGGCACTGCTGGCCCCCAGCGTGTCACTGAGTCCGTGCCACAGGGCATCAGGAGACCCCTGGAAAACTGTGGAAGTGAATGAAATGGTGTGAAAGCCTCCATTTGAGGCACTTTGCTGTGCATGCTAAAAGGTGACCATGAGCTCCCCCTCCGTCACCACCAAGCCTTTTGCTGGTGACCTGGGGGTCCAGACTTCTACCAGAGTTGCAACACAGAAGCAGGTAGCAATATGTAAATATGTGTAAAGGGATGTATAGACATATATGTATTCCATCAGAAAACACAGGTGCCCCTTTTCCTTCTACATCTTCAATATGCCCATACCCATGCTGCAGCCACTCCCCAAAATGTCTGTGCATCACCATGAACACAGCTGTCTTTTCGAGCAAGCAGCTGAGCATAGCTTCCTTCCAAACACAAAAAAACACCATCTTGTATCCACTCAGACTAAACTATTTGCCTTCTGAGATACCTCTGCTATCTGAATGCCTCTCATTCCATATCAGCTTCAAATCTGGCTTGTCATACTTTAAAATCCACCCTTTAATTTCACATCTGCATACAACTCTTCTCATATTTCCTTCCCATCTTTAGGAGAGCAGAGACTGCACCTTCCGTGTCTTTCCATGATCCTTCTCTTCAATACCTCCCACTGGAAGCTCTTCCCTCCACCAAACAGCCAGGTTCTTTCATGTAATGTCTGTGAAACAATCTTTCCTGTGCTTTGGTCATTTCTGTTTCCATAAGGTAGTTGAGTATCTTCTAATGTGCAAGTTGTGTTTCTCATGCCATGCTTTCTTGTGGATAAAACGAATAAAATATAGAAGACAGAAGCAAATATTTTAGTGGCTTTCTTGTTATCTACCTCTTCCTTTCTGAAAAGAAAGCTTTTGAAGTACTTTGTTCTTTTAGTAGCTCTGGTGTTATTCCTCATGCTGCTTCTCAGACCTTCTGCAGTTCCCCATCCTTCAGCATGTTGGGATGACATTTCTACACTTTAAATTGCTACAACTGTATACTAGCTCTCACTTCCTTCTCCCACCTTTGCTTGTCCTTCCATCTCACACCTATCAAGACAATATTAATATCTCTCATGCCAATAATTCTGTATCTAACCCACAGGAAAAACTTTCTCCCTTGAATTCCAAAGCCCAGTTCCAGCTTCCTTTGCTTTTGGTTTTGGTTTTGGTTGCTTGTTTTTGCTGGGGCACAGTACTTCCACCTTCTCCCCTGAATGTTTTGACTAAGTTTGATTTTCTTGAAACACAGTTTTACAAGACATGTGAAGAATGAAACAGATTAGAGGTTGAGGGAGTAGACTATCCTTTGTCTCACAGGACAGTAAGCATTTGGAACCAGGTATATGCTGAGTACACAAGGATGTGTTTTTTCTTTTCACTGAAAGGAAAGCTATTATCTGTGTACTTGAGCAGAATTTCTGCATGTGCAGTGGGAAATATCACTGACATTGAACTATCTTCAGTGAAAAATTATTAAAGACCTGCTGCTGGCTTATCCCAGCTCCAATCAGCACTGTGGTCCACTGAGCAGACCCTAGCTTTGTGAAGTGCATAAACGAGCCTACATGCAAAGCAGGTCCATACACCAACTCAAAGAGATACCAAGGATATATGGCTGTTATTATATAGGCACTGCAGAAACACAGTAGAAGAAAAATAATGTTGGGAAATTGAAATAGCAATGTATAAATTACTTGAGAGAATAGGAATTTAAAAATGAATTGTTCGAGTAGAGGTGGGATGCTGTACATGAAGGAAATTATTGAACAAAATGAGTGACTTTGATCAACGCACAACATTTTTTATCAGTATATTCATGGCAACTGAAAAGGATCCCCAGCAACTGCAACTTCAGACCAACAGTATGAAAATGCCCTAATCACCCAAGGTGGAGACCATCCTGGTTGTAACTGCTAAGGGAGTTAATCGGCAATCCAAAAAAAGGCAGAAAACATGCTAATGAAGACAGGTCTCATTCCTCCCCACTTCCTTTTGCACCGTTGTCTCTCATGGGACATTATACTGAAGCTACATTTTTAGACATAATAGGTGTTTTAAAGTTACTATCTCTTGGAGTAGCTGGTTAGAAAACTCATAAACAGAGAAGCATGATTTGATGTAGTCCCCATGGGATCATCTCACAAGTCCGCATCTGAAGCATTATTAAACAACTATCTTGTAATGCTGACTTCAATATACTTATACCCAGAAGCCATGTAGAACTGAGGAAAGCTCCCAAAAGACAGGAAAAAACCTCCCAGCCCCACACTCCAGTATTGCTTAGCTTCAAAATTGGGAACTGCATGAGGATGATATAGTTTCATCAAAGGAAATGAAAAAGTCCTGGTAAGAGAATAAAATTATTATAGGTGGGAGGGAGATTACTTGGAGCATTAGATTAGAAGCTCGCATATATACTTTTATCTAAATAAAGTTTTAAAGATCATGAGAGACTGTGGTCATATATCAGAGAGAAGACATTTCTGGGTATAAGGAATCTGGAAACAATATCCAAACTAGAGGAATCACATACTCTGGCATGCTGAATGTAAAAATACTTCAAGACAGGACAGAACAAATTCAAGAGTCAATTGTTCAATTTGTTATATGAATGTTAGGGGCAAAATTTTCCAGCCATACCAGAAATGGCATGTCTTTCAGAATACTTGTAGGTACTGAAAGATAGCTGACTTGTAAAAGGATTGCTCAAGGAAGATAAAGAAGCAATAGAAAAGCTAAGGGCAATATTTCCATCAGTGGTCCATTTGTCAAAGCCTGAGTCTCGTCTTACTCCCACAGCCTTTCTTTACAGGAGAAAGAGAAGAGGAACCGTCTCAGAACAGTGAGCAAAAGATGTTTCAGGACAATTTAAAAAAGAATTGATAGAGCACCACCAGACCTGATAGAATTTTCCCAATGGGTCTTGGATAATTCAGATTTGAAATGTTCATGCTTTCAATTGCGGTGGATAATCTATCACTTAAATTGGCCTCAGTACAAAAGGAAAGCAAGATAGTGCATACAAGGCTAGTTTTAATAAGAACTCCTGGGGAACCTTAGAAATTATAGACTAGGAGGTTGTACTTTTGAACTAGGGAGATTAGTAGAAACTGTAAAAAATAACAATACTAAGAGTATACATTCATTAATGTGATTTAATAGGGCAGAATCAACATAGTTTCTGCAGGAAGGTATAATGGGTCTCAAGACTGTTTCAGTACCTGGAGAACTCATTCAACTATTGCTTATTAATATTAAGGTGGTTTATTTACCAGGCTTGGATTTCAGGAAGACTTTTGATTATATACCACTCCAAAAAGGTTTTAGAGAAAGTAGGTTGGTATGAGGTAAAAGGGAAGACCCTCTGTAAAAGTAATAGCTACACAGAAGATAGGAAACAGGACAGGAAGAAATTATGTACTTTCAAAAGTACTGTGTTGGGACTTCTGTTGATGGGTATTCTTTCATACCTGAACTAGAAAAGGGGTTATATAAGTTGATCTCAAGTCACAAGTAATTGTAAGTTTTCTGACTTTACAAAATTATTTAGAGTGGTTTAAAATAAAAATAGACACAAAGAACTGCAGATTATTTTGAACCGAACAACTGTTGACAGCTGCAAAGAAATGCACTTACAAAAAATATCTGACATTAACTATTACTCAGTCAAAAGATAGATCTTAGATTTATTGTGGGTTGTTTTGGGAAAATGTCATCTCAGTACTCCCTATAATTTAAAATGAAAACACAAGGTTAAGTACTATCAGGCAAAACACAAAGATCTAGCTTCTAAATGTCATTATTGTAACAAACAAAATTGATCACATTCTTGCATTTTGGATTTTGTTTATCTCCCCTCTAAGATACAATCACAAATGAGCAAGGAAGATGATCAGAGGTATGGCATGCCTTTCAAGCAACATGAACTTAAACCAGGGCACACTAAATGTAGTTAGTCTGCAACAGCTTCAAAACAAACATGCCAAGCTTTGTCAACTGCACATCAAGTAAACTCATTGCCAAAAAAAGAAAGGCAGATAGCTCATAAAAGACCAGTTTTAATAAGAACTCCCAAAGAACCTTGGGAATTATGGACTAGAAAGTTGTACTTTTGAACTGGGGACATCAGTAGAAACTGTAAAAATTACAACGCTTTAGAGATAAAAGTACAAATAAGTTTGGGAAGAGATTAAATGAAAATAGAAAAAAGTGTCCAGTAAAGCTCCAAAGATGTAGGTGCCATGTCTTGCTCAGGAAGTCTCTCATCTGCTGCTATCTGTGAGCAGAGAAGGTAACTAAAGAAATATTGCTTGTCTTCTGCTTTACTCAGTCAATAACCAATATCTAGAACCCAGGCAGACACTCCTTGTCTGAATCCAGATCATCTATTCTTAGGTTTTAAGGTGTGTGCAGAGAATCAAAGTGTAGAGTACACATCTCAGAAAAGTGTGTGGCAAGGTTTCTGTAATAAAAATGGTAAAAATCCACACAACGTTTCTGGCAGCAGGATAATCAGTGGGTCTAGCACTGACTGGATGTCAGGTGACTTCACATACTGTTAATCCAGGTATCCAGTGAAGAGTTATTTAGGAATGTTTATACACACAAGTAGTAACACACACTTGTGCAGATTATTCCTTCCAGAAACATAGCAGCATTTTGTTAATAGTGCATCACTATTTTGACTATATTCAGTCCATTGTATTTAAACAGCTGCTGCTCTAATCCGTTCATGCTAATATTTGCTGGACATTCCTGCTCCTCACTAAATATGAAGACTGAGAAACACCTGCCACTAAACCTTCCCTTCTTTTTAAAAAAAATATTTCCATAGAAGACTTATTGAGCATTATATCTGTTAGCTTTCTAAAAATTCTTCTGCTAAATTCAGTCATTTTTAAAAGAAAAAGAATTTTGTCTGAATACTCACTTTATATATTCATAAATATCCCCAGCCCAAAATCAATCCTGGACTGTAATCAGTTTACTTCTTTTCTCAGCCATGGACAATTTTTTCAGATTCATAAATGTCAACATTCTGCGTGATGATTAAAACTCTTGATGGATCTCAAAGTCTCAGCCACAGACTGCAACATGGAAGTTATTGCCAAGATTTATTTTTATTTGCCGCATTACACTGGCCTCAGTTTTTATCCTGTGATGGAGTAGTTAACTTCTGCCAAGCCACAGGTCATTCATTCCTTTATCCTCATTTGCAGGCATTTGCTGTTTGCAGAGAGAGGGGCCATATCCTTAGCTGTGTATCTCACTCAAGGAAAGCCTCGTGCAGTGCACAGTGATCCCCAGAGACAGGGGATCTACCCCAGAGATCTCCTAAGTGTCAGTACCCTCCTACAGAGAGGGAGTAGCTTATCACATTTTCAATTAAAATTTGCTGATGAGAGAGCTCAGCAGTCTGTGAGATCTTGAGGACTGAGAACAGCTCACCTCTGAAGAAGGGAGCTGTGTGAGTGCTGTGGTTCTTCAGACATCATGACTGACACTGCAATTTTCTGACCTCAGTTTCAAAGTTCAGGTCAAGGAATCAGTCCTGGACTTAACTTTCTATTTCGTCTTAGGCGTCTATAAATACACTGGCTTTGGAAATGTAAGCAGTACAGTCATGCCAAATGCTTTCACAAAGAACATTATAGTCTGCTCTTTTTCAGCTATTAAAAATTATTTTCTTTTGTTTTATTTCATAAAGTAGCATATTTATTTTTAGCATGGTTACAATAATAAAACATCTGCATATGTATATAGCACTGGTCTTTCAGAAATATTCAGGGATAAAATCATACCAAACTCTATCCTGGTTTCAGTGACTGCCCGATGTTGATGCTTCCCTCTTGCTGAAGCAATGCCTGAGAGCCACCTATGTCCCTGCTGGTGTAATACCTCCCTTGATACAGGTCACTGACTTGGTGGCCCTTAATCTTCAGAATGTGTAACTATCTGCACTCTGTAGAGGAGTTGCATTAGGGACAAATAAGAGCAGCACTCTCTGGCCTCCAGAGTGACATACCTCCCACTTAGGGTACCCATTGTGAGGTGACAAATGATGGGAGGGAATTAAACCTTGTACCCTTCTGCCCTCCTGTGTGGGCAGTGCTGGGACATCTGAGATGCTGGCAGGGGCAGTGAGGATCTGTTTCCCCAGCCACTTTTTGAAGAACTCTGTCCCCTCGGCCTTTTCTCACAAACATGAGATTTTACCTAAATTCATATTAATCTGTAGTTACTTGGGACACACAAATCAGTTGAAAAAGAAGATTCTGCTGGGTTTACATTTTTCTGGAGGAGCATTTTGGTGATGTCCAACTTGCTGAAACTGCTGCAGCCCCTGCTACACATCTTCCTTTGGGACCAGCCATGAGAAGAGCAGGTGGAGTTGCTCATTAGGCTGATGACTTTCCAAGGCAGGAAAAGCCAGAGATCCCCCAGTGACCTGGCACTGCAAATCCCCCACCTAGTGTGTGTTTCCGGATTATGTCTGAAGCAGGTAAAGCTGCACTGCACAGGTGCCTGCACAGGTTGGTATTGTGGCTGCAGATTACAAGGTTATGCAATCCTTGCTGGCACTATTTTTATGACGTGAACTAGAATTTGACTCTGGCAGTCTGAAAGACCTCAGCACAACACAGTGGTATAACTTTTGGTTGCTTAGCTCCCTATAGCTCTGTTTAGCAGAGGTGTATAAATAGCCATGAACAAATAGACTTAGGAAACTTTCACCAGCAAATTACTGATCCTCTGCCTCTTGCCATGAAAGCATTGAAAAGTATTTTAGATATTTAGAAAAAAAGAGAAAAGACTGGCTTTCATGAGAGATAAATTTTCTGAAGTGTTGGTCTGTACTCTTGCCTGTTTATTGAATACATCTGGCATGTGTGTTTTTATCTGCACGCGTATACAAACATATTGTACAAGAGATATTACAAATCTGACATGTATGATACATACAACACTTACATTGATCTTATAGCCAGATAATATTTCATGGAAGGCAAAAAATTCTTCACTGAGCTGTACCTCTCTCAAAAAGGTAATGCTTCTTTACAAGTGAAATAGGTTAAAATGAAACCTTGGATATTGCTAACACCATCCCCTTATATTTTCCTTATAGAAAATGTGAAAACTATCCTTCTAATCCCACAGGTCTTAAGAATTAACACCTGAAATACTCACTGACAGGCACGCCGAAGGCCGGGGTCAGCCGCTGTACTGCCTGCATCAGGCATCTGACAGACCCCAAGACCTGAAGGCAGAGTCACGGCACTTTCTTCAGGAATAAATGGTTTGAGCCCTGACCTTCCACCTGGCCCCAAGCCCTGAGTATTCCCCTGACCACTCAGATATGAAAGAGGTAGTCCCCAGATGCTCACACACCTTGAACTGTGAGTTATAAACAACAAAACTGTTGCCACAAAACTGTTCAGAGATATACTGATAAACTTGCTTTACTTTTGACTGTTTGTTAGGGGCTAGCAAGTTTTCAATAAGAATTTCAAGGATTTTAAAGCTAAACAGTGAAGATTCAAACAATTTATGCAAGAAAATGCATTTATTGGTTTAGTGTTCTTGATCTCACAAGGTATTAGTTTTAGAAACAGGAACAATATTTTTTGTAAAATTCTAATTTCTGGGACCAAAAGTTTTGAATTTGCAGACCTGGATGATCCTGGATGACTTCATTTTGAAGTTAAAATAAAAAAAATGCAATGTAATGCAATGCAATTAAATTAAATTAAATTAAATTAAATTTAGCTATTGTGGCAGCTTCTTGAATGTCCCAATGTGAAGTTAGTCCTGGACCTTTCTGTGATGGAGGACAATACTTTTCCATGATATGTCCGGTGCTGGTGTTCATTTGTGCAGCCTCTGTGCCTGTAAGTAAATTAGCAAGCATTCTCTGTGATAGACAGGGATGCAAATGTGGGGAGGAGAAGGTGGTGGAGGTATGGAAGGAGTCTTTGGAGACCAAGAAAGCTTAGAGGATCTAAGGACATTTCTCCCATCACAGAAAGGTTGTACAAATCAGTGCCTCTCACAGAGGAGTGAAATTAAGCCGTAAGAGAAGCTTACGGTTGCCCCTCTGACTGTGCTCCTGGCAGAAATTGCTGCCTCATGACACCTAAAAATTTTCTAATACTGGAAGAAGGCTGAGAGTCAAGGTAGTAATTTCAGGCAAGTAGAAGCTCATGCAGACGCTTTTTCTGTTGCACTGTCTCTGAGAGGAGCTTTCTTTAATCGTATTATGGTAAACCCAGCATCAGGTCTTTCCCTTACGTTGTTTTGATGACAGAAGGGAGCTGGCACGAAGATTGTGTCTCTATTAATGAATTAGCCAGCAGGAGAAGTGTGCTGAGGCCACTGATGTTTGCCCTGGTCGCCAGCATGCCTTTGGTCTGGGCCAACCAGCACTTTCTGAAACATCTCCTCAGCCTGGATTTGGCCTTGGCCCAGGACCAGTCCTAAGAGACAACATGAAGATATTTCTGCAATTTGGGGATCTTTAAAACACAACCCAAAACTACAGAAATCTTTTCTCTGCCTCTGGTTTTCTGCCTGTGTTTATGTTATTTTTGACTACTGTCAGCAGTTATATTAAATAGCTATTATCCCCATAAGCATTCTGCCGATGCCAGATAGAAATGAGCTGTTAAATATCAGCCGTCAAAGGATGATTCTGTCAGATTCTTTATTCTGGACCTTCTGCAAGTCTGATGGATAACTAGACACAAAGTTATCCATAAGTGACATCTTACCAATGCCTCTTAATGGCATCTTACTTCAGAAGTTACTTTTTACTGCATTATAATTTCATAAAAACTCCACTGAATTCTGTTTTCTTCTCTATTCCCTTTCTCTTATTAAAATGAAGTATGCCAGTTTTATTCAAGGCTTCAGATCAAAGGTCAAGCTGCTTGTGGAGGCCTCAGACACGCTTGGATTGGATTTTGCAGCACCTGTGAGGAGCAAAGTGCCACGGTTGGCAGGAGGCTGTGAGGGTGGGCTCCCAGCAGGAGCAGCTTGGCACAGAGCAGCTGAGGGGAAGGCACACCTCAGCCTCGTGAGCTGCAGTACATCTGAGTGCTCACTTATTGGCCTAAGTATTTCACTTCTGATATACTTTGGATTACTTTAGGAGGTCTGGAGATGCCTCTCGAACAGGGGAAGGACTTAAAAAATAATTATTTTTTTTCTCTCAAACAGAAGGCCTGTGGCTAACAAGGTATTACTAAAAGCAAAGTTTAAAAAATTCAAATTAGTGAAATATAGATTGCCAGAAATTTATATATCATGTCCTCAAGCCACCAAAACATTAAGTACATAACTTACAAAATTATGTTGTCAAAGGTCCACCAAATTCACACACACTCACAAAAAAAAAAAAAAAAAGCTCTTCAATTTTGAGCAGCACTAAACAACTTTATATTCTTACTACTCAGCAAGTGGATTTAATTTTGAAGGTAAAATGGGAGAGGCTGACCAAAATAATATTCAGGTAAATTCTCCTTCAGGGAAGCTATGGCACTGGCTGAAATTGGTGTGCTGAACACAAAATGAGGCAGTTATTTCTGAGTGTGAGGTCCATCTCCAGTAGCACCTGGCAGGGTGGGTACCACTGCCACAGCTGGGAGGCTTCAGTGTCCTCCCCAAGCAATGCTGACAACAGTTTCTCACACGAGAGGGTTAGTCCACAGGGGTTTAGCACAAGAACTGTAGCTTTGTCCTTGTCACAGAAAACAGTTCCTTGCCTCACAATCACAGTCCTGTTGTTTTTTTCATGTACTGCTCTGAGGGTATTTATGGGCCAAGTCAAAAGACAGCACCTGAAGAGTTACAGTAATGCACTACACTCATTGCTAGATGTGAGAATTACAATCACTAGCACATTTTTATACCTTTAATTGGAAATCTCAGAATAAGTCCACTCTTTTTAACCCCTCTTAATACATACTGAATGAAATCAACCATACAATAAAAGGTGAGTACACTCTGGTACGATGCTGGTTGTGTGATGCTCATTCCTTAGGTTAGAAAACCACCTGGTAGCAGTCATCAACTTCCTCTCTTCCAGGCCACAGACTTAAGAGAAATTGAATATGAATAATCCTGTGGGTAAACATCATGACCTCAAAGTTGTATCATTCAATCCAGATGCAGTAGAAGACATTAAGACTGGGATTCATAAACAAATCCACCGGTGCTTACACCCCTGTAACTGAGAGATTATGTGATCCTCTGGGATGGCAGCACCTGCAGTGCTGAGGAGGGGATGCCATCCCTGAGGTATGACAGGGAGGTACTCAATGCAACCCTGGACAAGAAATTTCTGCCAAAGTGGTGGTCAAAGCTTAAAAACATTTCCTGATTAAATAAAATTTATCTTTGATATGCACAAATAGCATAACTTCCTTAGAAGTTCCTCTATCTAAAGTTCACCTCAATGCCTGTGCCCTGTCCTACATGTGAAGACCTATTCTTTAGAAGTGTGTGTTATTTTAAATCTTGGCCTGGAGTTTCAGGCTCCAGAACCAAGCTTCTCCCTTTATCCAGGATGTAGTACAACAGTTTCAGGTTACACAAATTTGTGTCTGTTTAAAAACATACTAAAACCAAAGTCATCACATAAATCAAGGTTAAACTAAGACAGAAATCTGTCTGGCAGGTGAAAGACTGCTGCTTTATTTACTAAGCCTTATAATCTTTTAACTTGCAGTTCACTGCCAAAGAAGATTACGAAAGAACTCCAGCCCATATCCAAGTGTTACAAGTCTATATTTGTCTTCTACAATGAAGGTTGGAAAAGGTTGCCAAGTGTGCAAGATTACCAAGTAGGTTGATAGACAAGGAATAGAGCTGCATTTTGGAAGATGTGAGAACCTGTGCATTTATAACCCAACAAGAACACAAACCTTTTCCTAGCTCTTTCTTATCATGCTGTGTCTGAGCTGTCTGAACTGAATTAGAGAGTGCTGCCCAAATAGTTTAAATGCAGATTTGGATTTTCAGAGTTTGATGATAGGACACTTTGAACAATCTATTTTTATTGATTCATTGATAATTACATTGGTTGATATAGACACATGAGACTCTGTGGACTCCAGTAATTCCTAGACTGAGCTCAGGAGGCTGCCTGGGTGCTCTTTTGCCTGTGTTCAGTGATCAAAACTTGTGTCAGAAGAGCTGGAAATGGGTGGAAGTCCAGCCCACAATCTACATGTAATCTACTACCATTTTGGTAGAAACAAAATGACAGCAGAAGTCCTTGAAAACCCCCAAAGACCGTTGCTGTTACTGGATTATTGGCATGGGCTCAGTATTTTAGAGTGGACTGTGGCAGGCTGAGGTAATAGAGAAGGGTAAACTGCTGGCAGAGAGAGTTGACTCAACATTACCTCTAAAATAGCCAGTTAGCCCAGACTGATGCCCTTTCTGAGAAAAATCCCAGTTTTTTATTATTATTTTCAAGAGTCTAACCATGGTGGATGTCCTGCTACTACTTGTAAGCATGAGGAGGAATGACTGACCATCTTCTGCAAGGTGCAAAGGATGCAATGCATGTGCCTACATGTACTGTCACCAAAGTATTCTGTGGGCTAGAGAGGGAACTTAGGGATAGGTTGGGAAAGGATTATGGCAAGTATTACTGGTAGCTGATGTTAGCCCTTAAAAAAGATATTTTCCTCTGTTGCTGTATTTTCACTGTAAATGCACAAGAAAATAAATCCGAAATAATTACAGAAATTAAAAAATGGAAAAATGCTTAGAATTGTTAGACTTCAAAACTTGATCCACCCATTCATGTGGGCTTGAAGAACTGTGATCATCTCACAAGAAATCCATCCTGTCAAATCAAACCCAAACACCCTAAATATTCAGATATCACTTTGCTATCAGGTTTCACAAGGAATTTCTGTTCCTGTGTAAAATGCTCTAAAATATTGATAAATAATTTAAAGTACACAAAAGCAAACTGCAAGTTGTACCATGTTAATAAGGTAAAGGTGGGTAACCTGGAAAAATGTGTCACATCAATCCTTGTTCCCTACAATTGTAGTAGAATCAAATACATCAGAAGTTTATAACAATGCACCTTTCCATCTTGATGCCTCTAGAATATTAGTTTTAACAGCAGGAAGCCCTGTCAGAATAAATATCTGCTTCATGCACAAAAAAAAAGACAGTGTCCAGATGCCAATAACACATGGATTGAAATGTTATTTCCTCTTTTACTTGCAAGTATCAGACAAGGGAATATTTCCCACTTCAGCCAAGAGTGGCAGAAATTTAATTCCTTCATCTCATTGTCCTGTTCTCCACCCAGCCTTGAGGGAAGTGGAAACCTTGGCTGTGAAGCCAAGGAAAGGATGGGAGCTGGAGCCAGGTTGCCAAGCAGTGCCATCTAGGGGCAAGCCACCGGGACAGTGTCCTCTGCATTAACCCGAAGCAAACAGACCCACAGCTGATGTAGGGTAAAATACATTACGGGTTGTGTCCCCCATCTCGTTTTCCAGCTCTGCAGGATGGCCTAAAAAGACATAAAATACCACTCAGTCCTTATAGCCTTACCTCCATGAAGTCCTATAAAGATCTCTGTAGTACTTTAATGGCATAATTAATGATGCCGTTGTTTGTTGCTAGTAATTTGCTTTTATTCCATTTAATCCTGTGTCTCTGCTTTGATTAACACATCTGATAGATAAACAAAGCCCGAGGATTTTGGTCAAAGTTTGTTTTACTGGCCATGCAGGTAGAAAAGCAATAAAATAAGAGATCTATCAGGGACATTCAGGAGCTGAGTGATGGCAAGGGTCACAGGGAGTCACCAGAGATACTCCTACTGTCTGTTTCTGTACCTGACTTCCTCAAAAATTAGGTCAGTATTTGGGCATGATGCTGCTGCCTTGTGAGGTGAAATGATGGACTTTCTAGTCCTC
Organism: Prinia subflava; assembly: GCF_021018805.1. Lineage (NCBI taxonomy): Eukaryota > Metazoa > Chordata > Aves > Passeriformes > Cisticolidae > Prinia > Prinia subflava. Next base: position 25,444,598 of record NC_086247.1, on the reverse strand, counting down.
AGATCACAGCAGCAAGCAGCAATCCAACACCCAGATGAGATTAATTGGGAGTCTGCTGCCTTTTAAGTTGTTCCATTTTCTCTCCTGGAAAGGGTGGTTTTCTGCAAGTCCCAGATCCAAGCACCTTCACAGACATGATGTGGAGTAAGACGGTAAAATATTAATTTTTCACAATGTGAAACTTCTTTAGGCAAATGGGTAAATGCTGTGGTGTGTGCTGGGAGAAGGAGAGTTATTGCAATAATCAGAACTTTATGTAGCTACCTACTCTGTTTCTTAATTTGCAACATAAATAACACAAAGCTGCAAAGATGCTGACATGTTTAATGCAAAAGCAACTTTTGTTAGGGTCTAGTGTAGCACAACTATACAAACCACAGCTGAAATAACAGTTCTTTCACTTGAGAAAGTGTGTCAGGATGCAGAAAAGATCAGTGCCCTAGGGAGTCTTTGATCTTGACATGAAAGAGAGGTTAGAGAAGAGAAATGTTGTAAACTCCCTCTCGCAATGATGAATTAATGTAAGAAGAGATTGAGTGAATAACCCAAGATTATTTAGGAAAACCTCTGTCAGAGCCAGGAAACAAACGGAAATAAGAAAGCAGAACAAAATACAGACTTGGTGGATTGAAGAATTCAGACCAGAAACTAGGGGGCATGTTTTCAAGGAATTTAAGGCAATTTAAGTCTGGAACAGCTGACGGAGGTAGGAGGGTCTTGGATTCACGACCTTGTTCAGATGCATCATACTTGGACAGAAAGTCTTTCTCAGGTGCTGTGACTACCCAGGAAGCTGCTGGCCAGGGGCAAATGTCACTGGTTTGGTCACTCATTGTTTTGCAGAGGCCCGTGGGTGTCCACCCTCTGTTGCTCTGCACTTGGACAGGGTCTCTGGCCTGTGCTGGACAGGAGCTGGAGCCAGTTTATCGTGGTTGCCACACATCTTAGCCTTGAGGAATCACAAATCCATCCTCTTTCATAACAATTCCGGATGACTCTTCCCAGAATATTAAACATGCCAAAAATCAGCCAGTTACTGAGCAGCCTAATGATGGATTAGGTACTTACTGCTAAAAATCTTGACCAGTTTTTGCAGCAGACAGAAGTAACCACAGGTACCCCTTCATTTCACTTGGAACTGATGATACAGTGCCCCAGAGCTATTTCCAGCCTCACGTGGATGTGAGGATTGCCTAGGATTCCACAGGTAAAAAGCAGACTGGCAACTTTTGCAAATCCCTGCTTCGTACTGCTATGAAGACCTACAGAGGATGCAGAGGAGTTTGGAATGGAAAAGCTGATATTGTGAAACAAAGAAGTGAGCTCTATTAGGGCTAGCCTGTGCAGGGCACTTCATGCCAAGCACACACTGTGGTGTCCCGAGTCTGCTGCTCCTGCTGTGGGAAGCACACCTGCTCCTACTGCACCTCACCACCTTTTCTCCCTTCAAATCCTTGCTGGCTGGGAGGAAGGGCTGCCTTGGCATTAGCGTGTGGAAATCTGGGCCTGATACAGAAGCTCACTGAGATTATCACAGCTGTCCCTGCCTGCATCAAAGTACATTATTCTAAGCCACTAGGTCCTCTCCCATTCCTCAGCCTGAACTCGCTTACCAGAGGAGGAAATCCCACCACATGTAAGTAATATTTGTAACTCCTGCTTGTGTGTTTTGGAGACTCTTCATAATATGTAAGTGAATTTAATGATTCACTATAGATGTTAGCTGTAATTCTGTTGTACTTTTCAATGAACAGTAAGTGCTGACCAGTATAATATACATTTATAGGTAATGTGCTGTTTCTTGCTGTTTCTACTTAAGTACTGATTTAGGTAATAAAAGGTGTAGGGAAAAATCATTCAAAAACATAAGGAGACTGTTTTAGTTCAGAGGCAGACAGTTTGTGGATCTTGGCCTCTGAAAGAAATTGATTTTGGAATTATTTTTCTGTTTCGTGTCCAACTTAAAAAACTTTCCCCCGAGCAATCAAAAGAAGGAACTAGAATGTGCATCTGTGTCAAAGGAGATTATGCTGGGTTACATGACTATTTTGTCTTCTGAAGCTTCTGTTGAATTGCAGTAACCTGAATATCTTTAAGTTAACACTTCCAGGTGAATGCCTACACTTCTGAAATGTATGTGTAGAGACTCTCACTCTTCTCCTAGGGGTAACACAAATTTGACAAGGAATGATAGCAAAAAAAGAAACACAAAGAAAGGAAAACTTCTGTTTCAGTTTAAGATTTTGGTGACATTTCTCCTGGCTACATTGCAAGTCACTTGATGGGCTTACTGAAAGAACCAGACTCCTGTAGGGGGGGAAAAGAGATAAAATGAAGAAGAGGAAAAATGAAGCAGAAAACATTTGTAAGTGTACTGCTACAAGGGACCTATCTCAAGGGATATATGGATATGTGGTCTCAGAAATGAGGCAGTGCCAAGCCTGTTCCAGCTCATCATTTGAACCAAGCAAATTTGTCAGGACTTTAATGAGAATAATGACCTCAATGTACAGAGCAGGCTGTGACTGTAGTCTGTTGGGACCTGTTTCTTTTGGAAGGAATGAAGAGGAAGGGCAGTAAGTGCTTCCCCTGATGATATATGGTTATCAACAGGTGTTGATTAATAGATGTTTGTGAGTTTACACAAAGCTTAGACCACTATCTCTCAAGAATTTACTTCAAACAGCACCTTGTGATTGAATTTAAATCAGATGTTTTGTTAACTTATTTTTTAATTTTTAGCATTTTGACTTATGCAGAAAAGTTAACATTATTAGCATGGTAGGTGTGTAGGAGCAGTGTGCATTTCAGATTGGAGAATCTGTTGTGCTATAAATGAAAAATGAAATGGAATCATTCTTAATGGTCTTGACAGCTCACTTGGTAAGAGATTTGGTTTTAGTACAGACTTAAATGCTCTGAAGCTTTGACATAGCTTAGCAAGCCTTAAAGCTCATCTCTCTCACCATAGTGTTAGTCTTCTTAGTTTAGGTCAGTCTCTCCCAGGGATTGTGGAAGAGGAACTCATAGCTGGATAATTAAAGTATTAAAGGCCTTAGCACAACAGGAAAAATGGGATTAAAGCAAACATTGACAAAACTTCTGACAAAAAGTCCTAGAAGCCATTCGGGCCTAGTAAAAAGGAGACCTAAATTTTTATACCCTGCATTTCAAGCTATGCCTCACTCAGGGGGCTCAGGAAGATCTCATCCTGCCTTATTTACCCCCAGCCACATCTTGGCACCAGGTAAAAGTAAGTCTGGACATGCACTGAGCTCTCCAAATCACCCTCCTTAATCCCCATGGACTGGAAATTCAGAGAAAACAGAGTAGGGAGGGAAGTGTGTGTCCCCAGGCAGGATGAGCAGGAAATGCAGGGCAGAGGCACTGCTGCCCCTCACACCTGCCACAGACAGGCACAGCAACATCCTCCAGCTGCCTCTTACATCTTCCTGTATCCCTCCACCATATCTTGATTTCCAGCCTGATCAGTGACAGTTTGGTGTCATTTTAAGGTACACAATGCCATGCTGGCACATCAGGGCCAGGGAACAGTCTTCCTGCCCCAGCAATAGAGAGAACCTTTGTCAGGGTTACAGGCTCTGAGGAGCACAGGACTGCATCTGCTGCTGCAATCCCTGCTCCCAAAAAGACCTAAGTATTTCTGTCAGGCACTTCACTGAGCAATCTGCATTTGAATGTGCATACACCTCCGAGAAAAACATTCTTTATGTTACAAAGGTGTGCTTGGAAATGGCACAAATGTAGGTGCCCTGCTTCTGTACAAACTGAAGTCCTATCACCACATGGGAAATCTAAAACTTGTTTCAAGAAAGACAGATGACCCTGACATTCAGAATCCATCATTAAAGGAACAAAACATCTCACCAAACAGTAGCCTGGTGCCATGCCCTCTACCCTGATCACTTGTTTTAGGACTGTGTAATTGTTGGGAATGCCTCTGCTGCAAACCAGTACAGAAGAAAGAGTTTCCAGAGCTTATTAGATAAATAGAGATAAAAACATGTCAGCTGATATATGCACTGATTGGCTCTTTTTGCACTGATGTGACATTTGTCGAAAGAATTTGATGGTGGTGGAATTGCACAGAGCTTTTTCCTATTTCAAACCCTTCACCTTAATGTTACAACTTTGTGTGTAAAACAAGTACCTTAGGAAGAAGAGTAGAAAATTATTTCATTCCTGTCTCACAACAAGAAAATCTCAAAGACACTTCATTAAGTTGCAGGAAGGACACATTTAAAATGTATAGGGAATATACTGAGATAAAAATTATCAGTAATAATCATATTATGTATAAATTTTATTGAATATGTATATATTATAGCATATATAACATATACTACAAAATATATATGTACATGTGCTTATCTATAAATAACACCAAAGCCTGGCATAAGTTAGACAAGATGTGACCTAAGGATTCAGATTTCCTCATACATACCTACTTTGGTGTTTTGAATACTGAAAAGTAAACTCCACTGTAGTGGCTGCTGTCAGATGCAAAAAGCTGATCTCCTTGGATCTCTTTGGCTGAGGATTACTCTATCTTGCATATTCTGCTGATGTACAAAAGTACTTCTAAAACATTAAATTCACCAAAAAGGAGATGCCTTGGATACTGCAATAGAGGTGTAAAAAAGAAGCAGTCATTCAAAGTATTCTCAAGATAATTTAAGCATTAATAAAGTTCTGGTAATGAAGTTCTCTGAACTACTTTCTGCCATGTTATCAACAGGGTTCTTGTAAAAAAGAGCAGAGCAAGGGTGCTTGTGCAGCCTACATTGCTTTAGTGCTTTGGAAGCAATGAAACACTGTCCTAGCAGAATTCTGCTTTGAACTGTGTAATATCCACAGAGCAAGAGACAAATACGATTATATTTAGTTATCAAAAGCATACAGTATTTATATATTGTACACAAGTCATGGGCAGAAAGCCTCAATGCAAAAGTGAGTACATAATGGTAGAAGGTGTCTAGCAGCTATGTACCCTCTAGATCTTACATTTGAATAACAGGTTTAAAGCAATGACCTATTTTTGCTGTGAAAAAACCTTAATATTATGCTTAATACTTGCCAAAGATCCATATCCCATAACAGTGCACACATCTCAGCATCAAATTCATAATGAGTCATTGAATGAACTGTGGCATAACTTTTAGAAATATGCTTAACCCTGAATTAAACCTTTCAGTGATGGAGAACACACCATCTGTTAGATGTCATCATAGGTAGAAAAATAAAGACTTTTCATCTGGACTTCATTTATCTTTTATTTTTCATCACTGAATCTCACTGTGTCTTATTCTTCTGAACAGAAGACCTGTTTACAATCAAAGATCTATTCCCTAGATAGATATCTGCAGACAGAAAGCAAGTAATTAATTTCTCCTGAAAAAACATTGCAAGTCTCTCCATCTGTCTCTCAGGCATGGGTGCCACATGGGAAATAATTTTGCAACTCTTTTTTAAATGCTTTCAATTTTCACTATGGTCTCAACAATATAGGGTTGACACAAGTGGACACCCCATCAGTACTGGTGCTGTCACTAGCATTGCACAAAAGTGAAACAATCCCCACAGCCTTCTGAGAGATCGGCCTGCTGGTGAAGTCTGGTGTTTCTTAGCTCAAGACTCACATGAGGAGCTCAGGTTTGAGTGGTGTCCACCAACACCATAACCAGGCAGAGCTAAAGCTGGACAGGTGGCAATGGAAACAGGGCTAAGGGCAAGGTGACATTATTGCTCATAAAATATCATCAAGATTCGATTGTGCCATTTGGGTTCAAGTTTTCCAACGTATGTATCATCTACCACTGCTCAGATAACACCTGCACCCCCAAGTTCTATGTAGTTTGGCATGACAAGCTGATCTTTTATTCCCACTCTGCAGAACAATGCTAGGGGCTTTTTTTCCCCCCTAAAATAAGGATTCTAAATTTATGCAAATAAGATCTTCTCTAACTAGGCTATGAGGGACTCTGCAAGACCACCCAGACTCGTTACTGCTCTATCTTGTAATCTAACCTTTCACCTACTAGTATCAGTGGTATTTTTTTACTCCTAGATTGTGTGTGATAGGAAAAGAGAAGAAAAGAAGGTTTGGATTGTGGTTTTTGTGTTGTCAGGATCTGAACAAATAAAATGCAAAGACTTTTTTCCTATCTCTGTTCCTTGACTTCTTTCCCATCTCTGTTCCTTGCAGAGCTGTGGGCACAGTCTTTCATGTATGTCTGGGATTTGGAGAAGACAAAAAACCCCATACCTCAAACTTTCTTCCTTTTCCTTTCTTAATCATATTCATCTCTGCTCAGCAGACCTTAGAGATGTTCAGTGAATACTGACACTGACTTTGTAACATCTAAATTAACATTTGTCTGCTATCCTGTTAATCTGCAGCAATAATCAGCTGGAGTATTTTGATCTAGTAAGACTTGAAGGGAGATTAGCACAGGATGGACAACCCTTTTAATTGATTAAAATGATAAGCAGAGAAAGAGCGAGCTGTTTCCAAAATCCTTCATCTCAGTGGCCAGAGGAGTGTGCACAGTATATTTTCTAAATCCCTTAGTTGCTAAGCAGCTTTGACTAAGATCCCCTGTGCACTTTGGGAGTATAAAAGGGCACAGGTCTCGAATTTGCAGATCAAGAAGTGTAATGATGTCTACAGCAGTTTTGTGTTCTCCTACAGGGAGAGCACCAGACGAAGCATATGTAACAGATTAAAAGATCAGACAGCTGCTGTAGGTTTGCATGTCAGAAAATCAGCTTTTGTTGTTCAGGTCTTAAGGGGGAAAAGGCATGATTTATTTGCATATCTATGTTTAAAATAGACATGCACTAGGGCAACCTTTTAAAATTATGTGCCAAGAAAAATACGTTCTCAGTAGCATCAGTGAGAATTACCCCTTTAGATTTACAATTATCCCTTTCAAAACTGGACTGTAAACTTTGGATACACAAATGAAAAAGAGTTCCCTCTTGGTTTTGAAGCACTTCTATTTGTCTTCTGCTAAGCAAGAAAACACACAGCAAATGCAAAACCGGTGCAGTGCAGACACTCCTAAGAAAATGGTTAATGGATACCTTTTACATAAGGTTGTAGGAAGGGGAAATTTAGTTAAAGAGCACCCTAGTGGTCAATTATTGAAAGGAAAAAATTAAGTCTGATCATACGTGTACAACTTTGGCAGCAGCAATCAAAGTTATTTCTCACACAGTAAAAAGGAACATGTTCAAGTAATGTTTTAGGACTGTTGCTGTCCTCCATCTCACTGAATGATGGTTGCTATACAGTGTGTGTCTTCAGGGGCTGTTGGCAATGTGCAATAGGTACACACTTTTTATGGTGGAGGGGAAAACAAACCCCTAGACTGGCAGACTGACAAATTTCATATTATTTTATATTGTGGTGTGTGTGTGTGGTTGCTTCAGAAATCCAGACTGCTATGTGCTATCCTGCTGGTTCAGTTCCCACTGAGTGAGTTTTCCCCCATGGAACTTAGAAATAAGTTCAGTGGGGAGAACTCCTTGTGAGAAGTGTTACACAACTACACATCCCCAAAAGAGACTGCAACTCAGAAATTACACAATAGGTAATTTTTATACGAATGGTACACAGAGGGAAGTATTTGGGAATAGTGAGAGTATTTGACAGAAAAAGCGGCAAAAATCTTTGCTCTTGTCAATGTTTTGTTTTCTTTGAAATAATCAGCTCAAAGCAGAACTTACTAGAGATGAGAAGGAAGACAATTAAGTTGCTCTGAGCTGTTAATGGGTATCATGATGAGAAGAGCTGACAAAACCACACTCTGTCTTTTTTGTAAGTATATTGCTGATGTGTGAGGATCAGTAAACAGAGCTGCAGAGCCACAACAGTGTTCTTCTGCAGAAGAAAGTTTTGGTCAAAACATCAGGGATGTTTTGACTATCATCAGCTAGGATGGTGGTCATGGGGAGCAGCTGTGAGCAGCCTGGGATTGCCTCTGCCAGTGTAGATAGAGAGAGGAAGATATTGAACTAAGACTGAGGCTATGGAGAAAGAACTTTGGGTACAGGCTAAAAGGAGAGAGAAGCCAGGGCCATGGCAATTTCTTACTGGTAGATGTGGGAAACAAGTAAGATGTGTGGTGGTATCTATAAGTATCCTACAAGAAAATAAGAAAAAAAGATGGGGAAAAGAAAACCAATGTTTCTTGCAGTATTGTTAGCTAGGACAAGACATCATGGTATCATGAAAGACATGCCAGAGATATGTGTGAAATTTTCAACTGATGTGCATTAAAACATTGGATCTGTAAATTATGTCAATGGACAGAGCAGCTAAATTTCCATAAGATCATAAACATATGAAGCTGTAAAACAGAAAAAAACAAAGCATGGAGCCCTGTGTGGATATTTCTGTCTAAAGCCACGGTGAAGGAACCCCAGACAGACAGAAAGTTTTTAAGGGCACTGTCAGGTTTGTTCCCCTATGCACTTTGTTGTAGATTGTATATACCTTTAAGCAGGAGGGTTCACATTGTGCTGCACACCTAAATCCTGTGCACAACAGCATTTTTATGAGTCTCTGAGTCAATCCTTAATCCATTTCATGCACCTTTGACTTGCTTTCAGTGTAATAAGCTCGCCAGTCACCTAGACTGCTAGTCTCATCATTCTTTGCCTCTGCTGATCTTCTTAACCATCACTTCTCTGTTATGCACAGCCTGGATCTTCGTCTGTGCAGCCTGCTGTGTCAGTGAATGATGTGCTGTCTACTGGCACAGTGAATGAACACCTTTGCTCTTCATGAATGAGCACAGGCCTGCTTTCATCAATCTGAACTAAGCACTAATCCATTCATATTGCAACTTACATTTCAGATTACTTACAGGTGGCTCAGAATCGCCTTTAGTCTATGTCATCTGGTTTTGGAGTAATGCTGAATTAGAGGCTTTTTCTCACAAGCTCTTCTCAAAAGAAGGGGTCAAGTTGTTGACAGTAGTCTTAAGCAAATTATGTGTTTTCCCTACTAGTCAGTTGGCATTTATCATGGCATTATTCATCCTTCAGGTTATCTAATGGTTTTATCCAATTGTTTTTAATATATTTTCAGGGATTCGTTGGATTCTATATCAAATGGGTAATTAAAATCTACCTACTTCTCCTATCTTTGCATAGCCTACTAATTTTGTAACAGCCTTAGACCACCAGCTGTTCAATATCTGATTATGATGTTTATTTTTTCTAATATCATCCACTACACATTCAGGTAATTTTCTCCTAATATTTATTCCACTGATGACATCTGGACTTCCTTTTATCAATATCTGGTTTGACTAAGCCTTTAATGCTTGGCAATTTATCAAACTGCTGTCTTTAAATATCAGTATCCATGTTGCCACCAATTTTATCTTCTTATTTATTTGTAGCCTCTACGATGTCTCTTACAGTGTCTCTGTGTATTATTTGTAAAAGCCTTTCTGACTTCTCCCAATCTTTTGGCTAGAATTACGTAAATATATCTTTGATGTTATATCTTTTATGATCTTATGAGTCAGTATATCTGTTAATGTTTCTATAGATCTTTTCTCAGTCTATATACAGTTAGAAAAGCGTCCCTTACCTTCAGTTGATATACTTCATAGTCAATCTTCTTAATATTGGACATTGGCCCAACTCACATATGATTCCTAGTAGATCTCCTATTCTTACTTGTGGTATCTTGGTGTCTGAGTCATCCTCATGTTTGAATAAAAAAATGCTGAGAAGCTCTTGGCACATCTTGAGACAGTGCTGCTCAGACTAGGTGAGCACTCTGAGGGGGCCTTGCTCAATTATTTGTTTTCAGTGTTAAGATGACAACATGATTAACAATAACATTTCAGTTCTCATCCTGCTAATTGGACTGGGGTGCTCATGGCTGACCTTATTTTTAGCCTTCTACCTCCTATGGCGTGTCTTTTAAAAGACCACATCTGACCACTTGTGTAATTCAGGGTGTCTTACTACTGCAGCTGCTTAATTAGGGGTCATGTCTTCACAATATACTACACAGACAAAAATAGCTTCTCAGAACTTTATTTAGTAAGGGGAACTAGGATGGGGATTTCACTACAATCACAATTCAATCTCCTTGACAGATGTCTATAAATGTCTACACCTGAACTGGAAATATTGTTATATTTTTATGAATAAAGATATATAACTAATATATAGCAAAAATATATAACAAATATATACACACCTGCTTCCAGGTGTGATTCTTAATCTTCATGCACATGTTACAGAGACTAGTGGTTCTCATTTTGAAATCTTCTCTTTTTAAATGAATTTCATTAAAGTGACTGTTTGTTCTGCTTTCCCCTAAACTAGAAGCCTTGAGTAGTCTTATTTTGAATTAACCATCACTCAGTTTAGCATGAGATTTAGCTGTACATGAGCTGTAATGAAAAATTCATTAAGTTCCCTCATTTTTGTATCAGACACCCTGACCGGTGTTATCAAGCATCATGCATATCCCTATGGGCTCCCTTTGAGATGCTGGGACAGAGACTGAACAGTCAAGTACACTGTAACATGATGGAAGCAAATATTAACACCTTTTAAAATATTTCATTTCATTGGCTCACCTTGCAGTGGAAACTACTGGTAAAGACAATGAGATTTCAGAAAAAAAAGTCAGATAATATTTTGTATACTGCTACTGTCACTGAATCCAGTGATTATTTAGTACAATATATGTAGGAAAAATCCAGGAGGAAGAGATCTTTGGACTGTATCATCTTGGATAGATACTTCCTCATTAGCTAATACAGCCGCAGTCTGTTTCTCTGACTTTTCTAGCTGTGCAGTGGTTCAGCTTCAAGGGATGTTACAGAAGGTGCCTCTTGCAGCTTATGTGGTCATATACATGCTTTGGATGCCTCAATCAGGGGAAAAAAAAATTGTTTCCTCTGGCTAAGTATTCTAGCCATTTGGAAGCCTGGTAAAAGATATATTTGGCCTGCTCCTGTAAATTTTTAAATAACAATACCAGAAAAATTTAAGTATGCTTAAATAATTTTTACTGGACTAAATATAATCATCTCTGAATAACCTTTGGCTTTCACTTGAAGAAGAAAATTTCATAGATCTCCACGCTTCCGAAGAGTTTCTAAAAGATGTGGGAAGTACTTTAGGCACCTATCACCACGGGGCCTGACCAGAAATGAGACTCAGGAGACGGATCTGGGTTCATCGGGCAGAGCAGGGCAGGAAGAGCACTTTATTTACAAAAACCCACTCTTATACATTTCCTATGAGGCTTGTGGATTGGAGGATGGAATTCTCACCTCCCCACTAGATTGGCCAAGGAGGCTGTCATTTAACCTCCCCTTCTCCTTGAGAAGGAATTCATAACAAGGGCAGTGTTTACAAAACATGGTCCTGTGTTTACATTTACGACTGCGAGAAACTGCACATTTCTCCTTTAAAATGAACGCTCGGCAAACCAGGAAAAAACCTCATGGCAACAGGCACCAGGGACTGAGATGAGTCTGGATGACTTTAGAGGTGCCCAGAGACTTTCAGGACTCTTGTGAGTCACATTCAGCTGTGAAAGAGAAAGCTTGCTTTCTTCCTAGCCTTTCAGAGTTTCAGTTGTGCCAAATTTAGGCAAGGTGTAGGTGTAATGTAAATCCTTGTCCAAAGGAGTCAATACAGCAAAATCTCATCTCCTCATTCACTCAGTGGAGCTGACACAATTAAGGAATTCATAGTGAGAGTCCCCTAAACTGAGGATGCTGGCAACCTGGAAAGGTTGAGGTTCTTGCATTGTTGGTCAACACCCACTCAGAAAGCACTTTCATTCTTTCATTTCTAGCTAAGCTTTCTATGCAAGTGTGAGTAAGCAGTGCATCAGGGCAAGGAATACTTTTGTTGGACTCTAGAATCATAATTTTAAGAACTACCATTGCCTTCATTTAAATTACTCTGATGAAAAGCAATACATAATGTTATGATCAAAAATCCAGAGAATATATTGAATAAAGAAAAGCCCCGTAAGCATTTATAGATAATCAGTAATTTCTGAGAATAAGTTATAATTCAAAAAGATAAGAAGTATATTGAACTGGACTGTTGTTTTTCAGTGTCTGGGGCTAAAAAATTTCTGCAGGGCTTCCTGTTATGTGCACTCCCTCTCATTCTGAGAAACACTACAACTGTTCCACAAAGGAAAGGTCCAAGGAGGAAATATTTTTCATTCCACAAATATTTTGAGTATTATCTGGGATAAGGAGGGCTTGGTGGGGATCCACTCCCTCTGCAGGGGAGCATGGTCAGCTTTCCTGGCAGTGACATCAGGATTAGCCCCAGGCATACCCCTGTTCCTGTAGAGGTTGTTAGTTCTGACTAGGTCTGGACAGAAGACTCTAGACATGAGGGTATCTTGTTCAGACTTGGATGTTTATTGTTTCTTATCTAAGATACAGTCTCACGAGGTGTAACTTCTATCTAAGAAGGCAAGAAAATGGCTATTTCTACCTGGTTTCAAAGACTTCTAAACAATAAGCAAAACCTATTAAAACCTGACACCTAAGTTTTTTTATTTATAACCCAATTAAAGATCACTCAATGTCCACAATGTGGACTTTCACTAATGAATTAGAAAAGATCACCAAAACCTAAGAAGAAGAGGGAAAAAGAAGGTGAACAAGAAGGACCCAGGCAATGCCCAAATCCCTCCATATTGTTACTTATATATATTACTATATTCTGTATCCTAAAACCCCAAACTTTAAGTATTTCACCCTGTGACATTTCTGTACAAACTACACACACACACTCCCAGTGCTATCACTCAGTTTTGGAAGCCTTTCCCACAGCCTCAGGTCAAAGGCAGTATCCTCCTGAGGGTCAGTACCTGTCCAAGCAGAAAGCCTGATATTTTCAGCATCCAGAGTTCCACTGCTAGAAAGATGCTCTCTCTCCCTTCAAATAAGCACAAAAGCTCAGGACTCCCTTGTCACATCAGGGATGTGGCAGTAGGGTGGCTTGGGGGCAATCACCTTAGCAGCCCCTGTTTGACCTTCCTGCTCATGCATTTCACACCTCCCAAAACAAATAATGGATCTGCATTTTATACTGGGGTTGTATTTTCAGGGCAAAATATCTGTTACTTAATGGTCATTGCTCACCCCACACCATATTCTTGTTGAAGAGCTCTAACTAGTTCCCAACTGTAAAGGAAGGGAGCACATGCTTTGTGGTTATCAAACTTGTTTTTGAATGAGAGACTCCCTTTTGATTTATCCATGTTAACAAGTTCATTACCTCCTTTTCAGTGCTCTGACCCTCTGACACATTGTTTGCCATGTAACTCTCACCTGCTATATTAGGACATCCCATTGTCTGAAGACGTCATAGATTATTTAGACTTTGTAAAGCAATCCATTTTCTGAAAACAATCTCAATTTTTAAATTTTTATTCAATTTTTCCTTTTCAAATCCAAATTAGGCCTCACTTCCCATAGACTCAAACATTTTATAAATGCTTTTAAAATGTGTTTTTCATTGATACCGTCCCACAACACTAATTTCCACTTTTTCCAAAATCTTTTTTCAAACATTACTGAAAGAAAAGGAAAAAAAACCCCTCTGCTATTCTTCCACACCAGATGTGCTGACATTTTAACTAAAGCACTTTTTCAATGTGTTACATGTGAGGCTGTATCAGGAGGCATGTGCACATGCTGGCATCTGACATTTCTGCACAGTTTAGCAGACTATATATAGTAATCTAAAATAGAAACATTTTACCTGGCAGTGCCCTACAGAGAGTCTCCAAATAGCCAGTGAGCCAGGGGCTCCCAGCCCAGTGGGGGTGTCCTGTGGGTTCTTAAATAACAGTGGGACATCAATCCTTTCTTAGTAGAGAAGGAGGGAGTGTCAGGATGACAATAGCTTTAAACTTCATCTGATCAACTTGGAAGGAGAATGATCACATTGGCTATTTACTAAAAACCTGTGCCTAGAGCTGGACAATAAAAAGTCCTGTTTATTTACAGAAAATAATCATTTCCCTATTCAGGTATTTCTTGCAGCAAGGTGAAGAAGATGCCCAGGTCACTTCTCTCATGTCAGTCAGTCAAGCTCCTTGGCACTGTCATGCTCAAGCTTTTGGGATGCTTCACAGGTGTCAAATGCATCATGGGGACACAAAAAAAATCTGATAACCAATATATTGCACTTGATAATCAAGTAATTGCATGATGAGGGTTGGCATTACAGACCTGAGACTTTTCATAATAACTGGTTTCCTGCTGATGCCCAGAAAGCTGGAGACACTGGTGATCACCCAGTCTAGAAAAGAATAGCTCCTCCTTCATTTTCCAAAAGAAATCAATTTGTAATATTTTCCATTCACTGCCATTTGCCTTTCATTTATCTTCAGATAAATATTCGCTTCCAACAATTTAAGCCCTCTCTCCCAGTTTGGTTTTATAGTGTATCTGAATTGGTCTCACACATGGTGTTGCAGAAGGTTTTGATAGTCACAGATGGTGCATCTGTAAACATTTGAAATCAGCTTCACTATCCAATACTTGCGTGTGTCCCAAATGGAGCTGGTAAATGCCTGGTGTAGATATTTGCTCATAATAAACACTAAAGGTAGTGAGTTGCTGGCAATTAAAAAATCAAAGAAATCTTAATTCCCGATTCTGTAGCTCCAGCAATAATATCAGGAGGAGAACCTTTTCACAGCAGGTAAATTGAAGAAGTTTTAGTAGGCCTTTGGTCATGCTTCACAATAATTTCCTTTGCTGGATTTTTACCAGATCTCTGTAGGTAAATGGCATTATTTCTACTTTAGAAAGTAGAAATAATGCCATTATATTTTGCTGTTATTAGAAGACTACAGGAGAAGAATTTGTATATGTATTGGCTAAAAATTCCCAAGTCCATTCAAAAGAAAAAGAAAAAGAAGGATTAGACACACAAAACTAACTCACTTATTAGTGCACTTACTATAGAAATTTCAAATTACTTGTGCCATTAGAAAATCACAGATAACTTTCATTTTCTGTGTCAGAGGAGTACCAGTACCCAGCAGGACTCAATCTGGCAGGATCCTTCACAGAAACCTGCTGGTGGGCTGAGGGGGAGAGCAGGGAAACACCAGGGAAACACAGGCACAGGCAGCCCCTGCTCCAATGCAGGGTCAGCCCACGGGGATGTTTCAGCTCAGGTCCATGGCCCAGGTCCCATCTGCATGGGGATACAGGCTGGCCTTGGCTTCAAATGCAGTCCTGCACCTGCCCCTAAGAAAAGGTAGGAACAGGGAGAAACACTGTCCTTTGCACTGTGTGGGCATTTTGATATAAAAACTGCATTAGTTCCATAAACTCATCAGAAGTCCTTGCCCCAGCTCTAAAATTGTTTGGCTGATTCCATTATAAAAAATAGATGTCAAGGGAAAGCAAAAAAAACCCCACCAAACCATAACAAACCATAACAAACAAAAACCACAACAGCAACAACAAAACCAAACCAAACCAAACCAGAAAACACTAGATATTGAACTTGGTGCCATGGTTTACTTGAGGTTAGGGTTGGGTTGGACTTGATGATCCTGGAGGTCTTTTCCAACCGAATGATTCTGTGAGTCTGTGAAAAAAACCACAAAAAACTCCATTATCCTCATATTTCAAATTATGAATGAAAGCCCTGCAAATACATGACTTACTCAAAGTGAGACAGAAAAAATCTGTGCCAGAGCCAGACTGGATCCTCACACTGATTAATCCACAGTCTAAAGGCACTGAGGATTCAATGAGCTGTGGGAAGCTCCTGAGGATGAACATATGGAAGAATGGCACCAGGTGGATAGTAAATGGAAAGGTGTTCCCACAATTAGGGTTGTCTGAAATAAACCCAGAGCTGGGAAAGGAGACTAAGACAGAAAATAAACCTGAGCCTAAGAAAAATGGAACAAAAGAGTCTTAGAAATTGAGAACATACTCTGCTGTAAGAGGAAATTGAAGCAGGATATAAGGATTACATAGATGAATGAATGAGGAAACACTAATTTTGGCGGCTGCAACTTTTTTTTGCTAAAAAGGAAAGGTAAAAAGCAGGCGGTATAAGAAAGATAAGTCTATTTCCCAAGGATGAAAGAAGAGGGTGCCATGATGTCTTAACAGATGTGTGTATATTCTGCAGGGAAAGAGTGAGTCAGATGTTTTAAGGGCCTGGGTGTGAGGGGAGGAAATATCTCCTAGAACTAAGGCTTTGGCAAAATGGGCAATCAGGAGTGGTCTGTTCCTCAGCAAGTCACTACAAACCATGCTGCCCTGCTTTTGGGAAGCCTGCTTTACCTGTGGGGTGCTGCAACAACCTCATATCCCTTCTGCTTGGGGTCATCTGCTTCCTTCAAGAGTGTGTGCTGGGAGCTGCAGGGGAGAGCCATGGAGAGAGAGCAGGAGAGGAGAGCAGCAAGCTCTGGGCAGGTGGGACTGCAGAATAAACCCACAGGAGCCCATGCCTCCCACAGGCATTGCCTTCCTTCCCAGCCATCAAGAACAAGCAGTTTTAATCCCTAAACTTGACAGCTTTTCTACAGTTTGCTTAGGAGTGACTGTGGTTGCTGAGGACTGACACACCCACGTGCAGACCACTCTTCCCAGAATTTAAATGTCTGTGAAGGGAACATGACTCTGAGTATGCTTTGCTTTCCATGCAATCAAAACCAGCATATTTTTGCAAGCAGGAGAATGAGCATAGAGGTTGAGTTTCTTTCTCACTGTACAGCCTTTCAGTCTTACATAGTGCAGCTTGAAACCATCACTGCTCTAGTGAGGAAAACATGCAGTCAATTGAACATTAACTGTTTTGGACACTATTGCTACAAAAATAAATAATCAACCAACTTCATCTCCAAATAGAAAACTCTGCAGTGGGAAGACTGAGTGAATAACTGAATGATTACTGAGGAAGAGATGGAAATAACAGTTTAAAGTTCACAGGATCTTAATGGATAATCAATGTGGTAAATTAGGATGTGGCTGAAATTACAGATACAGTAATTAAAATTAGCTGTGAATAATAGAACACAGCTCCTCTAGAATAGAATAGAAACTGCTGCTAGACAGAAACAGAATAATACTGTACAAATGTACAGTAATCTTATTTTTTAAGAGAAATTCAAGCTGGCAAGAGATGTCTTCAGTATCTCCACTGATACTTTTCACAAGCTCATAAGAGGTAGCTGGAAACTATTGTTGGAGGGGAATTTATTTTAATAGCATCTCCTCCTTACGAGAAGTACTTTCTGAAGCTCATCAATGCTAAGGTGTCTTAAAATTACCATTCAGATAGAATATTCACTTCAGCTGGCCACAGTTTGACTGTATGCTCCTCTTTGGTCTATTGCTGTCTTTTCAATTGCAGAAACTATGTTAGGAACAGAATAGCCATAAGCTCTGCTGTTCCAGCACAGAGGCTCTTCCCAGCCAATGCTGGAGCTGCTCTTTACCTAATAGGAGAAAATTACAAACCAAGAGAAAGGAGAGAGCTTATCTGTTCTTTCTGTTTCCCTGCAAAACTCCTACTGCAAGTCACTTCTGACAATGCAATGCAGAATGTCAGGCATTAGTTTGTTCTTCCAGAATGATTCCCATATTTTCAAAACATTTAAGTATAATGTGATTATGCTGAGTGGCTACACAACTGTAAAACTGGCCAAGAAGCCTATATGTCATTAGATTTCTACTAAATATGCAGGTTCAGCTTCATCAGGCTCTGTGAACTTGTGGGATTTCGAGGTGTATGGACACTACGACTGAACAATTTTTGCCAGATCTGAAGTAGTTTCTCTGTGTTGTCAGTGCTGATCATATAAGCTTTAAAGGGTAACATTTTCCTGCTAGAATCCCAAGCATATACTTTGATATTTTCCCCTTTTGATTTTGTAATTTCCAGTGACATGATGTAGGATACCTGAGGACTCTCTAATGGTTTTTTAGCAGATGGGAATCTCAACAGAAGATTTTTCCTAGATGTGTGCGTGTGCTTCAGGAGATCATACAAAAAAACCAGTATAATTTGTTATCAAGTATAATACCAAGAAGATAAGAGCACACAGTAGTAATACATTGGAAAACAGAAAAATAATGGCCATTGCTCTGCAGAAGACCTTTTAACATTCTGCAGTGTGACCCATTCCAGTTGACTCAGGGCCCTCCTTGTGGGCCTGGGACAGACATCAAAACCTGAGGAGTCCTGGGCAGGCTCACGAGTGCATGAGCATGATGTGACACTTGCTAAACCTCCTTATCAATCCTAAGACACACAGAAAACACCATATTTAACCTGACAAACTACTTGATGACAAAAAAGAAGCTTAAACACATAGGTGTATCTAGGGTTTGTACATCCTCGTCACTCTGCCTCCCAAACTGAATCCTCCTCACTCCTCCTCACAAACAAATCAGAGGGCAGCCAGGCTGTTTTATCTCTCCAAATTTTCTTCAGCCCAGTTTTAGGTAACACTCATAAATATTTACCTGGGGGTTGTAAAACTAGTGGGGATGGGCTCTACTAAACTCAAGGGAAGATTCAGTGATGAAGGATATGACAGAAAATTTGAGGTTTGATATGCAAGCATGATTACTTCTGTGATATGCCTTTTTCTCTTTTTTCTCTTGTACTACATGTATTCTGGCAAATCCTTGGATTCTGCAGCAGTTCGCTAATCATCTGTTGTGTTATAAACAATCTTGTTTTGTTTTGTTGTGCTTTTTTTTAATTTATAATTGAGCTGTTTCTAATGATTCACAATTAATTTCAACAGCTCTAAATTTTTAATTTAAAGTAGCTTAAATTATTGCCTAGGCTTTTCCCATAGGCAGAGGCATGCTAGTAGTACAGTCCTGGTGAATCAGATTTAATAGGCATTTTGAAAAAAGCACAGCTGCAATTATGCCCAGAGAATTTCTGCCAACTTTTTAATAGTTTATTTTTATTGTAAAAGCATCTTTTAAATACCTTTGTTTCTCTTGGGATGGAAATTATTGTTTTAAAGTATTTCATGTCACGTTTTTACTTAGCCTGCTACATAGTAATCTATTTCTTATTACATAAAAATCATGTTATATTTCAAGAAAATAAAAAACTAATACAAGGTAACATGATGGAAATAGAGGTATTTGTGTTTGCTGTAATACATCTGGTAGTTATTATTTTTATGTTACTCCTGATGTTTTAAAGTGCTATGCAAACATTAAGTGAATCATAAAACCTAAGAACTCATTATTGCTCTGTCCTTATTTTATAAACAGGGAAAAGAGAGCACAGAAATGCCCTGCCCATTGCAACAGAGAAACAAAATTAGAACTTCTGTTCCCATCTCTCAGATGACTCCTGAAAATACTTTGTGAGTAACAACACATTTGTGAGAAAATTGCATTTGATTTTACTTCTGTAATAAGATTTGGACTTTTTCTTCCTTCATGATGCACAGAAAAAAGAGAAGATGCCTACATTTTATCCATCATGTCGATAAATGTTGTGTATCCAAATTTGGCACCATTTCTCCATTGCAGCTTGGAATCCAAATGAATGCTAAGGAGTGCCAGTCACCACATGGTAGCTCTACCTCTATTTTCCATCAGACCACATTATGCATATTAGACTGCCTCTGAAGGCTTCAATTTGTCCATCTGAAATCCAAACTCCAACAGGAGCAAATGCTCAGAGTACTTATGTCCTTATATAGATACCATTGAAAAGAAAGCAATAGAACAATAAGAGATAAATTTAAAAGGTAATTTTTTTCTACTTGATTAACAAGAATTAAGAAAAAAATTAAAAATTGATGGAAAAAATGTGAACATAGTCATAACTACATCTGGATCATAGAATATTATCTTGCAGTCAAAATGCTATTTAGATGCTTTGAATGAGACATAAATTAAGTACCTTTGAAATTGGTGGAATTTAGTTTCATTTGGTTATATTTTTCATAGATAAACGTGGTCCACTGACACTTCATTCTGCAAATCCCTCATTTTGTTAAATTTAGCTTTAGCAGTATGCTTGGCTGAGGCTCCAATCATACCTTTGATGATGGCACCTCTCCTATTTGGTATGAGTCCAGTGGGACATCACTGATTATTCACATCACTACTTTCATTTTAGATATTTCTCTATTTACATATATCTCACTTTTTCAGGCTGTGCTGATTGGGTATCCCCCAATCTCTGAAACAGTATTACAGGAATATGAAAATATAAAGAAGGGGAAAAAACCCATTTCCCTAAGAAAGCTGTTCCACAGCTCAATTTGTGTCACTAGCAATTATTATTGCCAGTATTCACATCTTAAATACTTCCAGACTGTCGTGGTTGGGGGGGGAGGTGAATTTTTCCAGGGAGATGTGGGCAGTCCAATCAGTGATCAGCTTTTCTGCTGGCACCTGGGTTGGTCACTCGGAGGTTTGGACACGCCTCTGAGGACACAAAGAGTTAAAAGCAGGAGTCTGAGGGGCTCGGCCTCTTTTCGGATCCGGGTTTTCAGCAGAGAGAGGTCTCCAGTCTCCTTCCCCCGCCTGGCCACGAGGCTGGGTGGGGGAGGGGAAACACGTGGTCGGCTCAGGTAAGCCGGAGCCCCCGGAGGGGGGGGGAGAAGAGAGTGGACAGGACTGGAACTGAGCTGCCCCGTCCAGGATGGAGGGGTGGAAAACTGTGGAAGTGCCTTCTGTGTGTGCTCACCCCCCTCTCCCCCCCAAACTCCGGGAGAAGGTGCCGAGCCACGTGGGGGTTTGCCGAGCCTGGGAGTGCCTCCGCCTGCAGCACCCTGCCGAGAAAAAACTGTTAACCCTTGCTTGGCAGAAAGAAACTTTTCTTAGACATTGATTCTCATGACTGGTGGTTTTCGGAGAGAGGGAAGCGGCCTGGGACCGAGATGATAAAGCATGATTGGAAGGAACTCGATGGAAGAATGAGAGGAGTAGCCTTCTGAGCCGGACTTCTCTTGCATAATGTCAGCCATGGACTGAACTTAAGTCTCTTTTGAACATAAACTGCATTTTGGGTGGATGCAGCTGCCCTGCTTTTGCTACAGTGACTGGCACTTTGAAGAGTGGAGCGAGCAGAGAAGAGAGGGGGAGGGTGAGGTGGTGCCCTCTGCCCTCAGGGCAGACCTGCTCCTGGAACCCCGGCCCCTGGGTAAAAAGGGGAGAGCTCGGCATGCAAGTATCCTTAAAAGAGCCCTGTATGCAGTTTTCAGCCTGTGGACAGCGGTGAGAGCGCTGGACATAGGAAAAAGAGAGAGTCACCCTGGCAGACCTCTCTGGGCGGTGCCACGGGTGACATGGAAACACATAAGGGGTGGACCCGTGTTTTCTGAGAAACAGTCTGTGGTGCGAGAGAGACTCCTCTCTCCCTTGCTGAATTGAAGATTAGTTTGTTTTTGAGTGGTGATTGTTTGATCTAAAACCCAAGGGTTGGTCTGTGAAGAGTGATGGGTGGGGAGGTAGAAACTGGGAGAAGAAATGTTCTAAGAAGTTTTTATTTCTGTCTCTGTGTGTGTTTAAGAGTATTTCTGTCCCTGTTCTTATGTAATTAATAAAGTTTTGGTGGGTTTTTTTTGTTTTCAAGATTTAAGCCTGCTCTGCTCTGTTCCTGATCACATCCCACAGGAGTTGTTAGAGAAAAAACATATATTCATGGGTGCACTAACATCTGGCCAGTGCTAACCCATGACACATACTTACTTGCATTGCACTTTAACATGTGTGGAGCCAGGTCAGGTTTTAAGATCTCCTTGTCTTTGTGTTTAATTTGACCCAGGTATGATTTCCAGACCCTACTTTAAGGAAGCAGATACCTGGAGCATGAGAGAAGACACCAAAGCAACAGTGATAAATGTCAAGCAAAAACCCTAAAGAAGATATGAATGATTTTCCATGCAGGCCAAGTAGGATGGCATTGGAAGTGCTAAATTTTAGAAACAATCTCTACTGTAAAAACAAACAAACAAAAAAAAAACCCAAAAAAAGTATTTATAGAATAATCTGTATTATATGACATGTTAATACTGTTAAAGGTTGGGGTTTTTTAAAAATTCTTGGTGGGGTGTGTTCCCACTGGATTGTTTCAGAAATGCAAAATATATTTATTCAGCAGAAGAACTCCTGCTAATTGTTCAATAGCTCTTGCTGTGCTGGAGAGATTTTGAATTTATATTGTTGCTCTAAATGCAAGGCACTTCTGATTCATTTAACGTTGTTTGGACAGCTGTGAAGAGAAATAAAATGGCACAATATTGTTTTCATGTGCTGCTTTTGAAGTGACATAATTACTTCAAATATTGCCTGAGATACCCACTGAGAAAATCAGGGGAATTAATTTTAAATGAAGCAATATGTATCTCAACACTGAAAGCAAAATTGTGCACTGCAAAGTGATGGAGGAAGTATTGGAACTGAGATCCCTCCTAAGCACTATGTTATTTACCTACTTGCAAGCCAGAGGTTACACATTTTGAGATAACTGTCAATTTTTATGTCAGATGTACTATACATTGCTTAATTTTGTAACTCCCCTTTACAAATAACAGCAGAGATATTTGTGTGCCAATTGATTACTGTTTCAATCTTTCACAGAAGATGCACTTGTTATCATAAATATCGTGCAGTTATTCCTTCAGAGACATCATTTGTAGGTTGATTGCCTCCTTAATGTCATGAAGCAGTCTTTTGATTAAAGAGAGAAATGAGAAATTTTATGCTGCTTCCTAATTTTACACCTCTCAGTGTAAATGTGTGTCTTAGCATTACTCTTCATTCAGAATAACTGCTAGTCTCCCTGAACACAAGCTTCACCTCTGAGGCTGATCCTCCAGCCCACTTGTCCAGAGGCTTGTTCTTTCCTTTATCCATGCTGGCCTGCAGGACACCAGATCCATCCTTCACAGCCTTCTTTCTCCCTCATACAAATGCTCTGGTCCCATGTGTCTTACAAAATCAACAGCAAAAGCAGTGTGCCTGGACCAGACTGTAAAAGGGAGTTTGCCTCCTAGTAGCATGGAAGGAACTGTTCGGTCCACAAAATCATTAGAGGTTGGATTCCTAGCCCAAGGCAGGAGGAGGCGAACTATTCTCGTGCTGTATGAATGAATTTGGGACCCATGGAATGGCTTAAAGTGAGCTCTTGCAAGCTTGGTATTGGAACTAGCAGTGCCCTTGTAAACAAGGAAGTCTCTGACACT
Organism: Prinia subflava; assembly: GCF_021018805.1. Lineage (NCBI taxonomy): Eukaryota > Metazoa > Chordata > Aves > Passeriformes > Cisticolidae > Prinia > Prinia subflava. The sequence continues at coordinate 25,421,344 of NC_086247.1, read as the reverse complement.
CACAACTAATGCACTGGCATGAATGCAAAGTCTTGGTGATGAAATTCTGTAAAACAGCTTTACATCTTGCATGTCCTTTACACTTGCACTTTCCTTGTCACTTTAAGGGTCCCCTTGCAAAGTTCAAAGCTGAGAAGTTTTCCTAGAAAAAAAGTTCTCCCAGAAAGGGGAGAAAAAGGCTCAGGGCCCAGGAGGTAACTTTGTGGGTTTCATTGAAATAATGGGAGGAAACGAAACCAGAATCTACGTCATACCTTCTGGAGTTGTTAAGCAAAGGAAAAAATCTTGAGGAACATTTTGATTATTTCTAATTTTCATGAATGTTGGCAGCTTTAGAACAGAAACCAAAGATTTTGTATTCACAGCATGGGATGGATTTATCCATTTTCCTTAATATCCTGTCACCAAGCAGACAAAAACAGATACTTAGAAGAAGAGAAGAAAAGGTCAAAAATATAATGATGTTTCCTTAGAATATTTTTCTGGCTCTGGACACTCCTTGAGCCTAAGATGTTGTCTTTGTAATTAACAACCCTGAGGTTTTTTTCTTTTGATTTTTTTTTAAGCTTTTGAACTCACGTAGATGCTTTGCATTTGAAAAAAACCTGTATTTACCTGCACAATGTGAAAAATCATTTTCTTTCATTTTCTCCGAGTCTACCATCTGCTCACTTCTGTTAACCTGTAGATCTTGCTTTGCCAGGGACTGGGAGCAGCCCTTCCCCATGTACCTCTCTGTGCATTTTTTTTTAATGTGGCACTTTTCCCTACTCCTCACTCCCAGTTTATTTATTAAAGGTTTCATATTTTCAAAAATAGTTCCAGCTTTTGAATATTTTTAATATACTATTTTGAAAAGTATAATTTTGAATATGCCTGTCACATTTCTCGTGACCTTTCCCAGTTATAGTCTGTATTTTCTGAGATTAGGGGATGAAAACTGCCCACAACAGTTCAAGATATGACTGAAACATGGATTTATGCATCTGGGTAATGAGATTCTCTGCTTGTTTCAAAGGCTGTTCTGTCTTAAAACTGATTATCCAGTGTAGCCTTTCCAGCTCCTGTATGCATATTGTTTGGAGACCTGTAATTATGTAAGAGTCTCAGCTTGCATTTATGAGTTGCATAAACAAGTTTCTGCCTTCTGTGACTAGAGAAAATTCTGCAGGAAGTAAAAACTATAACTTTGAAATCTGGAGCTAAGAGAAAATAAAGGTGCATTATTTGGGGAGGGGGATTATCTTTAAAATTGATTTCATAATCTGAAGATATATGTAATATTTGTATGCATTTTATTAATACTGAAACATTTTGTGCCACTTGGCATGTAGATCTGATGAGCTATCCATCTCCTCACCCTGGCTCCATACCTGGCATGGCCTCCACGTTCTCCACACAGTCCACCTGCAACCAGACTATTACTGAGATGTTCTCACACATCATCTCCCAGATTTGCCCAGAAACAGCTTGGGAGAGCAGTGGGATGGCTCAGAGGTTCTAGGGCCTGCAGTCTTTAGGTTGTAGTGTCACAGCAGTATTTGGAAAAAAAGAGCAGGGACAATAATCTCTCCATGTGACTCCTCATTCTACTTCTGACAGTGACATGCAAGCAGCCAGAGTCCTTTCTGAGAGCAAAAACCTAGTCCTGCTGATTTTTAAAATAAATTTCTACCTCCTGCCTGTATTCTGAGGATCATGTCTGTTTGTTCTAATTCATCAAAGTTAAGGTCAGATAACAATGCCAAACAATACCAGATGAAAGTGCTTTTATCACATATTGTAAACCTATAGAAGAAAATAACATGAAGGCAGGGAAAACAGATAAGCAAGGGTTAGAAATAACTCTGGGGAGGGAGCTGGTATTAAAGCAGGGTTCTTGCCAATAAATTCCAGACAATTTAGTCTGAAGTGCTCTTGCTCAGCTGCATAAGGACCCTGCATGATACATGTGAAATGAGAGTGCTAATGTAGCAGGTACTTATTCTGCAGTCATGTTCTTCTTCATAGAACTATAATTAACTGTCTTTTTCAAGGAGTGCTAATATTACTATTTTTATTTTTACTGACCCTTGAATCCTATTCAAACAGACATAATGCATTTTTGGACTGCTGGTATGACTTACTAGATGCTTAGAAAAATATGAATTAAAAGTAGATATGCTGTTCTATAACTAACTGAATAAATAATGTAGCATGTGCAAATAAAATGTCAAGATTTTGATTATCCTTATCCAGCTGCAGTTTCCATTAAGTCTTCTTGGGAATTAAATAGAAGGAACTACAAGGGGAAATGTATATACCTTTGTGCACACAGGCACCTTCTTATTTACACCTAAGTGGCTGAAAACTGTGAAAACTAACTTAAATTCAGTCCTATCATTCCCAATTGAAAATATAGACCTCTATTATCTCCTACACTCACGCATCTTCTTGTGATGTTACATTTTGAAATAATCACCTTGAAATGTAATGGCCATTTGTAAAAATATTAGATCATTATGCCCTGTAAGGGCAGAGATTCTGAATTTCCAATGTAGTGATTGTAAGTTCATGAGGCTGAACTCCTGGAAAATGACAAGTCACACTTCCAGTAGTTTAGTTAGAAAAGTTGCACCAAAGCACAATAGTGATTTTCCATGCAATTTTTTTTTTTTTTTTTTTTTTGCAACTCTACTTTACACTTCCATCTTCTACTGACCTCACAGACTCTGGGACGCTTTCCTCTTTAGATATTTTAAAAGCTTTTTACTTTTTATAGCCATTTAGCAAATTATTTCTGGAAATGTTTTCTGGCATGTAACTGATTGTATGCAATTGTATATAGAATTCATTACCTTTTATAATTATTTGTGTTTTTTGAAGGTGCTTTTTCCGAAGGCAGTATCTTTTTTAGTATTTGAGTTGGTTTTCTGCATGTGTTTAGTCTGTATGAAATCCTAAATTTAAGAGTGTATATATAGGTTCTGAATCATCATTTGGGTCTCATTAACCATTGTTCATAGTTCTTTCGACCATTTTTCTTCTCTTCACTGTTGTTGATATTATTTTAAGATGTGCTTTTGTCTTTGTTCAGATCTTGTTCTTTAAAAGATGTTCATGTCAGACTATTTTGGTGTCTGTCTTTCCTACAGACATGGTCACTATGATAAAATGGGTCCTGTCTTCTGTTACTGCATCTTGAACCAGATCCTGTGAAATTCTTGAAAGTTTAACAAAGATGTACTTTGCCTCTTGTAGACTTCCTTATAGCTCCATTATTGATGATGACTAAAAAAAAATTGTGTGGGTTGTTTGTTGTTTTGGTTTTGGTTTGGTGTTTTTTTCTGGCTTATCTTTATACTTTTCTTCTACTCTCAGAATCTCTCCTATTTTTCTAACTCTTCTGCAGCACCCTTGTCACCATTTTGGTTGTGGGATCAGTACTGTAGAAACTGTTCCTATGTAGGCAAAATACTTTTGAGTAAAGATTTAGATTTCTACAGAATTCACCTTGCTTCACTTGAATTTTCCTTCAACATGACCCTCCTTCATTAGTACAGCCTGCCCTGGCAACCTGATAGAGTTAGGCAGAATGATACTGCTAGGTATAACCTTGATTATCTTCCCTCCAACAAGATTTTGAGGTACCTGTTCTGGGAATACCACTGTAAGCATTTCACTGAAACTCCATCTTTGAAACAACATTTGTGAAGTTTCTTCTTAATAAAAAAACCTGAAACAGCACACGCTGGGAAAAACAATGAAAATGACAATTGGTTTACATCAGATTTCTTCTCATGAGCCTTCTTCAGTGACTAATAAAAAATTCCGTTGGTGCTATTAAGGTAGAGCTTAATTATAAGCAGTTTTTCTTCCTGGAAAATTAGACAGCATATAGAAAATTTCTAATGACCAGGGACTTACAAGAAGGCTGGAGAGGTACTCCTCACAAGGGTGTGTGGTGGCAGGAAAAGGGGGAATGGCCTTAAACTGAAGGAGGACAGGGTTAGATTAGAATTAGGATGAAATTCTTTACTGTTAGGATGGTGAGACACTGCAACAGTTTATCCAAAGTTGTTGCAGAGTCCCCATACTTGGGGAAACAGGCAAGAACAGGCTGGATGGGTCTCTGAGCAAACTGGTCTAGTGGAAGGTTTCCTGCTCATGGCAAAGGGGTTGGAATGAGATTATTTGCCTTCCAACACCACCCATTTTATGACTCTATGACTCTATAAGTGCACTGAAATTCAGGCAGACAGTAACTACTGAGGGTGCAGAGTCTCCTCCACTGAGGACCTTATGGACAGGTAATATCGTGCACAAAGAGTCTGGTTCTTCCTCAGACTGGTAAGCTGAACCACATCATGTCTTCTAGCTTTACTTTCCTAACTAATTTGATTTAAATTAGTTTCCTAACTAGGTTTCAAACTTACACAGTCCAGGTAACTTTTGTGTGTGTCACAAATACAGCCTGACCTTGAAGATGTTTCGACTGCCTCTTCTGTAAAATGGAGTCTTTGGGCCACAGGGACTAACAATCAAAAATAAAAACATTTAAAAGAGACACATAAACTACTGAATTTAAAACATTAATTCATGAAATCCCTTCATTTTAATAGAAGAATTTAATGAATTAAAGATAGATCATTAACTCGAGAAAATGGGGAATCTTAAACAGTTCTTTATTTGTGTTCAAGTGATGCCTTCACTGAAGTCTTGTGATGACACCTGGCAAGAACAGAAATCGTTATGAAATTTATCCTTCCAGTTAGTACGTAAATTGTGTATTCTTTGGTGAGGCTCATATTAACTAGGAAAGGCAAGACTGAGCATAACCCACCCCCAGGAGCCACAGCTACAGAAAACATGCATTCAGGTAAATCCAGCAGAGCTGTGGGGAGCAAGAGACCAGCAGCCTGCTTTGCTTTGCCTGAGACACAGGGTGGCCCACAAAGAGGACATGACCAGGGGTGACAAAGCATGCAGGCTGCTCTGGCTCTTCACAGTGCCTCTGCCTCCATCCCTCCCGGCTTCCCTTCCTCCTTTGCTGAAATGCAGACAGTCTCCATGGGAACCAGCACCTTCCCTCTGCCAGCGCCCAAGAGCCAGGGTCATGGGCTCTGCAGCTGCATAGGGACCACTGCAAGGGACAGGAACAGAAGGGCTCCCCTCCAACATGCACTGGGGTTTTTTCTAGCCCAATACTGGTAAATCAATTTCTTAAAGCTGAAATACTGAAAACATGAGGAGCTGTTAATTTTTCAGCTTGAATAAGACTAACCAGCTACCTCACCTACGTTTAGGAAGTAAAGGTCAGTGCTTACTCAGCAATGGCCTTCCTCCTTCACTTCAATCTGCTACGAAAGATTGCATGGCTGGACACACATATATTTCTTTCTGAGAAAACCACTTCATCCAGTTGAGTCATTAAGAAGAATATAACCACAGGAACTAACGTTCTTGCCCAGAAAAATGCTAGACATAAATACAGACAGAGAAGGAACTGTCCTGGGGTTTTTCTCATTGATTTCAAGTGACAAGAAAACATTCAGTGTGATAGGATCAATTAAAGGAAGACAGATGGAGAAGTTGTCCTTGTAACAGTCTGCTTCCTTGGATTGAATACCTAATATTTTGCATACAGCCACTGTTTTACCTTTTATCACTTCTTCACAGATTCACAGATCTACTCAAATGCATCCTCTCATGGTAGGCACTCAGTGCTCCTGGAGGCTACCCACCAGGTGGATGATGGAATCCTGGAGTACTGCTGGATGGCTTCATCTTAAAACACCCTGAAGAGCAGTGTATGAATGCCCTGATTTACAGTCACAAGACTTTGTACAAGGTAAGGATACAATCTTCCAGTATAAAGTATTGCTTTTGCAGTGTAACTATCTTGAGATCACACCACAAAAAGCATTATTATCAACAAAACTCTTTAAAAACTTACTTACTCTGTATTCATCCTCTTTGCAGTGATACTGACTTTCAATATGTCTCATGATATAAGCGAACTTTTTTTAGCATGGCTGCACCAGATACCAAAATTTAAAAAAGAATCTCCATTTTTTGTATTCAGTTTAGGATCCCCTTTTCACTTGCCATGACAGATATTTACTTAATTAATCTAAGCTTCCTGTCAAACTGTGCTTAATTAATACTGTAACTGACATTCCTGACTTTAAATACCACAGAATAAAGCACAAAAGATTGCAATATTCCAGGTCTGTATTCTACCAATTATTTTTCATAATAGCCTTATGAGATAATAGGTAAGAGATTTTTCTCTCTAGTATCAATAAGCAAAAATTGCAAGAACATCTATATTGTGCTGAAGCTTTTGTGCTGCTGGAAATTCTACATGGAGAGAAGGAAAACAAGAAATGAAAATAACAGAAATGAAACAACAACTAACAAATATTTCTATCTCTGGCATAAAACATTCAACTCACTAGCAAAATAAACATATATTTGACACAGAAAATCTAAATAACATATTTAAATTTTTACATTCTCTCTTGGAAATACATCCTTAACAATGTGACTCTTCATTGATAACACTAAATCAGAGTTAGTTATTAGTTACAATGTCTTAAATTTTTAAATACTGTGGTGAAGACAAATTATTTCTACAGAGGTACAAAATTAAAATCATGAAGAACTTCATTTACTGGTAACACTTTTCCTGAACTTATAAGTAGAAGAGAGCAGGGCTACAAACATGGTTCAGCTGTGAGAGATGCTCAATAACCAGAGCAGTGTGTGACTGTCTAAAACAGTCTATTTTTTTTCTGGACCATCCTGTTAAGTGCTCAGCCCTGGTTCCAGACTGGTCCTTGGCAGAATGCTCAGAAGCACTGACTGGCCCTAGGCATGCAAGGACGTGGCCATAAACTTGGGGAGTGTGTCCCTACTCCACCTCAGCAGGCGGGGCAGGCCTCAGCCTCTCAGGCAGGTCTCCATTTGACATCCCCAAAGGCACCCAAAAGCTCCCTTTCAGTGGATTCAGGTAACTGCAAGGCAAATGACCAAGGAGCAGGAGCACAGGATGCAGAAGGATTGAGCTTAGCAAAGGGAATGTCAATTGTGCATGGCCAAATGTCAGCTGATCCTGTATCTCCACACCAAGTTTGAGGGTAAAGGTACTAATCCCTTTAATTACCAACCGTGCCATCCATGAAGCACTTTAAAAGACATTTATGTCCTGGTAACTGAGCTGCAGTACAGTGAAACTTAACTCTTTTCCCTTGGATAAAAAGTATTGTGGCACATTAAAGCAGTTGCTGACACTTGCTAAGGCTCTTTCCCTAAAGCACTGATTTTTGTCTGGAGACTGAAACCCTGATCCTGTAGAGTGAAATGAAACCTCCTGAAGGCTGATGGTCTTTCTGCACAGTTCTTGCAGGATGGCAGTAACACCTTGTTTTCCTTCTGTCAAAATAACCTGCTGTGACCCATATTCAGTGCACATCTCACAGGACCACCCCAGATGCAGTATTTCCTCCACCAGGGGTTACCACCTCTGACTCAGTCGATGGTAGAGAAAGCTTCAAACACTTGCAAGTAAATTAAGCACTTTCTGCTGCTAACAAGGGCAGCATAGGGTACCTGAGAGCAAATTTATCTGAGCCATGCCTAGTCAGACTTTTGTGTCCAAGTGCAACACAAGCTCTAGTAGGGTGAGGGAAGTGCTGGGACTGCAAGCACAAAAGCATTAGCTTCAGTCTGCAAGGGCTCACTTCCCCTGCTCCTTTCTTCTTCAAATGGCTTAGTGGAGATAATTGCTACTTGCAGTTACTCTCTGTTGTAAATTCATTTTCCTACAATCTGTAGCATCCTGTTTCTTTGTATGTTTGCAAAGATGCTTGTCTGTGGGAAAAAAACCAAAAAACCCCAACCCTGGTGTATTACTTGTTTCAGACCCAAATGGCATAGAGGACACACACACTGTCAAAAATAGCTATGTCAGTGAACAGTTCCCAATCAATCAAATACAAGTGGTAGAGTTTGCCTGGCAATGCTGACTACATGTATTTACTCTCATTTGCTCTCATTAGTCCATGATATTTTGCTGTTGTTTTCACACTGTGAAGGTTGCTGTATGAATCCACAGTGGGTCTTCCACCTGGAAATAATATATATAGCTATGAGTTTCTTGGGAGGAGCAATCATTTCTAGTTTAGTCACATTGTGTCATTCTAGGGCAAGCAACATGATCTGAGATATTGTTTACAGTATAATGATATAATAGAAATAAACCTGGCATGGTATAATTTTATGCTGATCTGGGAAAAAATGATCCAAATAGTACATGATAGCCACCAACTATGGAGCAAAGGGTGGAAAAATGGGTGACAGATATTTGTACAAAACTTATACTTGAAAACTTTTCCCTCTTTTTACAATTGATTTTATAGTAGCTTACCATCATAGACAGAGATTCTTTCTCACTGCAGGTGATTTTGTTGATGACTGTTAAAGGTACTATCAATTTCAGCTTAGCTGTGTTTTCTCCGGCTGGCCTTTCACCTGAGCTCATCAAATAAGATATAGGAATCCACAGCATGAACGAGAAAGAAGGAAAGTAGACAAAATGATTTGGCAGAATATGGCACTGATGTTTTGGAAAATACATTTATTTCTAGAACTTCTGTGGAAATTATTCTATAGATTGAAATGATGCCAGGGAATGGGAAGTGTGAAACTTTTTTATTGGTTCCATTTTCTGGATGAGACATTATCCCGCAGCACCACTGAAACCTGGTTCTTGGCAATTTTTCCTGAATAATACTGGGGTTTTAGCAAAGTTCAAGGCTATGTAAGCAAAATATTTAATTAAAGGACTTCTTGGCTTCTAGTAGGTTCAGTCTGATATGTGATCCTATTTTATTTCCTACTCCTTGGTAGTGCTGTGGCACATGTGTAGTGTGAAACTGAGCCCACGGTAAGTTTCAGTGTCTGTGTGTGTACTCAGTGTTTGAGGTCCTGCTACAACAAAAGAAACTTTTGTCACGAGCTGGTGAGAGGCCAGAAAAGGGTGCAGATGGTGTCTGTGGAAGAGGAGTTGCATCACCTCCTGGGCTCTGCTTCTTAGATCCTTAGATAAAGCACAGAGCATGCAGGCAAACATCAATGTAGGCATCTTGGTATCATCATGTGGTCGGTGCTCCTCATGTCTGGGTGCTCAGTGGGGAGTGAACTAGTCAGAAATTACCATAGATTCTGTTTTCTGTCTACTTCTGACCTTGCTGTAGTCAAATGGAAAACTGAATGTTCAGCTAATTGTCCAGACTCTTCTACAGTCATGGGAAAATAGTTAATTGCAGGCAGGAAAGCAGTTTGGCATTATGACACTTCCTACTTTGGTGTAGTCAATCCCATCTTGGAGGGGCTGATCCCTTTCCATCATCTCTAGAAGCATTTCTGGGCAAGTGGCTTTCACTGTATGCTGGAATTACAAGGTACCATGATGAAACTTGCCCTGTGCCAGAGTCTCTGAAGCAATAAACTGACCATAGCCTCAAGAACCTCAGTGTGGCTGGTGGCAGAAGCATCAGTTCAGTATGAGGAGACCTTTTAAATCTTCAGCGCCAACCCAGATGTGTCCATGGGCTGTCAAAAATAAATCATTGTACTTATTTCTTGCAGATGGCTGTGTCAGAGTCCAATGATTAGAGGCAGCACTCCAGGGAACCAGCCTCACACAGAGTGGCTAAGGCTGCAAGCAGCCCCAAGGCCTGTGGCATGGCCCACCTTTGATTTTGGTAGACAAAGTTCTAGACTGCTGAGGGTAACCCATGCATGGTGGACATGATAGCACCTGAATGAAAGATCCAACACACATATAAAAGATCTTCTAATATTAAAAACTTGACAGGGATTATGGCTAATATCTAATTAGTTGCTGACACCAGTTCACTCTGAGTCAGGTCAGTGGCCATGCTCATGGCAAAAGCATGATCTGGATGTGGCCACTGCCCCTCTCTGACCTGAGCAGAGCTCAGGGATCACAGCCAGCAAGCAGCCAACAGCAGATTTGTTCTCCACAAGATACTTCTACTTGCTACTCAGAAGACCCATTTTGCTATATTCACAAAATGATAAATGTATGCAGGGGCTACTGAGAGGAGGGGAATGAGGAAAGTTTCCTCTATCAGTTGTCTGTATAAAGACATTGACACGATGTAAATTGATAATAGTCCTTCATACAGAACACACTGATCAGTATATGAAACATAATTTGATACTTCTCAAATACTGCAAGTACATATGTCTAAAAAGAGAAATTTTACAGACAGATATGCCAGTTAGATGCATAATATTGCAGCTTTGAGACCTGTGGTTGTGTTAACTGTATTTACTGCCTGCAAGAAATCTTTCCCATTAAGTATATTCATTGCATCTTACTGGAGCCAACCTTGCTCAATATTCATTAGCCTACAAATTAAATGTGGAGAATTAAAATTGGATTATCTCAATATTTTGCCATCTGTTCTTCAACTTGAAAGTAGCAGAATATCAAGCTGTTTTGTGGGTTTTTTCCTCAAATGTTCATTACAGACAACAAACCACAGTAGAGCCTCAGGCACAAAAGTTTCAGGACTGTGTCCAAAATCAGACAGGTTTATTGAAAAAGCTTTGGAACCATTATAAATTCAGCAAGAAAACAAAGTGTTTTCTTCTAAACACAATTGGAGCTGCAGCAAGAAGAGTCTGCATGGTACTGCCAAAATCGACCACCAGAGACTGGAGGCTTTGCTCCTGCCAAACACCTGGGGGTTTGTGGGACAGGTAGCAGTGGCAGGATTTCTTTTCTTTCCCAGACACAATGAACGCTGAAAAATTGGAAAAGGTGGTAATATAACATTAAGGTTCTTCATCAGTCTGCATGGAAGAAAATTAGAAGTCTAGCATTAGAATTTTTGAGTGGTTTCTTTGTTAAGACAGTGAAGCTAGAGTGCTTCTTTTTGAACATTTTGATAGATAAAAGTTTTCCTGCAGTTTCTTGTAAAAATTTGGTTTAAAACTGAAGATACCCAAGTGTAATCTTGGTTACCTCAGTAAAAATAAAATATTGTTTTTTAATATCTTTTAGAACTAGTCCAAACTTCTGAACTTCACTAAAAGCAATTGATGCTAATATTTGGTATCATCTCATATTCCCAGAGATTGGAGAAATGGCTAAGGAAAAGGCATGCTGCCTTTCTGTAGCAATTATCCAAAGGGATAATTAAAATGCAGGTAAAGTTAAAATACAGATAAAAATTTTCCTATTTAAAACAGGTAAATCAGGACATCAGTGTCATACGACACTATCCCTAGAGTTCCGTTGCCTGATGGGAAATTCAGCTCTGAACAAAGGGCCAATAAAAGTCTAATTTTAGTTTAGAAGTCTTTTATTTTTTCCAGACACAGAGTGAATCAAGGCTAAAGGGGCATAAAGGTCATCTCTGTATTCTCCTTTTTGAGCTGTCGTAGCTGCAGATCTGATTACTGCTGTAAAGGATCAGCTTTGATAATTGTACTAAAGGATCAACTTTGCTGAGGGGCAAATTTCATCCTAATGTAGAGGCTGAAGGCCTTGTTCCTGTGATACAAAAAGGTACAAGATGACTGCAAGGAAAGGTTAGTGACCCTATTAAAATAAATAGACTATGCTGGTTACTTGGAATTCCCAGTAACTTTTGTTACTTTTTTTGTGACTTCTGTTACAGCAGGATTCACATTTTGATCTCTGCAAAATCCTCTTCTGAACCCTATAAATCCTTAGTATCATGATGACCACATAAGATTAACTTCAGCGAAGCTGTGATGGAGAAACCTCAATTACTGGGAAGCACCTGGATAGGAAAGGTTAATAGGAACATCCAAGGGAAAAGCATATATGACACCAAGAAGTCATAAAATATTTTTCCAGTGGTTTTTGTCACAATGAATCTCTGCCTGGGTTCCCAGTTGATGTCTGCCTTTGCCTACATATCCTACAAAGGTAATAAATTCTTGTGTAGCTACTAATTACTGATTAAATTCAAGTACAGATCCATCATCTCTTTTCCAAAGAAACTTACCTGTGATATTATCTTCTGATGGTGACAAGAAATTTTGTGCCATACTGCATGTTTTAAAGATTCTGTCTTTAGTAGTTTAAAGTAATTCTAAATCATGTCTGATTGATACTTAAATGACAGTACAAAGATTAAGAACAGACATTGGTGTCTTAAAGAAGTTCGCTTAATTAAATGATTTATATGAAGAATAAAAGGTCAAGAAACTTGTTCTTAATGCATCCCTGTAGTCTGAAGGTCTCATACACTCTGAAGTCTCAGGCAACTTAGAACAAACCCAAACCAAACTGTACAACACCTAATTGCATCTCAAGGCATTTTTTAAAGGTTACAGCTGGAGCTGGACAAGAACTGAAAGATCTGACGAGATTCCTACTCTTCCCCACGCTCCATGGGGATCACAGGTGCTGGAGCTGAACTTTGAAAGTGGAGCTGCAAACAGTTATGCTTCTTATTCTTTAGACAACAACAACAGCAGGAAGAAATCTCCAGGGTGGGAAAGGGGTACAAATGGACTTTTTCACTGGTACTTTTCCAATTCTGGGCTAAGACACATCAGTACATTGATGTGTATTCTGATTGTTTCTGAAACAAGACAGAGAAGCTCATTTGAGGGAATACCAATTACTTGAAGCAGACACTGTGTTCTAACAAGTTTTTTAACCTCATGAGGTGATCAGTGCCCACCTGCAGTCACTTCCTGCTGCAGGATCATGAGTAATGCTATAAGGTAGGTGAATTCTGTGAAGGAAAGGGTCATTTAAAATTGCAATTTGTAGTTTATGGTGTGCAGGGGGCTGTATATATGTGTGCACACCTGTGCGTCCATGACTGCTTACATGGGGAATTTGACTCTTTAGGAGCCTTGCTTGCTCCAAGCATCATCATCCTGTGCAGCAGCAGATGCCAGAATCAGTTATCCCTTCTTTAGCACACCTAAGATGTCGCAGTATGTTCAGCTGTAAATATGGTAGCACAGGTGCTGCCGTGTGGTCTGTGCAGCTGTTCCTTCAAGGGAAAGTGAAATCTGCAGATGAGAGACAACAGCAATGCCACAGGGGAAAAAAGCACATGTAAGTTGCATTACTGGCCTGGCAAAGATTTGTTCACCTGACACCCCTAATCCTTTGCTGTGTGAGGGTTTGATGAAGCCAACGCAAAAATGGGAGATTTTACCCACATGTTTTTGCTACACCACCAACAACAGAGTAATGTACCTTAGAGTTCTTAACCAGGTCTAAGGACTCTCTGAGCTCTTAACTGGGAAGGTGCAGGAAATAGTTACAGCATCTCACAAATTACATTTTGCCCCACACCTCTTGGTATTTAAGATCAATAAACACAAATGTCCCGTTCTTGTTGGTACCAACATTTCTTGTTGGTACCTTTCAGCTGCATTCAGGTTTGACGTTGCCAGGCTGTCCCCAAAGGTTCCTGCTACAGCCCTCTCAAATCCTTTGCCAAAAAAGATGAATAGCTGTGTGGACAACCTGCAGAGCCGTGGAAAGGTAATCAATGCCTGTCTCATTCTCCAAATGCTTTATGTGCTTTCACAGGTGGTGTGAAAGTCAATATCCAAACAGGAGACCATTGAAACACATTGTCATGCCCTTCTGAGTAATTGTTTTGGTTTGCAGATGGCTTTTTCTTGCCCTGATCTTTATGGCAAAGCAAGCTGTGTACTGCCAGTCTCTGCCCAGATGACATGATGCATCACATATCTTATATTCCCCTGTGGCTAAAAGTAGAGAAAACAGGCATTAAAAAGTAACCAAATCAAGAAGAGGATGTTGGTAAATGAAGAGACACCAGGCTCAGTAGTTTAAGTAAAATCCCTGGATTTTAGTGGCAGGGGAATAGAAGAAAATGGCTGACAACTAAATTCCTCCTACTTTAGTCCTCCAAAAATCATCTGGTTTAAACTGTTTCTTTGGAATGCGGCCTCAGTTAATGGGAGAGACACACCTCCTCAAAACGTGATCTGTGCCTTCATCAGAACATGTCTCAGTCCAGAGAGAAGGTACCCATTCATCTGTCGGGAGTCCAGGACATCCCTCTGGCCACCCTTGAGGGTTTGGAGACCGGACAGGGGCATCTGGGATCTGTCCAAGGGGGTCAGCCAACCTCACACAGAGCCCAGGAGGACACTGCCTCTGATCCCTGTCCATGGGAGTGAATGCCCACACTGTATGAAGAATCACAAGCCAAAAGAATTCAAAATAAGCAGTAGTTAGTTTATCACAGAGTGTGAATGTAGAATCTAGGATTTTTAGTATATGGGCTTGAAGAGGCAAGATGGAGGAATTGGGGAGTGGTCCTGTCCTCTTGTTCTTGTCCTCATCTCCCATTTTCAGCTGAGTTGTATCACAAGGATTGGTTTAGAGTAGAAATGACATGGTAATGTAGATAGTAAGTATTGATAAAATTTTGTAAATAAAAAGTATGTTTTGGACGGTAGCTGGGTCAAGGGGACTGTACATAAAGTCTGTGACCCTCTGATCCTCCCCAGTCTGCCGCATGTCCTCCTCTGCTGGGGACGCCTTGCAGAGCTGAGAAAGAACTGAGAGATAATGAAAGAATAAACAACCTTGGAAACACCCACTGGCAGACTCTGTTTGTCTTCTCTGACTCTGGTGTGGGACCTTTTGGGCAAGAAAACTCAAAACCCCTACATACCTCAGGGAACAGCAACCCCGAGGAGAATCTCAGGGAACAGCAACCCTGAGATTCATCTATAGGATGCAGACATCTTTGACCAGCTGCCAAACTTCTTACCAGGACCCCAGAAACTATAGGAAGAGCATGGACACACAGTTTTAGTGATATCGTCTCTACAGATGCTGCAGCTTAAGCTTCATTTCCAAGGACGGCTCGGGTAGCAAACAGCATCATGGCATTGTAAATTGAGGAACTGAGGCTACAGTGTCCCGTTGCCTCTGAAAGTGTGATGCAAGCTCCTAAATTGCTTGATCCTTTGGGAAATCACAACTGCTTCTGAAAGACTTTGAAATTAATGATCCTTGCAATATATTGCAGCAGTTTCAAACACTATATTAAATAATCTGATAATTTGAGGAGTTAACTGAAGGGTGAGGTTTTGTTTTAACATCAACAAGGAATATATATCTTCATCAAAACAGTTTCCTAATTTTCAGATAAACTTCTCAGTAGGGAATCAAGTTATTCCTTATAATTTAATTTTTGATGGAATAAAATGCCATTTAAAAAGGTAATGTTGTATGTTATGAAGCACTTTCTTTCCCTTGTGATCTGTGGAATAGGATGGTACTCTTATCTCCCCCACTCTCCCACATCAGGAGCCCTACAGCAGTGATTTTTGAACTATGTGGGTCTGCATGCAGGTCTATGGTGTCACACCCAGAGTGAGGTTTGTGCAGACCATTTCAGGATCTTCCTGTTTCTAAAGACAGCAGGAATGTTTTGGAGAGAGACTTGAGCTTCTATCCTTTATGAACAAGCCTAAAGAATAATATAGTTACATAAACCCTTGCAAAAAATGTTCAAAAGCATTTGATTGTTACAAGATGTTTTCAGGTTCACATCTCAAGGTTTGCCAAGGTGTTTGTGGTTTGTGTTTTAATTTAGCAGTACTGAACAGTAAGTGCTTTCAGCAGCTGCTTACTGTGAAAGAACATCTAGAGTGATGTATAAAGTCTAGATGTTGCATATCTTTCTTGCAGAACTAAAATCCAAAAATTATCAGAAACTAAAAGCTATGAGGATTTTCAAAATCTATAATCTGAGACTAAAAAGAATGGGAGCAGGGGGGAGGAGTGGGGAATGCAGAAAATACAAAAACAAAGGGAAGGATAAATATCCTGGCATATTCTGATTAGATGTGTCTTAATAGAGGTATATTAAGAAATTGTACCTAATATCAAATACTAATGGAAATGGAGTAAGGCCAGGAAAAAAGAAGGAAACGGTAAGAACAACAATTGCACTATCACATTCTCTACCCACAATCTATTATATGGACAACAGAGAAAGGACTCAGGGAAGTAGTGGAAGTGCTTGATTGTGTCAAGGTACGTAACCAAAGATCAATGGAAACACAATATCCTGACATTGCTAGACCATGCTGGTCACCAGCTCATGGAGATCCTAGTCCTTGGGAGATTAAATTCTTCATAAGGGATTGGGAATAAGGTACAAAGTGTTTGTATATGAAAGTGTGGAGAACGTACACAGACTCTCCAAGGATACAGATGTGAGGAAACCTTGTGAATCAACGCTCTTACAGATGCAGAGAAAAATAATTCTCAAGTAGCAAAGATCAAAAATTTACTAGGAAAGATAGCACCAAGTATGTGCAAAATGCATAAATACAAACCAGGAAATTATAACTAAAGGAAGATTTTTGGGGGAAGAAAAAAATTACTTCTAATCATTAATTTTCAACTCATTGAGTCATTTAGAATAGCTATGGCTAGGGAAGTCATTATGTCAAAGTTTACAGACAAGAAAAGCCAAGTGAAAATGTACCAAGAAAACAAGAAGTGACTCTCAGGAAGAGTCACTGTAATAATAACTAGAAAGTTATTATTATTGACTAAGGGTCAATGTAATGATAACTAAAAGCAAATGGTTGGAAAGACCAGGTTGGCAAGACCAGGTTGGCACTCGGTACAGAGACAAAGCAACCGCAGCAACACAAAAGCAAATGTATAATGTAAGCTATAGTATATAGGTGAACACACAAAACTTCAGCAAATCAGCATCAAATTCAGGGATAGCACGGTCCTTGCAGTGCTAAGATGTGCTCAGCCACAGCACAACAAGGGAAAGGATACAGACTGGATGATTCGACATAAAAAACACTCAGAAATCATGGCTTTCACCTAAAACAAATATCATGTGCTCATAGGTACCAAACCTGGATGAACTCTTTCCTCCCCTGACAGATTTATCCATCCATCCAGAAGGGCAAGCTGAGAGGCACTATGTGGCACCATGGCACTGCTGTTGTCACATGAATTCATTTGGAAATTGAGGCAAGCTGAGGAAAGAAAACCATTATGAAGTTCCTATTTAGCTATATGTGAGAACATATCTTTTAGGATAAAATAGTGTAATTTGGAAAAAGAAATGATACACTCCCTACCTTGCATCTCTCTTTACTCTCCCCATACTTGAACCTATTCAGCACCTGAAATATAGTTAGAAAGTTTCAATTTATTTTTTCTTTTCTTTAACCTTTTAATTAATGCTTATCGGGATTGTGCCAGAGAGACAGGACCACGGAGAGACATTTTAAAGCATAATTTATAGCTGTTATCTTCTACAGTCTCATGAAGGGTGAGAATGTCTTCACAGCACAAGCCAGAGGTCAGTAGTCATCTGTGGTCAGTGATCACAAGGTCTCTAGTTACAAGGCCTTTTAAAGATTTATTAACCAATAAACTTCTGCCACAAAGATTGTTTTTGTCTTTAAACTAATTGCTAGTTATTTTGTTTTACACATTTTTGCTGCAGTGTGGGCCTTCTTAACCAATCGTATAACAACATACAAACTTACAGTACTACACCTTAAAAATTCTTACTACCTTTGTAACTACTTCTACATCTAAACGTTAAACTCTAAACTTTCCACTACCTAGCTTAACATGTTTCTGCTTAAACTACGAATCCACATTCTTGCTTCTGGTCTCTAAATCTGGAAGTCTTTCCCAAGGTCCAAAATCAAACTGTATATTAATTTCTATGTCTGGGCCTGCATCCACAAGGTTTTGAGAATTTTCTGTGCCTTGATTTCCCACACCTGCTGACAACTTTTGTTGGAAAACATTTGACTGTTCCTGTTATCCCAAAAACATTGCGATCGAGAAATGATAAAATACTAAGAACAGGCAAGCAGAGACAAAAAATTCTATGTGTTTTGTGGGCCTAAATGAAAGTTCATCTCAGAAAATCCCACATTAACAATTTTTTTCACTCTGTTTGATCCTCTTTGTGGCAATGCTGAAACACTGACAGCTGACATAAATTCAGAGGCAGCTGAATTGACCACTGCAGCTGGTCAGCTGAGCTGGCCACAACATGGATCAGTGCTATTGTCATATGCTGTTTGGCTTGAATGGGTGTAATTGTAAAGTCATTGAGATTTGAAATATATCTGACTTAAGGCCCCAGTCTGGGATGTTCTTTTAAATGTCTCTGTCCCCACAAAAAAACCCAAAAAACCTCAAAAAACAACCAAAAAATCTACCATCTCAACTATCTCAAATGTTATATAAGAGAAGAGGAAGATGGAAGATGACTGATATACCACTAGACTCAAGAGGAAAACTCAAAATAGAAAAACAAGGCTATTACAGACACAGGGAAGTAGTATGTTTTCTGAAGGAAGCTTATTAAGACACTTTCCATATGCTATATTTCCATCTTCTCCTGCTTAAAATGTTGCAGGCTTTTAATTTCACTTATGAGATGGATTGAGCAGTTCTGGTTTGAGTCACAATCCTTTCTCTCTTTCACAGAACAATTTATTCACTGTTACCATGGAAATGATTTCATCTTTCCAATAGTAGGATTCCAGCCCTGCAGTCTTGGTTTTGTCAATATAGCATCCAACCCCTAACATCCCTACTTTATTAATGTCACCGTTAGATGAGACTATTTACCTATTCCAAGAAAAGCAGATCTCTCAAAGTATTTACCAATTAAGGAAGCTGGTACTCCATCATTTCATACCTTTGTGCTGCAAATAAAAGACCCACAGTTGTGAACCCCACTATTGATTCAGACTCCTCACAAAGCTCTGTCTTATCAATCAGTTCTGACTCTCCTGGAACAGGTAGTGAGCAGACACTGATGTAACCCAAGGCTTCCCATTTTTTCCCCTTTTTTTCCTTTTCCTTTTCTCCCCAACTTTATGGGGTTTTTTTCATACTTCCCTGATGGTCTTTTATAAGAAAACAGAACTAACATTCATGGGTTTGTATCCCTACCTTTATGCTGCTATTACTGACAGACTTGCCAGGGGAAAGACATACTCTAATCCTTCTTTGAGCTTAAATGGGTTTTCTGTTTCATAAGACAGATGAAGGGGCACACAGAACACCCTGAAAGCAGCTGACAGAGAGCAGGAGCAGCAGAGACACCCATAACATGTACACACAGACACAAATAAGCAGTGCTGCGTAAAAGAGGCATAATTTCCTCACAATTTGTTATGCTTCAGTTGTGACTCCTTTGCAAAACACAAGTTCCAGGAACTATTCTTCTGGAGAAAAAAAAAAATCAGTTTCTCCTTTCATATTTATCAGCAGATTTTAGGAGTCTGTTTGGAAGTAAGAGTGATCTAGAGTTCAATCTGATATTGTTCATTTCTTTGCAAGAATTGTCTACCCAAGAGCAAAATAGGAGATTTCTCTTTAAAATATAATAATCTTCAAAAAATTTTATGAAAATGGTCTGGCTTTTCTTTGTGTTTCAGGCAGAAGTCTCTTGGTCCTCTCCAGCATGAGGCAGTAGTGCACAGCAGTCAGACAAGCTGTGGTGCCATTACTCCAATTGAAGCCACATCTCAAAGCCAATTAAGCACTTCCTTAAGCTTCCAGTTCAACTTCCTGGTGGGTTTTGTTCAAAGCTTAACTTCTGCACAAAGTATATCCATCTTTAATTTAAAATACCCTCATTGCTCTTCCTTCTGAACACAGGCATAGTATGAGACAAAATGGCTTCAAGTTGCATTGAGGGACGTTCGTTTTGGATATTTGGAAAATTTTCTTCAGGGAAAGACTTGTCAAGTACTGGAACAGGCTGCCCAGGGAAGTGGTGGATTTGCCATCCATGGTATTTGAAAACCATGTAGGTGCGACACTTAGGTATGGGGTTTGGTGGTGGACTTGGCAGTGTGGGGTTAACGGCTGGACTAGATGATCTTAAAGGTCTTTTCCAACATCAATGATCCCATATTTCTAAAAATTTCTTTCAAGAGTAGCCTCTTTAGAAAGGGATAAATTACTTCATTGATTGAATACTTAAAATTAGCAAGGCAGAGCTGATGAGTGTGAATGAATGTGTCGTTTTAATTCTTTGGGGCTCTCTGTGCATGGCATGTCATAATATTACATTAAATTTTCATATGTCTTGTTGCCTTCCATGGCAAAAAATAGATAGTGAGAGAAGAGAGGAAATCATCAAAGATAACAAATGTCTGGACAAAAAGACTATCTGTTCCAAGATGCTGCACATTTCAATTATGTCATTCCCATTTTTTCAGGCTCAGTGTGAGACGACTGGTGGAACACAATGTAGGGGTGTGCTGAGTTCTGGCTTGGCTGCCTCTGCCAGTGGCCATGATCAGGATATGATAAATGGAGCTGGTAGCTGCAGTGGTAATGGTGACCCTGATACTTCCTGTTGTATTTTCAGCTGCTTAAAATTCTGTAGACTGTTAATGGTTTGGGTGGAAGTTTTCCATGCTGTCTTTTTGCTTCTAAATTTTGCTATTCTTTTAAGTTTCACCTGACATCATCTGGCTATTTCTGATGGTAAACTTTCCTGTTTCCTAATACACAACTGTAAAGGTTTTGGTTCATAACTGGGTGGAAACACCAAATTATGTATTGGTTTCAGGCTCACCAATTTTGATGGTTTCCCGGCCAATGCACCATGCATGTGATGGTTTCAGTGTTTACTGTTTTCTGAGATATGACTAAGAGAATACAAAAAGCAAAACAGGCTTACCTTAAAGTTACAAAGATAGTTTATTCACACATACTAAAACAATGAAAAAGGAAAAAAAATGGTATTTTCAAAACATCCCTCCCTCCCTCCGCAAGTGTTCACTTTCCTACAAAGCAACCTAAAGAGACAAAACCTGTAATTTTCAGTCAGTTTCACCATTTAAAAATAATCTTCCATCAGTTCTTTTAGGAAAGGAGTCTCTCTCAGAACTTCTATGGCATTTCCCCACTGACAACACAGAAAAGTTCTCTTGTGGGTCTCATCTCTCACAAAGACAGCTGCCCAGGAACCTGCCTTTGTGACGTCCCTCCCAATAGCAGCTTTCCCAACACTGGGTATGGGCCATATCTGCTTATTAGGGGTACTGTTTAAGGATGCTTCTTCTAGTATAAAACAAAGATTCTCTTCTTTCATCTCCAAAATCATCTTCGTCTCAAAACCTAAAAATCTCCTTTTCCTTAGGAGCAAAGAGCTTCATATCACTTTTAACTAGAGCCTTACATCCCCCCCAACAACATTCATATGCTACAGGAAAAATAGTCCATTATCCCTCATTTACTAGACACGTCCAGCCAAATTAGGCCACTCCTCCTCCTTTGTCCCAAATAGTCTTTTCACTTTCTCTTCATTGACTTCAGTTTCATGCTATATCTCTGTAGTTGAATCACTTTGTTCTCACTGCGGGAAAGGCCAGTGCTCTGAAGTTCCATCTGCTGGCAGGAAAGGGTTGCCCAGGCCTGTGGTAATCCTGTGGTCTCTGCTGGGCGGCAGCCACAAAGATCTCACAGCCATGCCGGCGGGGGAGGCTGGTGGATGCCTTCTTTTCCACCCCTCGATCTCATGGCGTGGGCTGCTCAGAGCTGCTCCCGGGGCCTGAGGAAGGAGGGAGAACATTCCCCCCTCCCCCAGCCCTGGCCAGTGGCACAGGCAGCTGCCAGGGCGAGCTTAAGAGTCGTAAGATGTTAGTAGCTGGGGCTTCTCCTCCCTTCCCGCACTGCCTGCTGTTACCGGGCTCAGCCACGGCCTGGCCCCCTCTGCCTCAGCCCCTGGCACACAGCCAGCCCTGGCTGCAGCCTCCCCTCTCCCGCCGGCAGCCGGGGAAAAGGGCTCAGCCGGCCACGCCGCACCGCCATGAGGGCAGCAGCAGCTCCCAGAGACCCAGCCGGGCCCGGGGCAGCGAGGCCTAAGCCAGCCTCTTCCAGCTGTTATAAATGCCAATCCAGTAGTCCAATTAGAAATATAATTTTTGGTTTATTAAAAAGAATGGAATTATAGAATTTCGGCAAACCCCCCCAAATGGAGTTACATTGACGACTGACCCGGGGAATCATCAGGGGTGAACTGGAACAAGTATCTGGCACACTGCCGTCCCCCCAGAGTTCATGAATTGGCCTTGTTCGGGGCTTAGATTTTATACACTTTATTTCACCCCTGGCACAAGATTTCCCCACAATCTCTTTGTTTCCAGGGTTGGGTATTCGAATTTATAGTCATCTCCACCAGCTGAAAAGAGTTTCCCCCTCTGTTGCAAGGTGTCAATTTCTGGCTTCCTGTGGGTGAATGGACACTGAAGTTTATGAATGGAAAGAGTTTTTCTCCGGAGATTTTGACAAAGATGGTGCTCTGATGGCTCTGCTGCCCATGGTGGTGAAGGACTGATTGATTATCTCAATGTGTCCTTCTTTCTGATGCCAAAGAGAAGGCCAGGGTTTCCCGTAAATTCTTTGTCTCTTTTCTAAATGGAAATTCCAGGGTGGTGCCTGCCTCCATATCAGTGAATTCCAAGGCAGGCTGAAACTAAGGTTACATTCTCATATAACATATATACAGTGGTTTTAATGATTTTTAACATACTATAACCCATAAAAACACAAATTAACATCCCATATCTTTCACACAGCTGTCCATGATGTTACCTGGTGGCTCACCAGGAGAAGAGAGGGCAGCTCGACCAGTGTCTCAGCTTTATATGGGTGTTACCAAAAGTCATATTCCATTTTCTCAGTAGTCAAACTACATGCCAATAGCCAAGAATTGGCCCTTGATAGGTCCCTGTCCTTTCCAAAGAAATCTAAGGTTCTGACATCTCGGGTTTAACCCCCTGAGATCAGGGTGATAAGTTGTCTCTGTCCCTTGATGAATCGCGAGCCGGGTGCAAAGAAACACACGGAGTCTTCAGATTTCTCGTGTTCAAAGTCTCGCTCTCTGTTTATTATTTCTTATCTCACAAGCTCTTCTCGTGCCCTGCGGAGCTCCGTGCAGCAGCAGGGGCAACAACGCTCTCCCCTCCTCTGGGAGGGTCTTGACCTCTTTTACTACATATTACGTTTCTATTATTTACAATTAATCACCAATACCCAACACCTATGCTAGACAGGTCGTATCTACTTTGACCCTATCCAAACGTGCCACCTTCACAGCAGAAATGTCGGACCAGAAGAAGAAGAAGAAGGACAGGACCACACTCTGAATCCTCCATCTTGTCCTTTAGAGTCCACACACCCAAAATACCTGCACCCCCAGTGATAAACTGATTGCTTTCACACTTTGGTGACTTGTAACTCCTCCTGCAGTGTAGGTAGTTTCTCCCATGGACTGAAGTCAAAGCCTGCATCTCCCTGGGCTCTGTGCCAAGGCTTACAACCCCCCTGTTCAGGTCCCAGACCCCCCTGTACACGTTCCAAACCCCCCGTCCGGGTTGCAGATCCCACCGACCGGGTCCCTGACCCTCCAGGGTGACCAGAGGGATGCCCTGGACTCCAACACTGACAGGGCAATATTCCATAGTGTTCTTCAACTAACAACCAAACTGTGTTAACCCATAACAACAACAAAAAAACAAAACTGGGAAGAGTGGATAATAGACCAGCTGTGTGTGCTGCCATGTAGTGTGACCTGGAGAAGTGGAGAAATGGGCTGACAGAAATCTTGTGAAGCTGAGTAAAAGAAAATGCTAAGTCTTGTGTCAGGGGAGCAGTAACCCCAGGCACTTGGACAGGCTGAGCAATGACTGTCTGGGAAGCAGCTCTGGAAGAAGGACCTGGGGACAGGGTGGCCAAGCAACTGACCTTTACCCAGTGTGTCCCTGTGGCAAGGACAGCCAACATCAGCCTGCACTGCATTAGAAAGTGCATTGCCAGCAGGTGGGGAGAAGTGATTCTTCTCAGTGTTCAGCACTGAGGAGAGACATCGGGAATGCCAGGTCTGGTCCTGGCACTCCAGAGAGACTGGACATGGTCTTGAGAAGAGACATAGACTTATTGCAGCAAGGCCAAAGAATGGCCACTAAGAGTCTCTTGCATACAAAAACAGGCTGAGAAACCTGAGACTATTCAGCTGGAAAAAGAGGAGGCTCATGGACCTTATCCATGTGAATACATATCTGATTGGAGATAATGAAAAAGAGGGAGTCAAGCTGTTCTAACTAGTGCCCACTGACAGGAGAGGAAACTGATGGACACAAAACTGAAACAACCCCCTCTGAACACATGAAAACATTTATTTAGTGTGAAAGATGTTGTGGAGGCTCCATTCATTAAGATATTCCAAATGCAAATGGATATGGTTCTGGACAAATTCCTCTGGCTGATTCTGCTTGAGTATGGGTTTTGAACAAGATATTGTGAATGAAGAAACCTTAGCAATGATTAACAGAACATATCTAGCTTTAGAGAAGTAATTTTTAAAGTCTTTATAGGAAGACTCTTCTGCTGTCAGTTGTCTTCCTGTTTTCACCAGAAAATTTGTAAATTCACAACATGTTATTAAGTTTGCAAGGCATCAATAGAGCATGACTGGAATTTGATCAATAGGCAAATCCTGCAGGCATCTCCTGCAAGGAGCACAGGCCGTCTCTGGGCTACAGGTACTGTATAAAACTCACCTTACCCTTTCTTGGCTGCATGCACCACTGTGGTGCAGAGCTCAGAGAGAACCACCCTTCTTTCAAGCTTGCAAGGCTCTAATTGCTGGTGCCATAGATGGGAAGAAGATTGAGAAGCCTAACTTGACTACAGCAGAATGATGTATCCCTCACAGGGAAAAGATTGCCAAAGCAAGAGAATGAAGTGGAAAAAAATCCAGTTCAGAGGAATTGGAGCAACAAGGTTGTTACAAGTCTAAGTGTGTTTGGGGAGCCTGGAACAGGCTGTAACCAATTGAAGATGTAGAGCAAAACCAAGGAACAAGGCCACACAAAACCTGAGTTGTAGCATTTCATGAGCATAATATAATTTAGCAACTAATTACTGTATTTTGAAGTTAATGGATATGAATAGTATAGTTTAGCTTTGAAGTCAGTGTATATCTTCTCCCATTCCCCATGTATATATGTGAATTCTTCTCACCAGGCTCATCAGATGAACCCTCTTAAGATGCTTTGAAAAAAAACAATCTTAATATATAAAGTGCTATAGGATATTCTGAGATAGAATTCTCTAGAATGTCCCATTCATGTCCTCTTCCTTACTTTGTGGAAGTAACTAGTCTATATAATATTCATTCCTGATTACAGGGTATAAGACTTTTTTCTGAATAAAGAAATAGTTATGAAAGAAGGCTAGGTTTGGGTTTTCTGCTTTGATGCACAGCAAACATGCAATTTTGCTACCGGTAGTAACAAGCAGCTTGGAAAATTATTAGGCTTTTAAATGACTGGGCTTTTTGAAAAAAGCATAAACAGGAAGACGTGGGCTGTTTCTGGAGTTATAGTGACTGCACTAGAAGGGAAGAGACAGCATGAGTGATACTTATATGCCAATTTCCATGTGGATTCGCCCAAGTCAGAGGAATTCCTCTAAATTTATGAAGTTTGCAAAATTTTAATTGAGTGCAAAGTTTCCCTCTTGTTGATTTTCAGGGCTAGAGTTGGATTTTATCAAACTAACTGATAACTCATGAAATCTTGAAAGGTTATTTACAATGTTGAGCAATATTTTCATTTACTCTAATTCATCTCATCTGGATTTATTTGCCTAATAATTTTTGCATATCTTTACATTCATTGCAGTCCATTAAGGTAAACCTTTTAACAAATACTCAGTTTTGGCCACTTTCACCACTTTCCACTTAAGCTTTATTCTTTCTCAAATGTTAAACTTTTCAAAGATCTTGTCATGAAAGGTCACATTTCTATGAAATCATATCGAACAGTTCAGCTCTGTCCTGGAATGATAACTTACACAGAAGTCTTATTCCTTTCAAGGGGAATCTCAGAGAGAATTTTAAGTGTTTGGGGTTTTTTTTTAATTAAAATGACAATTTTCCTATCAGTTTTCAGTCCTGTGCCTCTCACAGAAGCCAGTGTGTCTACTGGCCAGTTTTTGTCTATGATTGTTTCCTGTGACCAAATAATGGCCGAGAAGATGCAAAGGCATTTCCTTGTGCTTTGGTGGATCACTCTTCTCTTGCACTGTTCAGAGCAGACCCACCAGTCTCACCAGTGTTCATCCATGAGTCATGTTAATAAAAAGGGCACATAATGGCTGAGAAGACTGGCTGAGATGCTCAAGAAGGGACATACTCAACCACATAAACTTGGACTGCTGTGCGTTAACTTTCATAAGTGTTGTGACATGTCACATATTTTATTGTGTTATTTGTTATTTTTTGCTGCTTTACTGCCTGGTTCCTTGGGTGTGATTGTACTCTGGAAATACACAGTAAAAATATTTCCTTGCCTGAAGGGCCTTCTAAATTTAGACAAAAAAAAACCCAAAACCCCGAATAGAAATAGGTTACAAAAAATAGACGCATAGAAAGAAGAAAACAATTGGTTAAAACAACCCAGAAAAAATGTTATGGAAGTAATATGTTTGCAATTTTTTTTATAGCCACATAGCAAATATGAGATTGTGCACTCACCTGGGGCTGAAATGGCCATTTAGGGAAGCTGCTAATGATAGCTGTCAAGTGATAAAGACACTTTTTAAAGTCCAGGTGAAACAGGAATAAGAGTGTTTATTGACTTGCCTGATATTTCACAAGTAAACCTGTGAAGAAATATATGAAACAAAATAGCACTTGAAATCACATACTGCCTTGAAATCACATATGCTATTCTCAGCTTTACTTTTTCACATGCATTTTTAAGCTTCAATAGTTGTCCTTTTTGTCTTTTATTCTTGCACTGTCGTCATGGCCCTGCACCTCAAAACTCCAATAGTGTTTTCAGGGCGTGTTCTCATGGGTCTCATGGGAAGCAACTACTTTTGGCCCTTCTTTATCCTCACTCCTCACCTCTTATTTTGTAGACTTTGAATCACGTTGGAGAAAACTAAACACAGAATGACAAAATAAAGATCAGCAATTTAAATAATTAAATAATATTATCCAATAATTTATGTGCACAGTAGCTAATATGCAAAATTTGCACCGTTTCAGTATATCCACCCCTCAGAGCTTATAACACCAGAAGTAGAAACAAGGGGGACTAAGAGTGGCTCAGAATGAAAAGCATGTAATGCTGGGGAAAAACATGAACAAATCATCAGGTATCTTGTCATCTTCATCATTACCACCTGCTGCACTGAACAGCCACTGCCACCCCAAAGGCAGTGTCCTGGGACTCTACTCTTCCTGGGTGGTCACTGGGAAAAAGCTTCCCTCTTCCCTTCTCTCTTTCTCTCCTGTTTTGAGTTTTAAATATCCTCTGCACTTTGATGTAACGGCTGATTATCTGACTGAAGTACCTCTAACATACACTCTGTTATCACACTCTCTATATTTGAGTCAACAAAACCAATTTCCCTCTTTTCTATCTGATTTGCGGTGATGCTTTAAAATCCTCCCCCTTCAATGACTTGCTGAGAATGGCCTCACTTTTGCTTTTGGAAAATGCTGCCAATATCCGCACGGCATCAAAGTATGACAGTTGCAATTTATTTATCAGAGCATTAGGTTTTAACCACAGCATGCCCTCTCATCACTCAAGAAAAAATTATAGGCTGGAGTCTTACAGCTATATCATTTCTATGAATAATGTGTATAACTGAATTTAGTCCATCACTTGCCATTATTCTGTCACAGGAACGTCAAAACAGAGGAGTTGTAAAGCAAACAAAATAAGAAAAATGGTAGTCATAAGGTAAACAATTCCAAAAGAGAAAGACAGTCACAGGTGGAACATTCATTGGAAACTGGTTTTTAACCTGGGAAAGTAATATGGCTTGTCAAGACCTGATACAGAAGAATATTGAAAAGTTAATGGACTTCTCCTGGAGGGCAGGTAAGTGAATAAGGCTGTAAGCCAGTTTGGGAAGAACAGACTGATGGAGAACAGGCTGCAAAGGATGGCTCAGGCAGTTGCATTGGTCCCCACCTTCAGTTTAAGAAGTTTTCAGCATAAAACTCAGGCACCTGAGTTTTAGACCTTTCACTACCCTGCTTGACACTGTTAAACATGCCTTTGACTGAGCAAAGGAGAATTGTTTGAAGAAACTGTCTTGGATCATTCCACATGGCTGAAAACCGAAACAACCAATTCAACTTTCTCAGTAGTCCAATTACAGGATTCTGTCTTCAGACAGATGAAGGAAGTGAAGCTCATCACAGGGAGGATGCCCATGAAAAGTGAGATCCAGTTCACTCTGTCCCTGGGACCTTACTCAGAAATGTCTAAGCAGCCAGGTAGGCATCTTTTTATTGCAGCAGCTCAGGATATTTCATGGAATTACTATGGCTATTGAGCAAACTTTATTGCCCTGCTACTTTATAACCTACAGTCCCTTCATTCTCATCAAACCCACGTGAGGTAGGGCTATAGGTTCATTTATCCTGGATTATAGGCCAAACAAGTCTCAAGGGTCCTGGGGAAATAATCAGGGACAGCTGCACAACTCTAGGACAAGCTGATAGGTAAGGAGCCAGTGGAAAATATTTGTTTGTCTTTTAATGAGGTTTGCATAGTCTCCAGAGCTTGCTTCAGCCTGAGAAAGAAAAGTATATTTTTCAGTATTTTTGTCCTTTAGGAAAAAAAATCATAGAATATTACAATAACTGAGGTTTGAACAGAGATCATTTCAACCAAAAATTTGGAAGAGCTTCAAGGATGGAAAATCCATCTTTGCTTCATTATTTCAGTTTCCCATAACAAAGGTGGAAAGAATCTCTCTCTTGAATTTCTTCATAACTCAGTGTTAGCCAAAGAGTGTTGTACACTGTCAAAACCCTTTTTTTTTGAAAACACTAAATTTAAGGAAATAATAATAGTGATGCTAGAGAAACAAAAACACCTGTACATTCATAAGAACATGTCAAAATTTCTATTTGCTGAAATATTGCTAGAGCTTTTATAGGCAGAAAAATGTTTCAGTTTTTAAAAGACAAGAGAACAAGCTGAATTCTTGGGGAAAACTTGACTATAGAGCTCACCACAAAACTTTTCTGCATAGCTTTTTGAAATGTAAAATTCAAAACAAGTAGTGATATTAAAAGAATTTGAACTATGAAACTGAGACATTGCTCTTTATCTCAAGTCAATCTCTCTCACTGTTTTAATTTCCTTATTTTTATTTTTTATTGTTAATGTTACAGGTATTAATAATCATAAAAAATTTAAGAAAATACTTTTCCGCTTGAAAAATTCTGAATTTTCAGAAGGATTTTAAAATATTGAGATTCATCTTTGTGAATCTAAATTTGGAGAATAACATCAGTCCAGAATTTTCCTTCATATAATCTTAATTTTCAGATGTTTGGGGCTAGTCTTTGAAGCAAGTCATAAAATAAAAAGAAGCTCTCAAACTTTTAAGACAAGTAGATTTTATCAGGGAAAAAAAAGAAATGTTAAATAATATTTGGCTTTCCTCTAACAACTATTTATTTTTTTAGTTTGAATTTTTGAGAACTATTCAACTATTTTTAGTCTGCTGTATTTTATGGTGTGCTGCCAATGATATGTTGAAATTACATCAAGGTCATTGATTGCAATTGACGTTATCACTGTCCTTCTTTGGCTTGTTGCATTTTTTGTGAGCAGGAAATCCTGATGCTGTCAAGTGAAATGACTACAGAATTTCTAGAGACTTATACTGCCATCCTCCTCAGACAGAAAGCAAATAGTTCTTTCACTGTTGCACAATCTGATCAACATACCTACATTGAATGGGCTGATTTTTACCCTTCTCTCTCGCCATATTTGCTAAATTCCACAAATCTGCATTAAAGCAACCTATAAGCATTGTGGAATTATTAATATGGCAAAAGGAAGCCATTTTTGTCCACTCTTCATAATGAAAGACAGAGTTTGGATTAATTCTGGTGGTTGTGATCTGTTACCAGGCCAATAGAGAAACTGCTACAATCCCTTTCTGCTATTTTAAATGGACATACTTTAAAACAGATATTTCAATGAAGCTACTTCCTTTCTGGCTAATTTGAACCTCTTTATTTTGTAAAGCTGTGATATATATTTCAAAATGCTTCCTAAGAAAAAGGGTGCACAACCTTTCTTTAATTATTAGACATTGAATAAGAACAGTTCTTTTCCTCTCCTTTAATGGCCCAAGAGAAAGAGTTTTGTTTCAAAGACTTTTATGAGAATCAAGTGGTCAATTTTCAAGTTTTGATTATTTTCCAGTGTTGCTTAGTGACTAGAAATCAGGCAGCCTGGAGTTTAAAGCCCACTCCTCTGGGTTAGGTGGCTCAGCTCCTGAGCATTGTATAGGATAAATTAGCTGTAAGGATCTGGAATAAAGAGCTGCCAAAGCTGAATGACTGTTATGGTAGGATTTTTTCCATTATACAAGACTGAATGTAGATGTCAAATTTAGATGTCAAATGAAAGAAAATCTCTGTGATTGTTGAATATCACTTGGTTTTAAATGTAAAAATAAGTGAGAGCAAGGAAAAGCCCTACTAGAACTATAACTCTCTGAAAGGAAAGATGACATGAAAATGTTAAAAGAGCATTTCATCCCAAATCACAAATGATCACTTCCAGAGCACAAAGAAAAGTCAGAAATAAGATGGCCTTTTTTCCCCTACAATTTATGATTTCTCATTAACTCTTTCAGGAGCAGGTGTCTGTGAATCCTTTTAACTGATGCTAAAAACACCAGAGCTCCACCTAAAGAAAAATGTATGAGAGGGACACATTTTAATAGACTTCAAAAGGAAATTGAAAACACAGAAAGTTTGTAACAAAGACTGTACAGTTTAATTAGTTGTTTTGGAGAATCATTTGAACTATTTGACTTCTTAAAAAGAGAACAAACCAGTTCAATATGAGACCAAAAAGCAAAAGGAAATACAGAGGACTTCAAGAAAACAATTAATATTGACTTAGTGATTTTACAAAGATTACAGAAAATTACCCTTCCAAAATAGAACATAACTTTCCTATGACTTAGCTCCTGAAGAGGATTTATTCAGCAATGCCTCAACACACTGCTAGGAGAACAGCAGAAACACACTGCCAGGGATGAGGAAGTAAGCATGTCTAAGGATCTTGGAGCTGGGTGGGAAGAAATTGTGCATCAACTGAGAAAGACTATGTCTCCCCTGACAAGTAGTTCAGCCCAGCATGGATCTGTAGAGGAAACACTTTGTATGAACACGTTATGTGTTTCAGGAGGGTCTCGTAACATGTTTCCTTGGAGTGTACATGAATTAGCAACTGTGGTGGAATAGGTGCATACCTAGAGTTTATCTTCCATTCTGGTTTTAGCCAGATGGAATCCAGTTTCTGTCTTCCATGAATGCTCTGTGAGGTGAAACAGAAGATGGGAAGTATAAGACAGGGTTATTTTAGGATACCTAGTCCTGATCTGAACGAAAATGCTAATGTAAATACATCTAGAGTCCACCTGCACAGAAGTAGATAAGAGATTGTCACTGTCTGGGTGGGACTCTGCTCTCAAATGTGCATTACATTCTTATTGCTTCTTTGAATCTGTTGGCCTGGCACAGAGGAAGCCCTCAGCAAAAAAAATGCCAACATTATTTTTCCTTCCTGCCATCGGAACATAATAAAACCCTTTTCAGGGCTGCAAAACTAGTTGAACTGGACAATCTCAGAGCAAATATGCAGTTTGGGCACTATTTATTTGGAACCTAGATGAAGGGCTGACTCTCTAGATTGTTCTTCATGTTGGCTGTTAGCGTATGAATTGGTGGTTACTGTGCAAACTGACACATGGCTCTTCAAAGTCAGAGAAAAATATTTTTTTCAATAGGCCACTGATTAGATGCGGCTGAGTCATAAGGGTATGAGTCACCACTCAAATGACAAGTGTAAATTTAGAGCCGAGGGGAAGGGAGGAGGCTTTTAAAAGCAAACACATTGTTTGAAACTGAAGAAATTGAAGCCAGGTCTCCGCCACAGGATTTTGCTGGCATACCATGTATTGTCTAGAGGTGTTAGAAAATCACCCACAGAGTTGACACTGGTCTATTGGCAAAATCCGCAGTGAAGACACAGGGATGCTTAAGAAAAAGTGTTTGTCACAAAGCTATTGCTGTGCTGGGGAGGATATAGGTATGCTGACAAACAGATCAGCACCTTGGGATAAGATTGATGATGCATGTAAAGGTGCTCCTGTTCAACAGGCCCCTCAGAAAGTGAGAATCGCTACATACAGTTTCAAGATCCTGAATGGATTTAGGTATGAGCTGGCTCTCAGCAGCACAGTTTTTATTTGAAAACAGGAAGATCTAGGTGCTCAGGAACATGTTAGTCTCAGAATGCTAGTGAAGAGAATTATTTAGACTGATGTTTTGGAGTTCATTGCCACAGTTTCCCCCAAATATTGCTTTAGCTGCCCACATTCTCTAACATGATTTCAAAAAAATGGAAGGAAAATGGTTTAGATAAAATGGTCAAAAGGTGGCTTTGCAGTAAAATATTCCAGAGTAAGTATGAGTAGATCATGCCAAATTGGCACAGCATGTCAGGTGAGATCCATCATGGCATCCACCTGAGTGCCAATGAATATTTTGATAATTGGGGAGATTGATGGAACAAAATCTCATACCAAGTGTGTAGACATCAAGGCACAGAGCAGACTGTAAACACCACTGAGGGCAGGATTAGAATTCAAGATAATTTCTTGAGACTGGAAAAAAAGGGTTTGAAAACAGTAACAACAAAAAAACCCAACCTAAAAATTGATAAACAGGAAGGACCAACTCAGTGAAAGAAAATGCAACTACACAAATATGTATATGAAAAAAAAAAAAAAAGACAAAAAAAGATAGACTACTTGGAGTATTAAAGTCTGTTGTGGACCACAAATCGATGACAGGACTACATTGCACCATTGTTATAAACAAAACAAATCACCATACCAAATAAACAGGACTGTCTTCTGCAGAACTTATGAAGCAATTAATCTTTTTGTCTCTACGTAGCTCGGGGCACTAAACTTTACCAGAGATGAAGCCACACTAAGAAGACTAACAGGAATACTGATAGATTTAGAAAATGTGATTTATCCATCAATGCAGAGGTAATTCAGGGTTTTTTGGTATAAAAAAGAAGTATAAGAGAACATGATAAAAATTCACTATAATGAAAATACAGTGAAAAGTATTGAAAATATAGCCGAAGGGTAATGATATATGACTTTTCATCTTCACACAGTGAAAGAAAATAAAAAATAATTTGCAGAAAAACAAAGTATAGTTTAGATATTATGGAGTGCGTTCCTAGCACAAAGATCAATAAGCATCTATGAGCTACCTAAGTTGTGGCATCTTCATCACTGAAGGTTTTAAAGATAATCTGAAGAAATCTTTGCCACAGAGATTAATAGGATTTTTAGTTCTCCTGAGAACAAGGACATGGATTAGTTTTCCTGTGAAAGTAACTTCCAACTTCACTATAAAGAAAATTGACCTGACTCTTCTTGTAGGCAAGGAGCAAAAAGCACAAGGAGAAACAGGCACGGGTTCCAAGAAGAATATTTCCAGTTAGGTGCAAGAAAATATTTTCTCCCTGTGGACGATTCAGTGCTGGAACAGGTTTTCCAAAGGAGCTGTAGAATCTCCAAGTTTGGGAGTATTCAAAGTTCTGCTGGACAAAGCCCTTGCTGCTGCTTTAAGCATGGGGTTAAACAAATGACCCTCAGAGATCCCATCAAAACTCTAGAAGAAAATGGAATTATGGGGTTCTGTAATGCTGTGACTGATGCTAAGCTTACACATGAAGAGGGAGTGCCATATCACCCTGGGTGTATGAAGTGGCTTTTAGTCCAGAGAAGGAAAATTGAAATTTACATTGTTTGCAGGCTGTCTGGGACTTCTTCTATAAAATAAAGTTAGTTCTTTTACATAATTAGCTTCAATCTACATAAATGAAAACCAATCTGCTTTAAAATATCTCCTAACTGATTCCCTCCCCTTTTTCTTTAGATAACCAAATTTATTAATATTTTTAATCAGAGAACAACACTGAAAAGAGCATTATCAAAAGCTGTCTTTGGGAAGTGACTTAACTGATTTGCCTTTAATCCCTGTCATCAGATAATTAACTTAAAATTTTCAATGTCAAAATGGCTGGGGAAAAAAACAAGAAAAATTACCTTTTATTCTATATTTTGGCAGAAATGTTAGCCCCACACTTGAACTGTAGTTGACTACATTACTATGAGGTAATTAGAAAAGCAGGAACCTCTTTCATTATAACTTAGTTCTCTAGTGTACAGGATTAGCTGTTTCCTTCATAGTTATTATAAAATGTTCTTTGGACACATACTATGTTATTTTCAATGAAGGATGAGAATATTGCTGTCTGTCAGCTAGAATAAAAATGTGCTCCTTTTTACAGTTTTTTACAGTTTTTTACAGTTGCTTTAGACTTACATGAGGGTAGGTCCAGATGGTATTTGGTCCAGAGTGATTTCAAGCAAAGCATTGGGTGAATTTCAGTTCTGACTACTTGCACAGCAGGTGATGGGTAGGTCAGCAGGCAGTCAGGTGTGACAGCAACAAGCTTCCAAATCTACCAGAAGGCCCTCTGCAGACCTCTGAGCAGTGAATGCAGAGCAGCACTGGTCAGTTAGGAGTGTGGTCCATTTTCCCTTCACTGAATCTGGAGAGAGCCAGTTAATCTTATGGCAGCACTGTGTTCCAGCAAAATGAGGCTTTTAAAAGCCCCCAGGAACAGACACAGGCATGCAGAGAACCAGTGATGTAAGAGACACTTGAAAATAGGCTTTGAAAACTTTTAGGAAAACTGGAGAGCAAGATGCCTGTATATGCAAATCTATATATTTTTGTAACCAGTTTGGAAATATCTGGTGTGATCACAGCACAGAGGAACAGGAAGAAGGTTCATAGAGACAAGAGGATTTCCATATAACAGTGAGTGGCACTGGAGTTTCAGAGCAGAGGAAGGACAAGCTAAATGAATTAACTTGGATTTCCAGCAGCTCTCTGAGGACTACTTGAAGAAGTTAAATAAGTCCTCTTCAGGTGGCCTCCTTCCCAGGAGAACTGCAGTCAGTGGTAAGTGAAAATACTCAGGGAATTTCCTTGTATTCTGAGTGCAGATCTTGAGATAAAAGAGAAAACCTTCCTAGCACCTTCACAGACTTTGGTCCAAGCTTTTACACAGGTACAGGCTTTGGGCCAGTTTGTGAATGTGCTGCCACTACTCACATTGTTCTGAACTCAGCACTTGTGAATCCTTCCTATGAGTCATTCTGACTTAGTCTGGCAGAGAGCTAAAGCAGAAGAAAACTCCTGCTTCTGGGTGAACAAATTCAAGCAACTGAGAGGGGGTACATCTGCTCAAGTCAGTGCCAGTGCAGCAAAACAAATGACAGCAGAGGTCTGGGAGAGATAGAGGATGACAAGAGATCTCTTTGTATGGAGCTGAATAACAATTCTGCTGCTTAACAGATCTCAGACATATTTCTTGGAGGGTGGTGACTCCTAGGTAACTTTTTCCCTCCAGAAACTGTAAAGACAGCATAGAGTAACCAGCTCAGAGTTAGACATCCAACTCTTAGATGCTTACATGAGTACATATGAGCTACTTGTACCAGTATACATCCCTATCCTTAAGGCTATATAAGAGGTTCAGTTTTGCAGAGATGATATGTTTGCATGAATGTCCCCAAAAAGGGTGGGGTATCCCCATGGGAATGTAACATAGAAGTAGTCTGAATTCTGTCTGCTTTTAAAGTACTGAAATCATGAGGCTCCTTACTTATTCTGGGAACCAAACATGCAGTAGTGTAGACACACAGACATACAGAAGGTAAGTGGTATTGAAATTTGGCTGACTGGGGCTTGGAAACTAGAGTTCATCTCATTTGTACAGTGGGACTCTGACTGCCTTTTTAATCAGTTCCTCACAGTCAGATTACTCACAAGTACTTAAGTGAGAACAGTCTTGGTCCAGCTAATTGTGTGAATTAGCTTTTCTTTAGCCATGATCTATACTGGAGAGTAAAATCTCTTGAATCAACTGCAAAAAATCTACCAGACACAAATGTGAGCACTGGAAAAAAACCAATAAAACTATGAGAAAATGTGAAATATAAACTAATTCTCAGTTTAGAATCTGAATGGTTTCTACAACCTTTATCTCCTCAAGCCACACAACAGCTCTCTGAAGAGAAGTGTTAGCGTAGGAAAACATATAACCACACGAAGGCGATCATATGCGGTTCTTTATTTGAGTGCATGGGGGCACAGGGGCGTGGAATGCCCAAATCTTGTGCCCAAGAGTACAGAGTCGATTTGTGATTTTTATAGTTTCAAATTATACATATGTTAACTAACCTCCACCCCTAGATACTGGTTATCCTATTTCTTAGTTACTGTCTTAAATCATACCTACGCTTTACCCTGGGTTCTACTTGATTTGGTTAAAACAATGCTTCTCAATTATCTCCTGGGCTGGAGTCATACTTAAAACAATAGTATGAAGCTAGTTGCAGAAGCTGACATTTGTTCCAAAGCCAGGCTACATCAAATTCAGATTGTGCGTCTTCTACCTTCCCCCCCCTCAACTACCCACAGTTAATTTATACAATTTTTTTAGCCCTCCACTATCAGAAGCAGGTTTCAAATGCAAACTGTTTCTCCTTTATTGAATCAAAACAACTTAGTGGTAGGAAAGTGACTTCACGAAAGAATAAGTGATGCTATAGTCGCTACAGACACAAGGAGATGGCTTCAGAACACAATCAGCTGAGCAGGAGAGTGTGAGTATCACTCACATGAGTAGGTGGCCAGGCAGGCAGCATCCTGCTTTTTTTGAATAGGAAATTCTCCTATGCATTTTACCACACTTGGAGGATAGCATCTCCCACTGTATTAACAGGTTATGGTGAGGCCTTGACACATTTCCTACCCAGAAGGAACATTGCTGACTCACTGGTGTCCCAGAGCAGACTTATTTTAGCCTGACAATGCTTATTCTCAGAGCAAGGCACAGGATGATCTGTTATGAAGCCTTTTGCCTGGTACTGCTATCACCAAAACAGGCAAACAGGAAGGTAGGAATTAGATAACCTTTTAAGTCACCAGGCAGCAATAAGTGGTAATGTCATAGGGCAACACTAAGTAGTAATGTCTTCCTCATTTGAACCCAGCTTACCTAAATCACTGCAAATATATTAGGAATAATGATAAAATTTGAACCTGTGCAATGGGAAATAATCACAATTAAAAATTAATTCTGCCTCCTTGAAACACAAAAAATTATTTGTCTGTCAGTGTGTTAGCTCCATTTTCTCCTAGATTTCCTATTGGCCCGGTACCATTCACTCGGCAGGTTGCAACTGGTGTGTGGAGGCTAGACTTAATATCTGAGGAAGCAGAAAACACTTTATTCATATGCCAAAACAGATGAAGTATTTCCACTCAAACAAAATAGGAAACACAAATCAAGAAAATAGGAAAGACAAGTTATTTTTTTCAGGACTGGAGGGGTGAGTGTTTCAAGGGTGGGGGGTTGTCTCTCTGTCCCTTGTCTTCACAGGTAGCAAATTTAACACCAAGAACTGACGTCATTCATAGTCAGACTTGCTACACATTAGGCTATATCTGTAATGATGCTAATGCACCTTGTAAGTCAAAAACAAGCAGCTCATAAACCCCAGCACATTTTACTACCCAAAGGTTTGGAGGATTTTGTCAAGTCCACTTTATAGCTTGTCTCCTTTAATTGCTCAAAACTGACTGCTAGAGCACAGTTCTGGCTGGAAGTAAGCTATATTAGACAGTGATTTCAGTTCATGGTCGGTAGCCATGGAAACACCAAGCAATAAGACTTAAAAAAGGAAATGGCTGTAAAGGGCAAAAATGTGCATCTTGAATCCAGACAAGTGGGATACAGAGGAGTTCTTGTTTCTTCAGAAGGAAATTTTTTGTTTCTGTTTTAAGGCAATTAACTTCTTCCTTTGCTTCATAGATACTAACCCTCATACATTTTTTTTATATAATGTGACTTACGTGGCATGTTCAGTATCTCTCAAGCCCAATCCTGAACATCTTCACCTGTTGCACATCCTCTAAAGTTAGCCTCAGTCTCCCTGCCTGTAATGGTTTTGAAATGTGGGTTTAAATATTTTCAAAGTTTTTGGATCACTACTCTTATTAGTACAAATTGGTAGTGCATTTTTTGCTCTGTGGGCAGCATTAAAAGTCCAAGAAAACCAAATGGATAAAAATGGACAAACAGTTGCTTTTTGAAGAACTGCATAAATAGTATAAACTAACCAGCAATCTGTTAGGCCTGTCAGTTTCTGTAATAGGAAACAGATATCATTTACTTTCTTAGGCAATCATCATACAGAAGCCTAAATATTTGATTTTATTTTTGTTAGTCTAGCCATAAAGCCAGATGCTACTGCAGAAGAAAATTATACTGGTGTGACATTATTTGCTCTCAGGAAATTCAAGCCTGCTGCTGCTGCCCATCTCTACTTACTTTTCCACAGCTTCTAATAATTTTATTTTCTGTTTGTTTTTTTCTGTTTTTTTCCACATCAATTGCAGTAAAACTGACAATAGAATAATTACTGTGTTATGTCTTGTATCCTTTTCTGTTCTCTTTACTAAAGACATAATCCATTCTCCCTAGGGGCACAAAGTTGTTACTAGCTCCAATAGGCTTCCTTCCTTTAGGTCTTCATGCATGATCTTAAGATAAAGTTTGTCAGATCCAGTGAGTTAAAACCATCCAATTTAGCAAGCTTACTCTCTAATTTGCAATTTCTATATTGCACTCAGAGGTCTTACCCATTTTTTTTGTCCATAGCTGTATTAGGTCACAGCTGACCTTTTTGAAGAGAGTCTCAAAACGATAGATACAATTTACTATCTTGACATTCTTTGTTATTAATTTTTTCTGTCCCTTAGCTAGTAGAAAAGCATGGACTTTGGTCTGTCTTCCTCTTCCTTTTAATAGAGTGATTGAAAGTTCTGAGAGCTCCAAGTCATCCCTGATGGTTCTTCATGCCACTGTTCATACTTTGTCCTTCTGATGTCGTTTTTACTTGCTCAGTTTTTCTTTTTATGTCCGTCCTTAGTGCTCTGATCTAGTTTCCACTCTCTAGTCTCTCTTCTTGGTTTAGATGTCAATGAAGAGTTAACAGTTTCGATAACTGATCTCCTAGTATGTTTTTTATCCTCCTCTGTTGGGACGGGATTGTGCTCCTGCCTTTATTGGTATTTTCTTGAAGGACTGCCAGGTCTCTTAAAAGCCTTTGAAAATGCATTGACATTTCCAGAAATGCTATGCAATCCCAAAGATGAATAACATACTCTTCAATGGAGTTTTATGTTTCCATCAGAAATGTGACATTAAGCCTGAAAAAAAAAGGTCAGACTACATGGCTTCAGGAGAGGTGAGGCAGAAAACCTCCAGTTGTGTGCCATTAAACCCTTCCAAAAACATCCTTACCCAAAGTACCTTTTAGCACATATTCATCAATGAAATTCTGCTCTCAATAGATGTATCATTAATTAGAGAAAAAAAATGGATTTCCTTCCAGGAAGAGAAAGAAAATTAAAGAATAAGAAATATTTATTTTTTAAAGATAAGCTGAAATCCAAAATCTTACTTTTCCTTATTCTTTTGTTTGCTTTTGCTTTTTTGGATTGCTTTGATTTTTTTTCCTTAATCTAATCTGCGTATTTATGATCTACTGACCATTTAATTAATTATTTTGTGAAAAACTGTATGAAGTTTATTAAATTTCCTTTTCATTTGACATTGCTTCCATTTTGTAAATGCTGTGCTTAAGGAATACATTTGCTATTAGATGACAGTGGCTCTTTTACTGGTCATTACAATACTGTCACACTGAAAAGACAGTCACACCTTAATTGTGATTTTTTTTTGTAATATATGGTTGTAACAAACATGACAGAGAATAGATTTTAGTGAAACGTATTTGGCATCTTAAGTGGTCACTGCAAAAATTCTTCATCTTACAATATCTTGCTTCTTCAACAGTTTTGATTAGAAGGAGCTGTTATTTCACCAGGCAGGATAGTCTTTGATTTCAGTGTCTAAACCAATCCATAGCTATCAGCATATCTGATTTATGACTCCTTCCACTCTAAAACATGATCATTCACACAGGTTACTAAATTTAATTTTTACATCACATTTCTAAATCACTATCACACTCACAGGATGTTCAATGAATAGGAGGCCAAATGAACAGGGTAAAGCAGATCCATGAGCAGAAGTGGAGTCTTTGCTCTGTTCTGTCTCAGTCACCAAAACATTCCCCTATAGACTGTAAACATATGGAACACTCCCTCTGGAAGTACACAAGGCCTGTAAGGTATTACTCAAGTGTAACTTAAGTGTTCAAACTCATAAAATTTCCTCATGAACCACTGAGGGCTCAGAAGAATCCATGGAAGGTTTTTTTGCCTTACAAAAGGGGAGAGGATCTAAGTACTACTGCTCAAGTTTGATACTTCAAGTTAGATTGGCTGAATTCTTGGTTTGAGGACAGGTTTGCAACCTACTATCCTCATCTGGAACATGTTTTTCAGGGTGCTGGATATTAAGAATGTTTCACAGAGTAGTTTTGGAATTAATAAATAATAATAAATAATTCCAGTTAAAACCAACCAACCAACCATAAACCAAAAAATATTAGAACCTGAAAACATTACTGAGAACAACACAACAGCAAGACTATGAGAACACTAAAGAAGTTATGTCATAAACAGTCTTGAATAGCAAAGTAGGAGTGAGGGCTGAAGCTGTGAACACAGCAGGCCTTTGCATAAATGGAAAGAAAATAGTGATCAAGAGGGAAGTGAGAGAAGTGAAGGCAAAGATGTAGTGAAATGCAAGAATAAATTTTAAGCAGTGGTATATCGTGATATTGTGCATTGTGAAACAGCTTTAAACTGAAAGGCAGTAGGTTTAGCACAAATTAGGAAGAAATACTTTGAGGGTGTGTGGCAGTGTGTGAAATTTAGTTTATTAAGTTTGTTATATGTTCCTTTGTTCCATCCTCATCCACATGTACCCCTGAGACAAGTGACGTAACTGTCAGTTTTCTGTCCGTCAGAAAGCCCG
This sequence comes from Prinia subflava, assembly GCF_021018805.1. Lineage (NCBI taxonomy): Eukaryota > Metazoa > Chordata > Aves > Passeriformes > Cisticolidae > Prinia > Prinia subflava. The sequence continues at coordinate 25,380,076 of NC_086247.1, read as the reverse complement.
CGAGTTTTATATTTCTCCCTGTCCCCTGATTGGCAGAAGTTGAATATTGCACCTGTCTAACGGTCCCTAGAACTCCCTCTATTGGTTGTTTTAGCTTTACCCCTCCCTGACACCAGCTGTATAAAAGTGTACGCAGAACACTTGGGGCAGTTGCGAGAGCAGACGCAGGCGTGAGAGATCGCGCTTGCCGCACAATAAACATCGCTGCCTCTCTGCCTCCCACCCTGCCTCTGTTCGTCACTTTGAGACCGCTGCCAAAGATCTCTCTTAACAAGAACCCACAGGAATCAGGATCGTCGCTCGGTGCACGAACTGATCCTCGTCCCGTGTCGCGGTGCCCGGGCTGGCCGTGCGTGGAGACGCTGAGGTCTTGAAACACTGCACCGTGACAAGGGTGGTGAAGCACTGGAACAGGTTGCCAAGAGAAGCTGCAGGTGTCCCATCCCTCGAGTGTTCCAGACCAGGCTGGATGTGACTCTGAGCAACCTGGTCTAGTGGAAGGTGTCCCTGTCCATGGCGTGGGGGCTGGAACTGGATGATCTCTTCCAACTCAAACCATTTTATGATTCTATGATTATGCTGACAGATGGAAGAGTGAACTACACTGATTTGAGAGAACAAGACCAGTAGAAATTAGTGGTGATCTGAAATGCATGGTGCTAAAACTTGTTGACCACAAACCGCATCTTTCTAGCACTGGGATTCTGTGTTGCAACTTTCCATCTCGTAGATGGAAAGACAGACAGACACTAAAATTCTGCCGTGTTTTTAACCTTTTTATGTATTGATATTTTTTGGACTGCAAACTGTTCACCAGTGACATCAATACCTGGTTCACAAGACTCTCTGACAGCAAAGCTTCCTCATGTGTAGTTGTACTATTTAATTTTGCAGAGTATTCTGGAATAGTTTTTTTGAAAGATGTTTTATGTAAATAATTATACAATTGATTTCACAGAGTCACTCTACCAGTTGAACAGATCTGTGTTCAGAGGCAAGAAACTCCCTGTAGACAGCACATCTCCCAGGCCTAACTGTGGCTGTGTTTTGAAGAAAAGTTTCAGTGATCTTAGGGGATTTTTATCTGACAGGCAGCCTCCAAATGCTGCTGTATAATATCTAGCTTGAAAATAGAGGCTGAATATCTGGGGCAATCAATAACAGAAGTTAGATTCCCCAGTGGAAATCTAACAGCAAACCAAGACTCATTGCTCCCTTAATTCCAAAACAGTCTGTGTTAGTCTCATAAACCAAACCATAAATTCTAGAAGCACAACCCTAAACCCACAGCTGTGTATGTGAGAGGTAACCATGACCATTTTGGTTGTTTTTAATAGGTTTACCTTTTAGTAGTTTTTGTCTTCAAATACATCCACATACATCTGCAAACTTTCTTTTCCTCACACTTCACCCTTTATGTGCAAAGCTCTGATTGGGTTAAACCTCACAGAAAATAAGTCTTCCATTGTGCCAGCTGAAGACATTGGACCCTAAAAGGAAAAAAAAGACAAAATCAAATTAGAGTCGATCTGTAAGTCAGAAAGTCTGAGTAAAGCTTCTCTCCCTGGATTGCTGAAATGTCACAAAGAATTCAAAGCAATAATAAGACATTTCCTGAACATGCTACAGAAGTTAACTAAGTTGTTTCTAATACCATAGAATCATGGAATGGTTTGAGTTGAAAAATATCTTAAAGATCTATTTCCAAATTCTTTATCATTGGTGAGGACATCTTCTACTACACCGGATTACTCAAAGCCTCATCCAACCTTGAACACTTCCAGCGTCGGGACATCCACAACTTCTCCTCAACCTGTGCCAGTGCCCCATCATTCTTATAGTGAAGAATTTCTTCTTTATTTCCTTTCTAAACCTACCATCTTTCAGTTTAAATATGTTGTCCCCTGTCCTGTCACTGTAAGATGTGGTAAAAACTTTCTCTTCATTTTAAGTCCTCTTTATGGACTGAAAGACCACAATAAGGTGCCCCCAGAGCTCTCACATTTCCAGGCTATACAACTTCATCTGTCTTCTAAAGTAAAGATACTTCATAATGTCTTTGTATGCACAGTATTAGCACAACTTTTCATCACATTGGGTCAGTAGCACCAAAGCCCAAACCAAAACCCAGATCTTCTCTTCACTGTCAAGCAACCTCTTCTTCCTCTCAGGTTCTCAACCCCAACCATTACTCCATGCTGTGGTGTGTGACAGGGGTAGCACTGGTCTGTGCTGGAAGACCTTAAAGATGCATGTGGCTTTTCAGGTGGCAGGGAGCACATCAGCTGGTCCATGTGCCCCAGTGCCCTCCACAGCAGGGAGGGGAGGAGGGAGAGAATGGCATCCCTCCTTTTGTATGGCCAACACGAGAATTCAGCAGGTGATCCATGAAGTGCTGAGTTACAACCACAGTTTTGTATGAGCAGTACTTTAGATTGGTTCACTGACTGTTCAAACTCTCTCACACCTGCAGGGTGAGACTCTGCCAGTTCAGAGACTAATCAGTCAAAAAAGAGGAGTTACAGGGTAGTTTCTAGTGGAAAAAAAAAGAGTTTGTGCAGCATGAAAAATTCTGTGGAATTCTGTAGCAGCAGAATGAGAAGGAAAACAGGATTAGGGAACAGAGCTGTAGTACTGAAAGCTATAAATAATGAAATGACAATGTAGAACTGCAGGCTCAGGGAGTCTGACACAGGCACTGGGATTAGAGGGGCAGTTCTGCAAGCCTGTTTCAGTCCCCAGAACAGTGGTGTGATGCAGTGTGCACCTCAAAACCACAGCAGAGGAGGCCAATGTGCTGACATTGTGACACTTTATACCCCTCTGATAGGCAGTTGCATTGTGGTGTTTGTGGAGAAGCAGGATGAGGCCAAGACACAGATGATGACATTCAGAGGTGCCAAATTTCACTCTTGCTCCTTGCTGCCTTGGGGCTTTGTTTCAGCTTCTTGACTGCTCTGGGACTTTATTATGCCTCACATTCACAGGTACTCACCAGCCAGGTGAGACCTGTGTGTCAGACCACAAACAAGGACAGATGTTCAGCTCCTGTGAATCAGCTGCAGTGAGATGGGGTGAAGGAGCAAGTCAGTACGTGGCAAGATCATACAGGATGCCAGTTTGTGATTGTTGTAGCCCACGCATGAGCCTTGACCCGTGTGCATAGAGGTGTGCTGCTGCAGGAGGACCTGCACCTCACCTCAGGAGCCCAGAGCTCCCTGCAGGCACCACGGGGCATGCCAAGCTCAGTGGCACATCCCACAGGTTACAGCTCTGACAGCCACCTCCTCTGACCGAGCCACAGCCGCTGCCCAGCCCCAGCCCACTAACCTTGCCCTCACAACCTCCTGGGCAGTGCCCAGGCTCCTCTCCTTCTGTGTCCTTTTGGAACAGAATATGGTTTGGGCACAACCTGGAAAATAAAAAGCATAGTTCCTGCTCTGCTAATGCAAGCTTTTTCATTTTGTGCCCTAGACTGAGAAAATACTTTGTGTTCTTAAAGAGAATGAAAGTAATAAATAAAACCACAAACAAAAGGTGCCTTGTATACAAAACAACAATCAGGAAACACTATATTGGGTGAATGAAAATATTGCATTTCACAAGAAGTTACTTGTTTTGTTCTGATTTTGATTAACTCGAATTGTATGAAGTGAAAACTTGCTAAAGAAAGGTAATTTGAAAATAGGAAGGATCAACACGAAGTGTTTACACTACATCAAAAGGTTTTCTCCCTGGTTATTATTTTTAAAAAATTTTTGTTAAACCCATTTCAGCATTTACAAAGATAGAACATTAACTAAAATGTTGCAACTTCAAGAACACTTGTATTGTCTTTATTGCATGAATTACAGCCATTCTACAAGTAGTGGAGTGCAGACAAGCTGATAAATCTTCCTCCAGAGCAGGAAGCCACATTACTCCATTGCTTGCTTGCATTGGGAATTTCCAGTTTGGCCCCTTGTACACATCTTGTAGATGTGAACAAATTCTCACAGCATAACCTCTGTGCTCAGTCTTCCACACTGAATTTTTCCCAAATAGAGGAAACTTACATTTGGTTACATACCTGGCCCACATTTGGACATCATAGGTAAGAAGGATTCATTATATGCAAAGTTGGGAGCAAAGTGTTTAGAAGTGTTCAGGTTTTAGAGATTTAAATCAGATGTTTAGAGGAGTGTCAAAGAAGAAAATATGAAAGCAAAGAAAGAGAGACAAAGAAAGAGATTGCCATTTTGCTTTTTAACTTCAGGTGATAGGATGAATGTTGTCTTGTGGTGAAAAGGAAGGTAAGATTTGGCTTCGTAGCAACTTATCTGATGTTCCATAACACAAACATTTTAGCCCTGTGCCAATCAGTAGTGTCCTCTCTGAAGCATTAGGTCATTTTGCCTTCAGGAATAAAGGAAAAATCTCGATCAGTTGGTGAAGGTTTGCACTTTCATCCAGGTCTTGAGTAGCACAGCTGATTTTATTAAGGACATGTGGTCTTTCAGAGATAGCAAAATCTCCTCCAAGGAGGTAGACAGTTCAAAGCTCCTGTTGAGAGGTTTGAAATGGAAGATTATGGAGTAGTTGGAGCTGTAAGTAAGCCACAGTATCCCCTGGAGAGTGGGTTTGCTTTCAGTGAAGGAGTCCTTCAGAGCTGATTGAATAGGAGCCCAGAACAATGGTTCACCTCCCTATTCAAACCTTCAAAAATTAGTTTGTGGCTGTCTGAAGCCAGTTTTTTAGTAGTGCATCTGTACTAAGCAGTCATTGCTATCTGTTGAAGCTTCTTTCTTCAACATTTTCATGGCAATTTTTAATTAACCCACAATTGAAAGAAAATTAACTTCTGAAGGAACAATATAGGAAGTAAACAATTTTGTTTTGCTTATCCTTGACAGAAAACCTATCAAGCCCTAAAGCGGAACACTCCACTTTTATTCATTCCCATTATACAAGCATTTCCTCACCTTTTCATCAGTCACTGCTGTGGCTTTGTTAAAATATGAGGTCTGTGGGGCTTTGCTGCTGCCCTTGCACACATTTAGCTGTGATGTTCTGTGTTTGTCAGCACAAAAATCACACAAAACCCCCCACATGGAAAACACATTATTAACTTTGCAAATCAGTTATTAAAAGCTGCGGAAATACCAGGATTAAAATTTGCCCCACTGTGCTCATGCTTATGTAAGAGAATGCAATATAAGCACATTCTGCTCTCCTATCTTCCCCCTCCTCTTCCCTCTTTCAGAAATAGAGGGATTTTCAAGAGATGAGAGAGCCCAGTTATCCACCCCCTATGAGAGATGAAGGAGTTGCTAGCCCACTAATGACAAAGATTGCAGATCCCACCATGCCACTCTGTCTCTTCCCCTCCTCAGCTGGAAGGGGAGGGAGGGAGAATAAGATGAAAGCAGGTTGAGCAGAACTGAAAAGCTGTGATGCACAAACAGAGGAAAACGACAAAGTTTTTATTCTCTACTCCTCATCAGTGAACAATGTCCAGCCACTACCCAAGAAGCAGGACTTCAGCATATGTAGGGGTTGCTTGGGCAGACAAAATTTTGTCCCATTGGCCAGTTGGGGTCAGCTATCCCAGCTGTGACTCCTCCCAAGATCTTGCCCACCTCCAGCCCTCTGCTTGGGAGTGGAATGTCAGGGAGACAGCGCTGATGCTGTGCCAGCACTGCTGAGCAATAGCCAAAACACTCGTGTGTTATCAGCACCTTTCCAGCTACCAAGGCACAGCACAGCACTGTGAGGGCTGCTGTGGGGAAAATTAACTCCATTCCAGCCAGACTCAACACAGGCTCAGAGATCAAACAGAAAATTATCAGCTGGCCCAGGGTAACCAGCTTAATGTATTTCCAACCTGCTATTAAAACAAGTAAGAAAAATAACTTTTTTTTTATATCATAGGTTCAGGTCTTTCTCTTTGTAGCTTCAGCTCAACCATAGTGCTGGCTGAAAGTTCTCCAAAACAGGTACTGCTTTTCCAAATCTTATTCCCTGGTTCTACGGCAGAAAGAAGAGAGAATGCCTTTTTTTCCCTTTCACTTGTGATACCACCCTCCCCCCCTTTTATTTAAATATTCTAAATCACTAAAAAACCCAACTATTTTGGGTAAAATTTAAAAGAAAATATAATCGTGAGGAGTCACACAACAAGAGACTTTAGCCCAAGGGAAAGTTTGACTAAGTCTTGTCTGATTTTAATCTTACACAGTGTATCCAGCAAGACTGACAATAGGTGGGGCTAGAAGCCTTCCCGGCAGTGTGACAGTGCCTACTTTTGGACAGTTATGGAACAAGAAAAAAATCAATTTTGCAGTGTAGTTATTAGCTCATCCTTCAGAGTCATTTGTCTTGCCAAGGAGAACAGCAGCCCCATTACCCTATTCCAAAGTCTGTTACCCTGTGAGTAATGACAGACAGCAAATCAGTCACTTGATTAGGCAGCCAGAAGTGTTTTGTTCAGCAATAGCTCTCTTCTCACTGTGAAGTAAAATGATACACAAATGGCAGTGAGACGAAAATATCTGCTTTGCTTTGGGGCTTCCTGAGAAGCAGGTAATCCAAGCCAAGCCCACTTCACCATAGCATCATCCGTTTGGTAAACAGGCAAAGCTGTCCCAGACAAAAAAAGAAATTATGTCCTCAGCAAATATAATGACACCTCAGCACCTGAAAAATGGTATTTCTGACTGTGCAGAGTTCCTTCCAGGGAGATGTCAGATGAGGTAAAGGATTCTCAGTTCTGAAACAGTACAGAAACCAAAAGTTATGTCTAACCTTGCAAACGCATATCTGTCGGCTTTGTCTTCTTGCATTTTATTTTCTCTCATCTTATAAAGATACTTCTCTTTGAGGAGGATTCAGGTGAGTCCCTGTCCTTTCCCAGCTGGATATGTGATAAAATTAGAGTCACAGCTACAAAACTATTTCCTTTCTCAGCAAGACTGTTGCAGATGCTGATTGGTTCTCAGCCCAGGGCAGCCTCCTGGTTGCTTCAGTTTTTGAACAGGAATAAAAGTGCATAAGAAATAGGAGAAGATCATAGGATTTCATTTTATATAAGTTCAGTCTCAAAAAATTCAATAGATACTAGTAATAGAGACAGATGAGGCTGTTCTGTATATTCCATTTCAACACTCCACTTGTTGCAGTGCTGCACAAGAACAGAGCACAGTCATAATTAATTATGTTCCCATTCCCCTCCTGTTCCATATCCCTGTGGATAATCTTCCAAGTTCCCTTAGATCCACTAAAGAACAAAGAGCTTTCTAGGTCAGGTGCTGCAGTATCTAATGTGTGGAAAATGTGAGAAAAAAAGCTTACTGTACAGATTTTCCCGCAGAACACGATATATTTGGAGACAGTTATCTCAGCATAAGACCCCAAACATCCATACCCTGAACCAGAAAAACTCTAATTCAAAATGATCACAGTGCCAGGATGATGTTGCAACAGAAAAGTCCCGCAGTTCAAGGAATAAGCACTCCTGTCCCTTTAATCCTCACAGCTGTGAGGAATCCCTTCAAGACAGGGCTGGATCATTCTTTTACAGAGCCAAACTAAACTCTTTCATTTTGATTGTATTAAATATAGACATTGATGACATATTATTAATGTATAGGTGTACATTAAATAATTATCTTTTACAATAGTGAGGTATCCATGGTTTTCTGTTGTTTAATAATCTGTTGATTGTAACAAACATCCCAAAAAAATGTAAGCCTGACTCATTTCTTTCCTGTCCCCAAGGGAATTTCAAGACGCAGTTTCACCATTCTGGTAAGCACCTTTAGCTCCCAAACAGAAAGAATTCTACAGTCTGAATAAAGCAGAGTCACCAGTTTTCCAATAAAGCTGTGTCAAAAAATGCAGAACAGAATTCAGAATTTATTGGTGCTTTTCATGGGAACTCTATGAGAAAGTGTTATCTAATGCTCTCTAATTTCTTTTTGGGACCCAACTCTATTTCAGGTTTTTCTTTCTACAAGATCTCCTTCTTTTTCCATGTTTTCTCTGCATGTGTGTGTTGGGGTCTTTGTGGTTTGTCAGGTTTTTATAAAGGCTGATAAAAGGCAATGCTTGCTGTCAAGAATTTTTCCCCTTAAGCACTGTGTTAAAAATGTAGCTAAACAGATATTGCTAACATGGCAGGTGTCCCTTGCACACAGAATAGTGGGAGCTGTCTGACTCACTGTACCAGTTAAACTGTGTGTTACTAGTGCCAATTTTTTCCCTAATGTGACCTGAATTGTGGTAGAAAATTCCTGAAAAAGTCAAGAACTTGTTCTTGAATATTGAATAGTATGAAAACAGAATTAAAAGCACTGAAAAGCAATGAAGCCAACTCCTTGATAAAGATGTTTTTTCTGCTTTACTTTTAGCTCAAGGTATTATTTGCGTTTTTCTTCAAAACTGGCTTCTATTCACAGACAAGAATCACTAGAATAAAATCTCTGGCTTTTTCTCTGGAGGCCAGAGATTGATTTATTGTAGCTGAGAAGGACTGGAAACTTTTGAGGTTCCCAGTTTCATTCCTCAGAGTAGTATGACAAATCAATAAAGCTTACTAATTTCCTTTTCGGTCCCTTTGTACAGACTTATATCCATCCCCCAGAATATGTCCAGTGAAGCTGCAGTAGTAGTTGCTGTGGAGAGAAACTCTTATAAGAAAACATGTCTACTTCTGCATTTTTTCTACAATGCATAAAAAGAAATTAAATAATCAAAAGGATGTTTTAGTGAATATGAGGCTGGAACATCTTTCACATAGAAATTATTTAATTTCATAAGGATTCCTCACACAAAAAAGACCTGCCGTGGGGGAGAACCACAGCCTTTTATGAATTTTATTATGTTTCTTATTTCTTAATTTTGGAGCTTCTTTTTATATATTATTTTAAAGAGTTGTAAAGACAGTGCAAAATAATTGAGCAAGAAGTAATTTATGAAGTTAAGAAACTAAAATTATTTATTACTGCACTTGTTTTAATTTCTCTATAATTCTTTTAGCAGTTGTTTACTCTGCTAAAATAACTCTGAACTCCTGTAGCTTTTGAAAGATTAAAATTTCAGTCAGCATCAAATTAGTGTAGCTCTCTAGAGGCAAAAAGCAGTGTTCATATATATGTCACTGTAAGGACTTGAAATAAGGCATCAAATAAAAAAAAAAAAGCTAAAATCTTCACTATGAGAAACAAGTTGCAACTCCAGTTAGGGTCAATGACTGCAGGTCCAGATATCACAAAAGCAAAATTAGCTACACTTTCCATATACCTTGTGAGTGTGAAAGTCAGAACTAGCACTGTTTTGGGCATAGCAGATAAATAAGTTTAAATAATGCAGAAAATATGAAATTATACTTGTAGATTTCAGAGATCAGTGGTCTCTTGCAATTTTTAGAGTTGTGGAATTTTAAGAAGCTAAGAAATGGAAATCAACTTTCCTGAGAGTTGTTTTGGATTTTGAGTTTAAAATGTAGTACAATACATTATTCAGAAGACTCTCCAAGGTGCTGTGTTTGAGTGGCTAGGGGTACTCACCAAGTCCTTTCATAGAAGTAGTAGCTGATAGAAGTAGTATTCCACAGAAATTTTACAGAACTAGCCAGCTTGCAAGAAAAGCTGAATAAAGGTCAGCACAGTGTCTGGCTGTCTGTGTTTTCATTTATCACTTGTTACATCATCCAGAGAGCCATTCATGAAGACTGAAACATTCCTACATTATCTGTGATCTCCCTATAAATAGAAATATTAATTAAAAGATGTAATGACATAAGTAGATTGCATTCTAAGCATATTATTTGAATATGTAATAGTGTTAGATGGAAGCACTGTGTCGTCCAGCTGGTCTTGGTCATAATCCACAACATTTTGTATGCAATTATGAATATTTGCATTTGGTTAAAAAATAAACAGTGGACATGTGTTAACAATTTTCTATGTGAATCTTATGGAAAAGTGACATTTCAGAGCAATATAAGACATTTTTGTCTGATGTAAAGTAACACGTCTGAAAAGAAAAATTTTTGAATATTTTGAGCTCATCATTTCTTAGATCATTCAGGTTAGAAAGGGTCTCATGAGATCTGTAACCCAACCATTCGTTCAGTGGCCACTTGTTCAAGGCAGGGTCAACTGTGACATCTGGTATGTTAAAGAAAACTCAGAAAATACAAAAATACTTATATCATATTTCTGGTTACTGTTATTTTCACTTGATCTTTCCCTAAGATTTGTGGTCATGGATCTCTTTGGCGTGTGAAGTCCCACTGGCTTCACTCACATACCTAATCTGTAATGTAAAAGTTGGTGAAAAAATATTTAATATCACATTAGTTACCTGAAATCCAATCTCTTAAAATACATTCTTGAACCGTTTATATGGTACTCTCAACCCTGCTATCACATGAAAAGCCTCATTGAGACAAACTTTGTTAACTGTTATTAAGAAAAAGCATAAGTAACTGTTGTGAAATGTTGGATAATTCATGATACTCCCACGCTTCGCTTGAAAAATTATTTCTGGTTTCTCCCACAAATGCAAAAAGAACACAACATGTACTAAATATACTTATACTGGTGGTTTGCATTTACTCATTTTGCTTTTGTCTCTTAAGTCATCATTCTTTTTTTGTTTTTATGCATCAAGGAGAAAAAACCCATCTATTGCTTTCCTAACAAACCATCACTGTGTTACATTTTTTAAGCAACATTGCTCATACAGAGAACCAGGTGAACCAGGCTAGATTCTGGTATTTAACTGCACTGCTGTCAATCTGCAGGAGCTCCCCTCTCTGCTGGTTACAGATACCATGCTCTAGTATAACATTTAATCCTGTTGTCAAATTACCTGCTGTCAACCACAGTTTTAAGGCCATAATAACAAATTCTGGGGAAATATAAAAGAGGCATGCTGGTAAGTTATAATAATTCTCTTCTCAGTTCTCCTGACCACACACTAAAGGGCACATTTTAATTGTTTCAAGAACAATAAAATAAGCTTTAACTTCTGCAATTGCACATCAAACAGCAGCTCACCTTTCATATTTGCACTGTTTTCCCATATAATGATTAATTTTGCATTTTCTGAGTCAATGTATTGGCCTGTTCCTGTCCTCCACTCCTCTGCATAACTGCAACCTTTTCAAAGGGATTCACTTTTGCTCAGATAACAGAAATTTGCAGTGTCTTATTTATCATCTTTTTTATTAGCTGAGATTGTGAGCTCTTTAGAGATGCATTTTTTCCTGGATTTGGAAATCACCTTCCATTGTGGCATAATCAAAACTGGTATGAGAATTTTACTCACAATAAAAGCATAATCCATGAAACCTGTATCTGAAGGAAGTTGCTCAATACAGAAATTTAATTGAATGTGGAAGAAGCTTGAACATTTTGTGTTGCTAACGGACAGAGTTTTAATAGCTCGTAACAATGCACTTTTGGAAGAAATATTGGCCTTCATGATCCAGCTCTTAAACGAAACTTTTAATTCTTCTAGATCAGGACAAAGCAGGATTTACCTCTGTTTATGACAACCTGTATATTTTCCTTTGAAGCACCTATGATTGGCACCAGAATAATTGCACCTTAGAGCAGCTATGTGGCCTTGAATGACAACTTCTCTGTTCTTTAATAATAGCACCAGCCTTTGAGGGAAAAAACCCCACTCATATTGTATCTGAAATTCTTCCCTTAAGAACTGCACAATCTAGGAAAGCATACATTGGTAGAAATAGACATTGATAGAAACACAATGATTATCCTCAAAAACTAATACTCTGGTTTTGTGTCAGAACTCTACTTCTCAGAGAGGATCAAGGCGCAAAGCAACAGATTATTTGAAGAAGGAAGGTGGAAAATAATGTCCTGTATTCTATTCGTCTCCATCTGAATATAAAACACATTATTTCAGGACAGAATGATAGGTTTTCAGCAGAACTTCTTAGATTTAAGGAAAAAAGGTAGGCCTACTTGGAATGTTTCAGGCACATGTCAGGAATCAGATTAAAGTATATCCTACCTGGAATATATGAGCTTTGCTCTATGACCACACACACAGTTTCTTCCCTTCAATTAACTCTGCCAAGAAACCTTATATGCTAAGAAACTAGTAAATCACTGTGCTAGTTTTGATCAACACAGAGTTAATTTTATTCACAGTAGCCAATACAGGGGCTATGTTTGAGATTTGTGCTGAAAACAGAGCTCATAATCCAGGAATGTTTTCGTTATTTTTAAGTGGTTCCTAGACAGAATCAGAGTCTTTTCTTCTTCTTACCCCACCCCACCGGCAATGAGGATGGAGGTACACAAGGACTCGGGAGGGGACACAACAGCTGATCCCAGCTGACCAAAGGGATATGGCACCGTGCAAGAAGGAGAAAGGGGACATTCAGAGTGGTGGTGTTTGCCTCCCCAAATCACTGCTATGCTTGATGGAGCTCTGCTTTCCTGGAGATGGCTGCCCATGGGAAATGGAAATGAATTCTTTTTTTTTCTTTGCTTATGCGTGTGACTTTTGCTCTACCTATTAAACTGTCAGTATATCTCAACCCACAGGTTTTCTCACTTTACTCTTCTAATTCTCTCACTTGTTCCACCAAGAGGAAGTGAGCAAGTGGCTCACTACTCCTAGTTCCTGACAGGGGTCAAACCATGACAGACACGTGCAAATTGTCAGTGAGAAAATGATCAGTCCAGAAAAGTTTCCCAAGCACGTAAGTAACCCCACTGTCATGAATATTCAGCAGGTGTTTAATGGCAAAAATGCTGAAAATGGCAAATATGTGTATAGAGACAATGTTTTGACTGAGTACCCATATTTTATATTAATAAGTAGTGGGGGAAAAAAACACCAGTTATAATTACAGTGCTGCAAGTAAAAGTTTTCACCTCAGTGCGTAGAAAAATTATGTTTCATGATATGGTCAGATTAGCTACACAAGTCTCTCAGACCTTACCCTGACTGAGGTAAGAGTGCTTTTTGCAGGACACCAAACAGTTACAGGACAGTAAAGAGAAGACCAATACATGACCAGGACACAGTTCATACATGCCCTGGATCACAAAAACTTGTTACTTGACCTACTATGTGAAGCTATTTGACAAATATGGGCCATTTTTTAGGAACAAAATGCTAACAGTTTCATAGATGAAAAGTTACAAATTCCAAGTCTACTATGAAAAGATCATTTTCTTAGACAAAGGCATTAAGAAAAAGGCCCCCTGAACCCCCTTTTGCTACTATCAGAACTGCTTTCTATCTAAGATATTAATGAAAACACTACAGAAAAGTAGCCACCCAGACAAAATAAAGGCTGACTGTGTTTATCAATTGATATTAATCAATGGATTTAGACAAACCACAGAGAAAAACTTTCCAGTTTTTGTAATGATTAAATGCTGGAGTTATGGCTTGCAGAGCCTGTGAAATCTCCATCGCCAGTATTTTTAATAAAGTGTTGCACAACCATCTGCCTACCACTAATTCAGAGAAAAATGAACTGTCCTTGGGGAAAAAGGGTGGGATATATCATCTTTTGAGGCTCTTTGCAGCTCTGAATTTGCATTGTTCCAGAATTACTCAGGAGCTTTGGTTCTTTTCTGCAAAGCAAATTAACAGAAAAGAAGATATAAGATAATCCCTATTCTGTACTCTACAGTCCTTTTGATAAGAAAGTTAAAATGTTATCAAACGGTTTATGTTGACCTTATGTTGACTTTTAGTAGAAGGAATAAAGTAAGATCAATTATTTAAATTATACTTGGGATTTCCAAATAGTTAAAAATTGAGTGTGCACTGTATGAAAAATTAGGTCATCATTTAAATTGTGGCCAAAAACACCCCAAACTCCAACATGTCACTAAAAATCTGATCCAGGTGGACAGATGGAAATAATACTATTAAATGTTTTATTGCCAGAGGTCATGTAATCAGCAGCCAATGAAAGGAAAACTTTGAAAGGATAAGAGACAGACATTTCATGCTCTGCAGGTGCTGTAGGTAGACATATTGCTTCCTGATGAAATCTAATAATTTATTTATTTTCTTGATTTGATATCTACAGAAATTATTCCTGATAACTTTTGAATATAATTTGTTTTAAATCCCAAAGGTTTACCCAAGGTTAACCTTATGACAGCCTATGCAGAGAACAATCAAAAACTTTGGAGATGAGATGAAAGTGACTTTTCTAATAATAGGAACATTTTTTTTCTATTACTTAAAACTCATAAAGTTTTGTATGTAAAGATATTGGAACTTTGAATGAGAAGTGGCTGCTGGACATTTCAGGTCTTCCTCCTAATGGATATAATTTGCTGAAGAAGGGACTTCAACAGTAACAAACTCATCTTTATTTTGCTAATCTACACAAAAATTCAACAGTTGTTTTCTAATGTCTTTAATGTTTTCCCAGATGCTGAAATATATTCATTTTCCTAATTAAAAAATATATCACTGTACATTTTTAAAACAGCTATGAAATACTTTTACAAATGCTGTTGATAATGAATCCCATGGTTGAATATTTTATTTTTTCACCTGTTTTTCTTCATATTGTAAGCATGTCACACTTTAACTGTTCAGACTCAAAAGTTTTGTACCAGGTCCTGCCTCAGTCTTGATTTTGTTGGAAAGATTTCTGTTAAAAGGATGGAATCATCGCTGTAGCTAGAGGAAATGTGTTGGTCTTAGGTTAGGTTTTTAAAATTCACAACTGTTTACTGAAAATATCAAGGTTGTCTGTAGATTGAAGTATTTGAGATTTGACAAGAATCCTCATGGTGTCAGGAATGTGCTCTTTTTTAATCCCATGAAAATCCACCCAATTTAGACTAAACCAGAGGATTTTGAAAAATCTTGGTGTGGTGATTAGATATTTCTTACATGCTGGCAGTTTCCAGAGACACCATCTGCTCTAATTATGTTTCATCCATTCCCAGCTCCTACAAGCCAACCAGACATGCCATGTATCATTCCCACAGAGCCACAGTGTGTTGTGCCTTAGGGGTGTGACATGTGTATGGGAGCAAAAACATTTACCTGCAAGTGTTCTTCTTGTCTGTTGGATGGAACTCAGTCCAGTGTTATACTGAGCCAGCTATGATCTGCACAATCTTTTTCTCTCCACCAGGACAAGTTAAAACTAAAAATCTGGCCCAAGACTCACAGTCCTTTTGAATAGTTTGGTTTTATCCTTTGGTGGGAATATTTTGTGCCATTGGGGAAAAGAGTGTGTAACATGTCGTTTTGATAGCAGGGCTCTAGTAAATTACTGGTTTCTGGCCATAGTTCTCTAGAGAAAGCTCGTAGGTGCATCCCATAGTTGAGACTGTCAAGGTAACAAGCTAAAACAGGCAGGGAAACCACAACTAGTCCCTGAAAGACAGTGTGTGTATTCTGCTGAAGCTAGGTCTGAGATTCTGCAGAAGAGAGAAAGACCATAAAGAAATAAACTAAAAACATTAGAAATCACCTGATCTGAAGTTTATCTTTGAAATTTCATTCTTCTTAACTTTCTTCCTGTATTGAGGCATTAAACAGGAAGTGTTCCTGTGCAATTCCATATGCTCCCTTCCTAAGCAACAGGTCTGGAATGAATGAACATTCATTTGTAGTAAATCCTATAAATTTCTCCTAAATAAAGGGTGAGAATTGGAGCATTTTCAGCAAGGGAACTAAAACAGCTGTGTAGCTTTGTAAATGTAGATTAGACCAGGGAGAGCCAAAGAATGGCCAATAAGCCAAATGCTGCTTGCCATCCCAGTTCATTCACCATTTTGACCCATTTTCTCCATGCTGCCTTCACTTTCAAAAGGCTCAGGAAGCACACAAGAGGAGATACAGCAAACTGTATGGGAGTAAATGTTTCCAGTTCACTATTTACCTCAGAGTGAGTGAATAGCCATACCAAGGTGTCAGCTTTACATGGCTCACACTGCATGAAACTCGGCTGGATGGTGCAGCCTCCAGAACCCAGCCTTGCTGACAATACAGATTCAGCCAAGACAAGCTGTGTTACCTTGGCCACAACACTTTCCTCACTAACCTTGCCTCTTCCCTGCTAATATCTTTCTCAACATTTCTTTTCTCCCAGTGTGGCAGCTCCAGACACTCCCATTTTGAAGTCCAGGGATATTTGGAGCATCAACAAGTTCTCACTCACTTCACACCATTTCAAAAAGTCATTGCAATTTCTTCCATTCTGGATCCTGTCTCTTTTGAGCAGGGGCATAGATTATGTTGGGAGTGAGGACTTAGGGCTATAAAATACTTCTCTTTGTTAAAAGAACCTCTTAGGGACAGGATAGATTTCACGTAAATTAAAGGTTTGAAGTTGCCATAGGGCCAAGGGTGCTTCCTGGGGCTGGCAGGCCCAAGGGAGGGACCCTTCTAGGGTAGCAGCTGGGCTTCTGGGACACTTCACATCACTCAGATTCAGGGCAGGGAAATTAACTGAGCTCCACATGTCTTAACTGTCTGAGTTAGTCACACTAGGATGGTTCTTATCACCAAACAGGCAGTGTCAGATGGAAATACAACTGACCTACTTTAGGATTAGAAAATCTGAGCTCAGGCTATCTCAGTTTCTCCATACTGACCCTGAAGAGACCCTAAGACTGGCGATGTTAGACTGAGACATCTACCTCCCAGACATCAAAGCAATCTCAGCAGGGCTCTCTACAAGTATATTTGGCATTACCAGCTATGCCATTTGGCTTCCAGCTACACCCTCAGGGGTGTGGAGCCCTGCAAAATATTTCCAAATCTGTGTAGGTGTCCTGGGCATGCCAAGGTGTGCAATGGCATTGGGTGGCTCTGTTAGCATTCCCCTTGAATTAAGTAACGTGCCCCCATTCTAAAATTACAGCTTTCTCTGAGTTTTAACATATTTTTCTCTTTTCTTATAAAATATTTTTAACTAATATTTTATGCCTTGCAATTTTTCTTCTTTAAATCTTTAAGAGGTCACAAAAATAATTTACATCAGCACTAAAAACTAGTTCTATACAGCTTATACCGTCCCCATTTTTGTCTGATCATATGAAAACAGAACGCAAACGTACATAAATCTGTAGACATAGATGACTCTTGTTATCATT
This sequence comes from Prinia subflava, assembly GCF_021018805.1. Classification (NCBI taxonomy): domain Eukaryota; kingdom Metazoa; phylum Chordata; class Aves; order Passeriformes; family Cisticolidae; genus Prinia; species Prinia subflava. The sequence continues at coordinate 25,362,965 of NC_086247.1, read as the reverse complement.
CAACTATTTCTAAGCTCAATATTATTTTGTTACATGGAGTGGCCCAGAAATAACTCTTTAAGCTATTTATTCTATTCTGAGAGGATTTTTAAACTTTTAATTATTTGGTTAAGAAACACAAGTGCTCATCACACATATGAAAAGCTGAAAACTTCCCTTGATGTTATGACCTGTTTTGCAGCTCTTCTGTCAATCAAACCCAAATCCCTTCCTAAAATTTTTCTGTCTTTTTAGAAGCACATTTTTCCCTTTCTCTTTACTAATCTCCCACTTGTACCAAACTCAACTAATTATCTGCCTAACTGAAAAAAAAAAGTGGAACATAATACCCTTCTCGTGAGCAAACACTTTCCAGGTTTTCTGTTAATTGTGCTCTGCTTTTAAAATATTGTGTGGTATATGAATGGGACAATGTTGTAGAGCAACATGGAAAATTTGGTATGCAGTACAGCAAAAGTTTATAAATATTTTAGACCATTCACAAAACAGATAAAATTGCAACATTAACATCCTGGTCCTCTAAAGGTAATAAACTTCTGAGGGCAGGATTTTACAAAGCTTGAAAGTTTTCTGAATATGCAGAACTGCACAAATAACACACCAATAACCATAACATGGATGAGGTTTTTTTACATCTCATACACATTCCTGAAGTCTGGATAAAGTTATGCAGGTGCTTCTACTCACTGAAGAAACATGCAGTACTGATTTCATAAAATTGACTTGGGGGTGAAACTGCTGCCTCAAAATATTATCAAAGTACAGAAACAGAGTTTGCAATACCACAGCATGGAAGCAATGAAATATGGAGTATGATACATAAAAATAGGAAATTTAAATTTAGAATTAATAGACTGGGATATTTGAATGATAATTGGAAACTAGAGTGCTTCCAGATTCCTACATTTTAGTAAATCAGCATAATTCATTTTATGTCATAGTGTAGGTATTCTTAAATTATTGATTTAATCAAGGAGTGAATTTCTTCAGGTTCCAGAATCATCCCAGTTGCTTTATTAAAAACAAATAACTGTAAGGACTTGGGATTGTTCAGTCTGGAGAAGAATAAGCTCTAGGGAGATCTTATAGCAGACTTACAGGACTTAAAGGGGGCCTACAAGAAGGCTGGAGAGGGACTTTTAATAAGGGCAATTAGAGGTAGGACAAGGGGGAATGCCTTCAAACTGAGGGAGGGTAGGTTCAGAATAGATATTAGGGAGACAGTCTTTGCTGTGAGGGTGGTGAGGCACTGGAAGAGATTGTCCAGAGAAGCTGTGGATGCCCCACACTCAGGAATGTTCAAGGCCAGGTTGGATGGGACTTTGAGCAACCTGATGTAGTGGAAGTTGTCCCTGGGGAGAAGCAGCATGGTGCTCCAGTGGCTGTGGTGACTGCCTGCCTCTGAACAGGCAGCAGCAGCCTGGGGACCTCCTTGGGCTTTGCTGGGGCTAATGAGCAACACTTCAGCTAGCAGCTGAGAGAAAATGTGATTAGTCATTGACAGACTGGCTTCCTTAAACTGCTTTGGCTGCTTTTAGTCACTTCTTTTATCAGAAAACAGAATCCCGGTTCACAGAAAGGAAACATAAAACTGGAAATGCTTGCCATCTCTTTGTGCCTTCCAATGTGTGCACTGTATGAAAACTACTCAATATTGGGAACTTGAATTACAGTAACATGGAAAACATACTTCTACCTGTTAATGCAGAGTCTGTCCTGTGTAGATTCAACAAGGCAAACGTAAGAACATCACAAGTTTTCTTGCGAGCAATGTATGTTGCTTTCCCATCCAAACAACCACAGGAAGACTTCAGTGGAAGTGCATGGAAACTGCCTAAATGTATATGTGTCATTGAGACATACCTTCAATTCACAGAAGTAGTTCTGATGGCTCTAATGAATCCAGCCAGTAGCAGGTATGATCTGCTCAATTAATATTGTTCATATCCCTCATAATCCTTAAATTTCTAAATTCCATAGCTTTATTACATTCTATCTAAGGAGGCTGACCTCTTTCAAGCTTTAATTTCATCCAGAGTGATCTGCTATTTTCTTTGGTAAGTAGATAAAAAATCAGCCACGGAACAACAATATGAGAATGAAATTACAATTCTTAGTTAAGGAATACTAATATGACATTTTTTTATCCCCACAACCTTATAGATTGAAGTTGAAAGATTAAATTAATTTTGAAATATGCACTCTGAAGGACATTCTTTTGAAGAAAAGTTTTTTCAGTTAAAAATACTACAAAGAACATGTATGTCATATATGCATTTTAGCTAAGTTTACATGAGCTTATGTAACTTAATTGAACAATAGAATCAATGTCCTCAAGGGTACTTAGGCATCCAACTCCATATCTTTGAGCACTTGGGACTCAGCTTTTTAAGTCTTTAAATCACTGACCTATAAATACAATAACTTTCAAAACATGTCTGGTTAAATTTCTATTCTTGGTACTCAGTTTATGATAAGAATCAAGGAAGGCTGCAATTTTTTTCCCATGCCTTAGAGGAAATGTCTTTCAAAATGAGCTCTCTTGTCATAACTTTAGTGGTAACCTATATCCATAAAAGAGTACAACCTCAGTCTCTAAGCACCCTCAATGGATCCATATTTTCTTCACTGATTTGTATTGGCAGCTATTTTTTTCTATACCCCTGCAGAATAACTGGGGTCAGTGCCTTTGAACAATTCCCAGTTCCTCACTGAGCCTGTGGTGTACCTTCTCTCACAGGCTGTTTATTGATGACTTCTTACCCCATTATCATCTAAACATACACAAGTTTCCTTTCACAAGATACTGGATGCTTGCAATAAATTAAATTTATCACACTGATAATTCAAGGTGTTTCTTTGATGGTATAAGACAGGAATTCCTTCCATTCTGCATATTTAATAGTTGCTTGATCACACCTAATCTACTCTCTCATGGCTTATCCAGTGAGAGCTATGTATGAAAAAGGATTTCTTTATCATGTTTTTTTTAGCAGGGTTCCTAAAAACTCACCAGTTACCAGTGTGGTTTTCAAGAACAGAGAAGGGATCAGCTCTTACTGATACAGATCTGCTTTCCAGCTCATTTCTTAGGCACAGCCATTGTTATGTTAACAGCCATTGCAACAAGCTCAAAAGACTACTTCCCTCAGGTAGAGTATTCATTGTGATATTTCTCTTCAGAAATTTTCCTCACCAGAAGATTCTGAAATGTTATTGAACATTCCTGAAGTAAACAGAACTGAATTCTTTCTCAGTTCTCTCAACCTAGATTCATTCTTTTGTGGTTGCTGTGCTGCTACATGGATAGCTGAGGTTTAGGGGAAATTGATGAGGAAAGGAGGTTTGGTTTGGTTTGGTTTGGTTTGGTTTGGTTTGGTTTGGTTTGGTTAGGTTTGGTCCATGGAGAAGTAATTATGTCTCTCAATTCTTAAAAACCTCGAGAAACCAACTGTGTGCATGTTGTGTGCACCTGGCATTTAAGAACCAGCAAGAAACTGAATATAAATGGCTCAAGAGACAATGAGAAAAGGATCTCTCTTTTACTAAGTTACTTCTCCAAATACTGAATGCTGAGAAACTGTTGTTTGGTAGAAAGGGAGGAAAGAAAAGTGGAAATCCCCTAAATATTGCTGTTAGCCCCCCAAAGGGTTACTACATTCAGAGTCTTCTCAGAACAACTTATGTACCACAGGTGTAGCAGGAGCAGGATGACTTATATCATAAGGTAAAGCTATCCCAAACTGGGACTCAGACCAGGCCTTAGACCAAACGTTTCACCTATGTAGATCTAGATAAGCTTGTAGTGCCGTAGAAGCTGGGTTAAGGTGTAAGTATCCACAGAATAGAGCGATTACTCGGGAAACACGGTTGCTGCCTTAAACTGTAATAGCTTACATATTTGTCCACGCTCATTGCCAATAGAAATGCACCTGTTGCTGTAAACTATCTTTCCTGTATATAACCAGACATTTCGGGGAATAAACCAGAGAACGTGTGATATAACCATGTTGGCTGGACCGTCGTTTCTCTAGTCTCCAATCCCTATCTGATCCCAGCTTCATCTGGTGCCCGAACAGGGACAGGTTTTTTTTTTTCCTTAAATGGTGATTCCCTAAATGGAGAGTTTTTACTTTTTTATTTTTCCTTAAATGGAGTGTTTTTGTTTTTTCCTTAAATGGAGATATTTTTGCACTTAAATGTGGATTATTGCTTAGATGCAGGAAGTCCTTGTGTTTGGGGAGCAATTGTGTGCTTGGATTCTGTCTGAGCTCTGCACAGAGCCTGCCCTGAACTTGCAAGGCAGGATTGGAGAGCGATTGCTGACTGGTTTCGTTTGAAAGGTCCGTGGTGTCCCCCCCACTGCTGACGGAAAGAAGGTAAGCAGCGATCGCAGAAGGAGACAAAAAAGACTTTTAAAAAAAAACGATGGCAAGAGATTACCCTGCTGTTTTTCAGCGTTTAGCCATCGGTGCCTCCCAGAGGGGGAAAAAGATAAGAGCTAATATGGGACAGTTAACCCTATGGGTTCAGAAAAAACAAAGGTTGAATTGGCCGTTGCTTCTTTACAGTGAAGCAGGATGGAAAGGGAAAGGTAGATTGTTATGGGACGTTGTAATTTTACAAGGAAAAAGAGTAAAGAATCATTCAGAGTTAAACGCAATTTGGAGAAAAACAATAAATACCTTTCAAACATTCACTGCAAACTGTAAAACTGCAATTTTAGCCACAGAAAAGACGTCTCCCTGTCTTTCTGGTTCAAAAACGTCCCTCTCCGAGCCAAAAGAGATAAAAAAGCTGTCTAAAATAATGAAGTTCTTTGGTCTGCATTCCGTGCATTCCGCAAATGAGAACACAGCTTCCCTTTGTTCATCCCATGTGGGCAGAGCACAGGAAATGCTCTCTCTGGCTCTTGTGGAAAATGAAAGCCACCAAGCAGTGTCTCAGCTGCCAGACCCGGGGGGCGTGGTGAAAGACGAGGAGGCAGGCGGGGCCGAAGGCGGAGTGCGGCGGGCGCAAGTGACGCAGCAAGGAGGCGGATCTCAGGGCGGTGCCGGCAGCAGAGCGGTGTCAGCGCCCCCCCCCCCACACCAGAATGGGGGCTGACGTCAGCAGCCCACATGACCACAACAAACATGGCTGTGCCCATGCCGGACTCTGAGAAAACAGACCCAGCTCGATTTAAAGCTCCTTCGCTCTCACACTCTGCATCAACGAAATTTGTCACCCTATCACTACTTCTCGATACAGGTGTGAGCAATCCTACCATAAATCAACTGCACTGGCCGACAGACTGGGCTTTGAGATCTCCTTATCCCCACGCTGTGGAAGTGGACAGCATGAGTGTCCCTTCAGTGAGTGCAGAACCTGTCAGTACCATCTTTGAAGACAAACAAAACATCGTAACTCAACCCTATGTCATGCCAATGTCCAGGGAGCTTCCATGATTGTTAGGCAGAGATAGTGAAAACGTACAACAAGTGAACATTGCAAGAAAACACCTGAAGAAGAAAAAATAGTCATCTGTTCCTCTGTTGTGAAGCAATCCATCATTATGTGAGAAATGCAATGTGAGAAAGGGACATCCTACCATAATGCAGATAAAATAGAAAATTTTGATGTGTTAACAATTGATTTTTTGTGTGATTTAATTTGAGTTTGAGTTACTTATTGTTAAAAATATAATTTTAAAGTTTATTTTTAAGATTTGGGCCCTGATAAGTTTAAGTTCAGTTTAAGTTTATATTTAAGTTTTAAGAAGTTTAATTAGTAATGAATTTATATTGATTTACTACATATAGATTTTATAAGGTTAATGCAAGTTGTAGCTTTTGTTAAGAGTTACTTATGTTGGATTTAAGAGTTAGTTGATTTAAAGAGTGATTTATAATTTATAAAAAGTATGGTTGTTTAATTTGTAAGGTTTAGTTATTAATAATAATGATATTAAAAAAAAGAGAGAGAGAAAGGAAGGAAACAGTTTTAACTGAAATGTTGATGGTAGAACATTGATCAAAAAGATTTAAAATGATACAATTTGTCAGTTCCTTGATTTTATTGTTAGTTGTGAGTTGTTTTAGTATATGAGAGTTTTAAAATATAATTTGTTGACATGTTAAGTATACAAATTGGTAGAACTTGTAAGTTGATGTTATAGTTAAGTTTTTATGCTTTGTTATTTGTTTATAGGGTTTTCCAACAAGCATTTGTTATTTTAAATGTTTCTATTTACTTTTTAGCCATTTAAATATTTCATAAATGTTATTAACAGATGTAGCTGTATTGGTAAGTGTAAGTTAGAATTTTTATTAAGTTTCATTTTAAGTATTTCCTTTATGCAAAGATATTATAGCAGTTTGTTGTATTTTAGGCATTTTGTATTTATTGTTGTTAGAGATTGTCTTTAAAAGGTATATTAAAGAACATCACTCCAACTTAAGGTTTGAGTTCTGGCCAAACTCTAATTTTAACTTGGACGGATGTTGTTTGTCAACAAAGCCCAGAGGTTTCTGCTCCAAAAATAATATGCCAGTTATCTTAACTTGGCAATTTGATCAGATGAATATAACAGCTGAATCAGCTTTGAGGTGAAATTTCGTATCCCTGCCCGGGAAAGGGTATCAAGATCTTTACTAAAGAAAAGTGTTTCAGCAGTTTGCAGTCTCTGGGGTGAATGCAGAAATTATTTGATAATTACTCTTCACTTTCATTAGTATGCAAAAATTTCTATTCTGTTCCCTTGCCTCCGAGAATGCTAATTCACATACCAGGTCTGCTTTAGTTCCTCTTCTGTAAGCTGTAGAATCAATAAGATACTAACAAAAGCTGCCAAAGCAGAACAAGACAACGAGACAGCAACACAGACACATCATTGCAGCTACATTGACAGGAGGTAACCTCGACTACCCAGTAACAGAGAAGTCTGCAGCCATGATACATCACCAGGCAGTGAAGAAGAACAAGAGACTGCAGATGATTTTAGGACTTCAAATTCAGAATCTGTGTAGGAATGAAGAGCAAGGACTGAATATAATGTGCTTTTATCTTTTGCTGTTAGTAGCTGGGATCTTGAGATTTTTCTGGGTGAATCAAGTAGTGCTTTGCTTGTAACAGTATATGCAAAAGTAGCCAGCCGTGCCACAGACCCAGTTTGGATAGCTCTAAAGAAAAGAGGGGATTTGTAGCAGGAGGAGGATGACTTTTATCATAAGGTAGAGCTATCCCAAACTGGGACTCAGACCAGGCCTTAGACCTGGACCTGCTAGGCCTCAAACGTTTAACCTACGTAGGTCTAGATAAGCTTGTGGTACCGTAGAAGCTGGGTTAAGGTATATCTATCCACAGAATAGAGCAATTACTCGGGAAACACGGTTGCTGCCTTAAACTGTGAATGTTTGCATATTTGTCCACGCTCACTGCCAATAGAAATGCACCTGTTGCTGTAAACTATCTTTCCTGTATATAACCAGACATTTCGGGGAATAAACCAGAGAACGTGTGATATAACCATGTTGGCTGGACCCTCGTTTCTCTAGTCTCCGATCCCTATCTGATCCCAGCTTCACACAGGTAATATTGAAGCATTTGGATCATTCCTGTGATATAGGCCCCTTTCTGAAGAATATCTGAAGGAGGCATGCCACACCCCCCAAAAGCCCAGTACTGGGTGTTGCTCCTACACACCCCCCTGACCAGGCCAGAGCAGTTGTTATTTTCCCTCCTGCTGCTCCTCCTGCTGTGAAAAGCCATTGCTGCTCTAGGACAGAATATTATGTTCTAGGGTGAACTCACCCATATGAATTTTCAAAGGACCCTTTGCCTAACATAGAGAAGGGGAAGTCACATTTCTAAACACATTATTATGTCATAATGATCCCTAAGGACATTATCCTATGGACAACCCTAAGGATCTGAAGAAGGGTGTGGATATATATTGCAGGAACAATAAACTAGCAGTGAGACATTCAGCCCGCTTAAGAAGTGTTATATTAAATATGTCAAATTAGGCAATGGCAGCACAGGATGATGGCACACTTGCAGCCATTTATGATATTTTTTGCCTTTAATAAAAGAAAGAAGCTGCAGTGAACCTGCCAGGACCCTGCTTTTTGTTTGAAAGAGAATAGCTATCTTGCTGTTGTTTGGTTTCAGTTTAGTGTGAGTTATTGCTCAGCCTAAGATAATAGTAGATCAAAGAGGATATTTCCTATGGACTCTTTTTCATGGAATTCAGAGTACTCAGTATGAAAAAAACCCCACATCTAGCACATTTATCCTGCCTTGATGGAAGAATATGTTAATCATCAATATTAACACATAACAGGTTACCTTTTCTACTGAGATTAAGTGAATCACTGACTGATAACACTTGGTATCACTAAGCTTTGAAGGGTGACAAAAATGTAGGTTCTGGACTTGTTTTCTCTTAAATTTCTTGTATCATCATTCTTGGGGAGTGTCCCTTCTTGGACTCCTGCTAGCCTGATGGACTGGCATCTGGACACAACTGCTTCAGGTCTCACTTATATGCTGAGGTAGGTTGTACATGCACCCAGAACCACACAAAGACCAGAGAACCTTTCCCACTGGTGTCTCCTCAGTCTCCCAGTTCACCCTCTCTCTCCTTTACTGAAGAATAGTACCAATAGTACCAACCTATCCATTTCCCCCAGCCATAAGTTCATCTTATGTACCAAGGAGTGAATATGCACACTAGTTCACTCATTGTCTCTCTAGAACTACAATAGAAGACATGCTTCTATTTCTCCATTCTTGACTTGTGAATAAGACATACTTTTTCTTAGTCACTCCACTTTTCCAGGTGTTTTTTTTTCCTTTAGAGATAGATTTTTTTTTTTTTTTTTTGCCACTGCATAGTAATATTTGAAGCTTTCCTGTCTGTTGCCCTGGAGGCCTCCCTCAGCATTATTTAGTCTTTGTTATCATTGCAGTGGAGTGGAGAAGAGAGAAACTCTATGTGTATGGCAATGTTTCTGATTTTTCAAAGACTGATTCTTTTGTGTCTCATGTGAGAGATATTAAGCATAGCTTAGTCAAAGAAACTGCACAGTGTATCAGAGTCTGCCCACTCATTCTTTTCCAACTTATTTTGCCACATGAGGAATACAAAACCCTCAGATACAGGTCAGCACAATAATGAGGAATCTCCTCTACTAACAAGCACTACATTACTGACTAAGTTAAAGAAAAGGATAGAATTGGGTTTTTTACAGGAATGTATCAATGAGGAGATAACCCTGACCTACATCAATTACCCCCAGAAAAGGTCAAGAGGATCTTTGAATGATAACTAGAGTAATAATTTCTAAGTCTTCATCTGGAAGAGGTGGCCTTTGGTCACCCCATTGCTGTTGTGCACCTATAGAGATGCAAGAAGGTTTTTTTCTACTGCATTTATAGAAAGCAAGCAAAGATTATGTGCTTCTCTAGTTATGATTTGCACCTGACACAGCATTACATAAACATCTGCCCACTCACTCTGGTTCACTTCAGCTGTGGTGATTTATACTTCAAAGCATGGAGCTCAGTCTGCTTCGTGGTTGCCCCTAGACAACCATGTGCTGCTGTAAGAATTGCTTTGGAATTGAAGCTAGAAACCAAAGGCTGAGTCACTTTTGGGCTTACCCCACATGAGCTGATTCCTCAGGCAGCAAACTGCCTTTGCTTCACCAAAATGCTTCTGCCAATGACCAGGTCTACCGAGACAAAACTTGAAGCTATTAGAGTCAGTACAGTAGATATAACTTCACTCATTTAGTCTTCTATGTTAAACTTTATTTTATATTGATTTTATTTTATAGTAGCTTGTTTTTCTGTAAGCCTCCATAACTTCTACTTTAAGAAGTAGTTCTTGACTGCCCTTTCAAAATACATGGTTCTCTACTACAACCACCCATGATTACCTCATAAAAACTTACAATTATGTGGCACATCACAGCCTTGTTTTTGCATTGAAGAACTTCAAGAAACTGAGTGGTTCATAAAAGTATTCAAGTGATCCATGATCTTCCCTTCTCTTGTTTTCAGGGTATGTTTCTAGAAGCAGCAAAAAGGAAGCTCTGAAAACTTTCCAGTTAAGAAAAAAAAAAACAAAAACAAAACAAAAAACACCTCAGTCCTTTTTACCTACATAAAGGCTAATTACTGCAACTGTGATATTAAAGCATTCTCAAAATAATTTCTGACACACACTCTGCTGACGTACAATAAAAGCTTTTAAAAATATCTCACTCACCTTTCATACTCATTCACATAGAAACCTCAGCTTTGTTGAATTTCTAAATGTTAATTCACAGCTCTTCATTCATCATAGTTATAATTTTTTTTTAATATTAGTAGCTGTTATGTAATTTGCAGTACTTTAAATGTCATCTTCACTCAGCTATCTGCATACACAGCTGCTGGTATTTCTTGAGTATCTTTATGAACATGTAGAAAAAAGTCTTGCTTAGATTATATAGAGTGAATAGACATACTTCAGTAATTATGATGTTCTGAAAGTATAAGAAAATGAAGATGATTTTGCTAATGGACACAAACAAATCCATACTGTTTTGTATAGGTTCTCTCAAAAATATATACAAATTACAATTAATTTCTAATTTTGCCTGTGTTCATTAAGTATTTTATTTATTTAGGAAGTTTGTTCAGAAAAGAAAAAAGCAGGAAAGTTCAGGAGCAGTATACATCCGCTTCTGAAATTAGGGTTTCCTTATCATGTTTTTATAAATGGAAGTTTCTGTTAATCTGAATCCAATCTCAATTGATTTGGGGAGATATGTTTATATATTAGCAGTTAGGGGATTTTATAGCAGCAGGATTCAACAATTTAAAGATGTCCAGAGTTTGTGAGCAGTAAGTATCCATTCTTAGGAAATGGCATTGGTGCCCTGAGGACATTCACTGATATTACAATTAGAAATCATTTCAATGAGAGTGTCATACTGAGGTCCATGCACAGCTGGATCCCCATTATTGCAGCCCCAGGTAAGCAAACAAAATGAAAAATGTCTAAAGGAGCCTAAGTATAGGAACAGGATCAGTATCACCTATTTATAGGAAAAAAAACCCAAACCAAATCAACAACAACAAAATAAACCCCACAAACAAACAAGCAAAAAACCATAAAAAAACCAAAACAAAAAAACATCCCCAAACAAAAACAAACAAAAAAATCCCAACAACAACAACAAAAAAAACACCTCACATGCAGTGGGGAGGAGAGTAAAATAAACAGCAATTTGTCTTTTATTTCACTTCCTCAAGCCAGCCAGACTTCAGGAATTTTCCATGAACTTTTGTGCCTTCCACATCTTTTGCCTCTGTTTTCTTTCTTTCCAGATGACATTCATACTTTGCATCAAAACGTAGGAATCAAACTGAACTTGAGGAACTCAGAGGTAGATTTATGGTCTGTGGACTTGAAACTGGAATAATGGAAGGGTCAGGCTCCCTGACTGCCACTCTACACCCAAGGCCAGCCAGCTCATACTTAGCTGAATAGCATGAGGCCAACAGTAACCTCAGGTTCCACCAGGATAACCTCAAAGTGATCATGGTCCTAGATTTGGCAGAGCTTCCAGCCTTTGGGGGAGTGATTCTACAATATACATACTCTAGAAGGACCTAGCACTTTCACTGTGCCAGCAACAGTCAAGGGCAGGACAAAGTTTTGTGACTTTCTTCACAGTAACTGCTCCACATAAGCAGACCCCTTGCATATGGGTGATACCTGAAGCACTGAAGATGATAACTGAGAGAAAATGCACACCCACAGAAAGTTCTGCCAATGCAAGAAATATTTACTTGGAAGTAAGTATTATATAAACACACATTTCTGTGTTGACATGTTTGAAGTTTTATGTGCAATTCCTAACTGATGGACAGAGCACTTGCCTTTCTGTTCCCTCCCGCAGATGACACCAAGACCCAACTCTTCAACCCTACAGCCTCAAAATGCTTCTCCTTAGACAAAGGGCTTTATGAAGATTTAGGCTAGACAATTTACTGGTGCTTTTGACAGCAGTGTCAATATCAGTTTTCCCTTGTTTGCAAATTTGGAGACCACTTCACTGACGCACTATGAAACACGCAAAATCATCCAGTAACAACACATGTCTGGAAAAAGCTCTGATGAAGGGCTTCTTAGACTGCAGCCTCCACAATGGCTCACAGACACATAACCTTGGACGTCCTCTGATCTCCCCTTTCCATTTGTCCTTCCTCCCATTACTTTAGCTGAAATGAGTCCACGCCTCCTGATGCAGTCCTCTTTCCATAGCTACATCCTCCAGTTTTGCCTTTTGACAGCAGCACCTGTCCTCCTCTTCGAGTGCTCTCCGAAGCCTTTCCTGCTACTCTCGCTAATTAAGAGGTTTCTAAATTGGAGTGATGGAAGTGGGTGGAACTGTCATGGTTTAACTGCAGCTGGCAACTAAGCACCACCCAGCCACTCACTCACTTTCACCCAGTGGTAGGGAGGAGAGAATTGAAAGAGTAATAGTGAGACAACTTATGGGTTGAAATAAAGACAGTTTCATAGGTAAAGCAAAATTTGTACACACGAGTCAAGTAAAACAAGGAATTCATTCACTGCTTTTCCATCAGCAGACAGGCATTCAGCTGTCTCTAGGAAAGCAGGATTCAGTTACTTGTAACTGTGATGTGAGAAGGCAAAATGCTGATAACTCTGAATGCCTCCTCTTCTTCTTTCCCCAGCTTTTATTTCTGAGCATGACATCACATGGTCTGGGATATCTCTTTGGTCAGTTGTGTCAGCTGTCCCAGCTGTGTCCCCTCCAGCTCCATGTGCATCCCCAGCCTCCTCAATGGTAGGGCAGTGCAAGAAGCAAAGAAGACCTTGACTCTGTGTAAACACTGATCAGCCATAGCTAAAACATCCTTGCATGACCAACACTGTTTCCAGCAAAAATCCAAAACATTACTCCATATAAGCAACTACAGAAACAAAACTCTCTATCCCAGACAAAACCAGCACATGCTCCACCCCTTATTCTGTGCCATTTACATGATATTCAGGTCTCACACACCCTCATCAACCACCACTTTCCTTCCCATCCTTTGATTAATATGCAGACAACATTGCCTCAGTCTATGGGCTACCTGCAAAATGTGCACTAATATCCACAAAATGCCCATTGAGTTAATTTAGTGCATGACTTCAGGCTCCATATGTTCCAGGGGGACTCAGGGCAGGAGAGGTGGTGTGTTATGTGGAGTTACTGGGCACCAAAGCAGCTCAGGTCAGGTCACTGCTGCCCTTGCAGCTCCTTGCATCTGCATTGGCTCTGGTGGTTCCTGCCATTGCGAATCCTGTCACATGCAGCACAGTGTTTTGAGGTGCTCCAGCCTGGCTTCCTGCACGGGCACTGATGCCTCAAGGTGGGGATAAATTCATGTTGCAGCAGAGTGCTTCAAGGTGTCTGTTCCTCAGCACACATTTATCCTTGGGCCACAGCCCCTCTGGAGGTACACCTGCTGTGGCACAAACATAACCACAGCCACAGTGCTTTGAGATGTACCTGTTCTGGTGCAGACCTATCTGATGCCTTAGGAAGGCCGACCTGAAACAGAGACTGGACAGAGCTAGAGAATAAAGTAGATATTTATTGAAAGCCTTTAGGGTACACCTTGGGCAGGACAAGAGGCTGGTGTAGTCCACGAGGGCTACACCCAAGGTGGACTTAGAATGGTCACAAAATGGCTGACTGGCCATGAGGTCTTATATTTTTATAAGTTTTGGTCCATTTGCATATTGGAGTTTAATTGTTCAGTTATAGCTTCAGGTTGTGAGGTCTCATCCTTCTTGTTTTCCTTTTTCAGTCCACAGTTGTTTATGCTTTTGGGCCTGGAATTTGTACTCGTTGTCCGTAGTCTTCAGTAGGAAAAGGATTTGCTTTGTCTACCTGCTCTGTGAAGAGAGCTTATTGGCACTTAATATGAGGCTCAACACATCTAGGCAGCACAGAATCTGAAAAACATGAAAGCTAAAAGTTAAGGTGTCATATCCATGACCCCAGATGTAGCCTCTATCCCAGTCACAACCAGCAGAAGGAGCCAGAATATTGTAAGCTACATAGGGAAAGTAGCATGGAAACAAATCTAGACATACAAAAAATGCTGCAGCTACAATATTTCATCAATGCTATCTTCGCTGTATAACACTACACTACACTACTAACATTAAAATTTAATTCTGTTGACTCATGACCAAGAAAACAAATAGGAAATTATGTTCATCTCTCTGTTTATAAGTGCTGGCCCCATTACACTGGGACACTGTCCTCTTCCTCTTGTCTTCCTACACCACCAATTACCCTTAGTCCCAACCAGTCATGGGCAGGACTCTCATCCCAGATCTATGAGAAATTCTGAGCAAAACTAGAACGTCTGAGAAAAAGAACTTCACCAATGTCCCTCAAGAAAAGCAAGGCAAAAATATAAAAGACATTTGCTCCTTTTATGAGTTAGGATTGCTGTGGAATGTAGGCAAATTCAATGTGCTAATTTGTACTAATATCTTCTCCAAGTGCTTTAGCTGGTGCTTCTACATTGCAAGGATAGTGGGGCCAGAGAGTCTGAATGTGCATTACTGCAGTTTCCTGCAGCTACTTTAACTGAGACAGTCTTGGCAGTGTAATTTTTCCTTATTCAGCTTCAATGACAATCACAGATAACAAATCAGTTGGCTTATGTATTTTATTCTTTTCTGGTTTGTGGATTTGGGGTTTTTGGGCGTTGTTTGTGAGTTTTTTATGGGTTTTTGTGGCTTTTGTTCTTGTTTTTGTTTTGGTTCTTTGGGTTTTTTGTAATTTTTGTGGGGGGGTTTTGTTAGGTGTTTTTTTTTTTTTTTTTTTGGGTTGGTTGTGGTTGTTTCTGTTGTGGTTTTGTGGGTTTCTTTTTATTTTGTAATTATGCTTTTTTGATTTAATTGAATTGGGTTACACCGTCCTATAAGCTCTCTAATTTGTTTAAGCATTTAGGCACTATTCTCTCTTCTTTTAAAATTAGTTTTGGAGGAGCAAAAGGTAATAAGTGATTTTTTTGTTATATTACAAGTTTTGGTTTAGGGGGTTTTGTTGGGTTTTGTTTGGGGTTTTTTGGTGGGTTGTTTTTTGTTTGTTTGTTTTTGTTTTTGTTTTTTTTAAAGAAGGATTATTTTGGCATGTCAAACTGAAAACATTTTAATGGAAAGAGAAATGAAAAATTGCCTGCAAAGGACAGCTGAAGAATTAAAGTTTAACCTGTAAAAAATATATTCTGACAGACATTTTCTGGCTGTTAATACTGACTTGATTTAATAACAACACTCTGTGGGGACCTGACAAAACTGTTGATGGAAAGCAGGCAGGGAAGCTGGTGTGCCCTGTCTTACCTTCCTGGCTCCTTAGCTCTGAGGATGGACAGCTTTTTGGTTACCAGCCTCATTGGGAAGGGAGCAGTCAAAAGTGATGACAAGCTGTCTGGGCTCCTTCTTTCGCCAATGTCAGTTCCCTGCTCACAGAAGTTTTCAAAATCTTGGTTGACATTAGTTCTCCTAAGGCAAAATGCTAAAACCATTCTATTCCATAGAATATTTATAATTTTCAAAGTGTTGTTCCAAGTCAAAATGTAAATAAATTGAAAATAGAAAAAGTTATTTGTATATCTAATCACACAGTTCCTCAGACCAATAATCTAAATAAAATTATCATTCAACCACCAAAGTCTGAAAGACACATTATTGTCTTTTCACTGTTTGTGATGCCCTGGGTGGTTAAATTGGCCATGTTGCAGCAAGTAAGAATGCAGGAATTAGTTTTTAATGGGGTTGAGACTTCACTTCCTTATGTAGCTAAAACACTGTTTTCATAGCATAGCTCCAGCTACACACAGGCCACTGGAGAGACCATCTGTGTAAGACTTGCCAGTGATTCCCATGCTCAGCCACAGGCAATTTCTCTAATGACTTCAGTAAATGTTGAGAATTTCACAAGAAAGAGGAGAAAAATAGTTAAATGTCTGAAAAGACTTACATGGGAAACGCAGGAAGCTCAAAATGCATACAGCTTAGCTAAGCAGTGACTCAGAGGGATCTGATTGCCATCCTCAGATATTTCAGAGAGGTTAAACACGTGGGTGGGGAGGAACTACTCAGGATAACAAGGGAAAGGAAGCAATATGATTGCAGAGAATTTGGATTGAGCTGGAGGCATATCTTCTCAATGGTATGACTGGTTAAACTGTGAAACAATTTGCAAGCGAGACAGTGGTGGTCTCAATGATTTGGTCACTTACTGCCAGATGGGGAATCCACGTGGTGATGAATAATCCTATTGCAGAAGCAGATAGACTTGACAGAGATTTTTATTAGTTGCTTCTATTACGGCTTCAAGTTTCAAGGATCTCAGGATAGAAAATGTTGAAGCAGGTGGAAAAGGTTGAGGCAGGTACGGTTTTACTGCTGTTTGTTACTTTCTTAAAGTAGTATCTCTATATAACCAGTTACTGGTTGGGACAACTTCCAGTATGAGCCCTGAAGATTAAGAGCAGCCCTGCTGAGGGGAACTTGGGGGTGCTGGTGGATGAGAGGCTGGACACGACCCAGCCATGAGCACTCACAGCCCAGAAAGCCAAACGTGTCCTGGGGCCCATCCAAAGCTGTGTGGGCAGCAGGGGAGGGAGGGGATTCTGCCCCTCTGCTCTGCTCTGGTGAGACCCCACCTGCAGGGTTGCATCCACCTCTGCAGTACCCAGCACAGAAAGGACATTGACCTGCTGGAGCAAATACAGAGGGAGCCACCAAGATGATTGGAGTGATGGAGCACCTCTGCTATGAGGAAAGACTGAGAGAATTATGTTTTTTCAGCCTGGAAGGAGAAGTCTTCAGGAAGACCTAATTGCAGCCTTCCAGTTCCTGAAGGGAGCCTACAAGAAAGATGGAGAGGGAGATTTTACAAGGGCATGTAGTTACAAGACAAGGGGGAATGATTTCAAACTGAAAGAAATTAGGTTTAGATTTGACATGAGGAAAAAATATTTATTGTGGCGATGTTGAGGGAATGGAACTGCTTTCCCAGAGAAGTTTTGAATATCCCATCCCTAGAAATAGAATCATAGGATCATAGAACCATAGAATATACTGAACTGGAAGGATCCCATCAGGATCACTGTGTCCAGCTCCTGGTCTGTGCAGGATACCCCAAGAGCCACACCATGTGCCCAGGAGAATTGTCCAAGCACTTCCTAAACTCTATCAGGTTTGTTGCTGTGATGACTTCCCTGGGGAGCCTGGTCAAGTGCCCAAACACTCTCTGGGTGATAAACCTTTTCCTGATATCTATCTTAGACCTCCCCTAATTCAGTTTCATGCCATTCCCTGAAGTCTCTTGTCACAAAAGCAAAGAGATGAGTGCTTACCCCTCCACTTCCCCTAGTGAGGAGGGGTGTTTAAGACCAGATCGCTGAACTTGTTCTAGGGGAAGGTTTCTCTATCAGTGGCAGGGGGTTGGAACTGGATGATCCTGAAGCTCCTTTCCAACCTCAGCCATTCTATGATTATATTATTCTATTTTTTTTATTCTGTGATATTGTTCTTTTTAAAATAAACTTATTGTTTCACACCCTCCAACCTAAAATTTCAGTAAGTTTAATAGCATTCTCAAAATGGAACTAGTAGAAGCATAAACCATGTGTATCTTTTCTTGTTTAAAACTAACAACGATTATGCCAAACTGATATTTAAATAGGCTTACAGAATGGCGTAGTTACACCAGCACTAAAAATTATGTATACACATTTTCATCCTGTTCTGTCCTTGGGTAGTGACAACATTAATGACTTCCATTTATATAGTACTCTTCTGGAAGGAGGCCAATTGCTGCACAAACTGGTTTCACAGACAACATACAAGAGACATTTTAGTCATAAGTGTCAGGACATAGCTAAAGACTGAAGAGAGCAATGGCATTAGAAGTGTGGATTTATATGGCTTGGAGAGGAAGATGCCTCCAGATGAGATAGCAACATCATTTAGCCAGGGCCAAGCACATTTCTTCCATCAGTAATGGCTTTTGGGACCATGAATAACATCACAATCTCAGCTTTGCAGGAACAAAATGGGAGATTTTGAACTGAAATATGTGTTCTGTTAAGTGTGTACTCCTTAAAGTAAGAAAGGAATTACTGCCCTAGCTTAGTATTTGGAAATGTGTGCTTGAAAGTGAATTTCAAATACTGGAATCAAGCTGCCTAAAAAGCATTTTTTAGGGTATGTGGTAATGCACAGTAAAGGAAGCCATGCTTAGAGACATGATTTATAACTCAGACAAGATACATGTCCTTACATTACCTAAATTTTTTCTGACTCATGCAAGCAGAAAGAAAAATCCCAAATGCAGCCAGGTTTCAACTTTGTGAACCAGCAGGTTCCATATTCTCTTCTTTAACTACCCATACCTTTTCTAGGCCCTCATCAATCCACATCTAAGCCACAGCAGAACAAAGAAATGTCCATGAAGTTAGGGCTAGATTTTAAGAAACTGTAAATTTTACTCATGCACCGACATCCCTCTTCCAAAGCCTGATATCCTTAGTCATGGAAGGCTTTCAAAAGCCCTACTCTGAAGTTTGGAAGAAGTTTATAAGACAAAGTGTGCTTACAGCTCAGCACTTATGAAAATGTGAGAAAATCAGGGCAAAACCTGTCAGTTGTATAATTCATGTTAATTGCAATTCACACTGTTGGATAAGTGCTTGATATTAAACAACACAACAAAGATAGGTGAGAATAATAGAACAGGTTTCCTGGGATAAATAATTCCCCAGCAAGAGAGTGAAGGAGATATTCTCTGTCCCAGCCTTTCTGTCTCAGCCATCCTGTAGCACAGAGCAACACAAAAGAGGTTGAGAAACAGAATGAGGACAGAGGTCCTGAAAAAAGCATTAAGCATCCCTGCAAATGTGCAAAAACTCAGGGACTGAGGAGTCAGGGGAGAGACAGAAGAGCAGAAATGAGGTAGAGGTGAAGTACAGCCCAGTCAAGTTTCAGCTGATTGTGCAGATTGCTAGTGGAAGTGCAAAGTAAGCAGACATGGTAAAGAGAGGGTTACAATAATTGAACTGAGGGGATGAAAGGTGGGACAAATATTTTAGAAGTAAACTCAGAAAGATTTCAACTATATTGGCCCAATTTCCATGCTTCCTAGAATTAAGATGGGCTTTAGACTCATAGAGCATCTTGGTTGGAAAACATCTTAAAGATCATCTAGTTTGAACCCCTCTGTCATAGGCATGGACACTTTGCACCAGGTCAGGTTGCTCAGAGTCCCATCCAGCCTGGACTTGAGCATTTCCAGGAATGGAGCAGACATGAGTTCTTTGGGCAGCCTCACCACTCTCACAGTAAAGAATTTCTAACATCTAATCTAAACCTATTCCCTTTTAAGTTTAAAATCATTCCCCCTTGTCCTTTTAAAAAGCCCTCTCTGCAGATTTCTTGTAAGCTCCCTTTTGGAACTGGAAGGCTGCTCCAAGGTCTCCCTGGAATCTCCTTTTCTCAAGGCTGAACAACCCCAGCTCTCTCAGTCCTCCTCAGAAGACAGGTGTTCCAGCCCCACAGGCACCTCTGTGGCCTTCCTCTGTACCTGCTCCAACAAATCCATGTCCTTGTTATGCTGGGGGCCCAGAGCTGGATGCAGCACTCCAGGTGGGGTCTCACAAAGGCAGAGAGGAGAGGCAGAATCCCCTCCCTCCACCTGCTGGCAACACTACTTTGGATGCAGCCCAGGATGTGGTTGGTTTTTGGGATATGAGTCCATATTTCTGGGTTATGTTGACTTCACTTTTTATATGATGGGTTTAAAAAGCAAAAGATTTTTCTATTTTGCTAGCCATACTGCTCTCATCCCTTCAAAATAAAGTTCTGAGTGCTGGGTCCATCAGCCTCTGCATGAAGTTGGCTCCTGATATAGGGAAACTCTTGTTAGGGAAACGATTTACAACCTCATGTTATTGGCAGAAGTGATTTGGAGTAGCTTATTTATTTCTTTTGTGCCTTGCTCATGGCTCGGGCTCTCCCCGTGGTGTCTTTTCAGCTGCGTTGTGTGTGCACATTGCTGCCCACATCAGGCAGCAGCACCCTCTGAGGATCTGACTGGGTGGAACCAGCCATGCCAGCTTCCCCAATAGCCTTGGCTTTCTAAAGGGCCATACTCAGATGTAATGCTTCTGATATTTTAACATCTCAAAAGATCTAGTGATATGGTAGAAATGTGGAGGGAAAAGCTGAAGTTTGCCACAGAAAACCACAAGTAGTGGGAAAGAGGAGCATCAGGATTGCATCAGATTTTAGTGGCTGAAATCTGCAGTGTAACTTTCTATCCAGTGTGCATTTGGCCCACTGGATAGAAAGTGGTCTACACTCTGCCTCTTGTATTTCTACCATGTACTTGGATAAAAGCACACTGTATAGCTTTCTGCCTACTCTTCCTGAGGGAAAGGTGTTTCATTATAACAGAAACAACATGCAATGGGATCTGCTCTGACCTCTCACCAACAAAAGCCAAAGACAAATGTGACCCTCTGAGATTTCACACTTTGCAATCAACCAAATGTGAAAAGGGCTGGAAGCCCTCAGCCATGAAAAGAAAAAGGAGAAACTTATCTGACAGATGCCTTTGTTGCATATAGCTTTTCATTTTAGGCTTCCTTTAATCCAATATAGCATCCTATAAAATATATCTCCATTCTACTGTCTCTTTTAAGGGAAGTCTCTTGATGATTTTTTGTTCTCTATTTCTGCTCAATTGGATTGTATCATATTTTTGTTCTTCAAATTTTCTCTCCTCCTCAGGCTTTCAAGCTCATATCTCCTTTACTCTATCTATACCCATCAATCTCTTTTCTTTTACCGACCCAATGTCTCAAATTCTGTCTTTGAAACAAAGACAGCAATTCAATCTTTTCAAGTCCTCAGGTCTATGAAAATCTGTACAAATTCATTCCCTGACCCTGGATGCTTTTTGTTTTATCATTCAATTTGCAAAAGATTTTAAGATGTATAAAAATTAGTTTAAATTATAAATATTACTGTATTTTTGGAAAGTCTAAAGCAAAGAAAATATGAATGCTAAGAGCCCTGAGAAAAATCAAAGACTTATCTTTGAGAGCAGCTCTGCCTGGGATACCAGTGGATTAAAAATTAGCAATGGGTGATAGCAAGCCAGAAAGAAATTTATACCCTGAACTGCATCAAAATAAGCAAGGATTTCCTCCTTCTACCTCTCTCTCATGAGAATTTATTCCATGATTCTATGATTCTATGATTCTGTGATTCTATGATTCAAAGTAAAGATATTTGCCAATGGTAGAGTGAACATTATTACATACTTTACAGAATAGGGTTTCTGCTACTGCTTTTCTTAAACTCAGTAGCTGTCTTGTCTCACAAGGTCTAGCTTAGCTCCTTTTGGGGAGTCTCATGATTTATGGAAGATGTGTGTGAGACAATGTGGACCATTAGTGAATGTATAGTAACAACTTAGAATAACAGCATCTCCACTGTTACTAAGCTCTGTCCCCATTTATGAGCTCTGATTTACACAGAACTGTCAGACATTTAGGGATTCCTGGCTGCTATCAGTCTCACATGCCTGGACCAACTGTTACCTGATTTTCAGGTAGTTTTCCAACTGAATTCTTATGCTAATACAATTAAAGTCATAAAGTGGCCACTCTAGGGTTTCTCCTTCAGTTAGAAGAACCAAAGAGGCAATCATAAAGTGGAAGAGAAGTAATAAAAAACCCTAAGACATATAAAAACCAAAGAAACAAAATCCAACACTTTCTCAGTTTCTTACTGACTCTCATAAGAAAAATGTTAGTTTTGTTCTTATCTGAAGTATAAGAGGCATTAGCAGTCAAACAGATTCTTTGAATTTAATTAATGGAAAGCCCTACAGTAAAGGAGAATAACTTCCAGTTGACCCAACATAAGAAGAGCCTTCTTCAAGAGCATTTGAGATAAAGCCTTGGTGTTCATGCAAATCACTATCTGAATAACAAAAATGTTTTATGCATATGTATGATGGCAATAACAAACTTCAAAACAAAACCTCAAAACAACTTTACTGTGAAGTTGTTGCAGCTTGTTTTGAATACACTTCAATTTTTTAATGAAAACTGAAGATTTCCATTAAAAAGTAAGATGCTTCATTCTGCTCTAGCTATTCTGTACACACTGGCTGGTTGGGGTTTTTTTTTTCATTTGCTTTTCTTCTTTTGTTAGAGTTAGACTCAAAGTCAGAATATTTTAATCTCAAAATATATCTTCAGAAAATGTGTGGGTTTGTTAAAAGTAGTGTCAACATGCCCATGTGGGAAAGGATAATCTGTCTCTGCATAAATACTTGGTGTAAAACTCTTCCATGGTGAAGGCTAGTGCAGCTGGGCAAAGGGAGATGGAAGGGAGGATATAACTGAGAATTTCACTCAGAATCTTCCTTTTCAAACTGATTGTGAACCAAAACCTTCTGAATGTACTGAGATATGTAGATATTTTGGGGTTTCTGAAAGAGCAGAATCAGCAGTGGCAGATGATGTGGGGCAGCTCTTAAATGCTTTCCAGTCATCTCAAATGAAAACACTAGGTGTGTGCTTTGGAGCAATCTGAGATCACAAGATGTTTCAGCATCATTAAGTATCTGAATTTACCATAGCCACATGTTTTTAAGCTTGCTCAATTTTTTTTTTTCCCTTGAGTTGATGGATGTATCCTGTGACACTGAATCCTTCCTCAATAGCTTCAGCTTCTGTGGAGTGACATCTCAGTCCTTCTCATTCTCTACAAGAAAAAATGCAGATGGACCCCTGGGTTCCACTGAAGAACTTGTCACTGGTTTTGGCCCAAAGCAGAATTAACTGGTGTACTTTCTTCCCTCTGTGCTGTGACAATAGAGTACCTGGATTATTTCTCTTTCAAATAGATGTGTGACTGAAACAAAATAAAATATCAGAAAACTAAATATCATGATATAAAGACTTTCATCAACTTCTTGGACTGTTTCAAGAACACATTTCTGAAAGTAATTTGCCACTATCTGGATACTCAGAAACATCAAAGACTCTGCATAATAATTTCAACAATTTTGGATGCATAAGACAATTTCAGTAGGAGCAAATGAAAAATACTTCTCACCACTATTCCCAACTCCTCTTCACTGATGAGGAACTCAGGCTGTCTGGTTTTATCTGAAGAAGCAAAGGTCTGCTGCAATATAATGAGGATAAAATCTTCCTGGAAAGAAAGACCTGAAAAAAAACTCAAGAAAAAAAAAAAAAAAAACAACAAAAACACAAAAAAACCAAAAAAACCAAACAATCCCCCCAAAATCAAAACCCCCAAACAAAGAAAAAAAACCCCAAACACAACAAAACATTCAGTGATTTCCACTGACTGTTTTGAAGGGCTTGTGACAAGAACTCCATGTATTATGTTCTTAACTGCTTTTTTCTCCATCAAATAGAATGTCACACCTGAAAGATGTAGCTGATTTAAAGACCAACTTAAAAAAGAAAAATATCACCTGCACCTCAAAATGCAAAATGAAAAATATTTGCCTCTGCAAATTAAAGACTACATTTCAAACTAGTTTCTATGACTACCAACAATGTGCTTCAGGATATTTGCTTTGCAATGTCATCATCCTGCCATCGTGTGTCAATTTGAGGTACTGCTCACCAAGCGTGTATTTATTTTGAAATCATGACTCAGTTTTACAACCTGGACATTCTGCTAGAAAAATACATGCTGCAATATTAACATCAGTTTTGAAGTTCTTGCAATTATAAAATTGCTATTATGCCGAATGAGAATGATTAATGCATATATAAAAAGTGATACAATGACTGGTTTTGCTTCTTTTACTTCGGAATAAATGCTCTATAATATAAAACATCTGGGAAACCAACAGTTAAACTGATGACATTGGTAACATTAACACTATGTGAAGAAAAAAAGAACAATTTCAATGTTGGTCTTTTCCTCCTTTGTCCTAGTCTCATTCAATCCCAGACTGTGCAGAAAGTGGCTCACCTTGCCCCCCTGTTGCTATATTAAGTCAGCTGTATGAGGTATGCCACATCTGATTATTCCATTTTAGCAGAGTACCTATAGCACAAGATGGGGAAAGGAGGGAAGTCTTCTCTTGTTCTGCTTAGGCTGCAGAACCCAAAATCTCTTTCAGTGTCTGGGTGCATGATTGGGTCCATTTAGGTAAAAAAAATCTGTGCCTAACAAAAACAATTCAAAGTGCTGTTACACCTTCAGCCAGCTTTGTTCACAGTTGTTAATTATACCAATACTTTTGAATCGTGACTTGGTTACAGTGCTGACAAGGTGGGTGGTGAAGAAAGCACTGTTACAGGCTTGAAAAATAGGGCTGGTAGAACTTTCACAGGTAATCTAGACTGGTCTCCTCCTCTGTCCAGAGCAGGAACAGTTACATGAATATAGTGTTCAGATATCATCCTCTCTATCAGTTGTTTGTTAAGCTTGTTCTCAAAAACTTACTAGTGATGGGGACTATGCATTTTTCCAGAGAAATCTATTTAGTTCTTCCTGGCTCTTATTTTCTTACTTTCAGGATTTTGTTCATTTTGATTCTGAAGAATCTCTGCAGGCTTGTGTTGTTGATCTCTTCCCCGTGTTCTGCTTTGGTATATTACCATTTAATTCATAAAATTTCTAGTGTTGCTCTTTATCTGAAAGCATTTCATGGGTGCATTTCTATTCTCAGCAATTCAAATGCATTGCATATGCCAGAATGACCATGCTGTTAGAACACGTATCATGTGGTGTTTCTTCTTTGATCTTTAGAACTACTATTGCCCAAAAGCCTACCTTAATCATCCATGTGTGCATTTTCTGATGTGTAACCATGTTTTAAAAATCACGATACTGAAGATCACGCATCTGCAAATATTCATCTGCTTGTGCAGTGTGACAGGTATGGAATTTCCACTATAGGTCTGCAAATAAACCTGGCAAGCTGCAGACTGAGTGGGACTTTACATTTTTACATGTGAAATGCTTCTATGAGGCAAAGAACAGCTCACTTTACCAGTCCTGTGTGCCACAAGGTGTCTGGCACTTACATGGTGTGCTCGTGCACTGTGTGTGCAGAAGGTCCCTAGGTCCAAGCTGAAGCATCAGATCACAGTTCATCTGTTAGCCCAGTCCTTGGCTCTGTATTAGGAAGACTTAACAAACTTCCTTCAAGATATCAGCAAGTCTTGGTCTAATGACCCTAACTTGTTCAGCAGAATTCCCTTGTCCTCTCTGAAACTTCCAATCAAATAACCAAAGAGAAAATACTAAATATCCCAAACAGATCCAGTCAGCACAAGCCACTCACAAACACTCTGATGTGGAGCCAGTGTTCTCTGTGGGAATTCAAGGCACAGAAAACTCTCAAAACAACATGCATGCAGGCCCAAATACAGCAGAGAACATGGGGTTCAACTTGAGGCCTTGGAAAAGGCTTCCAGCTTTAGAGACCATGAGCAAGAATGTGGGTTTGCAGTTTAAGCAGAGACATATTAAGCTAGGTAAGTTTTAAAAGTTTAAAAGTTTTAAAGTTTTAAAGCCTTACAGTTAAGATATAGAAGTAGTTATAAAGGTGATAAGAAGTTTTAAAGTGTAGTTCTGTAGGATTTTATATCACTGTATGATTGGATAAAATTGTCCACATTGCAGCAGGACGTGTGCTGCAGTTTAATTAACCACTGGTGTGAAAGTTAAAACAGTATGTGTGGCAGAAGATTACTGGCTAATAAACCTTTAAAACCTCTTATAACCTGTGGTCTTGTGACCACTGGCCACGAACTCCTGGTGTATGGGTGAAGACATTCTCACCCTTCATGAGACTGCAGAAGAAGAACAATAAATCCTGTTATAAGACATCTCCCAGTAGTTCCATTTCTCTTAAAATCCCAACAGCTCTGGACTGAACACAGTGTCACTTTAGGCCAAGGCATGGTAGAATACCTATCCTCAAGCCTGGCCTTCTCTAAGACCATTTAGTACTGCTGACTGTAGGTATTATTGACCAACAGTGGGGGCAGGAGACTCAGGAAATTCTTTAAAATGCATCCAGGGTAGGAACAGAAGGAGATGAAGCCCTCCTCAGTGAGGTCCTGGAGAACTGTGCTGGGAAGCCACAGCTTCACCAGCTGACCCAGGGCATTCTCATGCAGTGTCTAAATGAGGACATCAGAAGGAAACAGCAACATTTCCAGACTTCTCCTTGTCCTCCAGCACATGCAATGCCATCCATTGAATTGATTGGATCAATCCATAGATGGTTAACAGCTACCTAAATCTGAGGAAGAGTGTTATCTGAGCCAGTAGAGGGAAGCAAGCATAATGGGAAATTGGTAGCTACTGAGTGAAAAAAAATAGTTTTGCTGAAGGTGGAAGCTGACTTTGAGTGTACAGGCCTTTTCCAAGAAAATACACACCTGAAAAGACCATGTAAGGTTTCCACCACAGCATCCAGGAGCAACGTTTTTGGTCAAATCTTCAAAACAAGGACAGCTAATCCTCTGCATCAGTAGATGCTGACCCAGCCTCAAGGCCGGCCTTCAACACTTACTGCCTGGCCTGCCCTGGGGCAGTAAAATACCCCGCACAATTCCCAGCATGCTAACGTGCTGCTCAATCACAGTTTAACTGTCTGTGAATAATGGGCTGAATTATATTCAGGAAGTACATTCTTACAATTAAAATAACACCCTCCCCCCCAACAAATCCCAGGTTAGTCTGGAATCTTTGAAGAGAAATCAAAATGTCTACAGCTTTGACATTGCTCTTAACTTCTTCTAAAGAACAGGAAAACAATTTCCTGTAGGCATGATCCATGATTGAGAAAATAGTTTCAAGGGAATTTTTGTTTCCATTTTACTGGAAATTTTCAAATATCTGTGAGAAGGCCAGCCTCAGCTCGGTGGCATCAGTGAGCTGCTTCAACCCTTACAGTCCAAGCCCTCCTGGTGAGCTTAGCAAGCAACATGAGCTGCTTTTCTTTTATCTACACCAATACATCCTTACTGCTGGAGCTACAAGACACTTCCAACCTTCAGCCAAATTAAAAACACCCAGATGTTTCGATTTTTATCTTGAGGGATAACACAGACAAAAAGTCACCTGAACATTCTGAATTCAAGCTGAAATGTGAAGCTCCTATTTCACACGTGATTGGTGCTGTCTGAAATATACATTAGCTTTTTTTTTTTTTTTTTTGCTTTTGGAGGTCACAGATTATCTTTTTTGCAATTTATCCTTTGTTCCAGAGATATGCCATTCTGTAAGATAATACACATGAACTTTATTTAATCAGCTGCACTACTCCCACTGTAGCTAAAATTCCACTGAGAAAAAAACAAACCAAACCATACCAAACCAAAAACCCAAACCAAAACTACCTTAGTTGTACAGGAAATCGTCAACACTTCCCACTAAAGTGACCAAGGAACAAAAACCATTTGATTTTTGAGGAGAAAACAACAAAATTTTGCTACTGGCACCACTCTCTGTTTCTCTGCAACTGCTTGAACAATGGTATCCCTACTCTCTGACCTGATGTCTAAATCATATTTGATTTTCTGCTGGCTCTGTGTAGTTTTTCCCTTCTACATTAATAGGAAGTTTAAGGTGTCTGGTTTTGGAATCTTATTTAAATATGGTTTTGTCGGCACTCTTCCTTGAGGCTGATGCATGCTGACTGCTACTATTTGTTGTTTCAATCCTCACAGTAGTTCATATTGCTTTAGTTTGTGGGATGGTTTGACCCTTGCTGGATTGCTGGATGGCCACTAAGCTACTCTATTATTCCCTCCTCAGATGGACAGGGAAGAGAATACATAACAAAAGGTTCGTGAGTTGAGAAAAGGGGAGGGAGAGATCACTTACCAGTTGTTCTCATGGGTAGAACACACTTGACTTAGGGAAATTGCTCTAATTTATTACTAATCAAAATCAGAATAGGATAATGAGAAGTAAAATAGATCTTAGAAACACCTTCCCCACATCCCTCCCTCTTTCCTGGGCTAAACTTTATTCCAGATTCTCTACTTGCTCCCTGCCAACAGTGCAGGGAGGGAGGGGATAGGTGTTACAGTCCGTTCATTACATTTTGGTTTTGCCACTGCTTCCTCCTCAGGGAGAGGACTCCTTCCCCTGCTTCAGTACGAGTTCTCTCCAATGGCAGACAGTCCTCCACAGATGTCTCCACTGTGAACCCTTCCTACAGGCTACAAACTGCCCCCATGTTGGGTCCCTTTCCATGGGGTGCAGTCCTTCAAGAACAGCCTGCTCCAGGCATGGGTCCTGTGGGATCACAAGCCCTGCCAGCAAACCTGCTCCACATGGGCTCCTCTGTCAAGGGGTCCACAGATCCTGCCAGAAGCCTGTTCCAGCACAGGCTTCCCCCAGG
This sequence comes from Prinia subflava, assembly GCF_021018805.1. Taxonomy (NCBI): domain Eukaryota; kingdom Metazoa; phylum Chordata; class Aves; order Passeriformes; family Cisticolidae; genus Prinia; species Prinia subflava. The sequence continues at coordinate 25,334,454 of NC_086247.1, read as the reverse complement.
GTCACAGCTACCTTCAGGAATCCACCTGCTGTGGTGTGGGGTCCTCCACAGTCTGTAGGTACTTCTTCTGTCTACTGTGGACCTCCTTGTTTTGAGTACAACCTGCATTTGAGACTTAGCACATTGGAAGGCAGAGAGGGGAGGGCAATACTCGCACAGTCTGAAATCTGGAGAACCAAAGAGAGTTGTACCAGATGCCCACAAGCTGTAGAGCCAGAAGAGCTCTTGGTGACAAAGTGGTTATTCACTGCAGCGATGGACTGTGTTCAGTTGAAGCTCAAAAAGAAGAGAAGATATACATTTGAAGGAATGCTCTGCTATATGACTTTTTATTCATATTCACTGAGAGAAGATGAATTTAAAGGGAATTCAGAACTCCCTTTGGAGACCACAAACCATGGGCAAACAATAAAAACTGCTGAAAGTTTTAAGCTTATGTAGATCGGGTAAAACTACATGGTAAAACTGGTCTATTCTTGTATGTATGTATCTGCAAAAAATTAGAGAAACCAACTCCTCTGATTTACTCAGATAATTTTGGGGTTTGCCTGAAAGACTGAATAATGTACCTACATACAAGTAATGCAAAATCAAACCCAGTTGAGCCCACCACATTGCACACTTGAATACACTGTGCAAGCCTTGCACAGCAGTGTAGAGGAACACTTGGGGTCTGGGGCATCATCAGCGTCCTACTAACTTTCACTACCATAGCATCTCTGGTACTTGGAGTGTAACATAGATAAAGTGCAAAAACTCTCATGTCCATTAAGGAAATAAGGATGGAAATTATTGATTTTGTGAAAACACCATTTCCAGACATTCTACAAGAATTACTGCAAGTGTAGCTTTTCTTGTTGCTGGGATCATTTCTGTTATAGTAGTTGACATAAAGAATAATTTATGAGAGTTATGATATGCATACATGAGTGCAGTTGCATAACAGCATTTGCTGAGCATTTTCCTTTGTTGTGCTAATGGAGTTTTTGGCTTTCTTCTATTTTCATTGTCAAGTCACTCAGCTAAGTCACAGCAGTCATTTGCAGGGACTGACTAAGTTTACACAGCAGTATGTGTCATGATGCAAAGGACCCTATCTAGTGACAGCTGCAAAGGGAATTTCTGTAAGCAGAATGCAATCAGTGAATAGAAACATGCCCAGCAATTCCATCAATAATGGTTACGGTTTCTCTGTGGTTTACAGTGACCTATTTCATTTCTGATTATAGTTGCTTAGAGCAGCAGTTTTGATCATGCTGATGCTGTCACCTGGATCTTCCCAGCCTCAGGGTGCTCCTAGAGCACTCCTCACACCAGTGCAGAACAGGTCTGCAGATCTCTGTGGGGGTTTGGGGTGCATCTCTTGCTTTGTCCTTTGTGGCAAAAAGCCAATTTCAACACTAATGCTTCCAGGATACACTATGCAAAGATTTGGTCACCATCATAACAGCAGTCTATCTGTGCCTGTCTGAGAGGTGATGACCAGGGCATGCTGTCCTGGATGACCAGTGATGCTCAGTCCCCCCTGGCTTCTCTCTCCAAAGTTATTTTGTGCTAGACCTTCAAACTCTGCCATCAGGGGTTGAGTTCTGTTCTTCCAGCAGGATAATTACTGCAGCACTCAGACTGCTGCACAGCCCCAGCGGTGCCAAGGGCCCTGCAGTCCTTCTGCCAGGTTATGGATAATGACAACACAAGTGAGAGGGAGCCTTGCCACTACTCACCTTTTGGTAACTCAGAACCTACTACCTGTCCTAGGAGGCTATCTTCTCTTGATGTTAATAAAGAGAGGGGAAAATCTTTCCAAAATGCAGTCCAGAATAGGAGCCAAAATTAAAAAAAATAGACATGCTCACATCCCTGCCAGCTGTTCCCTTTGTAGAGAAGTCTACAGTATTTTACCTTCACCAACACCTTCGTGTCTGAGGTAACACTGAGTCATTCTGAGGGAGTGCTGGCCCTTTTTTGGGAATGTACTGAGGCCCTTGTTCTAGCAAGCCTTGTTATAACACCATCATGCACTTGCATATTCCCTACAAAACCAGCCTAATCTGCCTTGCATCCAAATATCCAAGTCTCCAGATGTAATGCTTCCACTCATACGCTCCAATACTCATATAACTATATATATATATGTGGGATGAATATTCAACAGTGTAATCTTGGCATTCCCCAGACTAGTTTAGGGATGACAAATATAACTTTTGATCACACTCTCTTCATGTGGAAAAGTTAGAACAGCTGCTGCTATTTCAGTTCTCACAGACATGGAGTTAAATTACCTACAAATAGACACAGCAAGCATAACCCAGAAGGCAGAGAGCACTGGGAGGTGTGCTGTGCCACCTGCTTCCCCACAGACACATGGGCTTGCAAGGGGATACCTGGAACACAACCTACAAAGCTGCCCTCTTTAGAGCTTACATTAGGCAAAACATCTCCCTCTCACCCCTCTGGAGTTGGAACAAAAGTTTCTGGAGCACCTTCTTGCTTTTTGTTTGTTGTTTTGGTTTTTGCATCTTTAAGGGCTAAGTAAGAAGTAGAGATGAAAATCTTATCCGAGAAGATTATTTGACTGTATGAAGAGCTCAAGGTCAAAATGGGGTGAAATAGATAAACCTTGCTGAAATTATTTTGAAGTATGATTCATATGGGTTAAAGAATGGGAAAGCAAAACATTCATCTTGGCATTTAGAGTTTTATTCTGTTCCCCAATTTCCTTGACAAATCTCCTGGTCCTACCTCATAAACTGTAAGTATGTATCTGCATAACAATAGTAGCTAAACTCCAGCAGCTGGGCAGAGAAGTAAATATTCTTCCACAGAGTCATGAGCTCATTTTTAATGGTATGTGGGATATTCTATTTCTGAAAAAGTAATTTATTTTGTTAGCAAAGATATGAAGATAAGCTCTCAGAAATACCTGCATAAACCTACCTTCTCACTTCTGCCCTTTTCCATTTTCATACTAGCTTCTCTCCTGGCAGTCAGCAGAAATATCACATGATTTATACAGCCAGCAGCACCATGGGCAATGCAAAATGAATTGCAATAGAGGATCAGAGAAAAACCTGAAAAAGGAAGTAGATAGGACCCATTGGAAAAAATAAAAACAGACAACAATTTTAGAAAAGAGTAAATTATAAACAAAATAATACTATTCTGTAAGACAAAAAAATGGCAAGACTTTTTTGAGAAATGAAAGAAAAAATATCTGCTCAAAAATAATGTGTGTCTTGAAGAAATTGTTAATCATTAATTTAATCATTAATAGAGAGTTGGACAGTAATGATGGAAGAAACTTAGGAAGTCATCTAGCTTATTTCCTTGATTCTTTGGTATTTTGAACTGTCTGAGCTCTTTCAGCACAAGAACTGTCTTTGAGATGTATTTCAAAGATTTTCTCTGCTAGAGATGTTCATGCAACACATCTGAACAAAATTAAAGAGATATCCTAAACTAAGCTGAAGATTTAATCCCAGGCGAGATTTAATTTAGTGCTGCATATGTTCCATCAGGCAGGTCAGAAGAAATATAACAATTAAGCAAAGCAATGTTTAGTCCAGTTTTACAATCCAATTGTAATATTATTGTTCTAATTACTGTCGATTTGAATCATCCTACATGGACTGCTAAAGAATGACCTTCAGCTTGTCATTTTTGTAGATGACTGGAAGAGCTTGATTGCAAAGGTAAGAAGATGTGTTTCTTACTACAAAGCTCCTATTTTTCCATATTTCTTTGAGATGACAGCAGGTACCTCAACCTGGAAATATGAACAGGAATACAATTCATTCAAATGTCAACCAGGTATTGCTTCAGCACATTTCTGCAGCAGGAGTGTTAAGAGCCATGCATTGTGAATGTTCTGCAACTCACTGGACTGTGAAACTAGTTGGAAAGCAAACCTTGAAATTTTGCTTATGAAGCCTTTACACTGATAAATTTAATTTTGTATGTCTTTCAGGTAACAAGAAATGTACATTAAAGTTTTGAAACAATGGCAAGCGCAGAGGAAATGACAAAATCAACAGCATAATTCTTATTGACAGTTTCCTATCTGTCCTAATTCTCTGCTCATTTTAGGTCTATTTTTCCATTTTGTGGAGATTGATATTTAGAAAATAACTTCAAGCTTTAATTCCACAGAATATATAGACAGCACAAACTGTTCTCAGGGATGCAGTTATTCTGTCAGGGAAGATATCAACGGTTGGTTTACAGGGTTTAAACATTGCCCATATTAATTCATGCAGCAGAGAAGACAATGCAGCAACAAAAATACTTTCATAAACATAAATCAGTGGAGACATGATTTTTTTAAATAAAAAAGCAATCTTAAGAGGCAGGTACTCTTTTGTTTTATCAGTTATTTTCCACTCTTTAATCAAAGAATGCATTCCAGAAACCTGTATTAGATTTTGATCCTGCAAATATTTGCAATATGTGTTAGGTCAAGCACCTTTTTCCACTGATTAGTCAATTTAGTTCTGTGTAGAACGAAATTGCACAATGGGAATCCTTCCCAGTGCTCCTCTTGCTGTTCTCTCAGACTTTCATACTGAGATGGGACAAAACCAATTGCAATACAATTGGTAAGCTGTAAGTCAGGATGTTCCCACTGGAGGTCAAGAAAGAAAAGAGTTTTTGTTCTTATGAGTAAAAGCAAAATTACCTTAAAAGAACTCTCAACTCCTACTACTATTTTAGACCCCACAAAGACTTATTGCAGAAGTTGAAAAAAAAAAGCTTTTGGGTTTTCTGATTATCTTGGTGTCTTAAATTGAGCACTATCCCAAAAGGCATGGGGAAATAACAAGAACCTAAAAGGGTTCTGTATGGAATGGAGCTGCTTTTAAAAGTTTCACAGTCTGTAGTTTAAAGAAACTGGACCAGAGTGATCAGATAAAAAAGACATCTGTACTAATACCCTGATTCCAGAGGCGCCAGGAGGCAATGAGCTGGAACAATGCTCTTGACTCTGTGACATCCAAGTACCATTCTAAAAAATGCATGACCTTTAATTAAGAGAAGTCAAATGTGTTTAAATTTACTACATAATAATCCAAAACTTCTCAGTCTGAAAATAAAAAAATTGAAAATCACTACTCTGAAAATGTCTAGACAAAAATATATCAATCATAGATTCCAAGTTTGACAGAAATCATGGCTCTCTGAATCACTACATGAAAAAAGTTTATGTTTTGACTTAGACCTCACTCCAAAAGTCAAACTAATGTCCATATATGAAAACTGTTTTCTCCTAACTTGCCTGACTTACATAGATACAAATACATTTGTTACTGAGCTGCCTAATCCCCTGCCTGCTTAAATCTACCATGGTTTTCTCTTGAGCCTTCTTGGTTCAGACTTCCAAAGGATTATTCTAAGAGGTAATAAAAGAAGATGTCATAAAGAAAATGTCCTACGTCCCATCCTTATTTGTTCCCTAGATGATCACCATTACATTATGACATTGAGAAAACTGTGTAACACCAGAATGCCTTGATAAATAGGCAGAGCTAAAAACTCAGTTGAACAAGGTTTGTTCTGCATTACTGCTAATATATAAAATACATTTTGAGCATTTGTGCTATTATCTATGCAGAATATTAAGAAATGCTTTACTGGGTTTTCCTGGGATGGAAAAGCAGCTGGTCTGGGGCTGTGTTTTGGATTTGTGGTAAAAGCAGTGTTGACAGCACACCAATGCTTTGGCTATGTCTGAGTGGTTCTTACAGAGCACTAAGGTTTTTCTCCTTCTCATGCATTGAGCAGGCTGGTGGTGGGCACAAGTCTGAGAGAGCACCCAGACAGGACAGCTGACCCTGACTGGCCAAAGGGATATCCCACACCACACATGATGTTGTGCCTTTGTCTTCCCAAGTCACTGTCACACATGATGGAGCCTTGTTTTCCTGGAGATGGCTGAACACCTGAGGGCCCATGGGAAATGGGAAAGGAATTCCTTGTTTTGCTTTGCTTTTGGACATAACTTTGGCTTTACCTCTTAGTCTGTCCTTGTCTCAAGTCACATTTTTAACCTCTTCTTGAATACTGTGTAGTTTTGGTCAACACAATATAAGAAAGACATTAATGTACTACAGAGTGTCCAAAGGAGGGCAATAAAGATGGGGAAGGGCCTTAAGGGGAGGCTGAATGAGGAGCAGCTGAGGTCACTTGGTCTGTTCAGCCTGGAGGAGACTGGGAGGAGACCTCATTGCAGTCTGACACTTCTTTGAAAGGGAAAGAGGAGTGACAGACACTGATCTCTTCTCTGGGGTGACCAGTGACAGGACCCAAGGGAATGACCTGAAGTTGTCTCAGGGGAGGTTTAGGTTGGGTATTAAAGGGTGGTTGGGCACTGGAACACGCTTGCCAGGGAAGTGGTCACAGCACCAAGCCTGGCAGAGTAAAAGAAGCATTTGGACAGTGCTCTCAAGTACATGGTGTGACTCCTGGGTGGTCCTGAGCAGAGCCAGGAGCTAGACTCAATGATCCTTGTGGTCCCTTACAACTCAGCTTATTCTGTGATCCTCACCCCTACTGTGGGAAGAGCATGTGAGCTCCTGGATGGGACTTGGCTGCCTGCTGGCATCAAACCATGACAAATATTCATGCTGCAGTGATGCTTGAGCTTTTTCTTCCTCATCCTGGTAAAGATCCATATACTCACAGGTATTCCAGCTCCTGACTCACAGTAGAGTCATCTCTTGGGAACTAGACACCATTTAAAATCTGAGCCTTGGCCTCTTACTACTTCACATATAAACCAAGAAAATCTACTGAGGACAGCAGAGACTTTGTTAATTGAAATTTTGTGTTCAAAACTTTTAAAATTTATATGAGCAAGATAGAAATGCTTGTTTTGATCTCCAGGTGAAGCAATTAAAAAAAAAACGTATTCCATCTCCCAAGCATTTGGCATATCCATATTAAAAAATACTCACAGATATTCTGACTTTAAAAGCCACCAAAGACAGAAACAGTACTTTGTTTTGCTGCTCCCTCCAAGAAAATCTTTGACGTTTATCCTAACAGGGCTGTGATAGCCTTGCCAAAATCATGCTGACTGTAGAATGCAAACAGTGAAGCTGTATTTGTTGGAGACACAAGAGCTGAACAAAAAAGATTCAAAACAGAAAAAAAGGCAATTTTAAAGTTGTATCTTGAAGTAAAAGAACAAAGTTGCATACTTAAAGACTAAACTTGAGAAAAAAGTTAAATTACTGACATGGAGAACATCTGAAATGGACAAATCAAGGCACTGGATTCCTACAGTGTGTAAAAATAATAATGGGTAAGATTTTTGAGAGAGTGAGTCTCATGAGCTTGAAATTAAATTCTGATATGTTGTTTTAATCCACAGTGAAAGTTATCTTAAGCTTTTCAAAGTAATAAGCATAAGTACTATGTAAACAGAAGATAGTGAAGAGGCATGATATTGGTTTGACCTACACCGCTTTGAATCAGAAGGGCTAAAAGTGACCTAAAAAGAACAAACAAACAGCAAATCAGACAACAAATAAAACAAAGAAAGCCCAACAACCAACAAAACAAATACCAAAAAAACACCCAAACAAAAACCCCCAAAACAAACCAAACAAAAACCAAAACAAACACGCAAACACCACGAACAAACAAAAACACACAAAAAACAAAACCAAAACCAAACAAAAACCAACCCAGAGACAGAAATATTCCCAGATGATACCTGGGAAAGGTTCTCACAATATCATCCAAAACAATATCCAATGTACAGTTGAGTTTAAAAAAAAACCAAACAACAAAATCCAGGCCAAACCTAGATACCACCTTGCTAGTGGAAAGAAAAAGTGCTGTAGTTTGAAAAAAAACCCAACAAAATTGACAGTAACAGAAGTTATATGTCTCCTGGCAATTATTAAACAGCATCAAGAAAAATTTCCGGGCAACAGAATTCAATTTTTTGAATGTTTTACTGTTAGGAAAGTTGCAAGCATTATTTTGATTCAGAGCAACTAGCACATATACAAATAATTCACAGGCACATCTCAGAAGTTAGCTCCTACCATGATTATTCTCTGTAGGCAGGTTGGATCATCCTTTTTTTTTGGAGGTTAAACTAGTGTAACAGTTGGACATGGGTGTTCTGTGCTAGTTGGTCTCAGTGTTGGAGAACATTCCCATACATGTTTATTTTATGAATACCAACATAGCCAAATATTACAGGTTATGGGTAGCTGAAGCTGAAATTATTACAAGAATGTGACCTGCAGAGATTTAAAAGCAGTTGATAAACCACAGGAGGTATGAACTGATAAGATTGTCCAAGCGATGGAAGAGACCCAAGGGACCCTACAAAATGTTTTCTCCTGCAAGAATAATTTCTTGGCAAACCATATGTTCAGGTACAATATTTATTTTGTCACTGCAGCTAAAAGGCAACAGAATAGGGCTATATTTATGGAAATAGAAAGGGAAAATTAAAAGTCTCCTCATGACCGAAAAAGAAATTTCCTACTTATCACATGGAGGAAAGGCATTACAATCCTCCTGAAAATGCTTAGAAAAATACTTTTTTGTTGTTGTTAAATTATTATTGTATTATTCCTACTCTGCTTTTTACATATGAGAGCTTTTTTTTCCCATATGCACTTAATTCCTGGGTAATTTCTATCCTGAGTGACTAGGAAATTAGTGTGTATGAGATTGCACATATTGCCAAGGCAGAATATCTGCTTAGTAAAGTTTCAGGACAGCTTGCTCTGTTAGAGACATTGGTTCTATTTAGAGTAGACTAGTGAAACATAAACAGCACAACATATTTACTTAGAACATCAAAGGGTTCCTGCTTGTGATGATGGCAGTCTAACCTTGTCTTTCAGATTGCTGAAGGCTATTGGCAGAAAAGACAGGGTTCTGGAATGTAGGTAGAAGTTAGGTTGAATCAGTCAGATTAAAGAGGAAACAGGACTGGTTCCATTTCCAGTGGCATATTTACTCTGTGTTGTCAGCAGGTGAGCCCAGAAACAAGATCTCATGTCTTTGATGTTGATTAAAAAGTTTGCTGTACCGATCTCAAAGCTCCAGACAGCAAATGATGGGATTCGCTGCTCCAGGTGTGAGTTATGTCTAGCACACATCTGGGCCAAGTCACCATGGGATCCTTCCACAGGCCTGCAGAGAGCAGGGAGCTAGGCAGGAACACCAGGAACAGGTCAGGGACTGCCTCATTACCTCCTGAAGGAGACACCTTTTATACAATCACATGAACTGCACTTCAATTTCCACTTCTGGGACTCTGCTGGGAACCAAAACAACCAGATCAACTAAAGTTAGCTGAGCTCAGGCAGAGTAATGGTGTGGAGGGTCACTGCAGTGCACCCCCACAAAAGACACACACACACATCATCCCAGATGAGCCCAGGGCAACAAGACAGACCCTAGAACATGCTACGTACTGCCAGAAACAACATAAGGCTTAGGCACACCCTTTCTTAGCACAAGCTTAGTTTAACTAGTACCAACCTAAAGCTCACAACCTGCAGCCAGAAAAGTAGGCAGAGAGGCTGATAATCCTGATCAGTGCGAGCACTGGAAGTTGCAGGAACCTTAAGCAGTTCCAGACATTTGGAAAATAAAAATATTCATGGCTTTATGAAGGGTATGTGTTTTATGTTAGAAATTTCTCACATATGAGCACAAAGGCATCCCGTTTCTTTAGGCACTGCAGTTTGCAGTGTATGCACACAACATGCCCAGGTAATACTGTAACTGGATCTGACCTCCCAAAGTGGTTGCTTCACCTGCAGTAAGTCTAGAGATATTTGAAACCAACCAGTGTCTTACAGGAGCAATTAGTACCATGGCTTGTGCAGAAGGGTCAGCAAATGGCTGGAGAGATAATGCAGAACTAGGCCTGCAGATAGTACCACATGCACCTTGTGCCACAGAGCACACATCAAGAGCTTTGACAGCAGGAAACCACACAGGCTGGGGCAGCTGTTTGCATTTCCCCTTCATATTCCTGTGACTGTTTAAAAAAACAGCACAGTGTGAGAGGTGTTGTTACCATCGGCATGCATCCTGCTGTACACATGGCTGACACTTTTCGTTATGAGCTTTTTGTGTCACAGCCAAAACTCAAAATACTTTTGTTTGTAAAAAGTCAACAAAATGTGAAACCGTGAAGCTTCATCATCTGAAACACACAGCACCTACTAAATCTCTTTGTGGGTTGTCAGACAGGAAGACCGCACAATACTGCAAGGAAAAACAATCTAGAGAAAGCAGATGCTTTAACAGCTACTAATTAGAATCTAATTACTCTTTCAATTACCTTTACTCAGCACTCTAGGTCCCCAAGCCACTGCTGACAGACATCAGCTGTCCATGTGGCATCCTCATCTGGCACAAACCGTATTGAGTGTGAAATCAAATCAGACACTGTTACCCCAGCATTAGCAGCAAGCCTTTCAAACTCCCTGAGGTAGGAAGGCATGCTGAATATTTCATGGCATGCATTTAGAGCTGGTATCTCCTTCCTGAGGCAGTACAATTACCATATTTCTGCAGGATTGCGTTGCTGCAGAGCTGCAGACCAGTGATTACATTCTATGTACAAACACAGATGAATCACAGTCATGCTGGACTAAAAGGATTCCTCCATCCTTTTACATGAGTTTAGACCCCTGCTGTTACAAGTAATTTTTTCATAGGTTAATATCTAGCATCAATCCCTTCCTTACTTAAAAACAGAGAAGGTTCCTTGCATACTGAAGGGATGAAACACAAATACAATCCTTATTCCTCCAGAGAGTTTTCCTCTATATATTCCAAGGAATTGAAAATCACCAAATCCCTGTCATCTAGACACCTCTGTATACCTGTTATTATTTTTCATAATCCTTACAGTGTTTGGAGTCCTCCCACAGCTACAGAATCCCTCCAAAATGGGACTGTAGCTCTTTCCACTGTGAGCAAGACCACACTGCCACAAGCACACAGCATAAGCACACAAGAAAACAGAAATAATCTCTATTTGCAGATGAGGAACAAAAGCTGAGAGACACTTCCCCCAAAACATGAGAGACTCAACCTCAGATTTCCTTCTCTCAGCACAGCTCTTACTCTGGGTCCACTCTTCTTTCCCCAGATGAATGGGCCTCCATGCTTGTAAATAAACCCACCTTAGTTTTGTGGGAATGTGAGTTTTTGAAGCACCCTTTTGAGACTCATAGTTAGTCAGCATTAAAAAGAATATCTGAGTGTGGCTTTATCATGAGAGTTATCATGGGAGCGTGTCAGGGAGTGAATGTTATAATTTATGGCTTAAATGTCTTAATGAAGGATATTTGCTTATTCTAGCAAAACTATATAAAAGCAGAGAAGACCACCACGCCCTGAATGAGCCACCTGACTGAGGCCCTGAACTATGAAGATAACATAAAGACTCGGGTCTGGGCTGGGGGAAGAACACATTCACAGAGGTATCGAGCTCAGCACCTTCGGGGTAGAGACCACAGCCCCGGGCTATCAGCTGCCAGGCAAGAACAGACCCTGCACCAGCAGTGCGGGGAGAGGTTTTGGGTGTGTGGTGAAAAGGCCTCTGGCCAGAGGCAGTCAACACCCACCCTCGGCTGTGCAGAGAAGCTCAGCTGTGGGGCCCCTTCACCCCAGGAAAAGCTGCATCCACATCAAGGACAGAGGGACCAAAAACGCCCTTCAAAGGCCCCCCTGAAAAGGGTCCCCAGACGCTGCAGCAGAGCACTGCACCATGATACAACAGATCCACGGTGCTGCAAGGGACAGTGGCAAACCTGCCCTCCCCAGGGAGCCACGTGGGCGCTCCCACCTGGCCAAAACAAATGTTATTAACCCATGGGATTCTAGACTTTTTGGTGGGGAACTCTCAGCACCAAGAAGACCAGATGGAGGGAAGCCATGAGTAGTCATTAGGACCCCCGGAAAGGTGATATGTTTCCACCTAACCCCTGTCACTCTCTCCCTATCCCCCCACCCTCCATGCACTTTTTTCTTTTTCTTTTTCTTTTTCTTTTTCTTTTTCTTTTTCTTTTTCTCTTTCTTTTTCTCTTTCTTTTTCTTTTTCTCTTTCTTTTTCTCTTTCTTTTTCTTTTTCTTTTTCTCTTTCTTTTTCTTTTTCTCTCTTCCTTTCCCCTTTTCCCTCTTTAATAAAATATATCAACTTTTTGGCACCAACACCTAATCTAGTTTGGTTTTAATCACAGTTTTTTGGGTGTATTTCAAACCTTTCTGGATTTAATCCATTTTAGTCACAGAAACTTCATTTCCCTTGCTCTTTTCAAACCAGTTTGTAACAGTGGTTGTACCACTCACCTGTGAGTGCAGTGCTATTGCTGCAGGCCACAACTGCCATGCAAGGAAACTGTACTTGTTTTTCATGTATCCTGCTCTACCAGGCAGCACACACCTGCTGCAAGCTCTTTTGGAGGCAATTTGACCAGGTTTCACTTTGGATCTACCTTTTTCTGATCAGTTTGTCAGAGCATTCCTCTGTCCCCAGAGGAAAGTCTATATTCCAGCAGGTCACCTGTGGGGCACTCAAGAGGGCTGATGACTTGGCACTGAGATGTTCATCCTGAAGTGAGAAGAAACTTAAATACCTGGTGATGAAAACTGATTAATGCTCCAGAGAGCAGGAAAGTTTTCCCTCAACCATTCCACAGCTGGAGAAGGTCTGCAGCTTCATGTGCCATGGAATAATGGAAACTCTCCTTTTAGGAATATCCCATCACTTCTGTAAAGCAAGTAATACACGTGTTTCCAAAACAAAAAGGTTAAGAAGCAACAGGGAGTTGCTCAACATTCACTCTCTTAACTAAATTGCTGAATTACTAAAACAGTCATAAGCTAACTTGTACTCTCCAGAAAACTTTCAAGGTGTGTTTGCAAATTGGTATGGCTGGGAAACTCATCCAGTTTGAGTATCTCCACACTGTCAGAGGAAAAAAGGATTTAGCTGTACGGACATGGACTGTTCACAACACTGTTTCAGTGCCAATGAGCAGTCACAGACATAATTTATTAGTACAGTTGGACCTTAATTCTCTGCTAACTATGACCTATCAGCCTACTTGCCAAGCAGTACAGCTTCTCTTCAGCTCTGGTGGAAATAAAGGTCTTAGGCTGAAAAATGTAACCAAAAATGTGTATTCTATTTTCATCTGTTGAAACCGGTGGGGAGTATTGTTCTTTATCTCTTGTAACTGTAGGAGGGAAAGAGGGTGGATGCCTTCTGTTAATGGGACACCTGATAACACCAGATAAGGCAGTGCCTCCTTATCTCTTCCTCCACCCATCCTCCTCCGAGGGACATCACCTGTGAATGGGCCATTTAAGGCCTCTCACATGACTGAGAACATCACCTCATGCCATTGTGAGATGCTCCACCCAGTGGGGAGGAGCCAACCATTCCCTACCCAGATAAAATGGGGACAAAGGGACCTGAGATCAGCTGGTTTTCCTCTGAATTCTTGGAGGAAGACTGGACCTATCTCGCCAGCACTGAACCTTTTTTTTTCTACAGGATCATCCCTACTCCACAGAACAACATCTGTTACTCCAGGAGGGCTTATTTGGACTGCTTCCAACACCCTGACAGCAGGGTGTCAGGTCATATCTCTGACTGTCAGGATTTTCTAGGACTTTTGTTTGTTTTTTTATACTACTGCATTTGTATTTTTTTCTTAATATTCCTAGTAAACAACTGTTACTCCTATTCCCATATCTTTGCCTGAAAGCTCCCAATTGCAAAATTGTAATCATTTGGAGGGAGGGTGTCGCTCTGGTTTTGAAAACTTTTCTAAGCCTTCTGTAATGTTCTTCATATTGGAGTCGGAATTTTTACTTTCTCACAGTTAGTACTATAAACAATGGCCATGTTTTGCTAACTGTCTTTCATAATTCACATATTTTTAGGTGGGAGGAGAAAGCTGATTGACAGTTGGCTTGACCAATGTGGTTTGAGAAGTAGAATTCCATCCTCCAATCTACAAGCCCAATAAGAAATGTATAAAATTGAGCTTTGTAAACAAACTTGTCCCTTTTTCCTGCTTTGCTCACCAGCATGTCCTCGTGGTTCTTTTTGTGTCATTTTACATTCTCCATTCCAAAGGAAACTCCAGTTTTCCCTGACAGATACCTGTCTTTCCAAACAAAGACAATAAATAATTACTGAAAAAGATCAAATAGCAGAAAATAAGGTTTTACTGTGATTCCCCTTACTTCTTACATCTGCTACAGACCACAAGGTCAATAATCACTAGTTTTCTTGCACAAATCCCTCTTTGGGAAGAGGTGGTTGGGGAGACCACAAACTGTATATTACAATTCCCCATCCTGAGCACACTAATCAATCTCTCCTGTTAATTAGCCAAACTTGATTATCAATATGAGAAAGCTCCTAACAAGACACAGAGTTTTACTTTAATTCTAAAGAGAGATGATTACTGATGTGCACACAAATAGGTCAAGCTAATACAAAGAATACAGATAGAATGTAAAGCAGTTTTCTATCCCAGAGCAATCCCTTTATTAAACCCCCCCAGTCAGTCTTGACTCAGGTTGTTTTCTTGTTACAGGCAAATGTGCATGTGGCAGCAGACCAGATCTTTGCCTTTTCTCCTGCTTCAAGTGCAAAGCCAGGCAAACAGCATTATGTAAGGAAAACAAACTGCCAGAGGAGAAGCAGCTCCACTGAAGAGATGGGAACAACTCCTGCTGTCATGGGAGTTTTAAAAGGTTCCATATCCTCAGAAATAATAATAAAAAAACCCCTCTCAAAAAACCTCACCAAAAACCAGATATTGACCTTGCCAATATGAAGAATCCATTTTGAGAATAGGAAATGGGGAAAGAGCAAGATGTTCAAAATAAGTGCTGTGCAAAAAGCTGCCTGTCTGCTTCCATGCCACCTAAAACCCTCCTTATATGTTCAGTGAACATTTTTCTTTAATTTATTCTGATCTAGATGGTATCATTCTGTTCTTCAAGACGTGGACAGAGGGATTCACTTTCTGCAACTTACAATGTAACACCATCTATGTTTATAATTTTGTAAGCAATTTTCTCCCAGGACTATTATTCTGATAGTAAAATGAGTAAATATGTTTAATTTAACATACCATTTAGGAAAATACTTTTCTTAGGGGGATACTGAACTACCTTATCAAGCCATTGTTCTGTGAAGATGCAGGAACTTACCCTGCTCTACAGACCTCTCTGCTGAGTTCAGACTTCAATTATTTTTAACCAAAACTTTGAAATTTTCCAGAAATGCTACTTGGAATTTCCTCCACATATTCAAAGAAGAGGATAGATTAAAGAAGAGACAGAGGATTATTTTCTAGTACTCTCTTTTACTAATTATTAATATTGACTAAATATGTGTTGATTTTATTTGCCACCTATGAAGATGATTGTAAAGGGAAACTTTTAAGCATTTCTCCATTCTAATAGATTTTTGAGACCTAAAACCCTTGAGCACATGAATATTCTTGGAAAACGAGGGAGGTTTTTTGGTTAACCAGAGCAAGGGGAGGATGCCAGATACAGTGGGGGAGTTCGCTCTCATCCCTCCAGTTTGAAGTATTTAGCATACTGATGTTTTTCATGTAAGCATATTCTTAAGCCTTTAAGAAAGTTGGAGATTACTCAAGGAAGAGCTAGTGATTTAATGCATCTATATATGAATATATGATATAAAACCTTAAATTTATATAAGATTAAGTTATACTGCAATTATAAAATACAACTGGTTTTGCTTTTATCTTCTCCAGTTCCAGTATCTTACAATGAGATAATCCATCTAGTTCCAGAGTTGGTGCCATCTGTGTTTTAATTTCTTATTAAATCCCAAAACTGTTAAGCATACGTCAGAGGACACAAATCTAAATATAACATAGAGTTCTTGGAATCCATGTGAAGTTAATATTGTAATAATATTGATACAAGAGAATAAAACTTTCTTATTGCTACTAATTTTTTATTGCAAAATTTCAGCTTTTCCAAATGGCAGCTGAAGAATATTTGTGCAAGCTGCAGAATTAGCAGCATGGCTTCTTGGTGTTCCTCCCTGCAAAAAACTAGTGGAGCATCTCAGAGTTAGTTTCACAAAATCACTCTCAGAGACCAGACTTTCAGGCTCGTTTTGTAAGGACAAGATTTTGAGAAGTGGTTTTTGACCTGAAAGCACATAGACACAGTGTCCCACAAAACCCTGAGTGCAAAATTGTTTTATAGATTAAAACTGCACTATTGCTGAGGTTCTTTGTTCAGATTAAGAAATGGACTCCGAAGTCCAAAATGCCTGTGTGCCTGAGATCACAAAGCTGTGAGCCTATTTAATCTGCAGTCTCATAAATATATATATACATACATATGTATATATATAAGCAACCAGTTTCCTGACCTCTTTGTTCCACGCCTCCTCTCTCTTCCTGTAAGTAGTACAAAGAGTACAAGTAAAATGTGTCACACTACTTTCTTCAGGATCATCTCAGACATATGCTGAGTGATCTCTAGAGCAAAGTGAAACCATATATAGCAAGCAGTGCTAGTGCTTTGAATTACATTGCAGCTCCAGCTAACAACCTCCACATGATTTAGGTTGAGTAATTTAAGATGATAGTAGGGAGTAGGTCTGGTTCACTGTCCAATATTTCAATACAGTCACAGCCTTCACTTGTGATTTATTTTAGTATACTTCTGAGCTTGTTCTGCAGTCTGCATTTAAATTACAGCATCTAGGTAGATTAGGGTTCAGCAAGATTTCAAGAAAAGTATATGAAATTCTAATTCTTTTGTTCCAAACTGGAGAGAAGCATGCTTGAGGCAACTTAACAAGAGACTGTGCCTCTCCAAGAGTCATGACACATTTATCACAGTATCATAATTCATAACAAGTGAAGATCCCCAAAAGCTGACAAGTTCAGAAACCACTGAGAATCAGGATCAGGGAATTGCTGCTTTGCAGAAGATACCATGGCACTCCCATTCTGATCCTTTTGTGCCTCTCTAGACACCGGACTGAGTAATCCAGGTGCCTTAAAGGCATTGGAAAACATCAGAAGTGTTCAGTGGAATTGGGTGCTGAAATGCTTTGGAGACCCTTAGCCCATAGCTTCAGACATCTTTTAGGCACAAAACTACTTTAGAGAAACTGCTTTCTGCATATCTAATACTTATTATACATAACAGGACTTCTTCAGAAGTTCAGATAAATTATTTCCTTCTCTTGTGTTGGCAGCACTTACTGTTGCCCTGCTACTGTTAAATACCCACTACCATTACAAAATAGGAAAAATAAAACAGTTGCCAAGGCAGCATAAATCTGAAAATGACTCACAGTGATTTCACTGTACTTAAAATATTTATTTGCAAGTGTTTGGACATTTGTCTTAATTGTAGATTACTGTAGATACTTCTAGGAAGAAAAACACTCTGCTCTGAATAGCTGATATTCTGGTATCATTTTTACCAATATTAAGCTGACACTTTGAAAAGTAAACTTTAATAATTACCATGGCATTTAAGATAAAATCTTGGAATCAAACAATATATGACGTACTTAATTTAAGCATTTAAATACAGCAATTCAAAAATTTAAGTTTTGCGGACATGTCTAAGAAGCTATTGCATGAAATGGCAAAAATGCATATTCAGCAGCAGAATAAAAACAAAATTAGTCTGAGATGTCACTTGGGATTTCATATTCTTTCTTCTCTAGCTGTAACTTAGCCAGGTTATCGTTTGGAGATGCTTTCCTCCTCATCCAAGATCTTCATGCACAAATAACTCTTTTGCAACATAAATATGCACAGTGCATGTATTTCATTACAATCACAGAGAAACAACGAATCCAAGGAACTGCGCATTTCTTCGACCTGCAGGGCTGAATGTAAGAATATGACCTTTGCACGTCTGCTCTCTGCCCAAATTTCCCCTTTGCTGTAGCAACCCCCAGCACCAGATTCCCACCAGCATCTCCTGCTCTCTCCTGCTGGGCTCTTGCACAGCAGAAGTGCCTCTGAGGGAGCTGTAGCCCCCAGCTTCCATCCAGCTGCTGATGGGCAGGAAGAGAAGGCAGAGCCAGAACCTTCCCAGAGGTGTTCAGTAACAGCAGCGATGGATACAAACTGCAACACAAGAGATTCCTACCAAGTACGAGCAAAAATTCTTTCACCATAAGGTTGGACAAAGATCGGACCAGGTCACCCAGGCCTCTGGATCCTCCACCCTTGGAGATGTTTAAGCCTCAACCAGATATTGCCCTCAGGAGAGCAGATCTAACTGGATATGACCTCAGCAAGGGCTAGACTAGATATCCTTTCCAATTGTTATTACTCTGTTATGCTGAAACTTTGAGACAAACTGCTCTTCTGGAGCTTCAGCTGGTCAAAATGAACCTCATTTGTTCAAGGCAGAAGTTTTCAATTTGGATATGTTAATTCTTAAATATAGGGGAAAATAAGAAGTGAGAGTGTTTTTTAGGAGAAAATTCATCTCTCATTTTGGCAAATGTAATCACACACTACACCTGTAAAGGGCTTCCATCAGAGGCACCTCAAACATTGTAAATATCATTATGGACAATGATATCCATTATCAGAAAGTGCAGGTGCATCTCCCAGCTTTCCTCTATCAAGTTCTAAGCTGGTTAGAGCTGCTGCTAAGGGGGAGGGATTATTTGCTCAGGCTTATGCCATGTTATCACAGCTACACATTTGGCCAATTCTGAGACACTGAAGTGGCTCATACACAGCATTGGAGCATAGGAAGAGAACACCATATGCTTCTGCTCTATACTGAACTCAGAAAATGAATACTCAAGGACTTTTCCCCAAGAGAATATAATCCATGTGATACAAATCTACCCATGGTTCACTACATAGCTACCTTTCCTTTACCTTTACTGTTTATCAGAGCAAATATAATGAAGAAAAGTAGATTTCTACCAACATACCTGCCACTTAAAAAATCAAATTTCTGCATTATCTCAAGATTAATATTTAGTAATCTTTACAAGTCTGCATTTTCTGCATTGTTAATACATTCTTCTGTGACTCCCTTTCCTTTTCTTATTTGGGTTTTAACAAGTAAAAAGGATTTTAAAAATACATTTAATCCATTCTTTATGGAATGAGTCACTGAAAAGGAGAGAATAAAGTCCTCTAATTATAGCTGCCAGGGTTTTTACCTCCTGCTAAGTATACTAATATTCTTTTCACTAATTGCAACTTTCCCCTTCTCCTCTAAATTTTAAATTCTCAAACTGCTTCTTTATGGAAACATTTTTTAAACTCATTACTATAAGACTTTTCTCCATTGCAAATGCCAGGGCTCTGAGGAATGCAGAGTTATTTCTCCAGATCATACCATTTTCCCACCTCCAAACTTGTTTGAAAGAACACTACAGAACCAACTTAATTTAAGGAAGCATCCATTGCAAGAAGAGAGAACGTCATTAGACAAAGTAATGTGGTAGAAAAAAGATAGATTCCTCAGCTGAAAGGAGACAGTCACTGAAAAAAAATCTGCTCAATGATGGACCAGCATGTGTACATAGCAAGAGTCTTCTATTTGCCTGCAAACCAAATGATAACTGTACAACAGCTGTTAAACTGCTGTGGCTGCCGTGGGGGAAGGGGGAAAGAGGCATGCTGTAGTCAGAGAAATACATTTCAACTCACTGCACAAAAATCAATCTGGCTAAAACCTGGCTCTGGCTAAAACCTTAAAAACACACATCATGTTACAACCACTGCGGCCTTTCCACAAAACACAACACAAATGCAACACAAAATGCTTGTAAAGCACCAATCTCTATGACCCTGGAGCTGCACATGAGCATATGGCTATGGTTTCCACAGCTGTGAAACCCTAAAATTCAGCACCACATGAGAATGGTTGGAAATCAGCGATTCTGTCCAATGTCAGCTGCAAGGAAATCCCTGCACGTACCACAGCACTGGCCCCTCACAAGCTCACTGACTGCAGAACCTCACACAGGAGCTGCTGGGAGTGGAAGAGGTTACTACAGCTGTCTGAACAGAAAAAACATAATTTTGTACTTCGATTTACATCCATGGGAGAATATACAGAATATTAATTTACTGGTATGAATTTTACTAGTTCTGAAGCTTTCTTGTGTGGCAGTGTTTGGGGGCTTTTCTTCTATTGTCATTTATTTTGGTGTGGTTTTGTCATTTCTTTCTTTTCTTTTAGATCACAGGAAAGGAAGCTACTCTTAGTGGTTTGGGGATGAAAGAGCAACTTCTGGCTTCTAATCAGCAATCTCTGCCTCCCCAGCTGGTGGAAAAGCAAAGGCAAGTGCACAGCTCTTCCTCCCCCAGCCACCACCTGTGCCAGGCAAAGCAGAGCAAGGCAAAAAGGAAGGCTTTCAGGCAGGCAAACCATCTGCCATGCGCTGCTGCTGCCTAAGACATCAAAAGGACAGCAATAAATGTTCCACTTTTGATGAGATCTAGCCATTACTTCTGGATTGGACCATTCTAGTTCAAGTCAAAAAAGCAGGCCCTGGAGGGCAGAGGTGTGCATCCAGCAGCTCTCCAGAATCTGAGAAACACTCTTTCTTTGAATGTTTACTCCAGCTCCTTCTGAGGCACCGCCATAGCTGTAAACCACATCTGGAACAGTCATAAGAAGTCAAAGTTTAAAGCTTCATACTGTTGCCATTTCAGTGTTATTTACTTCCAGTAGTACCACCCCCACCCCTCTCCATGCCCAAAAATCCAACCAAGAAAACAACCCTCTATCATCTATCATCTATTCAAGCAAATTGTTACTCCCTCACAAAAATCAGAGAATTCATTAGTCTGTTCCCCTCACCACCTACCATTTCTCACATTAAATGGAGAATATTTGTGATCTTAAGCAATCAAGTTCCTAAAGCACAGTGAAATTTTGTTATTAGAACAGTTCATCACCACAGGCCTTTCCGTCCTTCCTCCCACCCACCCACAGACTTTAGGGGAAACAGTTGCAGCTTACAAGGAACAGAGGGAAACACCTCACATTCAGCAAAGGGAGCTCACACATATGCACGAACACCACTTGCTACACAGATTTGTATCCCAGGTGATCTTACCCTGTTATTGGGACAAAGTAAACCATTCTAATTTACAGAAAAGTCAGCAGATTATTTCAGAAATTAAGAGGTCTAAAAGTCAAAGTGTGCTAGAGTTCTCCAGAAAAGAAAATGCTGACCTGCCTCGAGGTGAGGCTACCCAGCTGCCCTGCCCTGGAAAGAAGCAGAAGTTGCCAAAGGATTTGGCAACTACAAAACCAAGGCACTTAGGTGTATTCAAAGGTCTGGCAACATGGTGGTTAATTTAACTCTTCAAACTGTGTCTGCTGTGCTCAGATTATTTCTTCCCCTTCAGCTTGAACAATTTGTAGCTCTCTAAATTCCTCCTCCTGCAGAGGCAGGATGGGAAGCAATGCACTGCAGTCACCAATGCCAAACTGTGCTGGGCTGGAGATTGCATGATGAGAAAAAGACTTGTCACTCTGACTGGATGATCCAGGTTTTACATCCTCTTCACCAAAGCCAGTACTTAATTACCTTGACTGACATAGGCTTATGTGAGTTACATCTTGGAAACAGTCTCCCAAAAAAGGATGACACCTAATATTCAAGTCTCAGGATCATGCAGAACAAACCCCTCTGCTATCTTGCTAATGACCTTTGTTCTAAAACAAAGCAAAACCCCGAGTACATTACACATGTTCTGCTTATTTCCTTAGCAATGCATCTGAAGTTCTAAATAATTAGAAGGAAAGTTAGAGGGCTTTTCACTCTCACAACAGCAAATTTGGCCCAGCTAATTTCCCGAATGAATTGAGAATCCGGAGCCAACCAACTGCACATTTGTCACTTGGCTAGCAGGGAGGTCCTAACTTACACTAATGAACTTAGGACTTCATTAAAATGTAATTTTAAGTTCAGCAATACACCAGGATGATATATTGTGGTAGGAAAGGGACAGGATTGACAACACAGACTCAGCTTCTTGCTACTTATCACTAAAAAATTAATATAAATTAAAAATCAATACAGCAGAGTAGTGCAAGACAAATGCTAATGTCCATGAAGAGGGAATCTGCTAGACTCATCACCCCTGTGCTGCCAGGCACATCACTAATTCTCCAGCACTGGAGAGGACAGAGACAAGCTGCTTTGCACAGCAGAGCCAGAATGTGCGTCACCTCCCCTTCTGCAATCAATCCTATCCCCTCATGCCCAAACCATCATCTTGCATGGGCAGGACTATTATCAACTTTGAGTTATTGTGAGAAAGCCTGTCACAGAGCTAGCCAAGTTCTTTACTTCTGCCATTAAAAATGACCTCAGTGTGAACAGGAATGCTTTTATATTTCATTTTACACATCATATCCTGGATTATTTGCACAACTGATGACTCCAGTTGTCTCAGTCAGCCAAAACCCAAATCGTATCGGCCTCAGGTGGAAAGCTGGAAATGAACGCAAAGGATCTGGTATGGGTGAAAAACCATACACCGTTTAAGAGCAGCTTTTCCATTCCTCAAACTTGACCTCAGCAATGCTTGCTCAAGTTATTGTGCAAAAATCAGTATGAAAATAGTATTTAAAGCTCTGGGACAAAAAAAGGTTTTTTCTCACAGATGCTTAGCCTAAAGTTAAATTTTGACAAATTTCCTGCACAGTTTCACTTACCACAAGGCAGAAGGAAAACTGGTGCCATGCAGCTGGGATTCTTTCTTTACAACCTGCCCTTTAGGTATTTTTTATATAAAAAATGCAGAAATGTCACCATCATGACAACTCAGAAAATATTCTTGAAGGTGAGTTGCCATATACTGTTTAAACTAGATTCATACTTTTGCAGATTTAAACTAGACTAGGTAGGGAGCCTATCCTAAAGAAATAATAATTACATCAGTTTTACTATTGTTATGTTCAGAAATATCAATCCTCTTGCAGTTCGTAGCACAGTTCTCATAAGTAAATGTATGCTTATTCTTCTATCAAAAAAGCAGCAGCAAATACCAAACCTTTAAAGTATCTAATAGACTTAAGTATTTAATTAAACAAAAGTAAAAGTCAAGTCTATTTCCCTTGTCAGTAACTCCCCCCCCATGGAACTCATCCTTAAATTCTAACTTGTTTCTCCTTTGATGCAGACAATTATCTGTATGGCTCCATAAAGATAAGACTCTACTGCACCTTCTTTCCTACTACATCAAAGCAGCTTAAACATTCAATACATATTCCTTTAAAGAAATTTGAGTGAATTTATTGTATAAAATTATGATTGGCATGGTACAGAAAAGTTCCTTTTAATGCACATTTCCCATTAACTTGTACACAAATATTACAAGTATCAAGCAAAATGCAAAAGTCTTAAGAACTAATTCCATACTACAAAAGTGTTCACATAGTGAAGTTACTCTGGTTACAAAATGTCATGGAAATAAAAGCACTTCAAAATACATATTTGGGAAATGTTTTTGAATAATCAATGCAACCTTAAGTTAGTTAAAAAATGCAAAGAAAGAGATACCCTCTTCAAAACACTATTGTTCATTTGGCAAGATGGAGCAAAGTTCAGATCAGTTCACTGAAGGATTGTTCTTTACAAGAAACAAACAAACAAAAAAACCCTTTAGCTAAGAAAGGACTCAATTATACTATGATGACAAATAACGCCATCAAAAAGTTATCTGGCTCTCTTGTTTTCACACAGGAGCTGTCAGAGGCAGAGACGTGTAAATGAATACTTCCAGGTAGATACAGATTGCCTTTTCAAAAACCAACCAATCAACCAACCAAAACAAAACCCAAAACCAAATGAAACCAAAACAAACAAACCCCAACCGAAAAAAAACCCAAAAATCCCAAGCCCCAAAACAACAGAAAGGAGACAATCTGAACTTTGTTGCTTCATTGAACTGGTTCAGTTCTTTAGGTCGCATGTCCAAAGGACACCAATCGGCAAAGAATACAGATTTCAGGAACAAAATGGGACTCCCACTACGAAGGAACGCGCAGATGTTTGGTTGCGCGAGTGCCGCACGTCCTCTCCGTAAGGCTGTCAGAGGCTCTCACATCACTGCTTCCCAACGGCCTTGAAGACCCACTGTTCTCTCAAGAAGACAAAAATGCTTGGACCCTACAACCAACCTTACAAAAAGGAGGCACAGTTGTACTGTTGGAAAGTAACCAAATTTTGAAGACTAAAGCATCCTTAAAAACTCACATAAAATAACTACAAAAGAAGCCATACTTTACATTATTTTTGTATCAGATGACTTGCGTGTGTTTGAGCCACTGAACATTGGTATGCATATCTACATGAAACTCACACATACAGAACATTGTGTTCAGGCATTACTGTTTTTTTTCTTTTAGACACACACACAAGTTACCGTCAGGTTATCCAGTCTATTTGAATGCAGTGAAAAACAGTCCACAGCAGGCGTAAAAGGAGCAGTATCCAATACAGTGTTGTCTTGCAAAAATGGAGTCAGAATTCCTGAGTCTCAGAGACATTGATGTCCTCTCCACTACTGGATTATTTCTTTTTCCAAGGAGAACCTCTAGTTTTCATTTCTTCACTCTGGTGAAATTTGTAGTAGATGGCGTCTTTTAAAAAATGTAAAACTAGTACAAAAGATGTGCCAACCAAAGTGAATTTTTAAAGCTTTTTAAAGGGAGAGGGGATTCACTTACAAAATAAAGGCCACCTTCTTGTAAAATTAGTACTGCTAACATCCTATCATTCTGTTTAGAGCAGAGATTTAGCTCCCTGTTCTACAAGCCTCACCACATGCAGTCATGTGAGCTGAAAAACTTCATCCTTTTAACAATTAAAAATATCATATACAGGACTAACGTGGAACAGCCCTTTGTTACAATCACCAAGGTGGCAAAACCAATTAAGTGTCATTCAAATAGTCATTGCAATCTAACTTCTGCATTTTCCCTTGTACTTTGCATATTACACAGTGTAACTTAAAATGTAATTTAAGAGCACTTCAGTCCCACAATGTAGGATTTAAGCTTGTGTGAATACATTTGCATGGCTCTGCAACATTTGTAATGACTTAGAAAAATACATTCAACCAAAACTTTATATAGGGTTCTTTTTTTGAAATCAATAATGAAGAAAAAGCCAAATGGTCCCATCGTTAGCTAAATAATACACTCCAAGTTCTGGAAGCAATTCCAAAGCAAAAGCACATTCAAGAATAATATACATTGAATTGCATACTTTCTCATTCACCTTTATCAGTAATAAAATTCTACTGTATATAATTATTTAGCCTTATAAATAATGCTAAGCAGAAAAATATTTACCTCTGTGCTACTTTTTTGTTTATAGAAGCATTTCTCAGTTTATAGGAGCAAAGGAAAAAAAAAACTAAAGTGCAGACTACAGGCCATGACAGGCATAATAAATGACCAAAGGTGCAGCCAAATTTGCATTTACATCTTAAGTTACTTTGCCATCTTCCTTGTCTTGCTAGAAGTCACCTCATGTGCAATTAAAGAGCTGGTCGGTTGGTTTGTGCCACAGTACAACCTGTAATCACTTGTAAATTTTTTTAAATCTATTTCAATTGTCCATAGATATTTCTAGGCAATGTTCAAGACATTTCTAGCTCAGGTTCACAAAACCTTACTTAGTCATTAATACTTGAAATCACACAATATTGACACCCCCTCCAGAGAATGTCCTCTTGTTGCAGTATGTGGTTGAGCCATTGATGCTTGGCTGAGTGTCTTTAACAAGCGATGTCTTCATTTCCATCTCACACGCTACAATAGCTGCATTGAGTTCCACTTGAGCCCGGTGAACGACATAAAACGAGAGTCCTATGCTTATGACAATCTGCAAATAAAACAAAAGTGTTGTAGGCTGCACAGGCTGTGGCAATGAGTACAAAACAACTGATCTGAACAAAACAAAAAGTTGTCAATGCAAAGGTTCATGAAGGCATCTGTTGGCTCAAAGCTTCACAGGCAAGACACTGGGAGATAACCTCAGCCCAAGAGTAGCTCTAAAACCTACATATCCTAACAATGTAACCAGCATATCAGAACATAGACATTACAGAGAACTTAAAATATTTATTATATAAATTGAAAAGATAGGCTTCTTGCTTTCTGTTGAAATCCATACACTTGTTATAAAGCAATCCCTTCACATTCTCTCTTCAATAAAATATCAGTCAAGTTTTTAGCTGAGACCTTCCTTAGAAAAAAAACAAAAGATAAAATCTTCAAATAAAAATCTAGGTGTCTCAGAGTGAGAGTCTCTTTGAAAGACACAAGTTCCTCTGGCTCTTTTAAAGAATGTTAACTAGCTGGAATCTACAGCTTCCTTTCAGAAAGGCAAAGAAGTTATATAACTTACAACAGAGCCTAGAGTTCGGATTCCAAAACCTGGACTTTGTTACTAACTGCAGGGCTATGTTTTCTCTAACATTGAGGACTATTGCAAATAAAACCTGTCAGCATGGCAGGCAGTGCTGGAGCATCACTGAGTGAGACAACTGACAAGTATGAACACAGGACAACTGCAGCTGGAAGGCACCTGGCAGCCCCCAGCCCAACCAGCTGCTCAGAGCAGGGCTAGCTGTAAGATCCAAACAGGTTGTTCAGAACTTTTGTCCAGTCAGGTCTTGACAACTGTAAAAGGATAGAGATTTCACCACTTCTCTGGGCCCTCAGCTGCAGTGCTTGACTACCTTTGTGGTGAAAATGATGTTCCTCATCAATTTATGTTACGCATTTCAAAAGCTGACCAATATAAGATTCACAATGATACTATAGACACTAATTCTTGAATAGATAGGAAAATTTTTATTCTAGAAGCTTACCCAAAAATTTAAATTTGATTTGGCTTAGAAATATTACTACCAGTAACCTAGCTCCCTAGATAAATAATTAAAAAATATATATACATAGACAACCATGAAATGTCAAGGATTTTCAGAGCTATTTACTAAATCAAAATCCTATCAAACCTCATCCAGACAAAGCACTCGGCAGACACTTGAGAGACAGTGGGAGAATGCAAATATCTCCACTAAGGGCCTCCCCTTCAGCTATAGTCACGTCCCAAGGAGGTTAGTACTCCTTTTAAAACATTCAGGCTATCCAGCTACCACTTACCTGAGCAACACCTATGTTACAACCTATATAATCTGCAAAAGAGGGTCAATGTCAATTAAAAAAATTAAATATATAAATGGGGGAAAAAATTAAAAGACCACTAAAAACTACTACCCTGGAAATAACATTTCGTGACTAAAACAACAGCTGATCAAGAAACCATTTAAGTTATCTTTGACCTATCAAGAGTATTTACATAAATGCCATACTTATAAAGGTATTTTTAATACTCATAACCATGTTTCATGAAAGCTATAAATTAGATGTTCTATTTAAGAACACACAAATTTCAGGGCAAGGGGGGAAGGAATGTTTAAAATGGGCCCAGACTTAGTTTTCTTTGTTAGCATTGTTAAACAACAGCTTTATGTCTGTAAAAACTGAGGAACAGAAATTACTGCAGTACCTACTGAAAGTCTGCAAACCATGGTAATTGCTAGTCAAACACAGCTTGAAGTACTGTCACTGTCAAAGGAGGTTTTAATATATAATATAATTCTGAAATTAACCTCTACACTCATAATGGTCTCACACTTAAGGCTTACACCAAGAATTTACTGATAAATTATTTCAAGAGCTAAGGTCATGTAAAGGTACTTGATATACTTCTCATTAATTTCCTCACTTGTAAAATTAGGATATTCTGATTTAGACATTAGGAAAATAGTACTCTACAGCATTTTTAATCCTGAATATCTATGCAAAATGGGTATGCTGAGTGCTAACAGTGAACAGTGCACAGGTGCTGGGTCTACACACATATAAGCTTTTGTGTAGGGGTGGTTTGACAAGTTTAAAATTCAGCAGGGTATTACCCTAGAAGACAAGAGAAGAAAGCTTACCAAAAACTGTGTCAGAAAAAGAGAACACTGAGGAAGTTCTGCTTTATGTTATGGTGAAGTGTGAGAGAATTACACTTTTCTCAGAGCATAAAACAAAATCTCAAGAAATCAATACACTGGGAACCCATTTTCCAGGTATCCAGCAGTCAACAGAAATCAGAAAGACAGACAGCATCGTAACCAAGGTCTATGAAAGCAATTGTTTAAACTGACCTGTAAACCGAACACAAAATAGCCACTAACACTTTGTTCTGCAATCACATCCTCCATGGTGCGCAAGGTAGTGCCCAAGTATGAGTTCAGGAACTGAGTAGGAAGCAGCCCAAGTGAAGAAGCCATCAGGTAGTTGGGTAGTGATAAATCTGTAATCTGAGTAAAAAGAAACAGGAAGAAATCAAAAGCAGCTCCAACACAATCTATGTGTACAAACTACCAGACTACCATTTCCACAACCATCCCTGCAAAATCATGAAAGAATATCCTACATTCCTTCACTGAAACTTTGATTCATGCACATGGGGAAGATAATACAACAAAACAGTATGTACCTAGTTTTCATCTCGCCCTTTTAAAGTTACTAGGTTTGATTTAATTTCATCATACATTATGAAACATCTCTGTGCAACAGCCATTAACTAGGGGTGCAATTACACTGCTCACTGAAGATATTTATTTTTTACCTGGTGAATAGAGCCCTTGAATTTATGAGAATTAACTTGTGAGAAGAAATTACTCTATTGAATGTGAAGGTCTAACACAAAAATCTATCTGTGTTGAATTTTACATGTATGGCAAATAATACTAGAGGTAATTGTTCAAAATGTCATTGTATTAAATATGATCCAGGTAAACAGAATGGCAGACATAATTTATCTGTGTTGGGCAAGTTACAAGCTTATTAAGATAAACATCTTTCTATGATCCCTATGAGCAATGTGCATCTAGATCTATAATATATGAGTATCATTAAGTTTGCCAACCAAAGGTATCTTGCATCTCACTTCAATTAGTGAACAAAATAGTTCACACACCTACAGGTGTTATTCATTTTTCTGGAGAAAACACTAATAATACATCAGTATTTTCTTCTCTTTGTTGTGAAGTTTCTGTTCTGTGTCAATAGGTGCACATAGGAGCTTATGTGGGAACTAAGTATACAGTGCCAGCTAAATTAGTATCAGCAGCCATTGGGAAATGTTAAAGGCAAGCATCATGAGATCAGAAGATATTTATACAAGAAAAAAGAAAACAAGAGGAAACTGGGTTAAAAATGAGTACGAAAACTATGATTTTGGAAACAAGCAGTTTAACAAATTTTCCAGACAATTCAGTTGATAGTAACAGAGATCTAATTAGGAACAGCCCTAACACTGTGAGCCTACATGGAAATTATTGACCTTGCCAATTTTGTACAATGTTGAAGACCAAAGAATAGCAGCAATGTTACTCATTTCATCATGCTATTCTTAAAATAAACTTTAGTTACTGTGAAAGTCACAGTGCTGAATTCTCAGAGCTCTAAGCAATATCAGTGGAAAGTTTTTGGGAGGAAGGGCAATGGAGGAGCAGAATGCAATGAAGCATAAAGATTAAGAATAATTCACTGGAACAAGATCCAATAAGCCATTTCCAAACTTCACACTGCATATTATACTTCCTGAAATATATACCAGCACCACAAATATTATATTTCCTTCTCTAGACAAGATTAATTTAGAATTAAAATGAAAAAGGATTACATAATTATGTCAGAACTTCACATTTGACCAATACTTTCAAAAGACCTTTTTAAGCATTGTTGTAATCTGGGCCATGTAATAAGAATGCACAGTCCAAACTTCCCATATTGCCAAGGGAATGAAGGAGCTGCTATTAAAAGTTTCTGAAATACTAATGTAGAGGCAAGATTTGCAAAGTAGGACACTATCATTATCTAATGGAGCTGGGAAACTTCCCAAAGATTGCTTTAACACTCCTGGCACCTCTCTCATTTCTGTAGATGTATTAAGGACACTTCAGTTGCAGAGCAATGTCTGCACACCTGGATGTGTCCTGAAACAACTGGACCTCCTAAATCACGAGAGAGATTGTTTCCAAATGAAGGGGAGACTGCCCCAGTGGATACACTGAATTGCAGCTTGTGCTTCCCACTGCAAGGAAAGCTAAGGAGA
This sequence comes from Prinia subflava, assembly GCF_021018805.1. NCBI lineage: Eukaryota > Metazoa > Chordata > Aves > Passeriformes > Cisticolidae > Prinia > Prinia subflava. Next base: position 25,304,237 of record NC_086247.1, on the reverse strand, counting down.
GGGTGAAAAAAATTTTGTGATGCCCTTTTAACTAAATTGTAGGTTTAGAGCTACTTTCCCTTCCCCCAGGATGCACGGAAAGTGGACAGCATCCCTGCCTAAGAAACCTGAGAAATCGTCAATAAAACTTAGAGCTTTCTATACTTTTCCTTCTAGGAACTTTACCTGTTCTATGATCTGCCAGACTGGTAGATGCATGGCCAGTCTGCCTAACAGAGCCTGCCAGGGCTCCGTTTCTGGTGAAAGCTCAAGCCAGCAAAAAAATTAACCCTGAGATCCCAAACCAAGCATGGATGCAATTGTGTTATTGGCTGTAACAGAAATGCATCGAAGTCATATTCAAATACAATTAAGTACTACCTAACTGCACTGATAACAATAGCCAGAAGCTCCTCCATTAAGCCTTGGACAGACTTGGTCTTGTGGAATTTGTGTGCATTCTTGCAGATGACACCTTTGGTTCAGCACTGTCAATGAATAAATGCTTCTGTCAAGACTTGGCTGGGGCTCCCATGCCTTTAGGGATTGCAGCACAATTTCTCTTCGCTCAGGTGGGCTTAGTGACCAAGGGCAAAGGATAACTGGTGCTTTTTCCTCAAAAAAAAGCCCTCCCGAAAAAAAAAAAACCAGAAACAGGCCTCCCCTCCCCAAAGAAAGCCAACACCATCCCCTCAAAAAAATCCCAGTACATACAAAAAACCAAACCAGTTGCCAGCTTTCAAACAAGCAGAGGAAGCACTGTGTGTGTTCTTGCAAAGCAGGTACCCTTTCTTCAACTCTGACTTCATTGCATGCATTTCTGAACCCAGAGATGCACACTTGAATACTCAGATTTTTTAATCAGATTATTTCCTTCATGTCATAGTCCCCTTAAAGAGGGGGGGAAAAGTAAGAAATCCCATCTAACCTATATCTGGCACTACAAATAACCAGTTTGCACAAATCTCAATCCAAGAACAAACTCGTGGGAAGAAGATGATAACCTGCATACCAGGCCTCCTTACAGACCTGCCTTCAAAACACTCCAGAGTTGCCAAGGTGAGAGAGCTGTGCGTGGGCAAACACATCAGTAAGAGCTCTCCACCCCAGCAGCCCAGGCCACTTTGGCACCAGGAGTGATAATTAAGCCAAACTCCCTCAAAAGAGAAATACAAACATGCTTTCAGTTAGTAAATGCTGTATTCCAGAAAGGCAAGCAAATGCATTACCTCACCCCTCTCCTATCAGCAGAACAACCTTTTAAGAAGCAAGATCTTCATGTCTGGCTGGTGAGACACTAAGGAATTAGTGTTAATTTTCTTCTCGTGCTGTTTCAATTGATATGATTCCCTCACTAATCAAATCCTAAGAAGCTCTTCCATCTTTCTCTATGCCCCCTACAAGTCAACCTCCCAAAAGCCCTCAGCAGATGGTACATGGCACCGAACAAGTGCTTGCAGAAATCATTTAATCCCAGCCCTGCAGATGACCCTGCTCACATCAAGGTTATGCCTTTCCCTGAACCTCATGTGTCACTTCCTTCCTTCTCTCTCTTTTAAGTATTCTCTAGTTTACTTTAAAATATCCACATATAAAACATGCATAGATCAGACTACTGGAAAGTTAAAGATATGTACTTTTTCTTAAGTTCACTGTTGTTTAAAAATTAATTTTTTTCAAATTTATTGCTGAAGATTCTAGCATGGGGAAATGCATTTTAAACTTAAAACAAGTGTTAGGTTTTCAAATAAGTGAGAAATGACAGTTTGGTCTGTGTAGGCAGAAAACTGTATTTTTTACATAACTTAAACTTGACTCAAAATGAGAAACTGTCTTGAATTCCTAGATTTGTATGCATCACTTATCAGTGATCTAGTAGCTCATATTAAATGTTCTCAGTGAAAAATTGAGTATACATTGTTCTTTATTTCACTATGCTATAAAGTAGTAAATCAGGAGTAATAAACATAACCAAACTAAAATTAGCAAAAAGCATCAAAGTTACTTGGCATAACTCAAGCATCTGGTTTCATCTCATTTCCCATCTATTATTTTAACACTGAAACCATCCACTTGGAAAGAAAATTATTTAGCCTGCAGAATATGGAAAGTACAAAGCACAATGATTTACAGCATCATTTTAATATTGAACTGGCCTGAACACTCTGCTGAATCGTGATTCTAACAGAAGGCTTATGCCAGGAAGACAATCATTTTAACTTGGTAATTCTCTGGTCTGCTCTTCAGATCCAATACTACTCTGTATCATCTGCTTACTACTGCAAGTGAAACCTCGAAACTGCGAACAACCAGAGCACCACAGCTCTGCCCACTTTAGAAGGGTCACAGAGGCAAAAGCTTCATCTGCTACGCTGGACCCTGGGCTCCAGGAGGGACTCTGCTCCCAGCTGGACAGGTCTGAGCCTCTTCAGTCTTGCAGTAACACAGGTTAACAAATAAAATAGCAGAGGATCAGCTGTTCAGTTTCTCATTCTTAACGAGGAAATGGTTAAAGGATCTGCTTAAAAAGAAATTACAAGTTGCTACAGTTCTGATGGATCCAGATTACAGCTCTGGAGATGAATGCTCCAGTACACACAGTCTTATATACAGCAATTAAAATATTTGGTGTGGATGTTACACCTCAAAATTGCATGGATTAAATTTTACTTAAAAAACAAATTTGGTATTCAGTGACCTGCTAATTGCAGCCAGATGATTCTGTCAAAATTAAGCAAGTGCTTCAGAAGGGTACAGAATCAGGACTGCAGACAGGGAAAGGAAGGTGGGCTGTAAGAAAGTGGCAGACCAAAACACGTGTTTAGACAGTCACTTATGTTAAAAAACATACAAGTTACTCATAACATTTAAAGTATTTCACAATCCAGTTTGCTTTGTTTTGATTTTGAAGTTAGTAGATATAACTAAGGCATAACACAGCCAAAATCAGATCCTTCAGACAAAGTACTTGGGAAGTAATAAGGGTCTGAAATTGTCATCAGCGGCATGACAATACTGAAAAATAACACCATGTTCTTTACTTTTTCCTTTAAGATGATCAAACAGACCAAACAAATGTACTAATCTTCACCTGAAAGTAGAAAGAAAAGTGAGACTAACCCTTTTTCAGACTCAACTTTAAACTAATCCCAGTACCGCTCTAGAGTACAGTCCCTGAGGCTACATCCTGCTCTGCCCAAAACCTGCAACCTGTCTGGTGTGCACAGACTTAACATCCTGTTATGGATTTGCCAGATGCATGGTACAAACACCAACCACACCGAGAAAGAATTTTAATCTGTCCACTTCTTCCTTTCCAACATGATTAATTATATTAAGTAGTTTATGAAGATCTGGCAAGAGTTTTCCTCAACTCTAGCCAGGTTTTAAAGTGGATCACTTCAAAAGCACACTTCGTAACTGTTGGGTTCTCCACAAACTGTGCTACACAACACCTTGGTGATTCTAACACCAGAATTTAGTCTTGAAAGATGAGAGAGCAACTCTAACACAATGCCGGCGAGCACGGCATCTCAAAAATCTGCCTGCTGTCCCTCTGCATGCACAGAAGAGCAGGCAGAGAGGGTTGCTTTTACTGTTGTTAAGAGAAAAACCATGGCTTGTTCCCAGGAAAGGAGGCAACCTCTACCAACAACCGCAGCCACTATGCCGAAAGGCATCCTTCCAGCACTTGTCTTCCTCGGCCGCACAGCCCAGGCAGGGACTCACCGCGAACACGGCGTTCTGCAGCCCGAAGGGGATCAGCGTCAGCCGCGACAGACACACCACCTTGAGGCCGCTGCCGCCCTCCACGACACGGACGATGGCACTGAGCGTCCCGCTGCCCTGGATCCTGGCCCGTGCCCAGCGGGCCAGCAGCCGCTTGCAGGCCACGTGGGCGACAAAGGTGCCGACGAGGACGCCGAACACCATCAGCCCCATGCCCAGCACGAAGCCGTAGAGGTAGCCGGCGGCCACGTTGAGCAGGATGTAGCCCCAGCCGCACGGGAAGGACACGACGATGAAGCCCACGGTGAAGAGCAGCACACCGGCCAGGCTGTCCAGGCTCTCGGCCCAGAGCAGCAGGTCCCGCAGGTACTGGCGCACCAGGGCCAGCGAGGCGAAGCACACGGCGGCCAGGATGCACAGGCTGAGGCAGCTCTTGTACCAGCAGGTGCCCAGCAGGCAGCAGGAGCAGCGCCAGCCCCGGGCCTCGGCCAGCCCGTGCCCGCCGCCGCCCGGCTCGGGCAGCTGGCAGAGCAGCAGCTCCGCGGGCGGCAGCCCGTCCTGCTCCGCGCAGGGCCCCAGCAGCAGCCCGCCGGCCCCCGCCGCCTCCGCCGGGACGAAGCCGACGGCGTCCCCGCTGCCGGCGGCTCGGGACAGCCAGCGGCCCAGGTCCTGCCGGGCGCCCTGCGCCGCCGCCTGCCTCACGGCCCGGGAGAGGAGCTGCAGCGCCGCGGCCCCCGCGCCCCGCATCCCCCCGCCCCGCCGCCCGGCTCCAGCGCCGCCGAGCCGCGCAGCCCCTTCGCTCCCCGCCTCCCCACGCAGCCTGCGGGCAGGGGCGGCCGTTCCCTCATCGCCCCGCCATGGCCCGGCTGCCGAGCCCGGCCGAGGGCCGGGCGGGGGCGGGGAAGCGGCGGCGGGGAGGGCGGGGAGGAGGGGGCCGCGCTTCGCCGCCGCCCGGCGGGCGGAGGGGCCGCGGCGGCCTCCGCGCCGCCTCCCGCCTCGGCCGCGCCGCCGGGGCTGCGGCGTTAGACGGCGGCGGGGCCGCTCTCTCCGTCCCGGCAGTGGCAGCGGCGGCCCTGGCGGAGCGCGGGTCCCGGGGGGCGGCGGCTGCGGCGGCGGCGGCAGCACCGGGGCTCCATCTCCCCGCGCTGGGCTCCCGCTCCACTCCGGGAAGCGCCTTCTCGGAACGGCGGTGCCGATGTGGCAACGCCGGGAGGGAGGAGGCCAGGCGAGGCTCCGGCGGCAGCGGCGCCCGGCCCCGCTGCGGGGCTCGGCGGCGGCGCCAAGGCTCCGCCTCCCGGCCCGCCCCGGGAGCGCCGCGCCGGCCGGGTGTGCCCCAGCGGGGCCCCGCCGCCCGCGCCGCACGGCCCGGCGGGCCCGGCGCCAGCAGCCCGCCTTCCTGGCAGAGCCGCAGCCCGCAGGGTGCGGAGGAGCCGCGCTGGAAAGCGGCTTGTTTTCCGGCAGGGGAGCGCGGGGTTCAAGCATCGCTGACTGTACTGTTACTCTTGCGCTCCCTTGACATGTCGACGACTCTCTCTCTCTTGCGTGAGGGCTTTGTGTCTCAAACACTCTGGCTTTTCCCCTCTCCACCAGGGAGACGAGCCTCTCCCGGCCAGCGGCCGGAGTTTGAGCCGAGGGGCGAGAGCCGATGCGCCCGGGCTTCGCGACATCTGCACGTCAGGTCAGCGTGGTTCACATGCCTGAAGGCTCGGACACACTTTGGGACGGTTTGAGGCTGAATTTTGAGCCATTTTTGAGCTAGAAAGAAAGAAACAGCCTGAATATGCAGTGAGGGCTCTGTTGATAAGGGGTGTTTTCTCGGGGTAGCTTCGTAGGTCGCTTTTGCTCTGGTTAATAATGGCAAGGTGCAGAAAGGGTTTGTTTTCTTTACAACTCTTACACATACAAAGTGCTCCAGTGGAGTTATAGTCCCCTGCTGGGAAATTTGCAAGCGTATATAAACGAGAATACATGTAGGTTGTAAAGGTTAGAGGGTGATTGGAAACAAACAAACAAGCAAACATCTCAAAATGAAGAACGTATTTTAGGTACTGCAATTACGCACTTGCAAAATACAATGGTAAAAACAATATAATCTGGGCAATCCAACAAATCAGCCTAAGAAAATGACAGATCTCTTTGAGAGCCAACAGCAGAATAAAAAAATCCTGGGGGACTCTGTACAGCAGGGAAATTGCACATAAATGTCTCCAGCATAACCTGCTTTCTTGCTGTTACCTGTGTCTGAATGTGAGCATTTGATTTTGTATGCACTCTTTGTTTATGATGTAAACACAGACAAATTCTGGCATACATCCAGAATTACAATAACAATAATGTCAAGAAAACCTTGCACTAGAGCTTTTAAAGGATGATGAGCATGCTTGTACATTCAGTAAGGCATTTCAGCAAACTGAGGGCGGCTGGAAGTTTAGTAGAAGAACAAGAAGACAAAATATTAATTTCTGGTTTTATACTAAGAGCACATACATCTTTGTTGTGGATTCAGCTTGTGTATATTTTTGTTCAATGCTGTTACTTTCACAAAACAAGAAAAAGATTGGGTAGAAATGTCTGAAAGAGTTACATGCTTTACACTGCCCCTATGTTGCTGTATTTAAAGTGCAGAACCTTGTACTCTGAGCTGGAATGAATTTCTGTCTGTTGTTTTAAAAGCTACAGGGTTCTGTGTTTATAATCACAGAAAATGTACTTGAAAAGTGACTGCAAGAGAGTATGTGGAATATAATGGTCTATCTAAGTGACAGCTTTGATATTACACTCTAACCTATAAAAAAAACTTAACTAGTTAGTGGGCATGCTTTTCCAGTCCCTAGGAATCTACAGGGTGAGACTCCTTGACCTTATCTGTCACCTGGGTGCCCTAAAATAGCTATTCCTCCCTGGAGCAATAGCTCAGGAAGGAAAGACACCAAATAATCAGATTTTGAGTGACACAGACCATGGTCATGGAGCATCTTTGTATAAACATCCAAGTGAGGCCACAGGAATTCAGCAAGGCTTGGGTGGAGCTGGTGGCTGCTCCCTCCTGCCCAGCGGATGCAGCTACAGAGATGAGAGGCAGTGTCAGCTGACTCCTGCGAGCCTTCCCAGCACGCTCTTACCATCTGAAGGGGAAAAAAACAACCTCACACACCCTTGAAAACGTGCCAGATTGGCACATTGCTAGACAAAATGCCGGACAAAATGGTCTGCCTTTTAGACTTACCAGTCAGTGAATCACAGGATATTCCTGTACCATGGATGATGCAGATGTAATGATATAAGCAAGGCAAGATCTGGAGGGAAAAGCAGTTCTCTTTCCAATCACTACACTTAAAAACCTAGGCAAGCTCTTGAGCACACAGCTCCTGGACAAACACTTTGTTCTCCAAAAAAAAATAGTGCTTTTTGTTTGTTTTTCCTTTATCCCCTGGTAGATTAGTTGATTTAGTGAATAATTTGCAGCAAACACTGTCTAACCTGTTCTTTTAAAAACACAACTGTTACTTTTGCTACTTTTGGAAAATTATTTGAAGTAATAGGAATAAAAATTACAGGTTGTGTTCATGTGGGTTTAAATTATTGCTTTACATCAACTAATACTGCTCCTATACTTCCTTAGGCAGATCTAATTACTTAGATTTTCATTATCTTACCTACTTTCATTTGAAGTGATTTCTTACTTATCTTTATATTTAACTTTGGTCTTTCTCAACGAATACCTGTAAAACCCGAGAGGCACAGGTAACAGCTGGTGTACTGTTCTGCTTCAAGAAAAGGTGTTTCTGTAGAAGGATACTCTCTCAATTATACAGATTGTAATGGATATTGAAGAATTTTTGCCAGACAGGTGTTTTTTCCAGGGCTGCACTGTAGGCTGAGGAAATTTCCTTGTCCTGGCACAAGCAACTGAGAAATGCTTTTCTGTGTTTTGAAACTATGATTCTTCTGTCTCATTTTTTATTTGAGGGACTATTATCATGCAAACACACCCAACTAAGCATGTGAGTCATCTTACTGAAATGAAAGGCATGACTCATTTAGGTCCATACAACTGGTCCACACTGAATAGGAACCCTGAAGATGGGGAGTAGGATACATTCAGCTGCAAATCAGGACCTAAAATAATTCTGAAGCTCCTGAAAACTTGCCATGGTTATTTCTGAATTGCTCTTTGGGAGGGATAAGCAGGACTTTTTTGAGAAAATTATATTAAGAACCATAACACCAATGTACTTCTAAATGTCTGTTAGTTCTGCCAGCATTACTGTGAAGATCCTTTGGTGGGAAGTGCAGTATTGACTAATCTGTGCCAGGAGTAATGATTGTTAGGCCACAGCAGGCTCATCCATCTGGCCTGCAGTCTTCCTCCCTATAGATTCCTTTACATCCACTTGAAGGAAGAAAGTCATGCAGGGAATACACTTTTTGCTGTTAAGCCGAGTATGAGTTGCAAAGATGTGGGGAGTGGTACTGACAAGGAGCAAGTCATGACCAGAGGAATTATTCTGGTAGACCAAGTTAGGCCTGCAAGCCATAGCTTGGGCCCCACTGATTTGGAACATTGCATTTTAAATATGTGTGCATTCACACTTTTGTCAAAGTGAATGACAAGTGTGCTGGAGGAAAACAAGGTATCATGTAGCTTTTTATGACATTGCTTGAATTCCCCATGAAAGGTGATAGCTCTGAAGTTGCTGCATCAGGAACAGGAGGTGTAAGAGGAGAAAGGGCACTATTAGCAACTTGGCATCATCCAATATTTTAATTTTTTAGACTAATATCTATCAAGGTGTAACAATTTTTTTTTACTTTCACCAGGAGCTACCTAATTCAGAAAAGATCTTTATATAAAAGATGTCATATAATCATGTTAAAAACATGTACAACTGAAGGATTTGCTATACTACCATAAACTCATATAATTGAGAAAATGAATCTGTTTATTTTCATACATGCTTCTACTTAAGAAATATGGTTCCTACAACAAATTTACATTTCAAACCAATTTGATTACAACTCTGTAAGGTATGAATAAAAATTAAATAAAATAATCAATGTGCTGAAATATTTACATTGAAGAGAAGATTCTGAGGCTTCACTCTGGTATGACTTATTATGTGAATAGTGACACATGTAAAACAAGTCCATTTCAGTAGAAGTGTGAGAGTTTTATATTCATTAGAGTGTCCTGGACCAGCAAGAGGAAATGAGAAACCTTAAACTTCCATAGGCGTAAAGCAAAAATACAGCCACATACTTGGTATATCTATAGCTGCCTTCACCTGTTCCAGTAATGGAAAACTTAAGCTAATTAATCTGAAAGACCCACATGGAATTCTTCCTTGGAAAAGAATATCCTTTGGTTGGCAGAAGAGATTTCTGCCAATTTTTCATTCCCTGAAATGACTGTTTTGTTGCCAAAACAATGCATTAGTCAAGGGCTATTGGTGTAATGCAGAATAGCCTGAAGTTTGGAAGTCACAAAATTCCTCTTGAGGACTAGACTAACATTGGTAGCCCTAGGAAATGGCAAGCTGTGGAAAAAGTCCAAGTATTAAATTAATTGTGTCCTCCTGAATTGCACAGTGCAATTATTACTGCACCTCAAAATGTTAGCCAAGTAATTACTTACTTCTACCAGGACCACAAGCTAGGAATCTACATTTTCATGCAGCAGAATGATTGAAGCAATTCTTGGGAGCACTAAGATCTAGAAAGTGTGTTTTCAAAAGAATTTTCGGTATCATGAAATAAAACAAAGTGAGAAAAGCATATGTGAGGAACAGGAAACTCTCTTGGTGAAGTCATTTATTGCGGCTGTTTACAGCCAGATTCTCCTCTACTTTGAAGTGACTAAAAGGAGAACTGCAGCTAAATATATACCATGCTCAGGGCACTTTTAATGGGAGGGGTGTAAGTAAATGGAAATGCTAGCATATCCTTAATGTCATGTTTTCATCAGTTCCCACACATCTGTGTCTTTTTAGCAATATAGTTTGATATTCTTCAGCAAGTTATCACATTCCCTTTGATACATCTACAATCCCATATGTAAAAGTGATATCTCTTTCATATATTTATATTTAAAGTATATTACAGTAAGTTGCAAAGCAGAGAAAAGTAGCCTACATTTTCACTTTTTCCACGGCAAGGGTACAGTCAGTCCTAGCCGGTTATGGATTGGAAGTCAGTTTCACCTAATATTTTTGGTTCAGTGATTTTGTAAAAGTATTTAGCATGAAAGGTTAACCCAAAATCCAGAGTCTGTTTTAACAGCACAGGAATATCTGACTGAGTTTTACTATTAAGCTTTATTAAGCAGCTTTAAGGTTAGCTTCAAGTCATCTCTGAAGCAGACAATCAAGTTTGTGGGTTGGATAAACAAACATGTATTTAAGTTTGAGTGTATAAAGCAGGCCATCAGTTACAGCAGTCTTAGATCAGAAACAAAAAAAGCTTACAGATTAATTTCTTCATATTTTCTTGGTTTATGATTGGTTTTTACTCAGCAGAGTTTCAGCAGTCCTCTTTATCATGTTGTTATTTATTTGAGAAACCACAATATGTTAACTCCTGGCAGGCATTGAACATAGCAGGGGTTTATGCCTCTGTAGAAGCATGAGGACTGAAAAAAATCTCAGCTTCCAAAATCAAAAGCAGAGCTCATCTGAGTGTTTCCCTATATCAGGCACTGTTTATATCACTTTGCATGTTTATAGTCCTAGTTGTTGCATATCTACTAAATTATTTATTATTCATAGTTTCCAGCTAGACTAACTGATGAGTTACAAACATCCTCTGAGAGAACATTCACATTTTATATTAAACACTGGTGAAAACATGATTTTAAACCTAATTTGTCTCCTATTCTGACTCTTATGACCCTAGCCCTAGGCAGAAGAGCATTTTAACTGGAAGGCCTGAAAATCCAAGTTCAGTAGACAGACTGGCTCTTCTCTACTGTGTAGTTTAAAGGAAACATAGATTATGACTGGGTTTGTTAAAGTCTCCTCTTAATGGTCTCATCTCCTACGTGCCAAGACTGTGAAGTGGAAACTCCACTTCTTGCCTGCTTTTTCTAGGCTCTGGGGTCTACACCCCTACTCCAGCAGCTGAGACTGGGGACACAATGCAGTTGTAATAACAGCAATCCATTAAATTTGCAGCAAAGATTTTGCCAAAGGCTTGGAGTGTCCTGTCTTTCTTTTGAAGCATTCAGTAGTCCTCAGCAGGTTTGGCCACTCAGGAACTTGTAAGAGGTGCTCAGTATCAAGCATCTTGGGAGAGAGACACAGAATACAAATAAATGAATGATCAGATGAGACAGAGAGGGCTGACAGGACTCTGTTGATAAGGAATTGCATGAAAAAGGTCTATGTGTTCTTTTTTGACCTGTTCCTACTCTATTCCAGCCACAAGAGATGCTGTAAACATAAAAATGCTTTCTAGTCCTACTTAAGTGGAGTTATACAGAAGAAGGAATGAGAAACAGGGTAGAGGGACTAGGTCTGTGCATGAAGCAGCCTGCTCCCTCTGACCCCAAACCTGTTCCATCCACAGCAACATTCATGCGCCCTTTCTTGCACTCAAGGGCAGCTTTTCCGTAACAGGAAGAAGGAACCTGTGATGCTGGAAGAGACAACCTTGCACACAGTAATTAAGATTAGTGTGTTTGCTAAATAAAAAGCCTGTTTAGAGAGCAGATCTCTGTTATGGAGTACACAGTAGGAGTCCAGGTGCATGGCATTTTGGACTTTTGAAAACAAATATTTCTAAATGGTACTTCTTACCAGGTTCAACAGAGACAAAATAGCTATGTTTAAAAATATTTAGAGATGTTGAAACTATTTATTGACTTTGAGACTTATTTTAAATGCTCATATGTTGATACCCAAAAGCATGTGTTTAAACTGAAGTTATTTAGTAAACCTGGTTCAAATGACATGGTTAGATAAAATCAGAAAGAGGTTTCCAAACCTGATCTTTCAAAGACTTAGCAGCACAGGTTTTAGTCATTTAAGTTGGTACATTGGTCTGCCCTCTTTGACTGGACTGTGGTCAAAACTGTTCTCTCTAAAGCAAATAAACCCCAAAGGAATATTGTAAGTAGTTGCATACAGCATTATTAAACACACAGAAAAGGCAGACATGTCACTGGTAGACATTTTCAGCCAAAGACATCCACAAAACATAAGGCATACAAAGATTTCCATGGATATGCTCTACAGCTCATCCCTTCTTCAGTTCTTTACCTGGATTTAGAGTTTGTTTCTGAGGATGTTTGTTTGGAGGTTTGAGCCATCTATACCATAGCTTCTTAATCTTTATTATAACAATTTCAATTTTGCCAGTTTTCACTGGGCACAATATTTTTTTTCAGCTGTCTAGCTCTTGTGTACTTTCCATTCTCAAAACACTGTATAAGCATTTTGTGTTGGATATATTACCTCCATCTGTCCCTTGAAGCACTTAAAATTGCCTTTATAAAATATGTATACCATAAATCAAGCATATATTCCCTTTGGATGAATCTGTTCTAGAGTGCTCTCCAAGTCATCAGGCAAAACAGGCAGTCTGCAAACCCAGGTGTTGCCTTAGAAAATAAACACCTTGCAACATATCAAAGATAGCCCAGGAACATGTTCTCAGCCTCAGAATGGAGTCTTTCCCCGTTATTGCTCCCACAATAACAGAAATGATGATGTGACCCATTGTGTGGTGCTGCTCATTCCCTGATGTGCAGCACCAATTCACACACAAAGGTGAGGTATTTAAATTTTTTATTCCAGTTTGCACAAAGTAGGGAGATAATCCACAAAAGGCTGGCTCCTTGATCATCAAGACTATGGATTTTAACAAACAAAAGCATCAGCACTCACTGGTTACAGATTACATTTTTTTCACTAACTAGTACTCAAATTCCTGTTAGTTGTATCTCTTGCTCCTCATGCCAATTAGTCTGCATGTGCAGTTCTTCCCTCCAGCTGAGTCTGGGGTCTGCTTTAAGTAGGTGGTCAATGAGTCCATGGTCACAATCTGCACTGCCAGAATTGCCTTTCCCCAGTTACTGCTGAGTTCTGCTGACTTCACTCCTGGTGGCTCTCATCCAGACAGCCCATTCATCTTGGGACGGTCTTCCTTTTTTCTTAAAACAAAAGATTGGCCAAGCATATAAAGTTCACAGTGCAATTACTTAATCATAACTGTCCAGCTACAGCTACTGAGTAACAGCTAAAAAACAAATTGCAAAGTTTAATTCAAATCTTGAGCCACTCAAATTTTAGGGGCTTGATATAATTTGTAGCAGTCCCGACATAACCAGAGAATTTCTTCTTCATTGAAAGAGCACCTAAAAGCTTTCAACAACATTTAACCAGCTGCCTTTATAAAACTTATGAACAGTGTTTGCTTTCTTCATGCTTCTTGGGATCAGAAATAAAAGGGTTAAATACAGGGAACTAGTACCAAAACTGGGGTAAAAACCAGATATTTTTTCCTATTATACATCTTTCTCATTTTGCGAGTCCTTTTTTTTTTATCTTAAAAGATTAAAGAGGAATTTTTAAGTAAGTTTGTGCAATGAGAAGAGTTCCCAAAATTTCCCTTCATTTCACAATTTTACAATTTTTTCACAATTTTTTCTTTTCACAATTTTATTAACATATTCCAAAATCATTCTTTCAGTGTTGTTTGTATTCCTTCATGAAACAGTTTTGAACATATAGACACCTTATACTGCTCCATGTTTAGAAAACTGTTAGGTCTGTCGTTCCTTATGGTCTAAAACGCTTAACATCATCCTTTATTCTGTCTCCAGTCAATAACAGTGGGAGGTTCACTCCCATCTCCCTTCCTCCTCTGTCTCCTTCATGGCATTCTGCCTGTGGCCATGGAGCAGCAGGCGTGTATCATCAAGGAGTTACACCAGTTGTTTCAGGCATGCAGATCTCTTCAAATTACCTTCTTCATGCCCCTCCTCAGCTGTTGCTGCTTTATCACTTTACTGTCAGATGGGCAGCAGGCAGCAGTCCTAATCCAGAGCCAGCTGAGATACCATTCTGTCCTTACAGCAGCACCATCATAATATTCCTCACAGGAAGCTGGATAACCTAATCAGATAACTTTTTTTCCAAAAAAAATATTTTAATTCTTTTTTATGTGTTATTGATATTTGTCCAATAAGACACGAATCGTTTAATAGCAAAGGAAATATTGAAGAGCTGTTATGCACAATTTTTAATGAGTTTTGAATGAAACTCCTCACCACTGCAACAAAAATTTGCCTGAATATGGAGTATTCCTAATTTTCTTCTTTAGGCATCAAGAACTTCCAGATTAGTATCTCATCTAGCAAGACATACAAATATATTGAAAAGGTGCTATGAAATACATGCATTTTAAAGTGTAAATTCTACCTCAATCCCCTCTACAGTGCACAGAAATGTCCATAAAATAATTATTTTTCAAGGAAAAAAAAGAAAAGACAAAAATCATTTGGAGTTGACTGTGTGTGGTACTTAACAACATGAGCAAATAGTTGCAGTGTGTGATGCTAATGTCCTTCAGTACAAAATGCAACCAAGTACACCCGACAGATGTACTTTGATGATAGTCTCTAACACAGTATATGCTCTGTAGGGATTAATAAGGCTGGAGTAAGACTCTGGCATGACCATGGCACCTCTGTATGAGCCTTTCCATTCCACAAGGACTTACTGTAATCATAAGAAAAAGGCTATGGTGCCTTTTTCCTTCACCTGTGGAGTTACAGACTTTTTCTGTATCACATACCTTGACCTAAGGTGCCCAAAGAGAGCTGCTGAATTCCTGGAGAAGTCTTTATGTCCCCACAAAATTAGATGTTAGGAATTTTCTTCTAGATCTCCCTCAAGGACAGGCATGCACACCAGTAACGGCAGAGACATAAATTCTAGTCTGAATCCATGGGCAAACTGCACCTGCTGTCCCTAAGGACCTGTACTATCCTGAAGAGCACTGACATCAAATGTGCAGAGATCCCAAACTGTGAAGACTCAGTTCAATATAGGCAGCTGTCCTGTTTTTAGCTGAGATAGAGTTAATTTCTTCTCAAAAGCTATTACAGGGCTGTGTTTTGGGTTGGGAATGAGAATGGTGTTGATAACACACTGACGTTTTGGTTCTTGCTAAATTGTGTTTACCTAAGTCAAGGACTTTGATTTTGTTAATGGGTTTTTGGTTTAAGGTTTTTTGTTGGGTTTTTTTTGTTTTTGTTTTTGTTTTTTTGTTTGTTTCTTTTTTGGGGGCAGAGGTGGTTAGAGTTGGTTTGTGGGTGGTTTTTTTGTTGGTTAGGTTGAGTGTTTTTGTTTTTTGTGGGTTTTTTTCGTCTCATGCTCTGCCGGAGAGAAAAATGGGAAGGAGCATAGCCAAAGGGAACTGGCCAAAGGGATATTTCTCACCGCAGAACATCGTGCCCAGTATATAAACTGGGAGAGTTACACAAAAGGGGGGCCAGTCAGGGTTCAGGAAGGGGAATCTGGGATCAGTCAGTGAATGGTGAGCAATTGTATAGTGCATCATTTGTTCTTCCCTTTTATTGTCATTATTATTATTATTTACCATTATTACTGTTTTACTTTGGTTTTGATTATTAAACCGTTCTTATCACAACCTGCAAGTTTTACTTTTATTCTCCTCACCATTCCAGTGGGCTGAGGGAAAGAAGGGGCTTTGAGTGAGTGTCTGCATGGTGCCTAATTTCCAGATGGGCTTAAACCATGATAGTAATATAATTTAATTTGCTAATTCCAGGGAAAATTGTGTTATAAATACAAACTACTTGTCTCATGTATGCACGGTTAATATGCTAACAGAGACTGATAAGTGTAAAGAAGGATCACATCTTCCTTATCTGAATCCATAGCATTAAAAAGTTATTTGGGGTTTTCATGTTTTTGTGGTTGGTTAGTTTTGCAGTAGCTATTCCTTCCTTCCTTCCTTCCTTCCTTCCTTCCTTCCTTCCTTCCTTCCTTCCTTCCTTCCTTCCTTCCTTCCTTCCTTCCTTCCTTCCGCACCTTCCGCACCTTCCGCACCTTCCGCACCTTCCGCTCCTTCCTTCCTTCCTTCCTTCCTTCCTTCCGCACCTTCCGCACCTTCCGCACCTTCCGCACCTTCCGCACCTTCCGCACCTTCCGCACCTTCCGCACCTTCCTTCCGCACCTTCCTTCCGCACCTTCCGCACCTTCCGCACCTTCCTTCCTTCCGCACCTTCCTTCCGCACCTTCCGCACCTTCTGCACCTTCCGCACCTTCCTTCCTTCCGCACCTTCCTTCCGCACCTTCCTCACCTTCCTTCCTTCCTTCCTTCCTTCTGCACCTTCCGCACCTTCCGCACCTTCCGCACCTTCCTCCCTTCCTTCCTTCCTTCCACACCTTCCTTCCTTCCGCACCTTCCTTCTGCACCTTCCTTCCGCACCTTCCTTCCACACCTTCCTTCCGCACCTTCCTTCCCTGTAGAAATGTCACATGAAGAGTCTCACTAAGCAACTCCTGAAAGAAATCATAAAAATGACAAACTGGATGTGAGGTGTTGAGTTTCTGCTGAGAGCAAAGATCTTGTATGTTGGGTCTCTGTAACACCTTAAGTCTTGATGATTTCACCCTCTTGTTTCCTAGTTGCCCCTTTCTTTAAAATTTGTCATGCACTTTAAACGTTCAACCCTTCAGATGCTTCCTGTTACTTCATTGGTCATTACTCCTCCACTTGTCCATTTGACGAAAACTTGCAGAAGGCAGATTGCATTTCTTAGGCAATACCTTTGGAGATTTCTTCAGAATTAAGACAACTGATGACAAAGTTAGTTTGTAGTGATAAAGTCAATCCCAGTAGCTTCCCAAGAGATACAGGAAGCTTTTTGCAAACATACCCTTTAGAGACATATCAAATTTACGAACAATTTATTTCACTGACATTTGGAATCCGACAAACATTTATTTTTTATTGTCTTGATTTTTAATCATCATTGTACTTATTTAAGTTTTAGCAGCCCTTTCCCATCTTTATAGATATTCCTTTATCTCAGAAATTATGAATCAAGGTAATCAAGTTGCTCTGGCAGGATTTTCCATTGGCAAATCCATGATGACTACTCCCATTTATGTTCTTCATGTTCTCAGAAGACTTTATTTGTGCTGTGTGTCTTTCAGATAATATACAGAAAATAATTACTCGGAACGTATTTTTACTCTGAATAAATTTCTTATTCATTTCCCTGCAGCACATTTCTCACAGTGTATTTTCTGGTACAGCACATATACCATGATCACAGCAAACACAAACAGGGCTGAAGCCTTATCTAGATCTGGGCCTGTGCTGTGTGTGGACCTTCACACAGTGTGTCTGAATCCATGTGCACACTGGAGGAGACTAAAGAAGTATGGACCAACAATGCCTAGAGAGGCTGCCTGGTACAGACACTAGACAGTGTCAAAGCATTAAAGTAGCTATTTGTTAAAAGGCCTTTAAAGGATACACCTTGGGCAGCACAAGAGCCCAGCTGTGGCTCTACCCAAGGTGGACCCAAGATGGATGCAAGATGGATGACCAGTGATGAGTTTTCACACTTTTATAAGTTTGGGTTCATTTACATATTGGGTTTAATTGTCTAATTACAACTTCAGGTTATGAAATCTCATCCTCCCAGATGCTCTCCTCAATTCGCTGTTTATACTTTTTTGGGCCTGAGGCTATAACAGTGTCCTTGCTTCTTGGGCTGGAAAGGGATTGTTTTGTCTAACTAAGCTGTGAGGAGAACTTGCTAACACTTTATATAAAGTTCAGAGTCACACACTAAGGCAGTATGGAATCTGGAAAATATGAAAGCTAAAACTTAAGGCATCACCAGGAGAAGGTTAATCATGTTACCTGTCTCCCCTACCTGCCTTTTCCTTCAGAGTGTTGTCCCCTCATTAGGAACTATTTCTTTAAACAGGTAACAAACTGGAGGGGGGAGATTAATAAAATTCTATACAGCAAGTAGTTACGTAGCTGAAAACTTGATCTGATTCAATGGGGCATTACAGCAGCTATAGAAGAAATTATTCTCCTTGACATCAGAGATTTTGCATGAGCAGAATAGGAGACACAGAAACAGTCAGGCTTACTTAGCCTTCACTGTAACAGAAGGCTGCTTCACCAACAGAGGTGATAAAGTAGTTGTAACTCTGCTGCATCCAATTACAAGGTTTCTAATTATGAAGAATGATTTAGGATTTCCCCAAGGAGTTAATTTTAGAGAGTACTGGAGATTATCTCTGAAGGCCTCTTCTAACCTATCGCACTTAAAAGCATTCCAGCTTCTCAGATGTGCTGCTCAAGGGAGCTCTTTCTATTTTATTGGTATCCATTAGAGAAAAATAAGCAACAGCCAAGTCATAAAAAGGTTGGGGTTTATTGCTTAACATTACAGCAATTTGCTGTTTCTAACCTCATTGGGAAATTGCAGGGAGGTGAAGATGAGTGGATGAACTGATTCACTGGGGAGTATGATTGATTGATGGTGGGAAATGATGACAAGTCCTAAGGAAGCACACAGGAGAGAGAAACTTCAGCAAAAGGAGAGCTTTAAAGAGAAGTGTTCTTTTTTTTTTTTTTTTAACAAAAGCACCCAGTATCTTTATGATATGCTTTGATGTGCACAATTTTGATGAGGTTATTTTCAGGGCACAGGAAGCTCTCTTTTCTTTGGGAATGTGAAAAGGCTGTGCTTGCCACCCCTGGAAATAGCTATGGGATTCACAGTTCACCCAGAACTCCTAAGAAAATAGATTCACATATGTAGCCTGTATTTCCTTTTCATAACATAAAACCAGCTGGTTTGAAGTAGTTTGTTAAGACAAGTCCAGACTAGGTCACGTGTGGCTGGTGGTGGATGTATAGCACACCTGAGTGGACTATGAACTCTTTGTGGCAGCTTTAGTTCAGAGCAAAGCACACGCAAAAAGCCCTAGAATATTTCCCCATGTTTCCTGCCCTCCCACAGACTGTAACCATCTCTGTAGTTTGGAAGCAAAGCTGAAGAGGGAAGCCGTGATTTCAAAGCAACACAACATGAAGAAAACGATTAGTGTGGCAACAGGGTCTGCTGTGCCTGCTGTCCTGAAGGACAGGGATAGAATTGCTCTGCTGGTGTGAAATACTTGCAGATGCAGCTCACGTATCTGGAAGAGATCTGCACTTTGTGGTCTGCAACAGCAGCTCTGCTTTACCGTGAGGCCAAAAGAAGGAAAACTTGGTCAGCTGGGGGGATAAACTACGCAGCCAAGAGATATTTCTGCTTTCTCAGAGCTCAAGGGAGAGGAGATTCGAGGAGAGGAGAGGAGATTCGAGGAGAGGAGAGGAGATTCGAGGAGATTCGAGGAGAGGAGATTCGAGGAGATTCGAGGAGAGGAGATTCAAGGAGAGGAGAGGAGATTCGAGGAGAGGAGATTCGAGGAGAGGAGAGGAGATTCGAGGAGATTCGAGGAGAGGAGAGGAGATTCGAGGAGAGGAGAGGAGATTCGAGGAGAGGAGAGGAGATTCGAGGAGAGGAGATTCGAGGAGAGGAGATTCGAGGAGAGGTGAGGAGAGGAGATTCGAGGAGAGGAGAGGAGAGGAGAGGAGATTCGAGGAGAGGAGAGGAGATTCGAGGAGATTCAAGGAGAGGAGATTCAAGGAGAGGAGATTCAAGGAGAGGAGATTCAAGGAGAGGAGATTCAAGGAGATTCAAGGAGATTCAAGGAGATTCAAGGAGATTCAAGGAGAGGAGATTCGAGGAGATTCGAGGAGATTCGAGGAGATTCGAGGAGATTCGAGGAGAGGAGAGGAGAGGAGAGGAGAGGAGAGGAGAGGAGAGGAGAGGAGAGGAGAGGAGAGGAGAGGAGAGGAGAGGAGAGGAGAGGAGAGGAGAGGAGAGGAGAGGAGAGGAGAGGAGAGGAGAGGAGAGGAGAGGAGAGGAGAGGAGAGGAGAGGAGAGGAGAGGAGAGGAGAGGAGAGGAGAGGAGAGGAGAGGAGAGGAGAGGAGAGGAGAGGAGAGGAGAGGAGAGGAGAGGAGATTCGAGGAGAGGAGATTCGAGGAGATTCGAGGAGATTCGAGGAGATTCGAGGAGAGGAGATTCGAGGAGAGGAGAGGAGATTCGAGGAGATTCGAGGAGATTCGAGGAGAGGAGAGGAGAGGAGAGGAGAGGAGAGGAGAGGAGAGGAGAGGAGAGGAGAGGAGAGGAGAGGAGAGGAGAGGAGAGGAGAGGAGAGGAGAGGAGAGGAGAGGAGAGGAGAGGAGAGGAGAGGAGAGGAGAGGAGAGGAGAGGAGAGGAGAGGAGAGGAGAGGAGAGGAGAGGAGAGGAGAGGAGAGGAGAGGAGAGGAGAGGAACATTTCATGTTCAGAATACCAGCATGACAATCAGATTTTCCTAGAGAGCAGACTATTAATCTTTGCCTTTTATAATAAACTGTTGGTTTTCTCTGTGTTGTATACAATATGAGCCCAGGATCCTGTTAAATACTCATCCTTTATGGAACTCCCACAGCCCAGCAGCATGGGAGTGGAAGTATCTTCTGAGACTGAAAAGATGTCCATTGTGATTTCCCTTAGCTCAGGGGAAGGAAAATGAGAATAACTCCAGAGAAAGAAGTGCAAATGGCACAGATGACCGTACCCTGCATGTGACCAGCTCTGTGCTGGGTTCAGCCATGTGGCTGGATGGATGCACACACAGGACGGTGCAGCAGGTGAGGCTCCCTCCCACCTGGCTCTGCGGGTGGAGCTCCGTCAGTTCCTGGATTAGGCCAGGTTCCCTCTCGGGAAAACCTCAGGAATTAGCAACTCTAATTGCGTGCCCAGAGAGATTTTGGCCGCGGTGAGCAGACATAGCCACCAGTGAGACCTTGATAAAAACTACAAGTCTTTTGCCCATCTCCAGATACTTCTTAGCAAGTTTACCCACTCAAGTAGATATAATGTTGCAGATTTATAGGTGTGTATAGGCTGTAAAACTTCATACAGCTGGCTTGAGGGCCAGGGGCTGAAGGAAAAGGCATTAGGAGTACTTAGAGCTGGAGAGCCTAAGGGAAAGAACAGTGCAAATACAGCCACCCAATAAAAGAAGTGCTTGTGTTTTACCTAGATTGTCTTGCCATTTATATTTAAAATAATCTGATTAGTTCAGGTTATTCAGCACCTGGAATTTTCCATTTGCTACTTGCCAAAAATAAACTATTAAGCTTTATTCGTTGTGCTAGAGGGCATTGGAAAGGGAAGCCATGGAGATAAAGACAAGCAAATAGCCTTTCCTCTATTGAGAAATACTCAGAATACTCAGCAATGGGTTTATAATGTCTAAGTACTTCTGAAGTCTACAAGAGGTCAGAATTTCAGGCCCACAAACATGAGAGAATTCAGGAGTTGCTCAGTCAAAAGCAATGGGAAGAACAGGTCTCGCTAGAGTGCCAAGAGGTGAGGACAGCTGCACCCTGGTCAAATCCTTAGCAAGGGAGAAAATGAACATTTCTGTAAGTATGACGTCCTGAGGGAAACAGAGTGTCTTAATGATGTTTCCCTGCTCACAGAAGATGTTCCCATGCCTAGTTCTGTTCATATTCACTGCTATGCCAACAAATATGCATCAAATGCCTTTCCACTTACGTTGTTTTTTCAGAACCTCTGCCAAACCATCCAATCCATGGATTTTTTCAGTGTTCATGGACAATTTGAGAGACTATAAACCGTAGTTCCTGCAAGATACACACAAAAGCAAAGTGAAGAGAGGAATAGAAATCTCTTGCCTGCTTTGATGGCAAAATTGTCTGTACAACAAGAAAGTATAAAATCTTTTGTTCTTCTCTTTTAAGTTTCTACAGCTGCCAAACATCCTCTGCTAAATTTCAGTATTTCAAAAATGCAATGATTTAACTCCGAGGGGTTTTGCTGATGAATTGAAATCCCATACCCCTAGTTTTGAAGCTAATTTTTCCAAAGCAGCATATGCAGCCCTTTTTGTACCTGGGTTTAGAGGTTCTCCCAGTCCCAACCTCAGACCCTGCCTTCTGTATGCAGTGATCTTTCTTCACATTCGCTTCCTTACCCAATCAAGAACCACTTTCATCCTTCAGACTAAAGTGGAGGTGTTTATTAGTACCATTTATTTAGATTATTAGATTAATATTAGTTTATTTAGTTTATTAGATGAATATTTATCTTCTAGTTAGACAAAAGGAAGGGGGAAGGAAGAAGAGGAAAAGAGAAGATAAATTTTATTTGGGGAAACCACTTCATAAGCACCAGGGATACCTCTGATTGCTATTTCTGAAGTACAAAACCAAAGCAAAAACTTGCATTTAGACCTATAAGTCTAACTGACACCAGTACAGCTGCCAAATCATTTGGCTGTCTTGGGAAAATTTCACTAGGAAGTACTCTGCATTATACTGTTATTTCCTCATGTGAGTTACGTACTCAGTAAAGTGAGCAGAAGGAAAGGGCCACTGAGTCAAGGAGAGAGAAAGTCTCCAATAAGAAAAATTCAGTTCCCACTAATACTGTTAATTGATATAGATGATGATGCATAAAGGTTACCATCTTGAAAATTAAAAGGTAGTTGTCTAAACCTATGGCTGCAGTGTAAATGGAGATGTGCTAACTCAATTGAAATTTGTGCAAGTATCATCAGCAGCTAATCATACCCTTCTTCTCTATAGGTTTGCTTGAATTTGCTTATTTTGGAAACAAAGCAAAGCTTTAACCTCATTTGTTAAAACTGTATAGACAGCAGAACTAGCCAGTGTTTTACTCTGTCCCATGACCTACTAGTGAAGTTCCCAGTATCAGCAGATTTCCAGGTGCAGAAGTTTTGACTGGTGGCAATATACATGACACTAGTGACTCCTGGGTTGTAAGATTAATAATGAATGAACTTGCTCTGATGTGTGTATGTGTGTCTCACTAATATATTCCAGTGGTACATATTTACCATTTCACTCCAGCACATTTCTGGGAGGTGGCCAGAAGGTCACCAGCATTAAATATAGGACAACACAGTCAGGTTCAGTCAGCATTAGCAACAATATAGATCTAGACTGACATCAGCATTAAGACATCAGCAAGAGAGAGAGAGAACAGGAGCACTAGGTTTTTCTTCTGGAAAGACAGAAAACCAAAACCATAGTACTACCTTTCCCACAAGACTTCACATGTGCGGAAGTGATGGAAGCATGTAGGTACTAATTCATAATCCTTGGACCTAATTTCCAAATTTTCCTATCAGTTCCCCTGAGACCTTCAAATTACTTTTTTATAACATCATTCCAATTAGAATTTTTAAAGAAGTTCTTACTCCTTGAAAGTTGTGCTCATTCTGAATGGGAAAAAAAATCAACTTTTTATAGTTGCTTAAAAGACAGTTTCTAGAGGAGATGCTGTTTCAGGAAATTCGAAATGCATTACCCTAAGATAATTAACTAGTAAAGAGGTTTGAGTTTCAATCATGAAACAATTTATTCTGAAAAGGATCCAAATTAATCACACTGACATTGTTAAAATGCTTTTCAATTCTTTTCATCATAGAATTTCATGAAAAGCAGTGTGTTTTTTCAGATTTTGATGAATCTTCATTTCCCAAAGGAGAAATTTTCCTACAGAAAATTCCTACAGATTTTTCCTACAGAAAATTTCTTACCTTTTTGACTTTATCCTTTGTTTTCTGTACTCAGTTCATCTGATACGATTATACAAATGCTGGACAGACACTTGCACCACGACCACTACCATAGTTTCCAGGCATGAGTTTCTTACTCCATCTGTCAGTACAAAAGTGTATTACAAGACAGACATTACAGCTCAATGTATTTTACAGATGGAAGGTTGTCTAAGGGTTAAATATTGATACCAAACTATACTGCCAAATGCTATAAACCTACAGCACACCCCAGGTTTAATCTAGTTTTTCATATTGGAAGTGAGTGCTGGCTAAATGAGGCCCTTCTGCTTTTAAAGAGGTGATCAGAGAAAGGGTTTAGGAAAAGAAGCTTATCTAAAAAAAATAGGAGGGAAGAGTAAGGCCTGAAGTTGAAAAATACATAGGCAGTATCTCAATTAACAAGGAAAAGCTTTCCAAAGAGTGGATGTACTTGAAGCATGGTAAAAAAATTAATTGGTTCTCTTGAGGTTAATAGGGAATTAGAGAGAGGATGGAGTCGCATTGCAGACCTGTTGTGTAATTTCCCTGCCTGCTTTTACAATTGAAGTGGATGGAGATCTGCTTTAGCTGGAAGCCCATTTTCACAAACACAAAGAAAAGAACTAAGAAATAATGCTCAGCTTTCAAGACAGGCAGGACACAGCAGGGCCAAATGGGGTTGAAACAAAAGATTTGTGGGTGGGAAACTGTCAGAGGCAAGTACTGACAAATATTTGTCAGGCTGGTTTTGGTTGATTCTAAAGCAGCAAATGTTCTGAAGGATGGGGAAAAAAGTAAAACAAATACCAATACAAGAATCAAGGCTTATTTGCCAGAGATTAGTGATTTTTATTACTGAGCACACATATGAAAATCTGACCTTTGGCAAGGAGATGTGATTAGACAGTGTGCACACTGCAGGCTGTGTGGCTTGCCTCCCAAGGGCAGCGTGAGAGCAGCAGGGGCAGAGGTGCACTGGGGTTAAAGCACAGAGACCACCACGCTCTGGGCATGTGTCACCTGTGTGACAAATGTACTGCTGTGTGTGGGAGGAGAGGAGGGTGCACACACTCCGTGCAGCTCAGGAACCTCGCCAGGTCTGTGAGACATGTGAGATCTGCCTGCAGCCTCTCCAGTCCTGGGTCTTCTGCAGATGCCCCTTTGCCCTTACTCCAGATAGTCCAGAGTTGTCAGAGGAGTTATTCCCAGGCTGCTATGGGCTGTGGTAATGTTACTTTACTAAGGGCTGCTTTAGTGTCTTTGAAAGGTCTTACACATAACTTGCTTCCTTTTGGAGTGAGATCCACCTGATAAATACTTCTGTTTACTGTTCAACTGCCTTGCGTTCCTCATTGTTGGCAACACAAAGCAAGTAAGGCTGGTAAATCTTAGCTGTTAATTAAGGCTATGCTGAGAGTCAAGGACTCTGTCATAAACACCCATTTTATTGCCACGTGCAAGAAGCTAGGAGAGCAGTGCAGACTGTTTGAGTGTGAGCTACAAAACAGGAAAGGACATATCCTTAAATTCAGCATTGATTTTCCTCTAGTGCATGCCACCTCCCAGGCAGACTCCTTTCTCCTTTTATGTCTGCTGAGCAGGTAGGCAGGACAGCCAGGACCAGGATGGGCCATCCAATGATTTGCAAAATGCAAAACAAGGTTTGTGAGAAGGAAGCTGGCAAGGGAATAACATGACTGCAGAGGCAACTGAAGGGAGAGACTCCTCTGGACCAAGACCCTGGGGCTATGAGCATCTTGTCTCTTATAGATAGAAGAGACATCAGCTGGGCTCCTGTGAATATTTATAAAAATAATAATAGAAGGGGAAAAATACATCTGCTACATATCTCCATAAACATTCTTCTTTCTACAAAGCTTTCAGACACTGAATCTTCGCTCAGTCAAGAAACTGGCATTGCCTAAAATAATCATAGTGACAAATCAAGGAGCTGAGAACAGACAAATCGGGAAATTATTTAATCTGCCATATATGTAATTTTTTATGCATTGTATCCATCACAGGATTTCATTTTATATTCATCAAAATTAAAGCTCCCTCCTTGCAATCTCTTCTGAAAATAAAATCACTTTCTACCTTAAGAATCAGAACCAGGAGCTAACAGCTTTGAGTTATTAAAGATGCTGCAGTTAAACACAGAGCGCTATTCAGCAGACAGGAGTGTTCAACAGACCATGCCAGCTTCTGCAAACACTGCCCGTGTCTCTCTCTCTCTGTAAGCACTTTCCCTGCTTTAATTTGTGGTTTGCAGAAATTGATAGCCCATTAGTAGGTATCTTAGGTCATCATCCTGTTAATAGCTTCCATGGTTTAATCAAATACACGACAAATACTACTAACCCTTGTTAATTCCCAAACTCTTATCCATGAGAAAGGCTTAGTGTGGGCAATGCTCTTTGTGCAGATGGAGTTTTTACATGTATGCATTTTATTTCTGCTGCTCTCATTTAACCTGTTCACGCCCTTTGAATTTGAGGAGTTGAAATACAAAATGGAGGGAAAGATAATAAGATGGGGACCAGATGTGACTGACCTCCTTCCATGCACCACAGCTTTCTAAAGACTAAACAAAATTGCTGAATCTCATGGAGAGGGAAATAGGAGACTAGCTTTGCACAGCTTTAAATCTCTAATTTTAATGACTTGTTAGGCAAAATTTTGAATTTCTGAAATGTTCCATATCAGAAACTCACGCAATGACAAAGCAAATACAACAAAGAAGAATGTTATTGAAAAATGTTGAAACCACCTTCATGCTGTTTCCCCATATGAAAATTTTGATTTTTATCTAAATATGATAAGCTCAAAATGAGTTAAAATTAATATAAATATCATGCTTATTCTCCAAAATATAAGTAATAGATCTGTAAACTCTGTTTCCTAACATAGTAACATACATTTTCTGTTCCTTCTACATGTTAAGGTAGAATACTTGTCAATGTCATTTTAATGTTTTAAAACTTTTGTCAAATGATTTTGTCAAATCATTATTCACAAACATGTTTGGTGATATACTTGTTTAGTTCTGAGCAAACACTTTAATGTGGAAATTTGGAAATATTGTTCAAATATTAATATTCTATTCAACTAATTCTGGTTGAGAGCCAGCAGAAGGCATGTTTGCTGAAAAGATACTGTTCAGGCACTATAATACAGAGAGACTGGAGAAAAATAAAGCTTTTGGTTAGATAGTATTAGGCTGTAGTGTAAAAACTAAAATCTAAAATGAAGGAGGAGTGTTTGTCTCCTGGCAGATTTGTGTTCAAAGGGGAGAGCAGAGCATGCCTGCAGCCTGGGTCATTTTGCTAAAGGGTGAAAACCTTTAGGATTTTGTATGCTTTTTACAGCAAAATTGCAGCAGATGAGAAGAGCAGATCCATGAAAGTTAAGACAAAAGTCAGCTATTGAAAATAACCTTGGAGCCATGTGCTGTTCTGAGACCCCACAGCAGGGCCCGCAGTGTGCAGAGCACTTGTCCCCATGGCAGCCCGTGGCTGGGCAGGGAGAGCCCCAGTTCTCAACCTTTGGGTGAGCTACTCCTGTCCTGACTTTTCCAGAGAAGCAGCATTTCCTAAGGCTGTAGTTTGTGCTGTACTTGATTTGTAGATTAATGGAGTTCAGCAATCTCAGCTGTTCATCTCCTGCTTTTCAGGAACATGATCTGTATACTTATTTACACTTGCATGAATGTATAAGCAACTGTGAAGGGAACAAAAATGAAAATAAAAAATGAGACTCGTGGGAACTCTGATTTCTAATTAGAAACACTGCACATCTCTTATAATTTTGGCTCACAGAAGTTAATAGAAAATGAGATCAAAGGCAGCTTGTGTTTACCAATGGTAGATCATGCCAGACAGAGCTTCTTTGATGTGCTGAGAGATCTGAATAGGAAATGCAGATCTCATCTAACTGAACTTCAGGAAAACATTTAATGTGCTGTCACTTGGGACCATATCTGCTAGATAAATGGTAAAGAAACTCACAAGAGAAATGGGAAAAATGGAAATGGAAGTTTGGAACAAGACAGATGACAAACTGATTCTGTTGAAAAGAAAATTACTGTGCCGGAAGGAAGTGAGTAGTAGAGATTCTTCTGGGTTTGTGGTGGGTTTGTCATTTTCTGTAGCAGCACTTACACTGTTACTCCTCCTCAACTCAAAAGGTTCTTGAGGGATTTTCTTACCAGGTGCTCCAGGGCTGCACAGCAAATGAATGCAGTGCTGCCCTGGACCCTGAGCTGCATTACTCAGCCCGTGGGAGCCAGTGTTACAAGGCAGTTCCCTTCCTTGCCTCCTGGGCAAATCCTCCCCTGGGCTGCAATGCTCCAGGGAGGGCTCCAGTACCCAGCAAATGCAGGGAAGAGGGTGCCTCCCACTTCCCTTTTGCATGGACACTGTCAGAAGAGTTTTCACCACAAAGTCTTCTGGACTCAAGTCCAATTGACAGCACTGTCAGGTCATCTGTGAACTCATTAAGAAAATAGGTTCCTGTGCTGAGCATTAACCAACAACACAGAAAGAGAGCTTCCATCCCTACATTAAAATGTTATTTTTAATTGATATTGGCATAATGTGACAAAGCAGAAGGTTGCAATATCATTCAGGAGGTTCTAGGGAATGTCAGGACATGGAGTCAAAGCAGTGTGATGATCTTTCATCGAATATGTTGTAAGATTCTGCTCCTTGGACCTGCAGTGAGATTTGTGTTGCCAACTGTGAGTGGATCATCTGAGGAGATTATGAACCAGGGATGTATTTTCAAAGAAACAAAGGCATCTAAAAATTATTATTTGAGCAGGTCCAGCAGAGGACAAAGATGATGAGGGATTGGGAGCACCTCACCTGTGAGGAAAGGCTGAGAGAGTTGGACCTGTTCAGCCTTGAGAAGAGACAACTGAGAGGGGTCCTCATCGATGTCTATCAGTATCCAAAGGGAGGATGCAGAGGGTGGAGCCAGGCTCTTCTCAGTGGTGCCAAGCAAAGGCACAAGAAGCAGCAGGCAGAAAATGATGCACAGGAAGTTCCACCCTGTGGAATGAAGAAGAAATTCTGTACTGTGCAGGTGACTTTTCACTGGAACAGATCACCCAGAGAGGTGCTGAAATCTCCCTCAATGGAGGTATCTAAGAACAATCTGGACACAATCCTGTTCCATGTGCTCTGGGATGATTCTGCACGACTAGGGAAGCAGGACCAGGTGACCCTCTATGGACCCTTCCAACCTGAGCCATTCTGTGATTCTGCACTCATTTTAGCAAAGAGGACAGGACATGTAAGGACATTTTCTTTGTAAGCCCTTTCTGAAAGGTGGCATAAAACCCTTGTCCTTTGCTTTGAAAAAGAGAAGCAAATGAGTACCAGTGCACAGAAGCAGACGTGATGAGGGAACTGACAGCTTCTTTTAGGGAGAGAAACATTAAAAAGTTTAACTTCATTACCTCAGCAGAATCAAACCTGAAAGAAAAAACAATTATTCTCTGTAAAGCTATCAAGACCAAACCCCAGGGAAGGGAAAGGATTTTTAGCTGACACAGCAAGACCTGGAAATAACCCGGCCATTAATGTTTAGTCTGGAAAATAGGGGGGACAATAACTACCAGGAAGCAGGACTGTGTCCCAGTAAGTGCAAAAAAAAAAAAAAAAAAAAAAAGGCATATGCAATTTTAGGACTAATATAGAAGAGCTGTCTGGAGCACCATCATCCTGCAGCAGGAAAAAAAAAAAGAGTAGTCAAAAGGCATTTCTAGTTTGCAGCTGGATATACAGAAGCCAAAGCGATACCAAATTTCACAGCAGTTAAGTAAAACCACTTCTCTCAATGGGAGGGACTGCTCTCAAAGCAGTGTATGTTAATGCTGAGATTAAAAGGCCAGTCCTACATTATGGCAAGCAATTCCACGGCTCTGGGGTTACAAGTGAAACTGAAATCATATCTATTTCGCCCTTTTTAGACCCATGTGCTCCTGCTCCTAGAAGCAAAGAACGAAAAGAATGGCAAAAGAAGAGCAGCAAGCCCATAATAGGTAACTTCAGCCAACATTCAGATCCACAGCTGAAGCTGAATTGCAATGGCAGAGGGTTGGTATGAATCCTCTGTGTTGGAAAGAGACACGGGACCTTCTAGAAAAGCTTACATATATTTTTGCTATGAGTTCTTGAAACTCCAGGTAGGAAATGAACACAATTTGAAGATGAAAAGATCTCTGGACATTACCACAGTGACATCCTGACGTGTCTTGCTCACTGTGCCTGCCAACCAGTAGCCTGCAGATTTGAGACATTGTTTTGGGCATGTGTCTGTCTGTGGAGCATCCTCTCCATAGCTGAGCAATTGGACCACTTCTCAGGGGGTGCCATTTGAGCCATCCCCCCTTGGCTGTGGCTGAGGACAAGCTGTTGCACTTCTGATTAATTCCCAAAGTAAAATTCATTACAAACTTTGAGCAGACCACAAGATGGCACAGATGTAGTAGCTATATGGAACTGAATAAGGCAGCCCAGCATGAAAAGATTAGAAATAAAAATTAAGATAGAGTATAATATCAATTAGGAGTTGGAGTGGAGTGAAAAAATTGGTGAAAATTTTGGTGAAAAAATCTCTAATTTTGGTCCTATTTTGGTGAAAAAACTCTAATTTATACATGAAGGACAGTGTTCTCTGAGCCTATAAACAACACCAATGCTGACATCTTTTATTTACAGTAAACAACTGCTTATGTATTTTAAATGAAATAACTGAAAGCAGAAACTACTTTTGAACAAGCTAATCAGTTTTGTTTGAGATCGAGTATTTTTTGATTTTAGATTATTTTCAGTCAAATGGTACAATCATTATAGAATGACTTTTTATTGATCTGTTTTCTTAAGCTGGAAAATTCTTTAATTCCCACAAAGACTGTCTATCCTGCAGAAAATGCCATTTGCAACCATTTTCAATTTTTGAATAGCAAAAGAGTTTGAGAACAATCTCCAATTACATGTCACATACTGATGACCTTTTGAAAATAGCCTTTTTATGACAGAACCACAAGGCAATGAATACACTCCATGATACAATACAATTAGTGATATGTATTTATAGGTTTCAGATTCACTGCTCTGAAAGTGTGTCACAAGGGATAGGACATACTGGTGTACTGTCTCCAGGATATTTGTTTTTATTATCCCTTAACTACTGAGGACATTGAGGTAAAGAGAAGCAGACATATATCAAGAACTATGCAGGGAGAAGGAATTTCATTATATCTTTGTTATGAATCTTTTAAACAAAAAAAAGTGATTTATATTATTCATCATCAGTTTCACCATTTGTCTTGCAGCTGTTAAGCATCTAGCATAACAGATATTCCATGGTTAAGATTTCTAGGAACATCTGCAATAAAAATATTTACTTTCTATCTATGTGCTGCCATGTTTGTCAATAATTTTCATGAATGTGAGGGATTTGAGGAAGTCTCTTTATGGTAGAATAAACGAAATGTAAACATAAAGTCATTTAAATACTGATATATAACTAACTATAACTGTAACTATAACTATAACTATAACTATAACTATAACTATAACTATAACTATAACTATAACTATAACTATAACTAACTATAACTATAACTATAACTATATATATACACACGTATGTGTAAATCTGCCAGAAATATCTAGATCTAGTCATCTAATCTATATCCAAAGAGAAGGAAAATAATAACTTCATTATTCAGTTCTGTAGTAAATCAGAATTCCTGATTAGCATTCAAATGAAAAACTGACCTTTCCAAATTTGCTACATTTCATCTAGGCAAACTGTTCTCTGACTTGGACAGTGAGGAGACTCATAGAAGCCTGTAATTTTTTTTAAATGAGATCTGAAACTTTAATTAACAATTTTTTATTTGGGTTGACAGCCTTCCCTATGTAAGTAACTGGGAAATGCCTATGACTCTTCTTGCTATGCCCAGGATAATATTTATAAGGAATATCCTAGTAAGTAAGTGACTTGTACAATCGGTGTCTAAAAGTTAAAAACATCTCTCACAGTGAAACATGTACAATGTCCCTGTTGTTTATTGCATCCTTTGATGATTGTGTTTTGGCTTTTTAGAGAATACACATCCCAAAATCTTGTTGCAGTTCCCTGTTTGTGTTGCACAGAGTGACCCTATTCTGAAATCATACGTGTTATCTGTAGAATTTTGTTTTCTTGCCCATATCTTTATAGGTAAATGCGATGAGAAGCCTTCTCTTCTCCAGGCTGAACAGTCACAGCTTTTTCAGCCTCTCCAGATCAGCTGGAGGCCAGTCACTAAAGTGGGGCAGCACTGGGACTGATACTGGGACCAGCACTGTATAACATTAATGACCAGGATGATGGGACAGGGGGCACTTCAGTAAGTTTGCAGATAATTTGTGGATCCAGAGGCTTCTAGAGGTACCAGTGCTACTAAATTCTTTGTCTAGGACCCTACAGAATATGGCCAGGAATTTAACCTAGTTGTTTTTGGGTTAGACTAGCACTGGGGCAATGAACCAGCACGCACAAATCTGGCACCAGGATAATGACATTAGTGGGATATGTCTGTCCAAATCACTTAATGTTATTCTCAGTCTCAAATACCATCTGTAAGTAGAAATTCCCCGGGAGTATTTTAGGTAGAATTTCTCCAAAGAAGCACAATGTTTAGAAGCAAGCCCAAACTTTGACATTCGTTACCAGAAATTATTTCAGTTTCTCATCCAGAGTTGCATTAGAATGAAAATTTCTCCAAAGCTATGCTCTGTTTGGATTAAAGCTTTTGGTTCTGTCAAATGGCAGAAGTGATCCTTTAGTTCAAGCAGACATCTATTAATTCTTATATTAAATATTTAACTATTAATTGTATTAATTATCATTAAAATCAATAACAGATAAAATCACATTTCTCCCTCCTTTTTCTTTTACAGTTATTTGCATTGTTCTTCTTAGCCTAGGACTAACCATGATAACAGCTGGAGAGCAGACAGTGCTTGGCACTGAGTTCACTGGCAATATAAAATTGCTAGAAACTTTTTTTTTTTTTCAAATAGATGGTGCCATATTTGCTCTTTCTGCTAGAATTCAGTTTCCCCCCAAAGATCCACAGAAAGCAAAACACAATCTCATCTACTTGTAGCAATATGATCAAAACATCAGTCAAAAGGCCTCGAAGAGCCCTTTGCTTTCCTTGAGGTAAGAAGAACCAGGACATGTTCCACTAGGCTGGGAGCACTGCCCAACTGGGGAGAGGGTTTTGCCTGCATATTGTGAGCTGTCAGCATGGCTGCAAGAGATGAAATCTGAATTGGTATAAGCCAGGAGGGCATTTCAGACAGCAGAATTTCAACAACTGCCAGGGATTTTCAAACTGAAAAGCAAAGAAAAGAGCTGGAGTTATCACATGAGGTACTGTTTCATGGGAGATGTGTATCTGAGGATCAGTCTGGGAAAGGGAGGGAGAAAATTCTTCAGTTCAAAACCCATTGAAATAATACAAATTTTCTTTCAAAATATCTCAGATCCAGCTACAGAAATGAGTTTGAGATACTCTTCCTCAGATCCATGATCTTTTTCTTGGATTCATGTAATTAAATCCCAGTTGAACAGGAAGGGCAATGGACACCTAGAAAAATATCTGGGCACCTGAAGCAGAACACAGGCACTGAAGCTTTGCCAAAATCAAATCTATGACTCCATGTCACAGGTCTCAGGCACTCTCCCAGATTGCTGTACTGCCTATTATATGTGTATATACGTGCTCATTTCTGGCCCAGGTGTGAGGCACAAGGCCTTTGGCATTTTTGCCAAATGTGATTGCCTAGTGGCAATCACAGTAACAAAATATGTTACATATAGGTTGCCATTTGGCAGGAGGATACATGCACACATGGAAGAAATTGTAGTTATTTACACACTCCAACTAGTCTCAAGCCTTTGAATAAATTAACCAGACTCCTAAAAGTACTCTGTGGTCAATGGCTCCTTCTGAGCTCTTATAGGACCAGGACCCTTAAGACTGGAATTAACTCTTTGGGGGAGCCTCATTCCCATCTTCAGCTGTGTGGGAAACTGCTCTTCCAGGCTCAATAAACAATTAATTAGTAACTAAAACTTTGCAATACAAATAGTAACTAAAGCTTTGTAACTAGTGACTAAAGCTTTGCAATAGCTTTAGTCAAATTAGTGACCAAAAAAAAATGTGACTAAACAATCAGTGACTAAAGCTTTGCAATACAAATAACCTTATGCTCCCCCCTCTTAGGGGGAACAGAGCAGGGGTGTATGGACTGCTCAGGACCATTGCTTATACCTGAGCCGGACAGGTACTGTGAACTGAACCTCTTTGGGTTTGGATTAAATAGATGTCATGGTTTAGAAACAGTACTTCCAATTCACTGTCCCCTCCGAGACTCTCCAAAACCACACACCAGCCCCCCTTTGCCCTTCCCCCTTCCCGACTCACTGGGATGGCTCTGAGAATTGGAGGCACAAAAAGCAAAGATCACTGGTTAAGGTAAAACCAATTTACTGGAAAAAGAAATGAGATAAGAAAATGAGCAGTAACAGCAACAATACTAATGACAGAGGTTATAAGAGAAGGAACGCTTCGCGTGGGGAAAAAACCCCCTAATAAATACAACATCCCATATTTTCTCTATTGGAAGAAATACCTTCTCGCTGAACAAGTGTCCCTTTTCCCTGCCCCCAGCAATGACATGAGGATGTTTGGAATAACCTCAGTGCCCTAGCCATGGCCCCTCCCAGCTACTGCAAAAAATTAACCCTGTCCTGGCCAGAACAAGGACATTATGAAGTCATTTTAGCTGCAGACTAACAAAGCAGTTTTCTTCTAATTTTTTTTTTTTTTTTGTGGGAATGTTACAAATGCAAAGAATAAAAGCACAAATTTTTCACTGTGATTTCACATTGTTTTGCTTCTGACCCTTATGCTTTGATCCTCTCCTTAATTCTTTTTCTTAGATCTTGTGAGTAAATATCTGCCTTATCCTCAGCAGGCTTTTTCTCAGCATGAGCCACAGTCACTGCTGGGTGCCCCTTTACCCTCCCTCCTGCCCCTGGGCCAGGGGGTGCAAACGCAGCCTCAGCAAAGCACCCTGCTGCCTCCACACACGGCTGATTGTTTTGAGCCATTAACCACTAACATTTCAGTTTCTCAGAATGGCTTTACATTACATTTGTCTTCCTGGTGGTTCAGGAAAGAGCTCCAATCCACACAGACTGCATTCAGGCTCACCTGATGATGTTTAGCCCTCTTGTCTGCACTGGCTTGCCATTGAACTCCCCTGCACTGGCTCCAGTGCAGCCTTTGTCTGGTTTTCCTTTCCAGCATGTGTTATGGGACCAGAGGGAAAGCAGGAGGGCAGGAAAGCCACGGGAGCAGAGTCAGGCCTTGTCCCAGAAGGGATCATGGTGAGGGTAGAGTGAACTCCCAGAGCCAGGAACCTTGAGGTGTTTTTCATGCAATGAACTATACCTAACCACACACTCTCGTATAGGTGGGTGACCCAATGGTTTTCCAGGCACGCCAACACTCCTCCTGGGATTTCATACATCTACCTTTGCTGTCACTGGCACAATTACCATATGTTATAGAGGAGGACTTGCTTCTTCATCATCAGAGTCCAATTACTAAGAACATTGAGCTGTAAAGATACTGGGTCCTCACCTGGGTCAGATTAGTTCCTGTGTGAGTCACAAAGTGAAGGAAAAGAAGGGTGGCCTCTTGCTTCCTCTATTTCCACTCATATTACAAGCCATGGCAACAAACATACTAAATCTGAATTTTCTCTGATTTTACTTTATGACCAAGAAAAGTTACAAGCAAGCGAGTACAGGGGCAGTGTTTGAGTACTCACACCAGAGGCTGTTTTGGGGTTGACCTACAGAGCATCAGACCAGATGGTGAAACCATGACAAAACAACAGGTTTTGAAAGCTGAGGGGGGACTGTATAATACTGACTCAGCCCTTTGGAAACATATCAGTCAGCTCCTGCAATGAAAAAAACCACCATAAAGCAGATCCATTCCCTTTGCCTAGTGCAAATAGTACTGTTCTTCTGCTGGAAAGGTTGTATTTTGACATAAGCCTTACAAAGTGTTTTTCTTGTCAGTTAGAGGCCACACAAGTGTGGGATCATGGAGTGGTTTAGTAACTCAATTACACACTTGGACAGCTTGCATTTCCTCAGTAAAAAGGAAGTTTTGCTGTTTATCTATCTCAGCATCGATGGCTCTTGTTGCACATCACAGTCCACTGCACAGTAACTGGAAGGTAGTTCTTGCTGCCAGCTTTCATTTGTTTGTTTTTCCCAGATTAAAGGGCAAAATCATTACACACTGACTGACCACTTCATTTCACATGAGCAAAGATGCTGGTAAAGTAGCTGGTTTCTAAATAAAAGTTTAATGATTTGATGCACAGCAAGAAAAAAAAAACAGGTTCTTTTAGGTTTTATCCTCGGACACAAATGGAACAACTTTTATTTCTTGCAATAGTTGGTGAGCAGCACAGGTCCGTGGCTGCAGAGGGGAGCGTGTCACTGAGTCACCTTTGCTGACCTCACCTGGGCAGGGCACAAGGCCATCATGCTCCCAGCAAGGCAGTACCTGTACTCCCACATCACGGGGCACCCCAAAGCTGCGTTCCCCTCTCCTCACATCTTTGTGCTTAGAGACAGAGGGAGATCACTGAATGAGTATGGAACCTAGTAAAATTCAGAGCTCTGCTTCTGCTTGTGCCATTGAGATATTGCTTCAGGTAATTTTAAAGTGGCATAAAAACTATCATCAGTAAGTTTCACATATACTCTACTCACAACTTTCTCATATAATAAAAGTGTCCTTTTGTGAGACATTTTTGATTCTTATATTTTAATTTTTACCCTAAAAATATCAAGATAGCACAATATTTTTTCTTACAATTTTGAAGGAAGATTTCTGTAGACAAACAAAAAATTCTTAGTGAATATTAAGGCTAATCAAAAAGGAAAGATACTGGTTCTTTTTATTTCAAGATAGAAATTAGTCAAAAAAGTTAAATACTTAAATTATTAATGTTGTTGTTAGAAAAGTTAACAAAAACAAACCTCTCTATAGTCAAAAGAAACTTGTTCTTATTTCCATTCAACCTTCTGGCTCTTGAGACAACCTTTAGAATTTTTTCTTCTTTCCTCTCCCTGGAAAAAAAAATATTCCCATACTTCCATCATAAAAATCAGATTAAATAAAAACCTTTCAGTATTATTAAAAACCAAAAATAGCGTGAGATGATCTTTCCATCTCTTTTTCAAACCATCTTTACGAATTGAGATAAAAATTGCTAACCCTGTGAAATACCTTGTCTTTCCACTTGGACAGTTCTCACTTCCATCTCTCAGGTTTTCCTCTGAAATGTGGGAAGGACAGTGAGACAGAGAAGCAGAAACTTTCAAGTCACACCACGGCTGAGGCTTTTAGTCAATGAAGGTGTTTTAAAACAAAAACTTCACTCTAAAATTTGTGAAGCATAGTATCATATAGTACTCAATAACTGTAGTTATAATATGTAACATTGTTGTAACATATAATTGCAAAGCCATCTGCTCGTGGTGCGTGGTGGGAGCACGAAGTGAAAGCCCCTGTTGCCTGATGCCCATGCCATAACTCCTTGGCACGGGTCTGAAATAACACGGAGTGAGCTCCCCCCAGAGCCGCCTTCCCTCTCCCTCACGACGGGACCTTTTTCGTCTCCTGCCCTCGCCCCGCCGAGCCGCTCCTGCCCATCCCACCGCTCCCCGCGGGCTCCCCTGCAGGAGCGGCAGCGCTGCGCGTCCCTGCAGCCCCTGGTTTTTGGCCACTTTGAGGGATATATTATACTCAAGCACCTTGTTCCCCGAGCGCCTCTGCAGAGCGCCCTGCTGGCGGTGCCCGCAGGGCGGTTTGGAGGCCCAGAGCCGCCCCATCGCCCTCCGCTCTGCCCGGACCTCATCCTCGCTCTGGGCTCTCCTGGCTTGCTGAGAAAGATCTCCCAAAGTGACCGTGCTGCAGGGGCAGGCCGCCGAAACCACGGGGCGAAACGGGGCCCGACAGATAGCAGGACCCATGTTTCCTTCGTGGAGAGAAAGCAGGAGTGGCCAGAGCACGCTTTAAGGATGCAACAGGGTGTGTGCTCCTCCCGCACGGCGCGGGGAGCGGCAGCCGCGGCCGCCTCCGCTCGGGGCGGGTTCCCGGGGCGGGCTCCCGGGGCTGATTCCCCGGGCGGGCGGATTCCCGGTACAGGTTCCCGGGGCGGGTTCCCGGGGCGGGTTCCCGGGGAGGTTCATTCCCGGGGCGGGTTCCCGGCCCAGCCCCGGGCAGGCTGTGCGGGCGCGGCGGCGGCTGAGGCGGGCGGATGGCGGCGGAGCGGGGCGCGGGGCTGCGCATCTTCCGCGATGTGAGTACGCGGCACCCCGGCACGGAACCCAGCCTTCTGCGAGTGTCTGGGGACGGGGCACCTGCTTTGTTATGTTTTGCCTTTTTCTCTTGTCTTTTTTTCTCTCCGTACTTCCACCCCCTCTCCCTTTTTATATCTTCTTTTCCTATTTTTTGTTTCTTTGAGCTGTTATCTTCTCCCTCGGTGGAAGGGAGTGAAGCCCAGTGAGACTGTGGGTTTTGCCCCTTTCTCTTCCCCTTTCCTTTATCCTTTCCTTTCCCCCTTTCCCCTTTTGCTTCTAATGGCTGAATGGGTGAGGAGAGCAGGCCAGTGTTTGGGGGTGGTTAGGAGAGGTTCTGGATGAAAACAGTCACCTTTCCAAATAAGTTGCTTCGAATTTTATTGTTTTTATTGGACGGGGGGAGAGGCGAGCTTTTCGCTGAGTTTCTCACCCTACAAAAGTGGGTTTTTTACACTAACCATGCAGGTTCCTCCCATCCCTTTAGACCCTGATCAATCTGAGGTGCCCAAGGTCAACGTGCAGAGAATCCTGAGCCCCTCAGCCCTTTGAGGGTGAGCCCAGGGAGGAGCTCTGATGTGCATCTGGCCACCCAACCCCTGAGAGATGCTGTGCTAGACTGTCACCAAGGGCTCAGCATCTTGTAAGGGCAGCTGTAAAGTTTTTTTGTCTAAATTTGTGCAGCACAGAGCATTTCTTTGCTCCAAGGCAGATCCTGGTAAAAGGCAAACTCCCACCCAAAGTTCTTCAAAGACCTTCTCCCTGAGCTTGGTGAGAGCTACAAATCTTGAGACCAGCTCGACTACCAACTCTGATCTGCTTCAGACCTGCCCTTGTATTGGCATTATTCCACGATATCAGCTGAAAATGCCATATTCTCTATTAAAGGACTCAAAGGACTCTTTATCTAGATGTTTTCTCTAATATGCCCACTTCAACTCAGATTGCCTCAGATTTTCTTCGAAGTATTTCATCTGCTCATCTCCTGATTTGTCTAGCCTCCACAGGGAATTGTTTAAATAAGACTTTTTATTGACTTCTATTATTTCTAATCAAATGTGTATTGAAAATGCAGATTTTTTTGTTGTTGGTTTGTTTTGTTTTTTTGTTTCAGAGATACCACTTGTAAAAGAAATGGGAGAATTACAGTCATACATCACCAAAACAGAAATCTAAGTTGCCAGGAAAGAGAAAACATTAAATGGAGCCAGCTCCCCAGTTTAACTCAGCACTCTGAGTTAGGAAACTGCACATGGTCGGATTATCTGACAAACTGAAAACTTTTGGTTTCACTAAAGTAGAAAAGATAATTCAAAATAAAATATTTGTTTCATTTTCAGCATTTTCTTAAACCAGCATCAGGTTCATATTTATAGGAAAGCAGATATCGTTCACAAACCTGCAAATAGGAGGGAGGGAGGGAGGGAGGGAGGGAGGGAGGCTGTTTCTGTGATTCTCCTCTTATACCTGGAGGAAATCCTTAAATCCAAACCATGCCTGCTTCAAAGCACAGACTGGACCCTGGGGGCCCTTCCTGCTGTGAGAGCACATTCATGTCACAGATATTTTACATATTTGGGGGTGTGTAGGTGTGTGATTACTCCTCAGTGAAGCACCCCCACCTATATAAACACATTTAAATTAGATCAGGCAGCAAGAAGTTCGTTCTAAGGCTGCACAGAAAGGGCAGTCACTGAGATCCTGATCCCAATGGGAATTATAGAATCATAAAATGGCATGGGTTGGAAAGGACCTTAAAAATCTTTCAGTTCTAAACCCTGTGCTATTGGCAGGGACACATTCCACTAGACCAGGTTGCTGAGAGCTCCATCCAACCTGGCCTCAGACAGTTCCATCCACAGCCTCCCTGGGTCACCTGTATCAGTGCCTCAGCACCCATACAGTAAAGATTTTTTTCCTAACATCTAATCTAAACCTATTCTCTTTCCATTTGAAGCCATTCCCCATTGTCCTGTCACTAAATGCTCTTATAAATAATCTCTCTCCAGAGAGAGAGACCTAATGAGAGTGATAAAAGATTGCTAAAGCAACCTCCTCCATGGTCTGCTGTCAAACTCCCTCTCAAGTGTCTAAAAGATTTTAATATTTCCTTAAGGTTGGGGGTGGGGTGTTAATGGATTAAAACAAATTAATATAAACTTTAAATAATAATTATAAAAATAATAAATACATAAAATATTTTATTCTAAATCAATTTTTAAAATTACTTATGCAGAAACTGCCACTCTTGACTCATGGTTATGGGACATTTCTATTTGACTGAAAGTCCATTGCTACATCCCTTCAAAAGTCCAATCCTTATACTGAAAATTGAGTGTATGATTTATTTGGATAAATATGGAGGGAAAATGTCATCTTACTAAGTATATTTCATATTTTATGTGCTGTAAATTGGGTGGGTCCAATGCAAAGTTCAGCTTAGAAACCATCTGTGAAATCCTGGATGTTGGTCACAACTCTGTTGGTTCCCTGCCAACCCCACCTTACACAAAATAGTCATGAAGGTGCTCCAACAGAGCTTGACACTTGTTTAATAAACCAGAGAATGTTTTAATAAACCAGAGAATGTTTCTATCACTGTCAGCTCTCAAAAATATGTGTCCATTTTGAAACACTTCACAGATATTCACAGCATCAATAGAAAATGCATTTGGAAGATTTGCTTTCTTCCCTTGCCTACACTTGTTGCAGCATTTCCTGGATGACTCCTCATTGCAGTTCAGGCTGAAGTAGCCTGTGACACTGAGTCTGATCCCTTTGTGCCACCTCGCTCCTCTTCTGACTTATCCCTCTGCTTTCTCCACCCACACAAACCATGAGGCTTTCTCACCATCTCAGATGCTCAGCACATCTTCCCAGCCATCATTCTTGCTCTGCTTCTTTTAGCCGCTTCTCTCAAACCTGAATCCAGTATCCTGGTAGCCATATGGTGTCAGGTTTTGTGCCTGAACATCATCCTTGTAACCCATAAACAAACTAGAAAATAAAGCTGGTTCTTGTTATGGTCTTGGGTTTTAGTGCACACAGCAAGGGAGGAGTTAAAAAAGCAATACTCTGAGGGAAGGATGGAGACACATTAAGAACTTTAAAATTGTATGCAGCTTTGTGAAAATATGATGTAGAGCACAAACTATAAATGTGTACTAAGAAGAACATTGTTATTAACCCATACAAACAAAAAAAATTGACTGTGTTCTTTCTGTCTCTCTTTTTTGTTTAGATATTAAGAAGAGCAGACAAGAATGGTAAGATTGCTTGCATATCTTGCCCCCTTCCTTTGGAAAAAAGAATCCATCATTAATTCAGCATTTTAAGTCATGTTTTAAACATCCTAACACAAAAACCAGACATCCCTGATGTCATTTTAAGTTTCCTGCAGATTCAGTGCCATGTATTATGTTGTGGTCTGATCTTCCCTTCTCTAAGGACAGATCTTATGCTTTCACAATGTGACATTTGTGTTTGATTTGCACTTTGGGTGCATGTGGGTGTTTTCTAGTGACACTGACTCAAGACGGTTTGAAATACTCGTTAGTAGCTCCATCTTACTACTTTTTAAAAACACCATAGGTCACATCCAGAAATCAGACTTGTTTTTGTATTTGTTTGGTGTGTCAGTAGGAAGAATAAACCCTTGAATCCAACTCACACATTTGGAGCACAGAAGTCATAAGTTTTTCATTAACAAGAGAAGCATTGAACAGTGTCAAACCCACAGATCAAACAGGTTTAACCCTGACAAGTAATTCCCAGTCCAGTCAATCCTCAGAAAACAGATACTGTGTGCATTCAATAACAAGAAGACAAATGGATACCATTGAGAAAATCAGTGATAATAACTTACAAGGAAGAATTCTTGGACAGCAAGTGGCAACTGTACAGTTTGATGGTCTAACTAAGCACGTTGGATAACTGTTTAGTGTTGCTGACAAGAAAATCTCACCTCCACGGCCCACTGCTGGTTGCTATTCCTGCCCCAGCTCACATTCAGCAACTGGCACTTCCCACAAGACCGTGGCAGGCTCCTTCAGAAAGCTCAGAAGCCACAGAATCCATCACTGTAAGAGGTTTTTGGTAGTGTTTTCTTTGTTATCTCCCTCAGTCAGCTTGCCAGTGGTTTCCATGGGCAGTGATGGTGCAAGTTGAATTCCAAGGTGAGGGCCAGCATGGGGAGGAGGAGGACTCCATGCACCTGCAGTGGTGCATCTCTGGCTTGTTTACCTGCCAACCACAGCAAAGCTCTGCTGGCATTCCCCTCAGACCTCCTCGTGGTGTTGGGAATGATGTGTGTGTGTCTGCCCTGAAGATTGATGAGAGTCAGAGCAGAACTCATCAGCCCTCTGGAGTCTAAGAGACCCGAGAGCTTTGTGTCTCTGCCCTGGCCTGTGGGCTCATGCTGCCCCAGCCCTGGTGGATCTGCAGCACTTTGGTGATTAGGAACACTTCAGTCCTCATTTGGGTTTCCCCACAGCTCATTACTGTTCACTGCTATGAAAATAGGGGGAACAGCTCCCAGTATCCGTGAAAAACCTGCTTGTTCCAGAACAATGCAAAACCATACCAGCTCCAGAGACTTTGGTCACTGGAATTCCTTCCTGTGTACAGTTTCTTTACAACATATTATTGGCAGAAAAGTTGCTAAGTTCAGTCACTTCAGTTCCACTAATTTTAGTCCATGAACTTGAAATTATTTCCGCTTTTAGGCCTTAATTGTGTTTGCTCAACCATCAATTGCCCATGGGACTTCCACTTTGCTAATCTAGCAATGCACAGGCTTGTGCCACATTGATAGGGAGATTTGTTTCAAGGCTGTAAAGTTAAGTACATTTTCAGAAAGGTTATTGGATATGTGACCACTTACTGAAAATGTTTACACTGTTGTCACCATAAATTATTAGCTTTGGTTAATGATGGGTCTACTTATGCTTTCAGTTTCACCTTTCTGTGCTACAGGAAACCAACTGTTGGCTTTCAGTAACAAATACTACATTATTGTCCATAACACAGCCCTGTTAAATTCTCCCATATACTTTTAATAGAACCTTCTCTGCTGTATTCATTCACTGTGTGAGATTAAAATACCTTCAGAGAAAATGCCATCAAAAACTTTACTAGATTCTTGCTAGACAGCAGGGAAGATAAAATATCAGAAAAAGTGGATCAATCTGATAAATAGGAGTACTGTAAAAGCATTTTTATTATGAATTCCTGGAGTGTGGGACTTCAGGTAAGATTTCCACAGCAAGGAAAGACAAATATTCTTGCAAAGGCAATATAAAATGAGAGATGAAAAGAGCCAAGAAATTCTGCTGAACTGCTGGTACTCAAAAATCTACAATAATTTATGACATCTGTGTTCAGTTAAGTCCTTTAGAAAACAGCCATGTGAATGAAGTCATACAAATGGCTTCCTTCTTTGCCAGCCCAGGTACATATTCTGTTACTGGAAATATCAGCTATGCAGAGTTTCCATGAGAGGATCAGCTTCATAAACTCTATCTGTAATTCTTATTTCATGGCTGTGCAGGTCTGCTTTTTGTGGAGCTGATCCATACATCTCCCATAAATGAAAAGGTCATATGATTTTTTTAAAAGGAGAAAAAGGCATAGAGAAGGATTTTTAAGAACTGTATGGTTCATAATATTGACAAAAGCAACAGAAAATCCTGAGGGTAAAAAAGCAATTTCATATAGGTGAGATGCTGCACATTGACCTTTTTGAAAGGGAGAAGTTGCAGGTCTCCATGTCAAAATGAAATTTTGGTCAGGTTTATGTTATAGAACTCTATGTGCCCTAAGGAAAACATGTGGATTTCACACAGAAA
Source organism: Prinia subflava (assembly GCF_021018805.1). NCBI lineage: Eukaryota > Metazoa > Chordata > Aves > Passeriformes > Cisticolidae > Prinia > Prinia subflava. Next base: position 25,260,532 of record NC_086247.1, on the reverse strand, counting down.
TAATTTTGAAAAAAATCCAGCTAAAAGGAAAAATCTTCATTTGTTTAATTTATTTTGCTGTTTAAAACAAATCAAACTAATTAAATTCCTCTCAAAAAGTAAAATCTTGTCCCTACCTGCAAGGGAGGGAGCGAAGAAAAATGGGAAACTGGAACTGCCAAATGCAGTCTTTCCTAACCAAAACAATTTTTACTTCATTCATCTCTCAGGCAAGAGTGGTTGCCTCACGTTCGTGTGAATGCAGCATCTGCATGTGCCTGTCTGCAGGAGGTGCCTTTTATCTCCTGATAAATGGGGCTCCCCATTGGCCTTGCAGTGACCTGCAGTCAGGTGAAACGATATCAGTTCTTGGTGAATGTCACCCAGGGGCCTCATCTGACCACGCAGCTGTGACACAGGCCCAGTCAGAATTGCCTCCTGCCAGAATTCCCTCCTCTTAGCACAGGAATGGAATTTGAAATACAGACTACATTGCAGAAATCCAATCACAAACAGCCTGTCAAAATAGATGGGGGAAAATAAAGGTAATAATCTACTGAGACTGCAATCCTTGATCTTGCAAGAGGAACAGTCTTTCTTCAGCACAGGGAAGGTACCTCAACACTGAAGGTTCAACACAGACCAAAGGCAAGGAGCACCACCAAATAACTCTAGAATAGTGCCTTGCCTTTGCTGGCACTGGCATAGGGATCATTTCTCTTCCCGTCCCTCTGGGGAAGAGGACCACTGTCTTTGCCTTTTACCAGAGTCTGTCATTTCCAGCTCTGGACCTCCTCTCCTGCTCTGGAAACATGGCATACTGTTTGAGACTCGCCTTGGCACTTTTCAGTGTCCATCCAGTCAAATCTGGAGGGAGTGACCCCTAGCTCTCTCCCTCAGGAGGAGGTGTCAGCCCCTCTCAGCTGTCTCTCTCCTCCACAAAATTCAAATTGGTATTTGATTATGGTCTTGTTCCAAACTCAACAGCTCCTGCCCCAAGCTCTTGGATACCTCTAATCCCTGAGGAGGGCAGCTCAATATGACAGGTTTGGAAAAGATGTTTTGTATGTAGATGCTTTCATTGATTTGCAAAATACAAATCAGCTGTTATGAAAAAGCACTGAGTACAACCCATACCTCAAACATTCTTAAAGATCCTAAGAGATATTTGAAAATATCATTGGTAATACCTTTACATTTTTGTAAAACCCCAGAAAAGGCTGAACTGTAAGGAACACTGTAAACAGTATGCTGCAGGCAGTCAGGAATGACTGCAAACAAATGAAAGAAAATTTTTAAAACTGGCTAAATAAAAAAAGACTAAAGCTCCAAAGATTGACAAACCTGAATATCAAACAACTGACAGACTTGCGACAGAATCTTATTGATGTCAGAATCACTGCATTTATGTCTGGTTTAATTTTTTTTCTTTGATATTTCAAACAAGCACTCACTGAAAGCTTCCCCCCCCCTCCGCCCCCCCCCCCCCATATATATATCTTTTTAAATGTATTTGAAGTAGGATCTGTAAACTGAAAAATAATCAGATGAGACTAATCTTTGCATTTTGTCATATGCCTTCATTCAGTACCCCTGATGTCCATGATATAGAGCAGAGACACCAGGCTTTTAAATGTAGAATTCTGAAACTGTATAAAATACCGTGATAATACATGCAATATGTTGATTACAATAATCTGGAGATTTCAACCTAGCTCTAAAACCGTGCAAACATTGGCCCAACAAAAGCTGTGGGTCATAAATAATGGATTCCTTAAAATAAGGCAAGTGCAGCAGTAGCACTCTGTCCCTTTCACTGGTGTCAGTGACAAAAGGCATCAATTCACAGATCATAAGCTTTTGATTGACCCCACAAGGTTTCCAGAAAATAAGCAAAACACTTCTGAACTTCACCTGTATGGTCATTAGCATGAAATCTTGCAATCTCCAGAGTCAGAGATCAGAATAGGTGTTTTCCTATTCATTATTTATTGACAGTGCCATTGCAGAATAAACACTGACTTTGCAGGTGAGTCTTCTACCGTCTGTGTTGGCTCATGTGTCTGTAGGTGAACTCTGGCAGGTTGAAAGCTCTCTCACTGCAGCAGTCCTCAGAATGTGATTTCTCAGTGGCTCTAGCTTGTTTACCAGAGTGCCAGTTTATACCATGCCAGAGGATTAAGGAAATATGCCTCTGAGAGGCAGGGAAAGCACCTTGGGAAAGGGATCTCTTGAATCTTCCCAAAAGTGAATTGTCAAAGTTGGCCTGCAGACTCTCAAGATTGCCAATTAGTGGGTTAAACTTTTTACCGAGAAAAATTTTGGAGTTGTACCAAAGCAAAGAATGCCAAGTCCTTGATTTCAGCATTTTTTATCTAGGCCAGTATCTCCTAACCTGGGGCTGTAACATCCTGACATCTCATGAGGTCTTCAGCTAGCCCAGAGACTGCCCCAGAAGCTCTGCTCAGTGGCACCTGTGTCAGTGCCCAGGCTCTCCCCTCCACATGGACTGGCCAGAGAGGTCACAGCATGACAGGGTGACATCCCTTGTGTGACCTTCCTGGAGAAAAACAGCAACGTGCAGGAATCCCTTGGGGAAGCTCTATGAACCTTGACACCCAGAAGAGCCATGTCTGAGTGGCCCAAGGTGGCCATGTTTGAGCTACAGATTTACTGAATGAATTAGCAGAGCACATTTTCCAAACAGAAGCCAGAGGACAAATTCTCTGAGCTGTAGCATCCCTGATTTAGGCTCCCGAGTTACTCAGTGAATGGATTAGTAAGGCAAAACCTCCTTGCAATACATCCCATGACATCCCATGACACTGGGATTCCCACCACACTGCTGTTTGCTTCCTGACCATCTAGATCCACTGCAGACATCACCCTGCATCCTATTTCAGAGCCCAGGATCAGCCTGAGGTGAGATTCCCCATCCCACCCCCCTGGGTCCTTCAAGTGCTGCAGGGCTGGACTCTGTGCTCCAGATCCCCAAAATATTTCTGTAGAGGTAATCTAAACCTTCTCCCTGTTGGCCTTGGAATCACTTGCTTACTTGTGCTAAGCTTTTCCCACATAATAGATGCTCAATAGTGGCTCAAAATCCTTATTTCTGATTATATCAACATAAAGTACAGATCAGAGTCAATAAAAGTTTAGTGCATTTGCCCAGACTCTTTTAAATATTCACCCATGTCTGTGTTTTTCTGATACAGCCCCTTATGACTGAGACCTACTGGATATTATTAGCAAGCTCACATTGGCACACTGAAATTTGTTATTTTTGGCAGATCTTTCTTGATCTGATTCCAGCCTGTGTGTCATGTGCCAATAAATCATGTGGTTTTATCTTTTTTGCATCTGGTTCAGTCCCTCTATGTCTGTTGGGATGTGCCTCCCCACTATCTTTTTTTTCCCGTGTATGGGGCAATATCTTATAGCACGCAAGTACTCTGATACAAACCTTTTACAGCAAGTGTGGACTGCCAGCTCCTTGCAAAGGACAAGTCCCACAGCAGGTCCCCAGGAGCAGGTGAGCTGGGAAGAGGCCCCACCTTCACACTGCCTTCCCTTTAGGTTCTATAAAGGCAGATGGATTCAAAATTCCATAAAGGGCTGTCACAACACCCACAAGAGATTTAGAAACTGAGCTCCCATTGAAAATTGTGAGGGTCTGGATGGGGCTGTGTTTTGGCATTTGGCTTTCCCATGGCAGAAGTGACTGCTTCATTTTGAGCAGTCATTTCCTAGTCCCTGATGTACCTTCCTGGTGAATAAGCACTTTCTGCCACAGAGAATTCTTCTGTTTATTGCTTTCTCTTGTTGTTATCTCTTCTTCCTTTGCAAATTGTTGGTCTACAAGGGCAGAGATCTGTGTTCACAGAGTCCCAGACTCTAAACAATCTCACTGCCCTGGTAGTGTGCATGCTGCCAGCCCGGAGGTAGGCTGGACACTGTCTGAGTGGGCCAAGACAGTGCTGAGGGCTCGACTTTCCAAGTCACATCCTTCTAATATGAACCCCAGGATGAGCTGTAGCCAAGTGTGGTTTTGTTCTCTGCCATAAACTCTTACCTGTGGCTCTTCCAAGAGCCATAAGCCCTAGGGCTGCCATCCAGCCATGTAAGCTCCATCTGATGTGGCCCCTGCTATGAAAGACTGCTTTTTACCTGCTGAGAATGGCTTGCAATCCTAACAGGATGCCCAAAATAGGGGGCAGTGGCAGTGGTTTAGTTGTCCTCTAGCATTTTGTGGCATCTCTGTGAGACATCCTTCTCTACATCACTGTAATTTCCTTCACTGGCTGCAGTCTCACATTTGCCATTGTCTTTGTGCACACAGGCTCCAAATACATCTGTGCCCTTGTCCATTATTTGCTCAATACCTTCTGACTCTCTGAAGCCACCCTTCGACTCAGAGAGTGTGTGTGACCTTCCTCCTCTGTCAGATCTGCTGTTCTCTACTGAAGTCATCAGCTATCCAAAGCCTATCCTGCAGATTATACTGGTGTTTCTGCAGCAGGCTGGCTGGGGGATATCCCTTGGGCAAATTTTACACAGAAAAACATCTATTCAATACACAGGTGAATTTTATTGAAATAAATGTGAGAATGCAATTGTAACCTGAAGGAAGGCTCCTGCAAACCACTGTGTGAATCTGTTTCTAAATTTGCAAGTGCAAGGTGGGGAGACGCATTTTATTGTTTATATTTTCATCTTATTTATTTGTCTGCCAGTTGGGAGACAAAGGAGAACAGGTGACTGTGCCTGAAAAAGCTCTTCTTTTGAAAGATGCCAGAAAAGACAGACAAAAGCAAGCAAGTCTTCCAAAACAGCTTCTTAAATAACATTGCAAAGGCAAATACAGCTGAAGGTTGATTTCCCTGATGACTGCCTAGCTTCAGAGAAGTTTTTCTTTCATTACTCATCCTTCCCCTGTCACTTTGCCAGTGGCAAGGATTGAAGAATCTCTAACAGAGGTTTCTGCTCAGCTATTCTGTAGCACTTAAACCAGATAGTGTTTATCTGGCACTACAAGGGCAGTGAGGTGTGCCTAGGGCAGTGATGCTGAGGACACATGACACAGCCTTTAAAATAAAAGCTATTCTTGACACTTGGGGGAAAAAAACCCAAAACTGTCTAGGCAAATGCATCTTCAGTTTAACAGCACAGGGAGCACTTGTTCAGCGTTGGGTCTGAGCTTCATCTGAGCTCTGAGGAAGCATAAGGATGGCCACAGGCAGTGGAGCCCTCCCCAGCTGCTCTGGCAACACAGTTACACTCACAAAATCAGAGAAGTGCCCTGGAAAATCAGAGCTTTTTTTAGCAAAAGTAACTATATGAAGTCTGTAAGTACCAAACAGGTTCAAAAGTCCTTGTGTTTTGCCAGAAACAATCTTAGTGATTTGTCACTCAATGTCAGTAACATTCAGAATGTTTTTAAGAATAAGCAGCAATGAATCTAAAGGCAATGTCTTCTTCTAGATGACAAAAATCTAAAGAAAATGCCCAATCTGTTGGTGGACCAGTGATTTCCTGGATTGAGATAAAGCCAATGATCCCGACCAAAATAGATTTATTAAATATTTTATGTCATACCCCAGGTTGTTCTATGGGTAAATTCATACATTTATCTCAGGAAAGTTGCCAAAAGTCACCAGTTTCCTGAGTATGTGTATAACTTGCATGCAAATCAGCCTTCCCAGCAAAGGATAAAGCTGCAGAGGTGGTTTGATTAAGTAATTGATTGTATCTGTAAGAACCAAAGTAATCATAGCTGTTAGAACACAGCTCAATACACTCAATATTTGATATTCCTTCTCTGTAACCAGTGCTAAATGGCAAATGTATTTAGATTCTCAGCTAGGTAATCATTGCAGTTTTGTGCCATCTTGGTTTTTGGCTCTTGAAGATCTTGACATTTTGTTTTGATTGTAATGATGATCATCTCCAGATACAATCTGTCTTTTCATATTAAACATTTCAAAATGGTTTTGTTGAAACTGATACTTAATGTGTACAAATTTGAAACATCTTCAAGATATCTGAAGCCATACATTCCAGTCAAAGAAATTATGGAATAGCAAGTAAAAGAAGAAGGAATCTTCTCAGCTCTGCTCTTCAAATCTGCCTGCTGTAGTGCTGCATGCAGTTACAATGTTTAGATACTGCCTTAATAATAGATTCTTCACCATTGTAAAATGAAGTCACAATACACTGTTGTCATGGGTTAACACTGGCTAGATGCTAATGTACCCATGAATATATGTTTTTTCCTTAACAACTACTGTGGGATGTGATCAGGAACAGAGCAGAGCAGGCTTAAATCTTGAAAACAAAACAAAAATAAAACCTAAAACTTTATTACATTACATAAGAACAGAGACAGAAAACTCTTAAACACACACAGAGACAGAAATAAAAACTTCTCAGAACATTTCTTCTCCCAGTTTCCACCCCCCACACATTACTCTCCACAGACCAAACCTTTGGGTTTTAAATCAAACAATCACTACTCAAAAAAACCCTAATCTTGAATTCAGCAAGGGAGAGAAGAGTCTCTCTTGCACCACAGACTGCTCTTCAGAAAACACGGGTCCACCCCTTATGTGTTTCTATGTCACCCTTGGCACCGCCCGGAGAAGTCTGCCAGGGTGACTCTCTCTTTTTCTTATGTTTAGCGCTCTCACCGCTGTCCATAGGCTGAAGCTGCATACAGGGCTCTTTTAAGGATACTTGCATGCCAAGCTCTCCCCATTTTTCCCCTTGGGGCTGAGGGTTTCTTCTCTGAGGGCGGAGATCACCACACCCCTCTCTTCCTCTCTTCTCTGTTCGCTCCACTGCAGCAAGTTGAGCTGGCCACATCTACCTCAAAATGCAGTTTATGTTTAAAAGATACTCAAGTTCAGTCTATGGCTAACATTATGCAAGAAAAGTCTAGCTCAGAAAGCTACTCCTCTCATTCTTTGCCCATCCAGGATTTTTTCATCTTCTTTTATCATCTCGGTCTCAGGCTGTTTCTCTCTCTCTTCTGAAACTACCAGTCATGAGAATCAATGTCTAAGAAAAGTTTCTTTCTGCTAAGTAAGGGTTAACAGTTTCTAGCTCTCGGCAGGGCTGCAGGCTCAGGCACTCCCAGGCTGGGCAACTCCCACGTGGCTGGGCACCTTCTCCCGGAGTGGGGGGTGGTGAGCACACACGGAAGGCACTTCTACAGTTTTCCACCCCTCCATCCTGGATGGGCAGCTCAGCTCAAAGCTTGTTCACTCTCTTCCCCCTGGGGCTCCGGCTCACCTCAGCTCCGTGCGGTGGTTCTCTTCTAGCTCGGCCATGTGGTTCCCCTCCCTCACCCAGCCTTGAAAGCCAGGCAGGGGAGGCGTTGCCCCACTGAAGCCCGGATCTAAAAAGAGGCCGAACCCCCCTGGAGTCCTGCTTTTAACTCTTTGTGTCCTCAGAGGCGTGTCCGAACCTCTGAGTGACCAATCTAGGTGCCAGCAGAAAAGCTGATCACTGATTGGCCTGCCCACATCCCCCTGGAAAAATTCACCTCCCCCCGCAACCACGACAACTGTAGATTAGTCTGATGCTTAGGACATCTTACTCTTATCCTCTAGAGTTTTTTAGTGCCCTGTGAGGGATTCAGTATGTTACTGAAGGAAGAGAAAGAAACATGTGAACTTAAATATAGTGCTACCTAAAAAAGAATTATGAAGTGTTAGGCTATAGAAATATTCTTTATGCTTCATGCAAAGGCTCATTCAATTTAGATGAATTATTACTTGACTATAGTTTAATCTTTAAAATTTCTTATAAGAACAGGAAAAGGTGAATCTTTGTCAGACTTTTGTTATCTGATTATCACCCTTCCATCTACAATGTAAAGTTTCTACATTTAAGCTGAAGGCCTAGAGGCTTTTAATACTTTTTTCTTCTACTGCATGAAGTAAACAAGAAAAAAAGAATGAAATTAAGTAAATTTCCATTTCTTCATTGTTTCAGATGATGGAAAACTGTCCTTTGATGAATTCAAAGCCTACTTTGCTGATGGAGTGCTGAGTGGAGAAGAGCTGCATGGACTTTTTCGCACCATTGATACAGACAATACTGAGTAAGTGCCCCCTTCTCACAGCTCCAGTGCCACTTTCTGTACCTGAAAATGGAAAACAGACCTCAGGCTGATTTTAGGAAACAAGTTTATGTAGAAAGCTGCTTGAGGGAAGCCAGGCTGTGTCATATGGCTGTAAACTATGTAAGTGTTTTGAAAACTTGTGGAAATATTTGTATATTCCAATAGATGTGATTTGGGTACTGAGAACACAGGGTGGAAATTGGATGTTTTCTGTATTCCCCCACCATGGAAAGAAAAGAACCTGGGGCCTTCTTAAGGCTTAAATATCCTCAATTCTCAATTCCACTGGCTCATACTGAAGTGAATACTTGGAGCAGATGTTGAGAAGGAAATAAAATAAATGAAGCAATTATCTATAGCAAAGAGTTGAAAAAGCCATCCTGTCTGGTGGCATGGTACAATGGTGGTGCGATCCCTTGGGATATTCCCATCATGGTTGGGTTTACCAAGGCCACAGGGAAGTAAAATGACAGGATCTTCATGAGGTTCAGTAAGAAGTGCAAAGTCCTGCTTCTGGGGAGGAACAAACCCCAGTTTTTGTAGGAAATGGAATCAAATTAAATGTAGTTCAGCAGTAGAATTCACAAGATTTTAGTGTTTGTGCCAAAATAATGTCCTGAAGTAAGCAGAAGAAATGGTACTCAATCTGTTGGACTTGTGGGGAATAAAAAACCCTACAGGCTTTATAAGGTGATTAAGGGATGGGGTGATGGAGACACGGAGGGGGAATCACCACTCTGGAGGTATTTGGGGCATTTGGCAGTGCTGGGTTAACAGCTGGACCCAATGGTTTTAGAGGTCTGCTCTAACCCAAACAATTCTATGATTCTATGGTTTCATGCACCAATATTTGCTGGGGCTCACTCAGCTGGAATGCAGCTTGGCCGAAAAGGATAGTGGGTGAACACCAAGTTGAACATGTGATAACAATGTGCCCTTATGGTCAAGAAAGCAAATGAATGGTATGAATGACTCAGAGTCAAAAACTTATTTCAGAGCCAGACCCATCTGTACAGCTTTGGACTTCCTCATATGTACTACATATCTGTATAAGTGGTTTCATTTTACCATCATTCCATTTGTCTGCAAGCATCCTGATAAGGGCAGAAATTCTTGGTACTAAGCAAGATTTCTAAGAAAAAATACAGATACTCTACATCTATTTTCCCTTCCTTTTTATTAGTAAAGCTTTTTAAATTCCTGAATTATTATTATTATTATTAGTAGTAGTAGTAGTATTACACCATTTTCTATTTAACAGAGAATATATAAGTCTGAAAATAATGTAGAAAAGTGAGGATAACATTATGTTTTTCCTCCTGGCAGATAGGCACACTTGAAGAATCTGTGCAATTGTTGAATGCTGCTGCTATTAGCTGAAAGTAGGTAATTAAGCTGTCATAGCAGCCATCTGAGAGAGAGATCATTCTCACTGTCCAGAAAAAGCCTGGCAAAAATCTGGGCAGAAAAATCACAGAATATGTACTGTGAAAGGTTTAGTTTTCTTGTATTTCAGGGAATGGAGCAGGTGGAAGATTAAGACAAGCTACTAAATTACCTTTTGAACCAGAAGAAAGGGTGCTTTGTGTTGATGGATTAACATTTGTTACAGGAGGAGAACCTAGCTATGGTTAAGAAAACGTACTTGAAACTTGGATTTAAGACAGCAACAAGAAACTTTTTAAATGTTTTTTAAAGAGAGAGTCTTTAACTGATAAAAGGCTTTAGAGTGACTTTGCAGCTGGGAAGTATTCTACCAGGCTTGATATTTAACAGGCAAATACATTTTAAAGGCTTTCCCTTACCCCTTTGTAAGCTTTTGAGAAACCTGTCAGCAAGATATCACAGGCCAAATATCAGAGAGATACAGCAAAGAGAGACAGCTTGGCCAGTATAATATAATTTCCTTGTTAGCACGGCTTTCAAAAAAAAAAAATCACATGGAGCATGGAGCAGATATAATGAGGCAAAACTTTACTTACTGGCATTTCCTGAAAAGGGCAGGTTATGTAAAATGTCTCAAATTACTGAGCTAGCTAAGAAAAGTAGCAAAATGTTCATTGAACCTTGGGAAGTGTTTTAATGTAAGCATTAGGAGAATCATGTACATATCAAACAATACCCAAACCATCTATTTTTGGATATTTTCACTTCCAAATTAATCCAAGGGAATGAAATGGAAATGATGCAACACAGAGGTAGTTTATGGCTGGTTTTCAGTAGAGGAGGGCAAAGAATTCTGCTCAGTTTTGTAGCTAGTGAAAGATTTGCACAGATTTTGTCTCTCTTACCCAATTAAAATGCAGACACTGTCAAACTCTGGGCAAATCTTTTATCTTCTCTCTGCTTCATTTCACTATTTTCAAATTGCAGACTGTGCTCCCTATCCTAGAAATATTTTGTAAGCATTGAGATTATGCAATGATTTACACTACATGTAAATGCCTAGGACAGATGTTCAGGGAAGCATGTCACGATCCCTTAGTCATTTCGTGGAGTAGCTCAAGATTTCGTAACCAGCTTGTCCCAAGAGCAGACTTTGGGTTGTTTCCATCTGTGTCAAATCCTTTAGCTCTGCCGGCATTCAAAACCTCACTGTCTCTGTGTGCACAAGTCTTTGTACTTTAAAGCCTGAAGATGAAAAAGGAGATATGTCCTTGGGGTGATAGCCATGGACCACAAACTCAGGCAATTTGAATTCCCTTCTCAGCTATGTTGCAGCAATTTTTCAATAAAATAGTCAAAGCATGAAAGACTTACACTGGCTTAAAACTTCTAAGGGAACTAAATTAAACAGGTATTAAACCCCACTATTACACAGGCCCTAATATCAGTCTTGTTGAAGTGAGATTTAGATTATTAACTTTTAAAAAGACCAATCCAAGCTAATGTAACATGCTTGTCACAAAGCAGATAGGCTGTGGAGGACTGCTGAAATGAGTAATTGCCATTTCCAATGTGATAGCAGGGCAAATAACAGAGGGTTTAACTTCCCAGTAATTCAGGTTGTGTCTGCCTGACTGACTAGGAACTCTGGACCTTTGGTGTTTGAAGCAGTCAGGTGTTATCTTCTTACAAAGTAAAAGAAGAGCCAATTAGTGCATAATCAGCAGGAAAAACAAACAGATGAGTAAGAATTAGTTACTGTCACAAAGTTTTCAAGACATAGGTTGAATAGGAGTTTATTATGACAGAATGAATTTAAATGTACAATTTTTCGAGACCCTAAAGTACAGGTTGTTCATTCAGGAGAGATCATTGTTTTTACTGAAAATTTGCATTAGCAAAGGGTATTTCCTCAGTACTTAACTTGGACATATATTTTGGAGTTTATGAATGCACTTACACAGGTACTATTTTTAATTTCTATTTTTAAAAATCTACCTTACCTTTTTATAGCATTTGAAATATTAAATAAATACCACTAAAGACAAACTGTACAAATTGCCTACATTTTTAAACTTCCCTTCCTTTTCCCTTTGGATACAGCCAGAAACAAATGCATAAGACAACCAAATTAGATAATGTATCTATGCAAAGTGAAGTAGTGAAGTACTGTATCTATGGAAAAAGGAATTTATTTTTCCAGCTTTTATCACTGCTGTGATATTTTACCTTTATTGAAGGTAAGCTTTGATTAGGCCATGCAATGAGCATTCCTGACATATCATTTTTATCACATGACTGTTTTAGGGGGATAGCAGTTAACTATCCTTCTGTAAGTGAAGTTTCCAGCACTGCCATTACTTCAGAATGAAGGTAAAAGCCAATGAGGCATTTGACTTCCACTAAGAGTCGCTTCTATTTGTGCTTTCCAGGATCTCAGGAAACATTTGGGCAATCACACATCATTAAATGGCATAAAGAAGCAGTTACCAGAGGGTCCACGTTCAGATGCCCTCCCTCTGCCAGTGGAAGGAAAGATTTTGCATTGATGCAGAAGGGATCAGGTCCAAGCTGCTACAGCCACATCTCCAGGTTCTTGCTTCCTAGCATGCATTTGCTTCTACTGCAAAGTAGTGTCTTGTATTCAAAGACCCTTAAAAAAACCCCAACCAAACAAATATAGGCAAGAAATCAAGAGCAGTGGCTTAAGCTGAAGCTTACCTGGAGTTGGTACAGTGATTCTCCTCCTCTTTTTCATGATGGTTTAAGTGTTTTGCAGGTAGTCCCAATATAAACAGACCCTAAGCATCTGGGCAACATCTTAGATTCTTTTTAAGATATCAGGAGGCCAAGGTAGATCCCCACAGTTTCTTGAGTAGAAGCCAGGTCCCCAGAGTAAGACCAACATGAGTGCATGTCTGTGAGCAGGGAAGGGGCAAAAGGAAGAACTTATCTTTGTGTCCTGCTTTGACATATATTGGACATGACATCCATGTTATATGTCCATAATGTCAGTTTGGACCTGCTCAGTTCTTGTCCTAACACTTCAAAAAATCTCAATGTACTCTATTTGAAATGTGGGTTAACCTTTTAGGAGGTTTGTGAGGGTGAAGGAAACCCAGTGTGGTTCCTCACCCCTCTCTCCTTCCCCAATGTAAGCTCCAAGCTCCACAGTGCTCAGTGAGGCTCTGCAGGGCTGATGGCAGCAATGGGAAGGGTGCTGGAGCAAATCCAAGTGCTGCAAGACACCAAAAGACTTTCTCTGTGCTGACAAGGAGGGTCATGGAGAACATGGTCTGCAGGCTGTAGTAATTTTGGAGCTGAAGTAATTTCAGAACTGAAGACTCACATACTCTGCTGTCTCAGAGCATTCTGGTTATTAACTAAATGCAAAACATCCTTCATGTAAAATAGCGTTGAAGCACAGTTGAGGAAGCTCTGCAGAAATACAGCTGTTTTGTTTACATGTGTCATTGCATGAATAATTGTACTGAAAGTAAAGAAAGGTACCAGAAGCACATGGAGAGAAATATAGAGGAAAAGTTTGAAATTAGTGGTTTAAATAATGAAGACTGTTACAACTAATTTCTTTGGTAAATCATCTCCTACCTCATTTTAATGTCAACTCTGAGGAACTTGTGTTTCAGCAGAGCAAGAATCCTTGACATGGTTAATGGTTTAGGAAATGAGTCTTCACAAAAGCCATTACAAATGTAACCTCCCTTTTATTCTTATCCTTTACCCTTCCCTCCCCCTACTCATGACTTCCATGGAAATTGTTTTATCATAATGGCATCCTCTGGGAAAAGGTGTCAGAAGATAATGAGAATATTTGGCAAAGTTACAAACTAGGAGATATACAGAAGGTCTCAAGGGGATTTAGTCTGCAGCACTGCTGGAGAGATAGTGCAATAAGTGCTTCACCGATTACTGACTCACAGGAACCCGATTCCTGTGGGGAATCAGACTTAATTTTCTCTCTTTACTCATTGGTAAAATGAAGTCCTTAGTCAGGACCCTGGTTACAAGGCAGGAGGGAAGCTAGAACTGTTGAGGGCCTGGGCACAGGCAACCTCCCAAAGGTAGGGATGTCCCATTAAACCTTTGTGTGTGGCATAAGTTAAACTGTGGACCAGGCAGGGATGAGTTTGGTGAGGATCTGAGAGCCCTGGCCACCTGCAGCACTGAGTTTATGGCAGGCATTTGGGGAGTGTGTCCTGCTGCACGCACAGCAGATGTGGGGATGGGACAGGGCGTTATGGAGACACATCCACACCTGCATGCCTGTGTGTCAGCAGGGTGACTAAGGTCCCTCATGGGCAGGGAGGTCACTGGCACCTCAGACATGACACTGTTCACGTGGGCCTCAGCTCAGCTGCCCAGGCATTAGGCGTTTAAGATGCTCACATTTGAAAATAAGCCCAAGGTGGAAAGGATAGCACAGGGAGAGCAGTTGGGGGACAGGTGGTGGGAGAAATTCTAGAGCATTTGAAGCAACACTAGATGCCTGTATTATATCAAATGAGTTCTGAGATGCCTCTCAGCTGTCTATTAAACCCTCCCAACTCCACTGAATACACTGGGGCTCCTTTGCCTGGCAGGGGAGGTTGGACAGCCAGTGCACATATGCACATCTACATTTAGGACCCTTCCCCAAAGTGAATAAACCTTCCTCTCACCTGCCCAGGTCTTCGTTAGCAGAGGACTAGTTCCTCCCTTGGGTCAAAAGAGGAATGCTGAGATCATCTGCCCTAGCAGCAAACTCCAAAAGGTGACAATTGGGTGCTGAAAGTAAGAGGCTGGTTGGCAATCCTTGCAGCCCTGGGAACCCATGGGCCTGGAGCCCAGTGCTGTGCACTAAAACTAAAATGAAAGGCATGTTCATATGGACCAGAGGGCTTCCTATAAGGTTCTGCTTGTAAACTTAATAATGACAAATCCTCAGTAGTTTAAGGGTACTCTAAGTGTATTAATTATCTCTGCCTCTCCTTTGGTTTTAGTTGGAAGGCATATATTTCAGTCTCATGCTATTGCTGATCTTTCACAGTTCAATATAAGTACACAGCAAAAAATAATTAGCTTCTAAGTAAAACAGGGAAATAAAAAAAATATTAAGAACAATATGACATACAGACAGGATCTTTAATTAGGTGAACTGCAGGTGAGTCTTTTTTTTAAGGAATTTTTGAATGCAAATTTGCAAGAGGAAAATAAGATATTGGGTTTAAGCATTTTTAAAAAACTGGTTCTTTTAGATTAAATTAGAATTTCAGGCACATGGTGCAGCATTGGCATCAGAAAAGTGTGTTTGCTAATATTTAAGACATGCAATTCCATCTATTGGCTTTTACACAGATTTCTCAAGACCATAGCTATAGAAATCAATTTGGAAATGAAGCATATAGACAAAGGCAAGATACTGGCCAGAGTGAGCTGATTATACATTTTAGTATTTCACAACTGATCAAAACAAGTTCACCAAGAATGATTTACAAAATCCTGATGCTAACAGATCCTCTGGTCAGACAGACAAGCTGCAAACAGAATTTTGCTTGGAGATTTTCCATATGAGTGGTTATTTTTAATGGGAAATTCAGTTTTCTGCAAAAACAAATGGCAACCCCTCTCAGAAAATAATCAAACAGTAATGACTATTTTCAGTTGCCTTCAACTAAATGGAGCTGACTGAAAGTTCTTCATTTCAGTCCTGCAGTAGATAACACTGGCTTCCCTGCAGTAAGCTCGTTGCTTAATGGCAGGTGCGGTTTGGAGGCCTGGTCCCTTCCATGATCTGGCTTTCCCAGGGAACTGCAAGAGTTTTAGTACCACTCAAAAATCACAAAGAGAGGTTTTCAAATGACATCAGATAGCTCTGAGGATTCTTAGATGAGTCCCACCAGGCCCCACAGATTTTTAGGGATCCAGCTGAAGCAGCAGATCCCACACAATTTCAGTGTCTACTGGGAGTCAAACATTCTCACAGCCACAGTCCTCTAGCTCAGGGCAGTGGGACCCCTTGGTCCATCATCTGTGTTGAAGGCAGGGCAAAGAATGCATTAAACACCTCTGCCTTGTTCATGCCCCTGTATGTGAGGTGCCCATCCTCATCCTGTAACTGGCTGATGTTATTTCTGTGCTACTTTTTACCATTAATATATTTTAAATCACTTTTTATTTTCTCACACATTTCTGGACAGCATCAACTCCAGTTGATATGTATGAATTTTTGCCCTACACCAGCAAGCTGCATCCCTGCATTCTTCCAGCTCACCTGACCTTGCTAACACTGGGCACACACTTTCCTTTCCAAAAGAAGATCCCTGTTCAGCAAAGCTGACCTTCTGTCTTGTTTGCTTGATTGCTGACATTTTGGAATTGCCTGCTCCTGTGCATTTCCAAGGAGTGTAAGAAAGCAAAGTAAACATCTTATTTTGTCTAAAAATAAATAATCTCAGGGTTTGGGGTTTTTTAAAAAAATCATTTTGTGACAAAACCAGAAATAGCAACGTTATCCCCTTCTATGTGGTGAAAACTCTGAAATTTGCTCTCTGTGTCAAAAGAGCCACCGTGGTGCTGCATCTCATTTCCTCATGTAGCTTTGTGTCGTTCATTCTCTGCAAAAAAAAATCATAGCTCTGCAGCCCTTGTACAGTGCTCACAAATGTTGGCATACAGCACAAGTTTTAATAGCATTATGAAGCCTCTTTTAGCAACACAAAGGTTGTTGTAGCTGGGATGATTAAGGTGACTTGTCAGCTATGTAGTCATGGCATGCCTGTGAATCACTGCTGAATGCAAAGGACTAGAGAGTTGTTTTTTTCAGATGAGTTCTTAGTCAGGGAAAAATACCCTTTTATTCTCTCATTCAGTCCTGCCACAGGCAGAGCAGTAAGTGATGATTCTGAAGTCATCACTTAGCCTGGAGCTAAGCAAACTAGGCAATTATTATTGAAGCAAAATGTGGGATAGCGAAAGGGCTGTGACCCTGCTGCCCATGTCAGAGCCCAGAGAGCCGAGCTGGCTGCTGCCCTTGGGAGCCCAGAGGATGCACAGTCCAGATGGATCTGGGGTTGAAGAGCAGCAGTGTCCTCGGGGCAGCAGGGAGTTTGTCTCCCCAGGGACAGAAGCTTTGTCCCACGTCTGCCCCCTCTCCCTCCTCTCCCTTGTCTGTGGCCAGAGGCCAACACCTGAGCTTCTTGCAGCACTGCTTCCTTCTGTAAGCAGTTTGGCCTCCACTGTAAGAAGCCTTGAGCAAACCTGAACAAAAGGTGTTGTTTGCTGTTGCAAAGGAACTGTGAGGCAGAAAATCCTTAAAATGGAAGTGTACACATAGGTCTCCTTTGCAAAACACCCTCAGTAGTGTTGCAGCAGCTACTTCATTCTGCTGACTTAAAGTGAGGTGGTACATAGGCTTTCTTGTTGCTAAGACCTCACAGCTTTTGGCTGAGATTGTCCATGGATGCCTATTCAACTACCCTTGCATAATTTAAGTAACCCTTAATTCCTTTTACTCACAAATGATATGCTTCTACTTAACAACAGGTGATACTGGCTTCAAACTTTCATTCCTAAAACCAAATTTAGCAAAAGGACACACAAAAGGGACTGAAAAGATAATTCAAGCTTTTGAAATAAATCCTTCTGATATCTGAGAACGAGGCGAGAGCTGAAGAAGAAAGTGTTATTCTTCTCCAGCTGTAATTCGTGGCAAAGGTCTTCCTAAACTAAGTTAGTTCATGAAGTCTTTCATATAGTATTGGACTCTTCAAAAAAGTAACTGCTTTATATTTCAGACTCCATGCTCTGTAACATATTGCCTCTTCTTGTGGTCCAGGGAAAATATGTAGATCTTCTGCTGGTTCCTCCTCCTAGAGGCGCCTTTTGTACCACAGAACACTGTGGGTCAGGTCAGTGGATGGATCCATGGACCCACAGCAGTGGACAATTGGAATGGCTTTAACCTTCTCTCCTCCCTGGCTGCCCCCAGTCCACAGCTACCTGTAGTGGGCAGAACAAGAGCACAGCTGCTTTGCAATTCTACACTTTGGATCACTTCCAGAGGAGTCACAAATAAACACTTTTGCCACCATTCATTCAAGTGAATTTGCTTATTTTTCTGTCACAGACCAATAGATACGATCAACTTTTCAGTGATCAGGACTGCTCAGTGACCAGTCCTTTAAAAATAGCTCATGTTTTTTAGCTAGAGAGCATTTTAGATATGGACAGGTAGAAGGACTGCATCTAGTAGTCAGAAAGCAAATGGAGAATTATCATTCTGACATGATGTGAATGCATTTGCCTCACTCTATGCCTTGGTTGCTTATCATAAGTGGAGGGCTGGTGCCTGGATGTGAGTCATCCAGCAAATATTGTTAATAACATGTTCAGCATTGCCAGATTATAGGTCTGAGCAGAAGCATCCTTGGCATATGTACCCACTGAAATGAGGAACAGGTGCCTGCTGTAAATCCAAGTACGGAGCTACAGAAACAGCCCTCTGGTGTGCACCTCACTCCTGGACTATTAAACACTTGCCAAACTTCTTTAATTATTTCTGTAGCATCTTGCAGGGAGCTCAAAATTGTTTGTATTCAGCAAAAGAATTCCTAGGTTTGTTCACAACTGTTTTTGAAGAGGCCTGTCATTATTTCTGAGAGAACAAAATAACCACTGACACAAAATTATAGCTTCCCTTCCTAGATCAGCATCCCCTTCAAACAGGATGCCAAGAACGATGAAGCCTCCAAGGGCATTTATAACAGAAGGAAATACTGAGTATGCTAGACAGAAACCCTTGTTCTTTATGTCTTTTCTGTGTTTTTTCACAGGCTGCACAAAATGTTTTGGATAATGTTATCTGGTTATTCAGTTGTCCAATTCTAACTGAAAATGAATTCAGCACCTGAATACTTTTCCATTTTCACTGGTAGTCCATTTGCAGCTGTGCCACTACTTTCACTAGTACAAACAGCCTGTTGAAAACAGGGATGCTGAAAGCCTCTGAGCCACTCCCTGTGTCACTAACATGGTGCTGAGGATGTTGCAAAAGAAGATAGACCAGAATAGATTTAAATATAAAATTTTAAAAGAGGAGCATGGTTTTGACTGGCTAACAATGTGAAAGGCTGTTTTAAACATAGTTGTCAAGCTGTGCATTAAGAAATGCAGAACTGTCTTTTGCATTGAGTCATTAGGGCAGATGATGTGAAGGAGCAGAAAATGCAGGACAATGAAAGAAGTGCAGGCATTATAACAGCAAACTCCTGTCATTAACCACATCATGGCCTGTCAAGGCTCTTTGACTCAGACAATTTTTCAGCTTTCAGGGTTTCAGTTTGCATTTAAGAGGTGAACATCTGGGCTGTTCCAAAATGACTGCTGAACTGCTGGCCAGACACATTTGGTCATAGATCCTGTAGTGATCTGTGGTAAACAGCCTTAGGGAGTTGCAGACCCTTTTCCCTATGCAAAATCAGAGTTTGTTTACTTAAGAGTTGAGTTTCACAGCTTCAGCACCTGTTCTTACAAACTGTGAATTCCTTTATACTGCCACCAAGGTCATTGGAGAAATCAGGTACAAGTCTCATTTGCAGCCATCTAACTCAGCCTGTTCAAATGCAGATAAAAATCACCTTCAATTAACAAACGTTGTGTGAAAATCTCATTTACATTATCAATTTAATGTGTTCAGAAGATTTTATAGCCCTGAGTAAGCAAGTTTGTGATAATCCAGGATCCTGCAAATTCTATCAGTTTCTCTCCCTTGTGAAATAAAAGCCAGATGTATGGAAGTTAGCAGGGGAGAAAGTGATTTTAAGATATTACTGTGTCATCATTTTATTAAAAGGTCAATTTTAAAATTCTATTAAAAGATAAATGAAAAAATACTAAGTGCAATCACCCATTCAATATTCACCCCTCAGAATAATTCAAGGAGTACATTCATGCTTGTAAAAGTCTTTAATAATCTGTTTCTTTTCCTCCTTGGAAGAAAGGCAATATGCTAACTTTCAGTAATGAGCTGTAGATCAAATGTTCTTATTTTTTTACGATTAAGGCCTTGCTTATGAGAGAAAATAGCACTTTAAAGTTGCTCAAGATGAAATCTGCTTCAAGCAAACAGGTTTGAACTGAATAGAATACTTCCCTGCATTTATGCATTTATATAGTATTGGCATGGGAATATGGCAGTACATCTATACTTTTCACATCACTAATTTTGCCAAAGTTAGTAGTAGTGAAATGGTCTTGCATGGCCGGAAACTCTTAGGAATGATGTGAGCTCATGGGCTGTGTCTGGTTTTATCCTCCTTCTGTACTGTCTCTCCCACACTCTTGCACAGCATGGACTGCAAACAGGAGAAAATTACTGGGTTTTTTCTTCTCTAGCATGAAAGGCCAAGCTCTCTGAGCCTTGCTGTCCAGCATGACAGCCACAGAAGAAAGGTGGAGGAAAAAAAAAACAAATCAAACTTTTCTGATGTTTAGATGGATTCCTGACAGGGCTGGGACCAAACGTGTAAGGCCTGAGGAGCAGTGATGCAGGGTGATGCACAGAGGCTGAACTTCAGAGTGAGTTTGCAGTGAGTAGGAAGGTGCCAGTGGGAACGTGCTCAGGAGCAGAGGCTGCCCTGCAGCCAGCTTCAGAAAGGCTGCAGCATCTGCCCTGAGGCAGCAGAGCAGGGCCAGCAAGAGGCAGGCACTTGCATCTCCTGCTGCTGCCCAAGCAGGGGGGCTTCATATCCCAGTCAGACTAATATTTGAGTTGCACTATTTACCAATACAACAAAAAAAAATTACTAACCTCGCTAACCTTTTATACTCTTATCTTTCCAGCAATCTTGACACAGAAGAGCTCTGTGGTAAGTTCTTATTCAGGAAAAAACATAATCTATGCCTGCAGCAACCCTGTGCAAATAAACATGCCATGTGATTTTTTTTTTCTGTTTAATCTTTGTAGCTCAAATAGAAAATAATTTCCACTCAGAGAACTCCTGGGAAAATACAGATGGCTTATAATCTTTTCAGACTCTGTCATTCCCCTATGTGCAGAATTTACTTTGAAAATATTTTTCTTAAACAGTATTTCACACTCTCTGAGATTCAAGATCTGTTCTGATATAAAGATAGATAGATAGATAGATAGATAGATAGATAGATAGATAGATAGATAGAGATAGATAGATAGATAGATAGATAGATAGATAGATAGATAGATAGATAGATAGATAGATAGATAGACAGACAGATGACTTTTATTTCCCTTTGGTGTGAGACATTTTTTCTAGTTAGTTTCTCACTTTAATGCTTGTCATATACCCCTCTAAAGGAAAATTCATTACTTTCCTCCTACTTTAGCCAAGGAGAACAGCAAGTTTGAGAAGTTCTATGATCCTTTGTCACAATAAAACTTCTGCCAGGCCTAGATTTTGGGCCAATTACCCATTTCTGTACCACATTCTGAGCTGTGAGTCATTTCCCCAACACCCTGTTGGCTCTCCAGCTCATCTTACAGCACCTGATTTAGGAGTGCTTCTTGCACCAGAAAACAATTTACAAACGTTTTTGCAAGTTCTCCCACAAAATGTCAGAAAAAAAAATTCATACTTGTCAACACCAGCCAATTTGTGAGGGAAAGATGGCAGCCTGAGAAGTGTTCCAATGGTCAACAGTGCTGAAGACCTTTAAAAGCTGAACATATTGTCAAGTTGAATACCAGCTCGTTTACTCACCCACAGGGTAACATGGCCAAGAACCCACTAAAAGACATCTCACCTTGTGGTTTATACATATAGGAAAAGAGGCTTATCTGAAGTGAACTGTGCTGTGACAACTTCTGCTGGTTGAGCATCTGACCAAAACTGTGTAAATCTGGCTGAGGAAGAGAGGTGGTTTTGTTCCACAGGGGATTTACTGCATGGGTGTTGCACTGGAGGCATACAGGCTTGCTTGCTGAGGGGGTGTCAGTCCAGCACTGACTCTGTCTGCTGTCTGTTTTAATTAAACACAGACTGCTTCAAATGCCTTTTAAGTCTTTCAGATGTTGCCACTAGGATATCTCATCCGGGATTCTGGTACTGAGCTTATTCAACACATGTTTAAGCCAGTGATTATACAGCTCTGACTTATATCAGTTCACCTCACAAATGAAGCTAAAAAACATTCCGGATACTAGTTCATAATATGTTTTCATCCTAATTAGTTTCATTCAACCTCTCAGCAATACCAGGTCATGTCACAGTGCTCCTGGTAACTTACGTTTTTATGATTCCACTGAGAAGCTCATGCTGACCTCTTAAAAGCCCCAGAGGCTTGCTATTTATTATTTCAAAAAGCTATCTAATCTTGTTGTTCCTGTCTGCCGTTTAGATGCTCATTTTTGTGCTCTTCCAGGTGATCTGATGTCTAAATGCTTTTTCTAACACAGTCTCTAAGCATTAATGTCATTTTATTTATTTATTTTTCACACTTTTTCCTTCCTGTTCTTCCCTCTATTGTATTTCACCACATCAACTAAATGGGAACTCTGTTCATGATTTCCCAGGTTTGCTTCCTCTTTTTGCTGTAATTCCTCTGATTTTACATGAGCTCTTTCTGTTAAAAAAACCCTTTGCTTTGAGAAGCTACACAAGGACATCCTGTGACTTATTATTTCCATGATTTTAATTTAAATGAATTTTGCATGCATCGTATTTGTTGAAAATACCACAGCAGCTGGGAATAGAAGCTTATCTGGCCAACTCATGGTCTCTTCATTTCTCAGAAAACAACTGCCCTCAACCAACCCTGCCTCACAACAGCCCCCACTTGATATTATCTACTCTAAGGGCTTTACCAGAATTATTAATTTTTGTATCAATATAATCAAATTCACCATATACATATGAAAACTTAATTTCCTGCTAGTGACTGTAGACTTTTAGACTGAAAATTCAGTTTATAAAGGAGATGTAAATGTGTTGAAAATGTTTGTTTCAGCTGTCAAATTGATATTTACATTTTTTGTAAATTTTGCAACTCATTTATTGAAAGAAAACCTTTTGAAATACTGGTTTAGGTATTTTAAGTACATGAGGAATGGTTTGGCCTAGAAAAAGTACAAAATTTAAAAAGAAAAATATTCTTTTCATTATAATTCCTTTCCATTTTGTATTTAGATATTTAATAATGCAGTAACTGAATTCAGGCTTGATAAAGCTGATATTCAATGAAATACTGGCTTTCCAGGCCATTTGTAGGTGATGTGGGATTTTGTCTTCTTTCAGATTATTTTTCAAAGCACTTAGGAGAATATGAAAATGTTTTATCTGTCTTGGAAGACTTAAACATAAGCATACTGAAGGCAATGGACAAGACAAAGAAAGTAAGTAAAAATTGTGACATGTTATTTACGTTGTATATTTTGTTTGTTTGGAGTATTTTTGGTAGTTTTCTTATCTGATTTTACTAATTCATATTTAAGTTCTTCCATATAGACATGTTTGTAGCAAAATCCAGTAAGGAAAGGCTTGTCAAAATGGTTGTATACGAAATATTTGAAGTCCTGTCTGCAAACTGTTGCAGTTTGGATATAGCCAAATTTGTCTTTGTGAATGAAGAACGTTCTCTGTATTGTTGTAGGAAGAGGGTTCTATGTCACCTGCCAAACCTGGGTAAGTATCAGCACCAACATTTGGAAATAGACCAAATTCGAAAAAATAACCTTGTGGGTTGAGCAAAACCTCCTGAAGATTTCATTTCCATTTGAGGCATTTTAAACAAAAGCAGTGGCTGCAGAGCCTGCCAAGAGGAGGTGTTAGGGCTGTTGCCCACCACAGCACAGCAAGGGAGCCAGGAGAAGTTTCTCAGGGGAAGAAGGTTGGTTTCTCCACCCTCACATCTGACCAGGAGTGTGGCTGTGCTGCTGGACATGCCTGGCACTCAGTTCATTATGGCTGCACCTGCTCCTGTGTTCAGAACACATCCCAGCTCTGCATCTGACCAAAAGTGTCTCAATACATTGGGTGATTCACTCCTCCTCCCTGGCTGAACATCATAAATATCCTGTGCAAGGAACAGCTTCAAAAGGGGAGGGAAAGCACAGACCAGGGAAGTGAACCCAGATCCTCCAAACCCAGCCACAGATCCACACCAGGCTAGTCATCAAAACCAGAAATTCAGCCAAAATTATTCAGTGAGATCCCATGGAGTCAAAAAACCCTGGGTTTTTTTCCAGTCAATCAGTGGCGAGATCAATGTGTAGAAAGCTGTGCTTCTTTAGTGAAGCTGTTATCTTTGGATGTTTGAAGGAGTAAAGTACTCATATATTTTACATAACCTGCAAAAATAAAAGCCCAAAAGTGCAGCTTATTTATTTAGAGCTTGAGCCAGGAAGCTGAATGTCTCTTCATTCGTGCTGTGGATCTTCCACTCCTAATGAAGTGAATGGGTGCTGAATGGGTGCTGAATGGGTGCTGAATGGGTGCTGACTCACTGTCTTGTCAAGCTGGATATTAAAAAGCAACAGATTGGTTCATTTTAGCTATGCATAACTTTTTAAAAAAAAGTTTTATACAGATGACTATTTTAAAAAATAGTCATCTGTATAAAATACTGCTGCTGAAGGGCAGGATGTCATCTCCTAACAACTGGAAGTAAATGAAAGACAGCATTTAAGAGTTTCTTCAGAAGTTAATTACAAGGAGGAGTCCCAGCAGAGGAGTGAGATTATAAAATATATGTACTGGCCTGACTAGAAATATGGATAAGAAAATCTGCAATATTATTGTTTCATTTGTCTTCTTGAAGAATCCATCTAAAATATAACCAAACCACAATTTCTTTGAATTTTCTTTTCTTAACTGAAGGATCAAGCCTAATGGGATTTCTGTCTTTCAGGAATGCTTCAGCTGACTATTTGTTAGAGATGGCAGAAAATACACAAGGCTAACACTGGAAAAGCACTTTTAATTCCATTTAGTAGAAACTGTTTGTGAACACAGTCAAATAAAAAAGATGTCCTCAAATATTCTAAAATAGAGCTTTCTCCCAAGGATAAGCTCAGCCACCACAGCTTTGTATATGGAAATTAAATTTTCAATTCAAAATTTGGATTGTTTTCAACAGGAGTTCAGTTCTCAGGAAACAGGTTATTTGACCTCATTACCTGATAAATCATTGAAGTGCAAATATTACAATTTCTATCTTAAATAGTTCCAAGTTATACTTAAGTTTGTGGTCTCAAATCTGGACTACAGCAATCTAAAATCAGAGCTGGAGGTGCAGGAAAAGTTGGTTAGCACACTGAGATAGCATAATAAATGATGTTCCTCACCAGTACCACACAAGATGCTCATAGCTCGAGCTGACTCCCTGCTCATGCACACAGGTGCTCAGAAATGGTTGGTCTGGTGTTAAGTGGCCATTGTCATGCATCTCAGGCAAGACTTGGATTTCCTCTCCCAGTGTAGCATAAAACTGTCACCATTCTGCCACTGCAGCCACTGAGTCCCTTGAACAGTCACTGAGTAGTAGCAGCATTTATTACTGTCTAAGTGATGTCCTAGGTGGAAAATTCATATATAGAAAAGAAGTCAGGAATTGAAGACCTACACTGTGAGACCCAGGAGCACACGGTGTATCCACAGTGGCTGAGTCAGTGTCCAATGACCCAGACCAAATTTCCAAGGACTAAATTGTCCTATTAAAAACCAAGAGTAAAGACTGCGGAGATTGAATCTGAACTCTACCCTGCAAAACATGGGACTGATAACAGTCCCAGTCCTCAGAGCTGCCATGAGCTTTCCATCCCCTCCAACTTTGTGGATTGAACAAAACCCTGCACCTCTAACTATCAGTCTCTGCTAAACTTCTCCAGAGTGTGTTCCACTTCAGGCGGAGAGCTCATTCCTCTTAAATATTTAGCAGGGAAAGGAGCAATTTGGTACCTTATTGATTTATTTGTTTTAGAATCAGACATAAAACCACCACTCAGTCTTTCCTATAGAAAATCCCTATCAGTTAAAGTTGCCCATATTCAGTAAGTACTTTGCACAAGAGGCAGCTGCAGAATTTAAGCCCTAGAAAAATTCTTCAGCTCCAGTTTTCAAGGAAACCCTTGAGAAGGAAGATGTGTCAGTCTTCAATGAAAAGCATGGATTGGCATGTCTGAAAAATCTAGACCCCTAATCACAGGGTGCAATCCTTCAGGAACAGGCTGCTTCAGCATGGGTACACTGCAGGGTCATGTCCTGCCAGCAAACCTGCTCCAGCATGGGCTACTCTCCATGGGGCCACAGGTCCCACCTGTGCAGGCTTCCCACAGGATCACAGCATCCTCTGGGCACATCCACCTGCTCAGGTGTGGGTCTCCTCCAGGGGCTGCAGGTGAATCTCTGCTCCATTGTGGACATCCAGGGGCTGCAGGGGCACAGCTGCTTCACCACTGTCTGCCCAGGGGCTGCAAGGGAATTCAGCTCCCGTGCCTGGAGCACCTCTTGCCCCTCCTTCTGTGCTGACCTGGGTGTCTGCATAGCTCTTTCTCTCACAGATTCCCACTCCTCTCTTCTCTGCCTGTAATTTGCTTCTCTACAGTAACTTGTTCCAGAGGCAGCACCAGCAGCCCTGATGGGCTCAGCCTTGGCCAGTGGCAGGTCCAACCTGAAGCTGGCTGGATTTGGCTCTATTGTTTATATGGGCAGCCCCTCACAAAAATGTCCCTGCAGTTCCTCCATCTCCCCTCCCCAAACCTTGCCAAACAAACTGAATACAATATCCCACCAAGAGCAAGTGGGACTTGGCTTGGCTATGGACTCCTGAATTTAAATCAAAGTCAACCAAATTGTCCCCATTACTCCAAATGATTTCCACGTATAGATCTTTTTCCCCAACAGATTAGCAGAAGCCTTGCTCCTGCAAGGCAGTTTCAGCCTGATTTCTGTGTACTTTATTGCCCTCTGTAGTTCAAAAGAGCTGTCAGCACACCTTTCTTGAACAGAGTTTTCTCCAGCCTTCCAGTCCTCTGCTATTTGAAAGTGAAAACAGAAATGTGGCAGAAAACATTCCAGAGTGTGATGGGAAGGTGATAAGCTAAAACTGCAGAGAAATAGATTTCCCCAAGAACATATTTCAGCAGGGAAAAGACTGAGTTGCATTTGCAAGCAATATTCTTCAATACAAACCCCATCTAATCAGAAGATGGTTGGGGAGCTACCAGTTTGGGTAGTGGTTTCCCTGTATTATATCCTTCTAGCAGGAAGGAAAACCATCTGAGGAATTTTAGAGGGACTTGTAGCATTTGATATTTGATAATTTCTCTCCTTAGAATGGAGAGTCTATGTGAGCTGCTTATACTCACACAGAGGGGTGAGGACAGGTTAATTTTTGGTGTCCCTTGGTTTTCTTGCTCCTGCCAAGTTGAAATTTTCCAGATCAAAGTACTATTTGGATAGCTCTGTTTCTTGCATTTCTTCTTCATCCTATATACAGAAAGCAGTAAAAATCAAACACTCAGCAAAACTTTACAAATGCATTCTTTAGGCCTTTTTTTCTGAGATCTTTTATAAAGCATATATAGTTAAAATACTTAATCTTTTTTATTACCCACATGAACATAACACTTTCACCAAGCTGCATTTTTATTACATTTTCTAGCTTGCAGTCACATATAGATATAATTAAGAAACATTTTGCAACCCACAGCTCTGAAAATAAAATATGTCACTGAGTAATGATGTAGATAGGTGAAACAGACCATTTGTTTAAGTGCTCGGCATCTCAGTTCTATTGATTTGTGAGTATTGAAAATTAGAAACTATGAGATTAAAGAATATGTGTTCCCTAAGTTACCAAGCTGTAAGATTATTGCTGTTTGTCAGCTGTTCAGTAAGAATAAGTTTTACTCTATCATTTTGATTTCTGGTGTTGCTATAGTTTATTGCAAATGCAACCTTCTGCTGCTGGTGAGCTATTTTGTACTCAATAACCTAGCAAAAGCTCATTTAATCATCAAAAATCTATTTTCCATATGAAGTTAATCTGACAATATAAAAGTATTCAGGGGTTTAAATAGTTATCTAAAGATATTTTAGAAGATCTGGGATATTCAGGAATGTCCAAGATGTCTCCACAGGCCTGACAAATAGCACACAGGACCTCGAGGAGACCCAGGGACAGGATGAGACCTCCTCCTGGGGCAGCAGCTGCAAACCAGGTGGGTCTTGGTAGGGCACCAACTCCAGTTTAGATACTTGAATAGCTCTGAGGTCTCTGAAGGGTTTTTTTCCCTGGAGGAACTGTCTCTCAGAGGAAGAGCAGGTGATGCTCAGCTGATCCAACAGTGTCTTTTATCAGTCATTGCACCCATTTGAAGTTCACTTTTTCCTTGGCTGAAGAGCACCCCCCTCTCTGCCTGGCTCCTGCCTTCCATTTCACTGTTGGTAGAAGCATGGTGGGCTGGTGGCCAGGTCACTGTGCCAGAGGGATTTCAGGGTGGGACACACTCCCTGCTCCATCATTTCAGTGCCTATTGGCTTGAGCCTCACCTGCTAATCTGTTGTGGAACTTGACACAGAGAGTAACAGCTCTTAACTTACTGGAGCAGCAACTGCAATGGAGACTGTTTGCACTGGCTCTGTGGCAAAGTGGTGGGAATCACTGAAATCACTGAATCACTGGTGGGAGTGACTGAAAGTGGCAGAGCTGCTTCCTCAGGAGAGCAACACTGGGGATCATGCACTTGTTTCCTTTCCTTGCAAGTGCAGGGTCTGTTTAGCACTCTCACTCAGACTGTGACCTGCTCAAAAGGGACTTAAGACCATCACAGCTGTTGTAAATGTGATCCAGTCTCCAACAACAAAAGGCTTCATATCTGAGCTGCTGCTTAGATTATATTGGTTATATTTATTATATAGTGCATTTTCATTTCAAAAGGAAACAGTGTTATAGAGTCTGACAAAAAAAAAAAAACCCTTGAAACTGGTTTTGACAGTTAACACTGCTAATAAAGGTGGAACTGTGATCCAGTGAGTAGGAGTGTAGCTTGACCTGACATAACTTTTTATCTCAAGTGTAAATCCAATGACTACAATGCAGTAGCAATCTCCTGGATAGACTTGGGCAGGACTTTTGAACAGCCAATGGAAAACATTTCTTTTTTCCACAGATTAAAGCCAGAAGGTGCTTTGGCCACAGCAGTCAATGCTTTTTTCAAAGTGATGACCTCTGAATGCACACTACTCCTGTAAATACTGAGGTACAGTTCTTTTGGAAACAAAAGCACAGCAGGCTTGCATGGAAAGGAATGGCAGACAACACAGGAAAAGAGGGATAGGACACTACAGATTTTCTTATTTTCAGACTCTCTACAACTGATTCTTTGCTTCTCTACAGTAGAAGGACCTTCTTCCCTCCTTTGCAGCTCTTTTATGAAAGACACCTAACAATCTATCTGTGATAGCAAAGGACCAGACTAGGTGAACTAGCAAAATGCATTTGGGCAGTAGTTATCAAAACTGGTTTTTTTAAAACGGGTTTTCATGCAGCATTTACATACACAAAACATAAGCATAAATTTTAGGATAAAAACAAGACAGCTCTTCAGTGGAGCCATGAAGTTCTCAAATAGCCTTCCAAGTCTTTTTAGGGGAAAAAAACCCTAACTTCCTTTTACATGTTGCTTGCAAAAACATAGAAAGGAGGGTGTGTGGTGTGCGACAGCAAGACGATGGATCAACACAGCAAGTGTAATTATCTGCTTCTATGAAATCATTAATTTTCTGCTTTGCTCAAAAAAACCCAAAGCTAAGCAAAGTCAGTGCAGCCTTATTATTACTTGAAAGTTTCTTGAATAGTCTAAAAATAGGAGCCAGTAAAGAGAGGATTATAGGAGCTAAGAGAATAACAGGGCTTGAAATTTAGTTACTGATGGTGTATTTATGGTAATTATGTAAATCACTGCATTCTTGAGCTGATAGCCATTACAAACTAGAATATCTAGATTTTTTTTTACTTGCATATTTGACTAATAGTAACAGTAGCATTTATGTAAATTTTATCTTGAAACAAATTTTCTGGGAATAAAGTTAGATAAGCATTTGTTGACAATGTTTTTCCACAACAAACATTCTGTTTGAGCAAAAATGAAGTTTTAAGTTGCTTTTTTGTTTCTGCAAAAACAGTGTTAAATTGGCTGACATCCATCTTTCCATGGACTAACATTTTTCACAGAATCTAGTCTCTTTGAAATTGCACTTTTTACAAATATGCCTCTCACAGAATTAATGCAATGAATAGCTGCTGCACAAGAATAACATATATTCTTGTGCAGCAAGACATATATACTGCTCAGTTTATCTTGAGTATTAATTTTTATGCACTGGCTTGGGAAACAGTTCATTTGTTCCTTTAGATTTATTACTATTTTTTTATGTCAATCAAAAACCATAGAATCATTACGGTTTAGAATCATTCCAGTTGGAAAAAATCCTTAAATTCATCAAGTCAAACCATTAACCTCCAGACACTGCCAAATCCACCACTCAACCATGTCCCCAGGTTCCACATTTACACATCTTTTAAATACTTCCAAGGATGATGACTCCACCACTTCCCTGAGAAGCCTGTTCCAGTCAGTAGCTGAACTGTCTCTCAACTGAAGAGAGGAATGCTTGTGATAATGCTAAATATATCACCAATTGCACCCTGCTACAGAGCAGAGAGGACCCTATGAATAAATGCTGGTTTTATCTGGGAACATTATTAAATTATGTTTTGAAATTTTTATTTTTAAGATTGGAACTGTTAGGGCAAGTCAATCAAACTAAGATGAATTCAAAAAGTTGCAAGCAATTAATTCTGAGGAGTCATGCAAGGATATTCCAGAGATTCATGCCTTTCCTCTTCTAGCTCCTTATCAGAGAAATGAAAACTCTTGGGAACTTCTTTGATCTTTTTTTTTTTTTTTCTTGTGGAAGTTTTATGCCTATTGGGTCAGAGAGACACAATGCTCAATTTTTTTGCCAGTAGCAGAGAAGATGTGTTTAGTCAGAAACGAAGATAAAATGAAAACCCCCTTCATTTAATATTCATGCTTCTAAATAGAAATTACTTCACAGTAGAAAAATAAACATTTAACTAGCCATTCTCCTCTTGATACCTATCAAAACCACCAGCAGCTTTGTTGTTCTCTATGCATTGTTGCAAACTTCTCCCTGGAGCAATGGCTTTACACATTTCCCTGCTACCTGCTAATATCAAACACAGCCAAAACAGGTTCTTGTCTCTATGCTACGTGATGCACCTAATAAATGCACCTTAAATAGGAGATTTTATCCATGCATGGATTTTGTGCATGCTCCTTCATTGAGTGTATTACTCCTTCAGTAATCCCAGTACAGGAGAGGGATAGACTGCTCTGAGAGATGCTATTACAAACGTGTGATGATATTCCTTCTAGTCAGCCATGGCTGCCTATTTTATCTCACTGTTATGTCAGCACTGCAGGTGGTTAGTAGAAATTGTCACTATTCCAGTTCTCTAGGTAAAATTTAAACCCATAATTTATGCTGAATATAATACTTGGATAAACTTGTAAAACTTGCGCCATATTCAAAGTTGAATCTAATAATTGGGCACATCCTGCCTTTGATCACTTCTACAGTGAGGATGCTGTGAGAGGTACATTTGTGTGATGTCAATACATTGAGCTTTTCTCAATATGGCTTCTGGTGAAATTATGATTTTATTCTGCTGCTGTTTTGATTTCTTCCTACATTCTGAAGAATTAGATCTTAGGGACTTCATTTTAGTGAAGTTATTCTGACTAATTTTATATCCTCAATTTATAGTTGTAACCCAGGGCATTGTCCCTCTAATCTGGGATCTAAACATACAGGGCAGGAGACATTCCACAATAAAGGGAAATTTAAATAGATTATTACTTTCTGAGTTCTACTCAGTGATAACTGCTTTTCAGTTGACTTGAGGGTATTTTCTGTAAAAATAGGCATAAATATTTCTGTGAAATTATGTTTAATATTACATATAAATAAGAAACAGAAAATTGCTAAGTAATATATCAGTAAGAGGTGTCTTACTCCTTCTCCATCTCAAGGAGCTGCTCTTCTGACAAATGGAGCAGCACAGTCAAATCACCCAGGGGAGAGGGCTGAGGCTGGCACCAGAGCCTGAGGGGATCAAAAGTTGCTGAACCTTGGTAACCCTGAGATGGGGACTGCACTAGGAGATTCCTAAACCCTGCCTCCTCTGCCTTTATAAAAGGAGAATCTCTTCTGCACTTTCTAAGATAGCCTTTAGACACTTTTAAAGACCACAGTGACCTTTTCCACAGCAAAATCACTAATTATGTGCATTTTCAGTTGCATTAAAGGAAAGGCAAATCTTTGCTGCTCACAAAGGTCACAGTTGCCTCTTGATGAGGAAGATGTGGAAAATTACCCTCATTCATTCACCCTCAGTAAAACTAACAAGCAGAACAATATGTTAACATAGCCTCTTTTCATCTCCACTGCCCAAACTGTGGTGCAGTGTAATGTGTGTGTTAATGAACAGTAACTTACAGCTAATGAAATTCAAGAAAGGGGCAATTTTTCTAGTTTATGTACAGACACCATCCGTGGGACCCATTACTGATTGGTAGCACGATGCACTGGCAATACAAATGTTGGGCATCTGTATTGGAACCAGCATTTGTATTTGAACCAGTTAAGCTGGTTCTACCATAATATAAACTTCATAAATTGATACAAAAATGTTGTACCAGTGTGCCTTTAGTAAAATAAAGTACTTTTCAAAATAAGGTACTTTTCGAAGGAAATAGAGTGGTGAAATGATACCAAAGCACGGCTAATAATTCCTCAGTGCTGAGAGCTGGGCTTGAGGTTTAAATTAAATTGTAATGGACAATCTTTTTCCCTCCATGACTTAAATTGCAATTATTTAGATAATTTATATATGCTGGATACCTTCTTCTGTGATCTTTGAAGAACTTTAGAACTTTAGAAAGACTGGTAGTAGTTATTTTTCACTGGGCAGGAGTTGAAGCTGCCCAACATTGCTGTGAGCTCAGAATTTCTTGACTCAGCAATTCTTTAAAGAAAGTAGTAAATAATTTGTAATTATTTGCTCAACCACGTGCATTAAGAGAGTTAAGTAATTCCACATAGAATAGTTGTAAGCACTAATATTTGGGTAAATATACATAAGGAAAGAGTTTGATAATTCTAGACTGTCACAGATGATGTTAGCATCCTGCCTGCCTTTCCCATCCTTACAAAAATAGCTCTGTAAATCTGATAAGGTAACTCTAAGACATATCTAAGATCACAAGGACCTTTTCCATAGGGAAGTGTTTAAATATGGAAATTATGGGACAGGAATATAAAGAAAAAAGGACTAAATCCCAGTGCAATGCAAAAACTTGGGGCAGTTCTAATGAAAAAAATCTTATTAACTTTCAAATGCAGGAAAGCTTTTCTAGGTATTTTTTTTTTCTGAAGAAGCTAGAAAGCAGTAGCCTCAGACAGCAGCAAGTATTACACAGCTAATAGTTATATGATAAAATAATCAGTGAGAGCCCACCTGAACAGTTTGCATAATGAAATAATACTGATGTACATTTATGTTGTAATTCAGCATGTCTGTATCAGATTTATCATGAGTATCAGCAGGAAGCAATATGGAGAGATCTGCAATATTTACTTTCTGAATGCCCAGAATCTTAAAATACATTCAAAAACTTACAAGAAATGGTCCATTCTGGGATAATTTGTTCACTTATTTCCAAGAGCAATGGCAAAAGCTAAAAAAAAAAGGAAATATAACCTGGATTTCTACTGTAGGGATTTAATTATCTGTCAATGCTGCACAGATTCACACATGTTCCTCTAACATGCCAGAGAATCAAAATTTTTGGAAATTGATCTTTGGAAATTGATTTTTGGAAAATGATCTGTTTGGTTCACTGAGATTTTCAATTACAATGGAGACAGTTTAGAAGAAGAATAAAATAACAGCTTTCCTATTGCACAAAAAGATTAAGTAATCATAAAAGGTTGCCATAATCATTATTTATAGACTGGTGTGAGTCCCTCAGGTAGATAGGCAATCTCTTACAAGAATCTATTTGCAAATTGTATCAATGGAAAATTATTTTTTGGAAAGTGACTCATGGTTTATTAATCTGAAGCCATAAGAAGTAAATGTAGAAGACCATGAAGCTTCTGGCTGCAAAAGTAGCTTCTGATGATTCATGGGGGGTTTAACACCACTGTTGAGATTTCTGTGGCAGAAGTCTTCCAACAAGAACTAACTTGCTAATATATATTATGAAAAGATTGTGCTCATTTGAGAGCAAAATGCTTTTAAAGCTATTATCTGACAATCTTTCATTTTACATTCAAATTTCTAAACATCTTGTATTTGTGTTCTGTTTGCAAACACATATATGAAAAAATCCTAAGAGAAGTCTGAAAATCAGAAAGGCATCTCAGCTGTAATTCACATTGGAAAGAACATGGAATACCTTAAAAATACCCATATGCATTGACAAAAATATTCAAATGGGTTCTCATATAGGAGGCAATGCCATTGAAGTGAGAGGTCTTTAAAGTTTGGGGGTAGGGGACTCATCAGAGGTGGTGACTAAAGAAATCTCTTGTTGAAGGTACCTCATACTTTATGAAACTGTTTTAGATGCAAATGTGCCCAAAGGTTTTCAAGATCAGCCGAGTGAGGAGCCAACAAATTCATTCAGAGCTTGAGATGTAAACCTATTTTCTATCTCTGTTCCTGATGTGACCTCAACACAGCAAGCAGAGGCTCTAGGGGTCTGTTCTGTCCTCTCTGTTACATTTATTAATGAGAAAAAAAGAAAGAGGGTGTTTATATTATTGTAAAGGTGACGCCCCTCACAAAGCATTACCAACCTATTAGTGCAGTACTGCCAAGTCACAGAATCACATAATGGGCATGGTTGGAAGGGAACACACTTGGGTTTTGCAGATCTGGGCTTGCCAGAAACGTCAAATTTGACCCCAGCCATGGAAATATGATTTATCAGGCCAGGGAGACAACAGGCATAAAAACTGATTTCTGAAATTATCTACACAAAAAAGCATAAATATTTTTGATACATACAATACATTGGAAATATCATTATTCAAAGAACTACCACAAATTGCTAAGTAGAGGTGTAAATTTTTATAACAACCAAACTCTCATTTAAGTAACATTTAGATACATTTAATGAAATTGTGAAATATACAGTTATATGGTTTCAAAAATAATTAAACAAATTAAAGGAACAAAAATCTGTCAAAGAGTGTTAAATTCAGAAGGGACCCTCTCTCACAGTCCTTCAGCCAACTGCTTGTGGGATTTTTCAGGGGAGTATCCTAAGCATGTGCCCTGTTCAAAGATTATTCCCATAATCAGTGTCTGAGACAGGCTGGTGGGCTTGAGAAAAGAGTGGATCTGAATTAAAACTTTAAATTCAGTTCTGCAGCTGTCAATCTTATTCTGGCTTTACTATACTTCAGAATTAATGTGCTGCCATCACCTGGAGTTAATGATGTAAAGAAAAGGGTCTTTTTGAGTAGAAACTGTGTTGTGTCACTGTGTACTTGGGCCTCTCAGTTTGAGTGGGGGTTGTGTCTACACCTGGAAATTCAGAGGTCTTTCTGTCCATCAGCAAAGGTTGCTTACGTGGTTTACATGTATAAACATGGAAACATCCAACCTGCTTCCTTTCAGAACGAAGTCTGAACCTTCCCTCGTGCACTTCTAACTTAAGTCAGCAAAGCCTGACCTTTTGTGGCTTTTTTGGTTGGTTTTTTTTCATGTAATTCTTAGGACTATCAGGAAGCTTCCAATGTGGAGCAGTTTGTGACTCGCTTTCTTCTGAAGGAGACCCTGAACCAGCTGCAGTCCCTCCAGGGCTGCCTGGAGTGTGCCCTGGACACCACGGAGCAGCAGAGCCGGCAGGAGAGGTGAGCAGAGCCAGCTGCAGGGAAGGGCTGAGGAGGGAGGGCACTGCAGACCTCCACCACTGCTTTATGTTTCACTAGAAATCTGATAGAGGGAATAACAGGACACACTTTTTATTCCCTGTAGGAGCCCACTAATAGGAGTTTTCTTGAAATTGAATGCATCTGATCCTGTGTTGGGCTGCCTATAGGACAATCATTTTGGTACATATTAGGCTCTTCTGACTTCTTTTTAAATCCCTGGACAGTTTAATATCAAATGTAGAAACCAAATCACTGCAATACAAAATGCTTTGAAATTACTAAGGTGACTGACTGTTTTGTTTGGTTTTTCCAGCTTTATGACTTTTTTTTCATGCACAGTGGTCTCCATGTTAAAAGAAGAAACAGCCAGGCTTTTGCTTGTCACAGCTTCTTCCCAGAATATTAAGCTGTATTCGTGGTTAACATCTAGCTCTATAAACTCTCAATCACCTGAGTAGCCTTTATCCATCCAAGGGTTTTAGCTGAATTTAGTACAATGATCTCTGTGATGAGGGTTTGTAGAATCAAGGATCAAAATATTTTTGAAAAGTTACTTGGCTATATGGAATTTTTTCCTCAGTATGCTATTGTTAATGACAATAAGGAAAGCAAAATACAAACTGTTGTATTTTATGGACAAAGGAGGTCTTAAGACCTTTCTGTTAGAAATGTCATTATCTTGTTTGTTTTGCTGTTGGGTTTGAGATCCCTGAAGTACAGCAGTAATACTCTGTGGGTTTGTGCCAGCACCTTGACTGTAGGAATCAAGCAGGCTGTGAAAGTCTGAGGGTGCACCAGGAATGCAGTGTCTGTGTTCCTCTATCCATGCCAGTTTCTCTGCAGTGATGCTACAAAACTCCTGTGAAGGAAGAAACTGGGAATGATTACTTAGGTCAGATCAGAACCACTACATAGACAGACACTGACCTTGAGATTTGTGTCGCTCAGAGATTTGGGTTTATGCCAGCTTAATCATCTTCTTTTTTAGATTTTAACTTCTTTAACGACCTAATCAAACTAATGAGTAATAGTGAAAATCCAGCAAATAATTCAGTGCTCTCCAAAGGTATTCCTTTTTATTTAATTCAAAAGGGAATGTAGAAGCACGTTTTTTGAGAACAGATGGAGAAGAGCTCTGCCACATATTTTTCTCTGAAAAGTCTCCTGTGTTTCTTTGCAGGAAAGATCCAACAAAACCAGAAGTGCTCTCAGTTCAGTGGCCAGGAAAACGCTTAGCTCGAAGGCTTCAGAGGAACAACAGCCTGTCATCAAATAACCCTTGTTCTAGCACAGGTATGGCATTTCACACTTCAAAGCTATTTAAAACATGTGCATACACACATATACAGAACAAACATACACGTAACTAACTCAGATACTTTACTGACAGAATACAATTTATAGAAGGTATTAACTGAAAACTTAGGAAATTGAAGAAAATTAATGCATATCCATAGGTCTGAAATTATAAAAGATAAAATTTTAATTGTAGGCTAAACTGTGTGTTTTGGATTGATTTGACATTTTTTAGATAATCTTTATTGCCTACAGATATGAATGAAAAGATGAAGGCTATAACAACCAAGTTCTCTGTGACTCACATCTCAGCTGAGGGGAATAAATAATAAACAAAAAGGGAAAATACAAAACCTGAAAGAAAATAATATTTCATTTAAGATAATTCAAAGAAAAGTCTGCAACAGAAATTCTGCTTTGGAAAATGATAGAGTACTCTGGTAAATGGGATTCTTTGGAAGCAATGACATTAAGCATGAGGCTGCAGTGAAGAAATATCTGTGCTTAGTAGCATGTCCCAGAATAAAGACATGAAGAAAATAATTCATAGAGTTGAATCATGGTTTCCTTTAGTTTCACCTAAATGAACATTGAACTGGTTGCAGCACAACCTTTGAGAAGGCAAATAAATTGCAGGGTAATTCTTTTTTTTTAATAAAAAACAGGAATACACTATGCACTATAAACTTAGTAACATTTTGTAAATGTTTATGATTTATCTTTTCCAAAGGTTGGATTGAGGAAGACAGCCAGTGGGTGATCCAGATAAACAGACTCCAGAAGCTAATTGATAGACTGGAAAAGAAGGTGTGTGGGCTTTTTCACCTGTTTCTTCTTTCACTTTCAGTAAAGCAATCCTTAAAACACAAATGTTTTCAAAGCTCCAGCTGCAACATTACCTAAGAGAGCTAACAATCATTAAACACCTACATTTTTCTTCCACCTTTCTCTTTCCTATTCATGACATTGTTTTTCCATGCTTCCCTTTCACTCTCCCATCACCACAAGTTCAACTTTTCATAAAGATATGAAAAATTGTATTATTAGGATGTTAATGTATTTAGTTATGTTTGTTTAGGGGAATGTGCTACAACCTTTCCCTTTTAGGATCTGATATTTTTCTGTTCCTCTTCAAACTTTCCCATGAAAGCTTGACAGAAAGTTTTGTTTCCTCCTTTCCCATCAGAGAATACTCATTTACAGAGATTAAACTGCTTTCCTTGTCAGTACAGTTCAACCAAAATCTGATGCAAATCTTTCCTGAGAGCCAGCTGCAGCAGCCCCCAGAGCCCAGAAACCACCTGTGGCTCTCACACCAAAGCAGAGCCCTCCAGGAGCCTGACAAATGACTCATCTGATCCAACAATGCCAGGGCTTCCCAGTGCTTCTAAAGTCCTGAGCCACATCTGTCAGTACAGAAACTGTCTATTCTTCTTGATTATTATTCAGATTTGATTGCTACCCTGGTGTTCAAATGTTGTCTTATGATCTGTGTGTGATGACTTCTTTTTTCTGGAGAAGAAAGACCAGTAGAAGAAAATGTTAGATTATAAATTCCCGAGTTGTTTTCTGCATGAAGTTCCCCTATTGAAAGACAGATAATTTCAGATAGGCACTAGGGGAGTGGCTGAATTCAGTGGATTTTGAGATTCAGTGTGTTTTTTCCTCCTTGTCCACTAGAGGTGAGGTTTTGGGTTGAAGTGCTCTCAGACTCAGGAGTAGCCCCAGTGCCAGTGCAGTTGATGCTGTTCCTCCTCACAGGTCAGTGCTCACCAGCAGTCAGACTGTGCCTGTACTCCAAACACATTGGCATGGGTCTCTTCACCAGCACCCACACAAGGCAGCACCCACAGGGGCATGAAACAGCCTGATCTTGTTTTTTCTTTTGGGCTGATTGGGATAGTCTCCTGTGAATACTGTCATCTAGTATTTGTGGTTAGACCCATAACACCCAGGCACTGGCTCAGACCATGGGTCATGGCACAAAACTGTCTCCTGTTATTCAACCACTAGTCCCACTTGAGTTCGGGAGCAAGTTACACACAGAAAATAGTGAAGTAAGGGATTTAACAAAACAAAGAAACCCAATAAATGGTGGTGACTTGGCACAGAGCTCAGCAAGAGAAGCACACTGACCTTTCTCTGCTGTTCCTCCCTCCCAAACGAAAAACTGCCACTGCCCCTAATTATTTTTCCCCTTTGGTCCCAGTTTGGTATTTCTGTTATCTCAGCCTTGTTACTGATTAGCTGCACGTGGCCACCCCCAGCACTGCTGGCCTTGCTCCAACAGGAGCACAGTGTTCCCTTTGGTTATCCCTGCAGTCTGACAGTCTCTCGCATCACTTCTCCTCAGCCAGCTGTGAAATTCGGCCATTCCTTGTGGCACTGTCCACGACTTCTGTCAGCTTCTCACTCTGCTCCTTGCCATGCTCAGTCCAGCCAGCTCTGCCAGGGAATACCCGT
Source organism: Prinia subflava (assembly GCF_021018805.1). Taxonomy (NCBI): domain Eukaryota; kingdom Metazoa; phylum Chordata; class Aves; order Passeriformes; family Cisticolidae; genus Prinia; species Prinia subflava. The sequence goes on along the minus strand of NC_086247.1, from coordinate 25,221,274 downwards.
GAGCCTCTATCCAACTGCTTCCTCCCAGAGGTCATTTCTGCTTGGGAAAAGCAATTACACAGCAGCTGCCACATAAATTACGTTTTAGTTGCAACTTGATCTTTTTCTGAATAGATATAAATTGGATTTTGAAATGTCAAAGTCCACCATGAAAGCTAAGTCTGGCTTTACTCCCCACTCTGCTTTGGAAACAGCAGCTCACTGCCCTGCCATGGTTGTCACCTGACATGGACTAACACCAAAAGAAAACATTCAAAAGAATGTCACTTAAAAAAAGAAATAAACCTGGCATTCAGCAATAATACAATGCAAACATTAAAGAAAGCAGCCAAATGTTTTGTGGTAAATAAACTTGCAACAAGGATGTTTTAAAATTATCAAATTTCCTACAGACAAGTGACAGAGAACTTCTGTCTGAAAAAGAGCTCAGTGCCAAAGGGAAACAATGGCAGGGCACAGACCTCCCATAATTACCTCCTTGTGTGGGCCTGATACTTTCGGGCCTTAGAGATTTTAGCCTGCTGGTGGCTGCTAACTCCTTTCCCTAGGGTAGAGCTTCTTAGGAAAGTTTCTTCCCAAAACAATTTTGGCAAAACCGCTCTCCTTTCCCAGGTAGTGTTGTAGCTAAAGTCCCTGCCTACCACGTGGCAGATCCAAGTTCAATTCTCTCTGAGAACCAGAAAGGTAAACACTACCTCAGAAAAAGATAGTTGTTTTGCCAAGATTGTTTTGGGAAGCTTTCCTAAGAAACTTTTCCCTTGGGAAAGGAGTTAGCAGCTACCAGCAAGCTAAAATCTCTGAGGCCCAAAAATATCAGGCCCACATCCTTGTCTATATAAAACTTGATTAATAAAACAGTAATTACATAAGTCTAATTTTTCCAATAGACAACCTATCTATATCCACCTTTGCCTAACTTTGCATCTGCTTGACTTCGTATCTCACATTAAATATCAGCTGCCTTTCAGCAGCTACTAAAAGCCCTTGTTTTTTGACTTTGCCCTGAAACAGATTAGAAAGGCTTGCACAATCCTGCTAAAAGGCCATTTCAGAAGCCACCGCCTCTCAGCTGAGGTGAGGTAGGCCTGCAAAGGCATTTTAAAGCCCTAGCTCTGAGCTGCACCCCTTTTTACTCCTGCCTGTGTGGTACTGGGCTGGCAGGAGCTCTGTCCTGCACACCGAGCTGCTTCCATGGGGCTCAAGAGCCAGGGGACAGTGCCCGAGCGCCGTCCCCACGGTGGGGCCGTGTGCTGGTGCTCACAGCTCGAGCTCACACAAGGGCTGTGCACACCCGCCAGCCATGCTCTGCCTCATCTACAACATCATCAAAGAACCACCAGAGAGTATTTTTAACTCCTAGATGGGGCTAGCACATTATGAGTCAGTGTTCCTACTGGAAAATTACCTGGGGAAGGGTAGATTTAGTGCTAAGCCTTCTGCTGTGTACTGTCAAAGGGGAGTTTGACAATGAATCAGTAATTTGTCTATTTTCACTCAAGTTCTAAATTTACATATACTGTCAATTATTTTCTTGCTACATTTAGAGAAAATTTGTAGTACTCCCCTGAGTCATTCCTTTCCTCTCTTTTTCCATAAGTTTCCTGAGAAAAAAATGGCAGTGAAAGTGAACTTTCACTTCAGGAATACACATTTTCCCTCAGTTTTTTTTTTTTTTTTTATCTGAAATGTCAGCACTGACAATAAAGCTGGCTGTCTTTCTTTTCACACGTGTCTCATGACTTTAACTACACAGCAGCTTCACTCCTGCCTTGCTCTGCCACCTGCTGCTTGTGGAGGTTCTCTGTTCATTTGAATTCTACCTGCACATCTCTTGCTGGCTTTTCAGTAAGTACAGAATCTGTGCTGGCAGATCAGCTGCTACCTGAGGTGAATCAATCCTCACCCATGCTAGGAGTGCAAGGAAATCTTTCTCTTTTTTGCACATGAACCCTGTTCAGTGAGAAGTGAAGCACCACTAGCAGAGTGGATTTTGCTTCAGCTGCTTCTTGCAAATCAGTCTGCTTTTTTCTTTTTTTTCAGGCATGTGGATATTTTTCAGAATATCATAATGACACTGGGTTAGGAGGTACTGCATGTGCCCAACAAATAAAGAATGATTTTTTGTGTGCTACTGGTTGGTGTTTGTGTGGCTCACTGATTCCTGAAGCACACATCCAGTTTGTGTACCAGGTGTACTCACATCTCTTTGCTGCTGCCCAGCCTGTCCTCATAGCAAGGGTAGAAGTCCAGAAACCTGACTTGGACCAGCATGCACATCTCTTTCAATGCTGGAAAACAGCCCCCTGCAAGCACAGATTCCCTGCAGGGAAGTTTCTACTGTATGAAGTTTTATGATTGCACAATAGTAGCTGATAGTTCATTTCAAATTACCATTCTTGCTCATCTCCACAGTCCCTGTGACAATTTGAGAGGATGTCTGTCTTTTCTCAGTTAAGTCCAACATACATTTGGGAACAAGCAGATTTGTTAAAATGAAAAATCACCTGCCAAGCACTATAAATAAAACTTTACAAGACAGCCTGAGCTGGAATTAACCACTGAGGCATGCAAGATCTTGTAAACAATTGTGTTTGACTTAGAACTATTAAAGAAGGGATTTAACTTCTTGAGGTAGAACAGAATCTAGTTATTGGAATATTTTGTTAAAAATGTAAGAGCTGAATACAGCTGTAGTATTGACTCTTCTTACAATTTCTATTTTCTTTTCAATTGCCTCAAAGGACCTAAAGCTTGAGCCACTTGAAGAGGAAGTTTTGGAAGAAAATCCAAGACCTGTAAGTACTGTTCAAGATAATGATTTTGACATTTTATTTTAAACTCTAGGCATTGAGACCACACCTGGTCTCTTTTGTCAAAAAATAATCTAAAAAATCTTTATCCTCACTTTTTCCAATGATAAGAATCCATTTTAGTTAGCAGAATACACTGTGCAAAAGGCAACAGAACAAAACTTAGAATATGGGGACAAAACTTTTTTTTTTCTTGCATTGTTTACAAAGAATAGAATGAGCCAAAACCTTAACACACATAAGGAAAAAATGTATCATTAATACGATTTATCACATTTGGCAATAATTTTTATGGGGTGGTAGCTTCTCTGCTCCAAATGCTGCATGCATGCTTTAACCATTGTTGTACAGCCTCCCTCCCTCCCAAAACTGTTATAGGAAATCTTATGAGAAAAACTGAAAGAGTATCTCATGCTCATTACAACCTACAAAACCAAAATTGTGACCAGAAATAAACTTACTGTTAAACAAGTTTATGTCCCAAGATTGTTATACTAGCATTCCTAAATTCAGGAACCTAACGTTCATTCATTTCAACCTAATAAAGTGCAAATCAAATACACATGATAAAAAATTTAATCAGAGGAGCTGCATTAGATTTTTTAAAAATGAGATTATGCAGTATAACTTATAATCCATGATATAACAGTATTCATAAACAAGGCAGTCAAAAACCTGTGCAAGAAATTAAGTTGCACTCATTACGAAGCACACAGTGTTGTTTTAAATATTGCATTAGTAAAGTCAACAAGCTTCAATAGATTAATCAATAAATAAACTACTTGAAAGAGCTAAATGATAATTATATTAATTCAGGATAAATAGGCCTTCTGCAATGCTGATTGTTTCCATAGTCTTATTTATAAAGACAGCACATTTTCCTGCAGAATTATGCAGGGAAAGCCCCCTCTCTATTCATCACTTAACGTGGGCTATCTTAGGCATCTTGCTCAGATGAGGGTCAGGGCTCTAAAAGGTAAAAACTATGAAAGCACCTTAACAAAAGCAACCATGCATCCAGTGCAGACTGTGGGGATATGTTCTTAGCCCAAACCTCACACCTGCTGCCACACAGATCCATCCAAGGAAACACACTGACTTTACTAATAAACATCTCAAAGGTCTTTGCTTTGCCTTCTTCTGAAAAGACTCTCTGCTCCAGAGTTAGGACAACTGTCTGAAATGGACACTCATGCCTAGACATAAAAGCCTTGATGCTTGAGCATTTCTGCATCTCCACTCCAGATCACTAAAACAGGGACTGCAAACTTCAAGGGAACTTCTGTGGGTTTTCTTTTATGACTGTGGTTTGTATTGTTTCATGATTGAATTTTCTGAGTTTAAAGCACAAGGAATTCAGAGGAGGATGTGGCAGTAATACTGTAATGGTTTTGTATCAGCACATAATGATTGTTCAGCATCAAATGTCTGTGATAGAAGAAAAAGTGGAGGAATTCCGTCTTGCTCTGAAGCAGTACGTGGGATCTGCTTCTGCTCAAGGTGGCTGCTTGCAGTAAGTACAGTGTTACTGTCCTTGGGCTGATGAAATGCAGTCTTTTTTCTTTAATAACTCAGGTTATTCATGAAGAGAGAACCTATGACAATTTTCTTGCTGGGTTATGTGTGTGTGTAAGACAGAGCTTTTCAGAGACACCTAGAACTAGAAAGATGTCAGAATATGCAGATTTTAGGTACTGTCACAAAATGACAGTACATCCCAAAGATGCTGAAAAATCTTTTCAGGCTTGTTAGCTCTGCAGGTCATCAATTCATGACTTCTGGAAGTTCCTAGGCTGCCATTCTTTATCGGAAAACTAATTTGCTGTTCTTCATTTATGCTCACCTGGCAAAGGAGCAGTTTATCAACTTGTTTTCAGTCCTCTGCTTGGGAGCTTTCAGAATCTTCCCTTCAGGCTGTCATTGTAAAATTTGAATTGTTTCATATTATTATATATTTCATAATAAAGTACTGGAAAAATTAAAAAGCAAAATTTTCAATTAAACTGTGTTTCTGTTTTGCTCCTTTTAGAATTAATCAAACATTAGAGCTGGGTTAAGAATAAATTTTAGTGGCCTACCACTGTACTTAATTTCTGAATTGAACATAGTGGAGAGATCTACCATCATACATACTACAGACCATTATGAAAAAGATATTTTTGTAATGTGTACACAATACAGAATCTCCCTATATAATCAAGGGCTTCAAAGACTGCCTATCACATCCCTAATTGATGAGTCTTGTTGCTATGAGATTATCACATTTAGGATTGTATCAGTAGTGTTCACACAGACCAGAAAAATTAGGCTGGAAGAAGAGTGATCTTTCTGCAGTGGTTCACTTGTAAAGGCAGACTGATGAGGAAAATAAAATTCTCTTGTTGGCCAAGAGTTGGGAAAAAAAAAACAAACCCCAATGAGAAGTCCTCCTCACCTGCTCCCAGAAATGAACATCCAGCAAAACTCTGTAGTGACTGCAGGCTTGTCAGTGAAGAGAGATTACATTATTTCAGAATGCAAGTTAAATGGTGGCAGAAAGTTCCTTTCTTTCCCAAGTTTACAGCCATTTGGTAAGTCTGTAATGCCACCTAATGGATGGGCTTTGCTGTAGCTTTAATTGACAGTGACTTGTTTTTTCCAACCGCTTTTGATATTTTTTGCCATTTTACCATGCACTTTCACATACAGCAGGAGAAAACCAATAAATCATGAAACATTGCTTAGTACTTTATGAAGCATAAGCTGAGACAGGTTTTCAAGCACATCATTAGTGAGGTCAGCAATCTCACACTTGGGCTCAAGGAACAATCTGTATATACACTTTCTGTGTTATTTATCTAAACACTAATTTAAGTACTCAAGTTAAAATTATCCTACACGCTATAAAGCTTTTTATGCTCAGGATGATTCTGTGTAGAGGATCAAAAGATATTCTGTGGGTCGTTTTTCACTCTTGAGAAACTGTTACTTGAATAACTTAAGAACAAGTAACTAGTATGCAAAATATTATTTTAAAAGCATATCTGCAGCAGATATCAGCCTATCTGGCTTTGTACTCCATTATAGGTATACTTCATTTACTCCATTGGCTTTCAAAGCACCTAAATTCTATGACACTTTGATGCATCTCTCATACAAAAGGATAACTTCTATTTCTTAGACGATCTTCCCTGAAACAGCTGTTTGATTAATTTTCTGTTTAGCATTTGTTTAGATAAATTACACTGCTGGAGCAATATGAAAAATGAGTTTCATTAAAAATATTAATTAATAAAAATAAATATATAAGGATTTTTGTTTTTAAAAGCTCAGATAATTTGCAGTATATGATCACTATGATCACTCATTTGTTGAGTTGGTTTTGGGTTTGGTTTTCTTGTTTTGTTCTGTGGGTTTGGTTTTTTTTCAAAAATCACTGCATTTTTTCCTACTCATAAGGAGTTTGAAATTAAATGTGTAAGTCCAATAACTTTTTTGTTTAATTAAATTAGTTCTATTGTGAAATTTTTAGTGTTTCCATACAGAAGCTTCCAAGTAATTTCCACTTCATTGTTTATGAGTTCTGGGAAAACAGCAATGCCTGGAATAGGTAAGTGTCAGGGCTTTGGTGGCTTTTTCTTTTTTTTTTTTTTTTTTTTTTTTGGTAAGAAATAAAGTTTTGAAGGTTAGAAATCTGTTGTGTAGAAAGACTGAGTACAAATTACTATAAATATTACTAACTGATCTTTTGTTAAATTTATCATATGTAATACTTCAGAACAATACTTCCATTGCTAAAGACTTGAATATATTGAAACATAAATAAAAATGCCAGAAAGACAACAGTTATTATTCAAAACAGAAAAAGTCTGAAAGTGAGTACATAAAGAAATAGCATTGGATGGATGTTAGTTCATCAGAGACAGAAAAACAGGAAGACAGCAATATCACCAGTTTCATGGTAAAGGAGAAACAAAAAGACACAATTATTGAAACAGATGTGCCAGCCCGCAGCACACCTCAGCATGCAAGTAGTTATGGGGAGCTCTCCCAGAACTCCCCAATCCACATCACAGGAACCCATCCAACAGACTCCCTGAGCCTCTCTTTTGGACCCAAAATAGAAACTATTAAACATCCTACCAGCTGAATTCTAGCCTCCAGCAGGCAGATGACTAAGGAATTGAGTAGAGACAAAAGGAACGTCCTTATCTATATTTAGTTAAAACACTCAAATAAACCAACCCTATGATCCTAAATCTGTAGAGAGAAGCTGCTCTTTGGGAGATGGAGAGGTCTCTTGCAGCTTTGCTGCTTTGCTTTCAAACAAATCCCCAGCTGTACTGGGTTTCCTATCACAAAGACTCAAGAACACTGGTAACACATGTCAACACTGTACTGGGTCACAACCAAGAGATGAGCATCAGACTGACAGCGAGCTGCTCAGCAGAAAACCCGTGTTTAATAGAACATGCAGGCACTTCAGAGCTTATCTGGTCTCCTCTCCCACTGCCACTGCAAGTTTGGAAGCACAGAATTTCTGTACGGCATTAATTGTGAAATTTCTAATGCCCATTTTAAAAAAAATTGAGCCTCTTTAAAAAACTTGTTACATTTTTATTTTTTAAAATTATTTAGCCACCTTCAAATGAGTTACAGCAAGGCATTCCAAAGAAGTAACGTGGATTTCTTGAAGACTCCAGAGCTCATCACAACAATGCTAGTCCCTGGTAAATATTAACTTTTCACATTATTTTTGGTTCCATGTGAAAGGTTCTATAAGTGTGTTCTATATGCAAGATCATTGCATAACATCACTCTTATTCGAATCTTCTTTGGTAAAACATAGAGGAGAAAAGGACTCCAAATGTTTTTATTTTAAGCACATAAATATAAAATGCATCAACAAGGAGAAGACTCACAGTGCTTTATTTTTACATAGTGTGAAGTCACACGAACATACACTATTTAAGAAAATATCTAGAATAAACAATACTATTTGTGAATGGTAAAATAGGTCCCATTTAAGCTTTTCAAGGAAAAAAATGCTTTCTGATTAAGACTTCAGCTTATTCCTACTTACATTGACTGAAGGGATCCTTAGTTACTAATAACTGATATTTACTAACCAACTTATACATACTTCGTACTATTTTTTTTTAAAAGTATGGTGATAAAGATTCCAAATTATTGTTCTTGACACAATCCAATTAGCGTGTAACATCTTTCTCCTAGAAACAAGAGTTAAAAGACACCGTGTAGGTGCAGGATGAAGCAAAGAAAGCATCAGTTTCATATTTACAGAGAAGATTTTTTTTTTTATTTTAGAGAACACAAATCTATTACAATGAAGCCCTAATTTCCTATGTGTCTGACTACAGACTAAATTTAAAATAGACTAAATTTAAAATAACAAAACTCTACTTAGTAGAAAAATAAATGTAGTCCTGTACCCAGGGTTTGTCCTTTAAAAGAAATCAGCCAAGTCATCTTCAGACCTCATGAGCTTGGTGTGGACACAAAATTATATGCCAGGGATTTCTGCAGATTCAGGAGACTGAAGTCAATTAACCAAGTATCTCTGTAAATCTTCTCTCTTACTGGGATATTGCTGGATTTAAGACAAACTTGATTATAGGAAACAATGAAGCCTTTTTCCAAAATTCTTTCTGTCCAAGAGACTGCACATGATCCATCAGTGTTCCAGGGTAGTTTACTCACGGGTAAAGTACAATTAACACAAAATAAAATGTAAACACAATTTTAAATGCTTAAATATGGAAGTGTCTGAAATTAGATTCCAAGTACTCATTAAAGCATTTACTCTGCCTGCTAAGAAGGATTTCAGTCTGCAGCACTCTGTCCTGCCAGACAGTTACCATAGAAACAGCATTTCTCCCTGTGCACTCCTTGCTGGATTGGGGGGCAGGCAATGGCAATTAATGCGTTCACAGTTCTTTGCACAATTTTATACATTACCTGTAATTTAGAAATCTGTGAAATGATTTGAACTCTATTTCATGGAAGAGCTTCCGATCTATACAAATCGTATTTGTGTTTGAAAGACAGAAAATGATCTTGAAGTAAAAAATGATGGCTGCAATCTCACCAGTACACTTTACAAAAGAGTTTTAGACACCAAAAAGTGATATCACTGTAAAATCAGAAGGAAAACCCCTAAGCCTGTCTTCAGTTAGAACACAGATCAGCTCTATTCTAAAAACAAATTTACCCTAGCTAAGAAACTTTCAAACTTCTTTTACACATCTGGGTAGCTAAAAACTGAATCAATTGCAAATTGTAATCTGAATCTGATTCATTCAAAGTTTACAACTCATAAGCCTTTACCAATTACCTAAAATTAGTAAGGATACACTTATGTGGCCAAGAATGATTCAGGAAGACAAGTTCTCAAAATGTTTCAATCCAGTATTATCCTAAAGAAAATCAATTTGCCATCTGTTAAGAGGAACCACAAGCAATTATAACCACTCACACAACTATTAACTCACCAAGTTGCTTCAGCCAATCTACCAGGATGGCATGAATCACTCAGTTCACATGCAAGTGAATGTCTCATTTTTACACAAGATCTGGACCTGAGGACTCTAGAGAACCTTCGGGCAAAGAAAACAAGCTAAGGGGAAACCACTGGACACTTATGACACTGTAACCCATGAAATAAATAGTTTAATTGGCATTTTTGGGGGGTGAAATGCATTAACCCACTGATGTTTCAGAGACTACTAGGCTCATAGCCTGAATTCAAGTAGGACTCTTGAGTATGTTCTCATCATTTTTCTTCATGAATAATAATTTTCATTAAAATAGCATTAATGGAAGCATTTATGGATACATACATAAGAAATAAGTTCTGCTAATGAATTTGTGTAGTGTGAAAAATATGTGGCCTAGAATACCTCTCTACTAAGGGCACTTGGCATCTCAGATACAGTCACAATTCCTTTCCTTCCTTCCCATCTCTCTCCATAAATCTTGTGGTTCCTCTCTGCATAAGGTTCCATTTCAAAAGGCCAAAGGCTAGAGACTGTGGGGAAGAAACACAAATTGGTTTCATCCCAGCACTGCCCATAGTCTGCTGATTACAGAACTTTTTATGAGAATGACATTTTACAAGTCCATCAGTTCTCTTACTTTTGAGGACAAAAAGCTATTAATTCCTAGAGTTGTGTAAAAACCCCATCAGATTTGAATAATGTCACCAGGAAAGCAAGTCATTAAAGCTAATACAACCACTCAGGCAACATAGTGCTCATCTTAAAAACTGACACACACATCAGCACATGACTGAGGATTTATTTGGTTTGCTCTTGGGGATATGGGCACTTAATTTTATACAGCTGCACCTATGACACATTAATGCTTCTTTGGATGTTATTATCAAAAGGAGATATAATTCCTGTGATAAAGCCACCTTCCCACCACTTACACTCAGCCCTCCCAGTATTCTGAGTATTTTTTCTCACAAGTATTAGCTGCATATATAAACAAACATTTCATTGTAATATGTTATAGTTATTTTATTTAGAATTTTTACCAGAGGTCAAAGAAGAAATGCAATTTATGCTAACAAATAAATAACCTCTGCTCTCTTTCAGCATCATGGTGGGTCCTCAATAACAACTAGAAGCTGTGGTTCCAAGTAATGTTAATATTGTATTCTCTTTCATTACATTAACATCATATTGCAGTGTACAGGTGAATTTATGATGTGATAACATTTGTTATTATGGATGGGATCTTTCCCACTTTATCCATTCTAAAATCTGGAAAACTGCACATTTATTATCTTTTCTTCTTGTGACTAGTTCAGTGAAATGATGCATTCTAAAAACTGAAATAAGACAACTATGATAAACTATTTATTTGTGACAGTCCACTGCATTAATAAACAACCATTACTTAATGCTGCTGTGTCTCCTTTTACAAAAGAAAGAAGTGTGAACCTGAACACACATTTTCATACATGTCTGCAGAGAAGCTGTAAGTCATTAATGAATGGCAATTGCAGTAATGACATAGGGACAACTCTTTGTGCTAGTACAGAACTTCCTCCGAGATATTTTCTGTTCACAGCAAGACAAGGCAGCACTATCTTCTGTTAACAGACTCTTAGCCCTCCCTCATAAGAGGAAACATATCTGCCTGTCTGTTGTCACTACAGGTCCCCAGACTGAACATTGCACAACCTCTATGTCCTGACCACTCAGAAAATATTTTCTTTAGATCTCTGGCAGGTCACAGCAAAATCATTAGAGAAACTGCAGTTACAGCATTAATAGCCATAAACCTTGAGCTTGTTTGGAGGTTGGTTCTAGCAGAAGGCAGGGCTACTGTATAGCCTTGACCAATGAAGAGCACCATCTCCATGGGGAGATCACCCTTTTCAGCCCAAGTGCAGCTTTGGTAGGGATGTGCATGGAGCATTGAGGAGGAAGTGGACACCCACTGAGACAGCCAGGTCAGCCCAATCAACCTGCTCATCAGTGGGGTGACAGAGGCTGCAGCCAGACTGCCCTCCCATCCAGGGGTCTGGGGGTCCTGGTTGACTGAATATGAGCCAGCAGCGCCCTGGCAGGCAGGAGAGCCAACCCTGTCCTGGGGGGCATCAGGCACAGCATCACCAGCTGGGCAGGGGAGGGGATTGTCCTGCTCTGCTCTGCACTGGGACAGCCTCACCTCGAGTCCTGTGTGCAGTTTTGGGCACAACAGTATGAAAGAGATATAAAGCTATTTAAGAGTGTCCAAAGGAGGGCCATGAGGATGATGAAGGGCCTACATGAGGATGATGAAGGGTCTACAGGGGAAGCCACACAAGGCGCTGCTGAAGTCACTTGGTCTGTTCAGCCTGGAGGAGGCTGAGGGGAGACCTCATTGCAGACTGCAATTTCCTCACGAGGAGGAGAAGCAGGCACTGATCCCTTTCCTCTGCTGACCACTGACAGGACCTGAGGGCATGGCATCAAGTTGTATGAGGGGAGATTGAGGTTAGGCGTTAAGAAAAGGTTCTTTACCCAGAGGGTAAAGATGGAACATTGGAACAGGGAAGTGGTCACAGCACCAAGCCTGGCAGTTCAAGCAGCACTTGGACAATGCTCTCAGGCACAGGGTATGAATCTAAGCGTATCCTGTGCAGGGCCAGGAGCTGGATCTCGATGATCCTTGTGGGTCCCTTCTAACTGAGGATATTCCGCGATTCTGTAAGACCTGGAAGTAGCAACACTTGATTCCTTAACAAGTCACTTGAGTCCCTAACAGTCCCTGCTGTATCTGAGGTGTGTCCTGCAGCTCAAGAATGGGCAAGCAGCCACTGTAACCTCACACCTCCACAGCAGGTTGACAAGCTCTACATGCTACATGACTGCTCTCTCCATTCACTAAGTAGTCTGAGGTTACCAACAGTACCCAAAGAGAAACTTAAAAGCCATGTTCAATAAAATACCTTCATGTCTAGTTTTATTTCTTCGCAACAAAAAATACCATATGCAATTGAAACGGGGGAATTTCAACTACAAACAAGCAGTCTTCATTGCAGTAAGGCCCTGTATTCCAGAAACCATGACAAGGTGTAAGCTCAAGATTAAGAAAGGCGTCACATTTAGGTTCCTGCATGCGACCAAGGAGATTTGGCTCTTATTTTATCAGTGGAGTTCTGAGGCGAGTTATTTGCCTAAACAAAGGCACTAGTGCACATGAGTTACTGTAGAGGACACCAGCTGGTCTCCAGCTCCCAGCTGAGGATGACGTGTGTTACCTATAGCTTTTCTGTCATTTATGCCAGGCCCATGCATAAAGCTGACTGGAATGCCAGGATTCTCAGATGACACCAGACACCTACCTTTAGGCAACTGAATCAAGCTCTTTGCCAATAAAGTCCATGAGGCTTAGTCCTCCACACAAATGTGGATGTCAGAGAGGGATATATGCACATCTGAATTTATGAGTCCATATTACAGACAGTTTCACCTTTATCTCTCTCACAGTAACTCAGCGAAAGTGAATGCTTTTAACACTGAAATCCAAGGCTTTCCTGTACTGATATGATCCAGCTACCAATCTGTCCATTTTTAAAACGGCACTGAAATTATCCTCACAAATGACACCAGTGTAAGTTTAAAGGTTTCTTGTCTTATCAAAATAAATCTACTCATACTCCTGAACAAGTGAGAGATGTTTTTCCTATGCCAAGATGATAGGCTAGTTTATAGCACAGGGTTTTTGGTCACTACTGACCTACCAACAAAGGAAATACAGTGACATGTGACACAGATTCAGGGAAAATTCTTAAGTGAAAAATTACATACTACAGCACTTTTTCCTTTTCACTGGAAAAAATTATTAAAATCATTCTTAAAAGAACCTGCTTTAGAACTTCATGTCAATTAGATGCTGTAAGGGTGAAAAAAGTTGTAGCAGGTCATATGTCCTTGTAACAGTTACTCACCTTTGCATATTTACTTCAATGAAACATACACAAAAAGAAGTTTGACTTAGGAGCTTTGAAAGCCACATACAGAAACTGTCTTTGACACATACTGCGAAAAAAGGTCCATATGACCCACTCTAAGAAACTCCCAGAGATTAAAAACTAACCAACAAAAAGATTTATTTTCATCATTCAGGAAAAGAAATCTAGTGCCAATCCAATGCAGCTTGACAGCTTTTTGCCTTACTGCAATTGCCATTTAATACATCTTTGTTTAGCTTTCATTATCATTTGTGACAGAGGGTAAAAAATTGTCCGCAGTACCCAAATGGTATTATTATAGGTTTTATATTATTATAAAATACACATTTAGAAGTTAATTATATTCATACAAATACTTCTTATTGATGCCTGTCAACTGATGGATGCTTTCAGGAAGTACTTGAATTTCTGCTTTCCACTTCAGTATTGGATGCTATACTCATTTAAGGGGAAAAGAAAGAATTAACTCTGCATTGGTACACGCATTTACCCATATAAGACATATGATTAAAATCTGTCTTGTTCTTCAGTTTTTTCCCATTACTTTCACTTTTCAAAGTTATTGGACAATTATTTACAAAGAACTTTAAGGAATTCAGTGCATTGGCAGGTCTCCTGTTCTGATACAGGATGAGAGAAAATTTCTCTTGTTAGTGAAACTATTAATAATAAGAGACTTCATACCTTGAAAGAAGGCATGTGTATCCACAAAATATTAAGGAGTATCTTGTGTCAAGATGAAGATTTCAAATTAGGAAGCAATCAAGTTTTGTTAAAAAAACCCCAAAAACTAAGGAGTAGATACCCTAAGACATCTGAGATTTGACACAGCCAGTATTTGTTGTTCCATTTTTATTTCTGAGGAAGGGAGTTGGGAGCAAGTGAAAATTCCCAGTCAAATATTTATTTAGAACTTATGGTCAGGCAAAATATATGACTACATAACACAAACAATTCAATGACAAAATTCTGCCAGACCAATATGTAAAATTATGTATTTTCACTTTAATCATATTACCATTTCAGGCATTACAAATTAAAGGTTTGTCTCTTAAAGCATTCAGGCAATTACAGGAAGAAACAGGCATTTTCATACGTTTCACAGGGTCGTACTCCCATCTGCAGGCACCCAAGTACCTTCAAAAACCTGGAAGACCTACATCAAATGTAGCTCCCTCATTGATGGACCTCGGATCTCCCAAAAAACATGTCACTTCTTGCAGATGTCAATGAAAGGTTTGTTCTTTACCTGTAAGACAAACCAACCCTCAAATTACTTCAGTTATAACAGATCACTTAAAGTTTTCATTTCAGTCTGCTTGTAACTCTTTTCTACTCCATGTACATTTCACAATTGGGATTTTTTTTCATTATGGCAAACAGTTCTATTTTCATTAATGATAGAGACTTCATCTAAAATTTTCCTATTGTGTGTCAACACAGTAAAATCTGTTCAAATGCTGAGCTATGTATTGGTAACCCTGATCTCCACATCTCAAAAAATCCCCAGTGTCCTTCGGGACAAGTGCAGTCCACAGCCCACCAAGTGTAACCACTGCATCTTGCTCGTACAAGTCATTCTAAGAAGTCTTCTTCATCTGAAAATACAACTTTTACTCATAAATGGGCACATACTTCTGCAGTGGCTTCAAAAATTCAGAACCAGGAAAGCCTTAAGATAGGCATGAACTATCTGATTATTCAGTTCAGCAGCAAACTATTGAAAAGCACCTGCTCCAAAACAGAAACTCACTGATGCTGTAGGATTGTCTGTTTGCATTAGAAATTTATTTGCAGACTACCTTCTGCCACTTTTAAGCATCATTCATTTAATTTACACATGTATCCCATCAATTCCTCTGGCTTCTCTGCAGAAAAACAAATGATGTGATCAGTCAACAGGCTGGAATTTTGGGTGAGCTAGGTCATCTCCCTGATTTCTGTAGGGACCCTCCTTTTTCCCAGGAATGTAAACATCTGAAAGCATACACATTATCAAAATTTGCCACTCTTAGAAACAGAGGTGGTGGGAGAGGGGAAAATTGAGGAAATTAAAGAGCTGAGACTTCCAAATCTGAAAGCAGGTTTTCAAACAAATAAAACTTTCATCATGAGGGTAAATAGAAAGACATAAAAAGTAAGATCAGGGAAAGCTGATTATGGTCATATATTAATTAATTTTTTTTTCAAAGGACAGAAATCTTAAAAGTTTAAAAACACCTTCAAATGTGGCCAATACAGTAATCATGTGGACATACTTCTCCATAATAGGAATCCTATTTCTAGCAGAACTACCTCCCAATGGTCTCAAAAGCAACCTACTATGTAGCCTAATTTGATATGATGTCTACACAGAAGATTTTCCCACAGCTGGGGTCTGGAATATGATCCAGTAGATGTTTTCTCCTAGCATGTGAAGTATTTGATGATTATTTTCATCATAAACACTATGGTAGCACATATGGATATCCTTCATATTCATCACCTATTTCTATTAATTTCCCCTTAAAACAAAAGATAATGAAGTAAACTGCATTGAGCTTATGAATGGTTTTGCAGTGGACAGTGGGGCAGGAACAACTCAGACACTGAATTAAGACTTTTACCAAGCCGGATATTTATCAAGATTGTTCTCTTTTATTTTGAAAATGTGCAAACATATCTGATCTTTTTTTTCCGAAAACAAATTAAACCTCCTTTCCCTTTATATGGTACTATCCAGAGTAAGATGTCGAATACCAACCAGAGAAGTTACATACAAAAGCTGTGCTGAACTGCACAGTCTGTCCTTTGAAGGTTTTACCAATTCAGCAGGCCAGTTTGAAGGAAAATCAAATAGCCATCAAGACCGTTTCCCATCAAACGGCTTATCAAAACCTCCATGGATGATTTTATAACTTCACTTACTACAAAAAAATGCACTTACTGGCTTTTCCAGTACAATTGGGTGATCAGGAAGAAACTCTGGTTTCTTCTGAGAGAGAGAAACATTAGAAAGCTTCAGAAGGAAATCTCTGCTGTATTGGATCCTTTCTGTGAATATACAAAATCACGAAGTTCAACATTCTTGTTCAAGGGATCAAGAGTGGGAATTCAGAAAAATTATTTGGCTACTTATAGAATGTTAGAAATGCTACATGTGGAATATAAAAATCAGTCTTAAAGACAGAAGTAATTTAGGTCTTATCTTGCATCAGAAAAATCTGAATTAAATTACAGAGCATTTCACTTTATCAAACTGACACAGTAAATCAACACAAAAGAAGAAAAAGATGATTCCAACCAACACCAGACAGATTCCCTGTATCTTGTTCTAATGAGCAGAAACACCACAAACTGGTCTTGAAACCTGCAAGAAAGCCTGTCACTCTAAAGTGGCACCAATTTCTACGGGACAGCTAACAAAAACAGGGTGTCTTCTTGGAGCTAATAATGTCTTTCAACACCTAAAAGCAACGGCGAGATCTGCTGCATGTAAAATGGCAAACAGATTGATAGCAGTGAAATACTTTTGAGGGGTTATGCTGACTCAACAAGAGTCAGAGCCTTTGCTCAGAACATGCAGGTTTCTTATTTGAGTTTATAGCACTATCTCTACTATGGCATAGCTTTGGATACAGTATGTCTAGCAATGTCTGTGTTTAAGCTGATGTTCTCAAACAAGAGCACAAACAATAGGAAAGGAATTAGGCAAAGGAACAAACTTCTTCTCTGGTCCTTGACAAAGAAGCTTATTCCTTTAAAAATGATGGGCTTCCTGCTGGATTGTTACACTTTCACCTGATGGAACAACAGTTTTTGTTTCTCAGACTGCAGGATGTTGAAAAGAGAGAAGCTGATATCAACTATGACACCAATTTTTTCCTACTTTTTCCTACACAAATGATGTAGTAACTGGTGAACCTAAGGGAGGGCATATGGCTAACTTTGAAAAAAAGCAGTTTAAAGCATATAAGCATACTTGAAAACATGGCTTGTTGTTTCCTCCCCTTGATTAAAAACCTATGAAGATGATGACTTAAGTAAGGCCTTTGACACAATCCCCCACCACATCCTTCTCTCTAAATTAGAGAATTGGATTAGATCAGGGGACTGTTCACTGGATGAGCAACTGGTTGGACAGTTGCATCTGATCTCATGTTGGAACAAGTCCAGAGGAGAGTCCCTAAGTTGATCACAGGGTTGAACACCTCTCCTATAAAGACAGCCTTATAGTTGGGGATGTTCAGCCTGGAGAAGAGAAGGTTTGGGAGACTTTGGGGCAGTCTTACAGTACGTAACGGGGGCCTAAAAGAAGGCTAGAGAGGGACTTTTCAGAGGCAGGTAGTGATAGGAAAAGCGGGAATGGCCTTAAGCTGGGTTTAGGTTAGATATGAGGTTAGGTTAGGACAGTGGGTTTAGGTTAGATATGAGAACAGAAGTGAGGATGGTGAGGCACTGGAAAAAGCTGCACAGAGAAGTTATGGATGACCCGTCTCTGGGAGTGTTCAGCATCGTGCCGGGTGGGGCTTTGAGTAACATGGTCTACTGGCAAGTGTCCCTGTCCACAGCAGGGGTTAGAACTTGATGATCTTTCAGTCTCCTACAACCCACACCATCTCATGATCCAAAGAGCAGTGGTCATGTCTGGATGCAGATCAGTGAGTGATGAGTGGTATCCCTCAGGGTTTCACATTTGAACCAGTGCTGTTGAGTATCTTCATCAATGACAGACCGTGGGATCAACTGCACCCTCAGCAAATTTGGAGATAACACCGAGCTGAACGGTGTGGTTGACACACATGAAGGACAGGACACCATCCAGAGAGATCTGGAAAAGCTCAAGAAGTGGGCCCATGGGAACCCCATGCTGCACTTAAGAACTGCTGAGACAGATAATTGAAAGCACAGTACTGCTGAAGAGATATCAAATGGAAATTATTATCTGGAACTTAAAGTACAGCTGAACATAAACAGAGCTCTAGAAGAAATTTTACTGTGCAAGGAAAAAAAAAAAAGAAGAAAACAAAAGACTTATTTGTAAGCAGTAGCTGAATAGTAGAACCTCTAAAGTTGTGTAACTCTGAAGGAAAATATTACAACAATCAGCAAACAAACAGAAGCCCTTTGAAAAGAAGTGTGAGAAAAAGTTTGACAGTGTGAAGAATTGAGGAGTAGACTCAGGGTGGCATGACAGAGCAATTAACCACTGAAGGGCTTATACAAGAGACCAGGATCTGATGAGAAGCTGTTTAAGACTTTGTAGAACAAAACAATCTCTACCCACCACAAGCAGAATCGATGAGAAAGATCACAAAGACACCACCAAACAGACAGGACTTGACATCTAACTAGATCCAAAAACCAGAACTCTCTTCTATTTATCAAGATCAAAACCAGTAGATATGAACCTGAGCTTGAAAGGAGATACATGGAAGATTTACTTTCAAGTCAGTAACACACGACAGGACAGAACAGAACTCAGCTCAAGAACCTGAGAGATGGTAACCTCAGACTGACAAAAATACAAAAGCCTCATTACAACTTAATAGAATTCTTTCAAATTTTAAGTACTAAGAGCAAAAGAACAAACCACATCTTCAGAGATTACTTAAGATGGATGCCTGATTACAGGCAGACACAGACAAAAGAAACTGTCTCAATGAACTGGTGACCTAACCTGGATGCAGTTTCTGTGACATGTTTAAGAATGAAGAATTATGTAGGAAGCAGGGCAGAGAAGTATTGTGAGAATGCATTTGAAATCTGAGATTATCCCTTAATGAAAAAAAAGAAGTAAAATTTTGACTTGGTTAAATTACCAATTGTCTGTGAGTACGGTGGCAAGCAGTACAGAGAGAAAAGCATAAGGAGCAAACCTTAGGGACAATACTGACACAAAAATAAATTGTCCAGGATTAATAATTTTTAAAAAATCATATTTAACCATCCAAATACTATTATTTCTGAACCATTGCAGTAAGAGCAGGACAAGGAAGCCAAAATGCTGAGTTCTTAACTTGTTTACATTCAGTGGTCTGTATGCCACAACTGAGCCCTGCAGCAGGCTACAGGATGCAACTCAAATCTGAACATCTACACACACAAGCAATCCAAACAAACCCAGGATTTTGTGTGAAGAATTGTTTTTATGTTTAGAGTCTGTTTTATCAGGGGGTTGGTTGTGGGTTTTTTGGTTTTTTGTTTTGTTGGGTTTGTTTGGGTGTTTCTAAGACAGTTATATCCCTATATGTAAACAACTCTACCAGTGGAAGTTTTCTATGTCACTTAAGGTCAAATTCACACCTTCTCTAGAGTGTTATGTGAAAGGTAGAAAAGTTTCATATTGCTCTCCAAATTATCAATGCACTGGCTTATCAAAAAAAAAAAAATAAAGTGCAATCTATATCACTTCAAAGTTCAGTTGTCCTCCATCCAGCACATATAATCCTGACACAGCTCCCCATGCAGTATTTTACCTTTTTTTGCTCCTGATTCATGTTGTTTTGGTTGACAGAGCATCACAGTTTGAGTTAAGATCTTCACTTCAGTCATTTCAGATGACTAAAATAGGAGGGAATGTTATGAAGCTTATCTCCTTTAAGCATATTAAAACAAGGATACATGTTTCTTAGTTATAAGTAACAGTTGTAGCACAGTTTAATTTGAACCTGTAGAATGTTACTCTTGATTGCATACAATAAGGAAATAGTTCAATTAAACAATACAGATGAACATACTGGAGAGACTTTTTTACACAGAATGTTACAGTGCTATTGCTAGGTTTTAAAAAGAAAATAATTATCCTCTTCTTTTGCATTATCCCACCTAGAACACAGCCACAAGCTGCTACATATGGGAATAATAGAAGGAGGAAGGACTTTCTTTAAGACCAAAGGATGGACTTGAATTCTCTCACTTAGCAAAAAGGTTTGCTTCATAAGCATCAAGACCCAATATCCACAGTATAATGCCATGTTTCTTCCAGCTGCCAAAACCTTGAAGAAAGTGTTCTTGCAGAAAGAAACCCAAAGCAG
Source organism: Prinia subflava (assembly GCF_021018805.1). Taxonomy (NCBI): domain Eukaryota; kingdom Metazoa; phylum Chordata; class Aves; order Passeriformes; family Cisticolidae; genus Prinia; species Prinia subflava. Next base: position 25,200,980 of record NC_086247.1, on the reverse strand, counting down.
TTTATCCTCAAGAGTGTTGCTTCTGAAAAGGCTCTACAGGTCTGAGGAATCACTCTGAGTCAGATGGGAAGGGGAAAGAACTGAAAATTGCTCATCAAGCAGAGGTTGATAGGGCACTATTCAGATGGTACTTGGGGTACTCATGAAACACTTCATGGTCAAAAGTATTATTAAAAATTCTTTTCCATATGTCATAGAAAATATTCCATATGTTATGTATATTGAATTCTTTTTCATTTTAAAGAAGTTTTAAAAAATATAAAGAACACATCTATACCCATATCAAACAAATGCAATATGCAGCTACATGTAGCTAAACACTGATGAAACTGAATATTACAACACTGATGACCAGAGGCTTAATTAAAAGGGAGTGGTTTGTTCTCCTCAGTAATTACTGCTCAAGAGACAAGTGTAAGTGTTAAATTCTCTATGTCAGATCAAAGTTAGGCTCCCAAGACCTTGATTTTTCAAATTTTTTTTAAGTCAAAAAAAAATTTTAGTTTGCAGAAGCTTAATACAATAAAGAAGGACTACAGGATTACTAAAACTCTTCTATAATATTTTTTTTAAACAGAAGTAAAAATTAAGGAACAGGCCTTTGATCTAACAAAAAAACCTCATCTATCAATGCCCTGAAAAAAACCCATTCAAATCAGAATCAACTGGAAGTCAAATTCAGGCTATGGAACATAAAGCATTCCAGTTGGAAGACTTCAAACTTCATTTTCCAGCAAACAGATCCAACCAGTTTTAAGTCTGAAAAACATATCTGTACCATGTCCAAAGCCAAGCACTTCTAGCAATAAAGCATAAAGTTTTATGATGTTTGCTGTCTCAAATGAATTTGTGCATGTGCTAACAAAAAAAATCTAATTTTATTATTTACACATAATAAGTGAAGACAGAACACATACACTCTCAGTTTTAAAGAGCTGACTTAAATTCAGTGAAAACTAAAGAAATGCCACACAGATTTTTTTAAGAATCTTAAATTCCTAAGCTGCATTTTTCAGCTACCAGTGCATGCAAATACCAGGGAAAGGCATTCCTGAAACTCGTAATTCTTTTCAACAGTTCTGACCCTTCTCATTTAAAACACTCGGAATCAAGGGCACTCCTAGCTGGAAATAGTTTTCATTTGGTTACATAACAGATCAGCTGACCTCCAATTTATAAATAATTATATATATACTCAATACTCACCCAGTTAACCTTACTCTGCAAACATACTTCAGTGCTGCTGGGTAATTCAGTCCCAATGTTTAATGCAATGGGTGATGCTGGTGAGCATAAAACATTAAGAAAAAATAATTTCAATAGACTCCACTGTATTACTTTGTGATACTCGCCCCAAGAACATTCCTTGCTACACAGAGATTACATGGGCATTTACTCTCAACTTAAAAGCTCTACATCACCACCCTTTTCAGTTTCTTCCTTAAATTTTATACAAAGTAAAAATCTAATGATGTCACTTAACTTCAGTCCACATCAGCACAGCTGATGATTTTCTAGCCACCAAAAATTTCTAACTTAAAAATAAGAACTGTAATACTGCATCATCTAGGCTTTAATCTACAGTGGTTTAAAATTTAAACCAAAATATTCACATCTGACATAAATACTGCATGGTTTCTTTTTCTTAAGGGTTTTTGGGCTTTTTTGGTTTGAATTTGTCTGAAAGCTAGATAGAAACAATGCAGTGCAGTGTACTCTACTTGCAATATAGTAATCTGTTAAATCATGTGCATTTTATGTTTTCAATAGCAGGAGTCAGCAACCCCAAGAAATCCAAACTTAACAGAGAAGCCTGATTCAGCTTTCTGAAGCTACATTTCAGATGCCAAGCTAGAAGAGCAGTACCAAAGAGCTCTACATTAACTTAATATAATTCAAATTCAGATTTTATCACAGAGATGATGTACTAAGAATAAGACACAGCAAGGTATTTACTCACTGTAGTTCAACAAAGTAATTTGAAACCAAAACAAGACACTTTACACATTCTTGTTACATCCCTAAACATAACCCAAACTTTTGCACCTTAGCCATGCTACTCACCTTGTTTAGAAGACAGCTGATGCACAGGTCGTGCTGGCTGAAGGGATTTACCAATAAACTTTTTTGCTTCTGTAACATTTTGAAACATCGCACTTCAAAAAAGCAGCTGAAATCATTAGCATGCAGTTTCACATTTAAGCAAGAAGAGCAATCTACCTACTCCTTGTTAGTTGCATTTGACAAGGCAATATTACATCTGGGTAGGAAAAAGCAGAAAGGTCTGATGCATAAATTTTTTTAGATGACTGAACATGCTGGATAAAATTTGCATGAAGACAGAATCAGACTTTTCTCTCATTTTTCCTTCTAAATGAGCTACTCTAGCTTCTTCTCAAGAAGATTCTTTCCCTGTGTGTCTGTGTATACAGTTGGAGAAAGGAGATGGGGATGTGATGGAAATCAGGAGGTTTCTAATATTGTAGTTCAATGGATTTTTAATTAATTAGCATCAGCATACTCCTTATCAATCTGTTGTCTGCACAGGAGTTCCTTACATATCTACATAAACTGACAGGACTGTTGAAAAAGTCAACAAGTATTTAAGTACTTAATTTAAGTAGCTCTTAAATTAATACAGTTTTATATCTTACCACTATTGAAGCATCAAAACTGCTAAGGTGGTGCTGGGCTGAAAAATCTCACACTTTAAGTAAATGATCAGTTGGAAATGTTAATTTGTAGTATCTGTATCTTAATGTATCTCCTTTTCACCATCTCTTTTGTCAAGTGGGAGATTTTATAATTTGAAGGAAATTTAGCTTTTTTTAGAGAAAAAGAATACCAGAAAGAACAACTGCCACAATAAAAATGATACTGATTTTTTTTTCTCTAAGAAAGTTTACAGGACAATGGAATAATTGTTGTAGCAAAAAAAAAAAAAATCAAGAAATAATCATGACTGCAAGAGTTACAACTACATTATCCATTTCCAGTATGAAAAAGGAAGAGAAGTTAGGCTATCAGACCCACTATCATACCCAACTCTAGTTGGTCTTTGTGCTACAGGAAGGAAACAAAAAATCATCTGAGAATTGACTACAGTATAATTTTTTGAACTCTTCTAACATAGTCAAATAACAACTTCCCAACATGTGAAGTTTGAGCCCACCCAGGTCTAGAAACCAACTGTTTGATGGTTGCTGTCTGAATAAGAACAACTTAACTAAAACTAGGAAAAAGAATTCTGGTTTAGTTCTCTAATTTTCCTACCCACTCATCTTAAAAAAAGGAAGACTTCAAAGCTGTAGTCAAAAGCAGCAATGAAAATTCTGTAGCTGAATTAACTAAGACTACAGATATGGATGGTATATTTCATTTTACCCAGATTAGGAATGCTTGTATAAATTCCATTTATCCTAGATAGTGAATTTCCACAGAAAGCAATGCAGTAATAATACACATTTGCATCAGAAGAGTGAAAAAAACTCCAAAAACCAACAAACAAGCAAGGCTTCTTTCATGCCCCGATGACAAACAATATGCACGATTTTTAAAACCAGGAAAACCTGCTGAAGAGGCTGGCTAGCTTCTAGACTGCAGCACACCCCTATTTTTTTGTAATGTTCTGACAGTAAGAACAAGTTGTGTGGTGCCAGCAAAACAACACATTTTGCTGCTCTGCCCTCACCCTCCCTCAGGTGGGTGAAGACTCTAGAAAAGACCTCAATAAGTTATCTAGCCCAACCTCCTCAGTTAATGTGTTCAGTGTTCTTTTTGACCAGTATCAAGGAAAGTGGAGAAAGATTCCTTTTAATAGCTGAGAAATAAACTGCTTCCATGAGGGACAGCTGCAGTAGAGGCGGCATCCCCAGAACTCCCCCTTCCAGAGCCACACGGCTTCTCCGGGGTCATTCCCATGGGAGACCAGCACCCAGGAGAAGGGAAGCATTGTGGCCTAGAAGCAGTTCTGCAGAACCCAGTTTTTGGTTTTGTTTTTTTTTTAACCTTAATAAGATGGCCATTGACAGCAGCCATCTTCCAAGAGCCCATTTAAAATGTTTGGAAGGCTCTTTCCTAAATGCATGAAGGGGATTTAACGCTATTTTCGTGAAAAATCCCCACGAGTAACCAGAAACTGACCGTCTCCCCTCGCCCTCAATGACACGGCACCGAGAACCCCACAGCCCCCAAGGAGAGAAACCTCCCTCCGCCGCCCGGGCCCTCGCCCCTTGCCCAGCCCCCGAGCCCTGCTGTGGGCCGGGGGTGCCCAGCCCACCTCCAGCCGCCGGCAGCGCCCGTGCCCCGCGATGCCGCCGCCGTGGGTGCCGCTGAGGCCGCTCGCTCCCTCAGCGCGGCCGGGCGGGGCGGCCTTCGCGCGGGGCTGCCCGCGTGCCGCGCGGGGCCGTTCAACGTCGCGCCGCGGGCCGGGCGGGCAGGGGCTCCGCGGGCCGCGCCGCCGCTGCCCGCGCCCCGCGGCATTCCCGAACTGCCCCGGGAGAGCCTGCCAGGGGCAGGAGAGGCGGGATGAGGGGCCGGGAACTGCCCCGGGAGAGCCTGCCAGGGGGCAGGAGAGGCGGGATGAGGGGCCGGGAACTGCCCCGGGAGAGCCTGCCAGGGGGCAGGAGAGGCGGGATGAGGGGCCGGGAACTGCCCCGGGAGAGCCTGCCAGGGGCAGGAGAGGCGGGATGAGGGGCCGGGAACTGCCCCGGGAGAGCCTGCCAGGGGGCAGGAGAGGCGGGATGAGGGGCCGCTGCCCAGCCCCCTCCGGGGTTAGACCCGAGAAAGGTGGTGTCCTCCCTCCTGCGAAGGGACTCGTGTTCCCTCAGGGCCTGAGAGGGGAAATTGGGAGAAATAAGTGACTTTTGAACACACCTGTGAGGCCTCAACAGCAGAAAGAAAAGGGCAGTTTGAGGCCTTGGAAAGCTGTCAGTGAATACTGCCCTCACCGATGTGGCCCATGGCACCGGGCACAGGGACCAGAGAGCGGCCTCTGGCCCCTCGGTGACAGAGGTGACGCACCCTGTATGCTTTGGAAAGTCCGATTTTTTTCTCATTTTTACTCACAACATGTATTTGACAGTAACAATGAACTCGCCCTGCTAACTCCCAGAGGAGCACACTGAAGTTCCCTGATATTAGTTTGCTGGGCTTCACCTTACTGAAGTATCCAATATTAATTAAAAGTCCGTATGTTTTTGCTGGTTTTTTTTAACACATATATTTCATATCACCTACTAAGAACTCCAGAAGTTCAGAATAGGAAGGTAACGCCAAGTACATAATCACATAAATAACAAGTAATAATTATTAATATCCAATATTAAGATTTATTAGCCCTGGCTAGTTTGTTTTGTTGTTTCCATCAAGCATGTTGGCTCTGCTTTGCTGTAGTCTCTGAATTTTATTCACTTAGGTATTCAGACATGATACTGTCCCTGAAATAGCAACTATTATGTACAGATGTCACGCTCCTACAATCTTCTCTCCTAACACATCATCTTCCAGTTGGTTTCCTCAACTGTTCACACGCGATTTGCTGTCAGCCTTCTCTTTGCAGACACTGATGCAGCACATCTGCATGCTCACCAGCCCATTTGCTGCTGTTTAAGGTCTGATTTAAAGTAATTTCTCCCAAGTGAATTAGTTTATACTCTGACATGTCCTGTTTCTTCTGACCCACTATCCATTCTCACAAGAGTGTCATGTAAAACAGTTACTCTCCTATTCTTATCAACCATTCCCTTAGCTACATAAGGACTAATTATAAATTATTAATATGTAAGTGCCCATAAATATTAGATGTCTCTGGCTGTTACACCAGAGCTGTTAGTGAGGGAAAGTCAGTGGGGCCACTAAAGTAAAGACATGGTTTTTCATGGGGCTGTTGTGCTTTTTGAAAGAAGCGTGACAGGTGCTGCAAACCAGATTTACACCAAATCAACTGCCCTTCTTGGCATATTGAAATGGTATCATGTACAGACATAGAAGTACATATTCTTCCACTCTTATTGCATATTTAAATATGATAAGGATGAATTAAACAGAAAAAAACCTCACACGTGTTTTTCATAGGGGCTGTAAACTGGGTTGCTGCTGGGTTGTAAGGCAAAGAGAAGGGGGAGGAAGAGAAATACAGCAAAAAACCAGTGTGCCAGGTATTTTGAAAGCTTGTTGCTTCTGGGCCTGCTGGGAAGATGGGAATATTAGGGCTGGTAATGGCTGTTTTTCCAGGCACTGTCCATCCCAGCAGGAATAGTTATCACCTCACACACTGCTGCCCGTGAGCTGGCAATGCCAGCATAGCAGCCTGAGGAGAGTTGGACTGCAGCCACTGCACAGATCCCAGCAACCTGCTCTCCTCAGCAACTTCGCCTGTGCTTCTGACTGTGGGAAATGAAAACATAAAGGGGAAAAATATCAGCTTATCAGTTGTCTCCCAGTTTGTCTGGTGCTGGCAATTATACTACTGAAAATTTCTATTTAATTTGGTTGGTATTGTTTATGTTCTTACATTAAATGATGGTAATCTAGTGTTCTCTAATACCTGATATATGCAATAATTGATTTGAAGGGCCAATGACAGGTTTAGCCAAGAGAGACTTACTACATGTTGTAAAATATAAATATTAAAGGGTTTTGCAGCTCTTTGAACAAAATGTTTATGTGTAGGGGAAAAAAACCCCAAAACCAACTGTTTTTTCTATTTGGTGAACTAATCAGGAAAATTATTTCTTTTTAATATACTGATTGTGTTCCCAAAGGCTGCAGATTGCAGAAAGTGACAAAGTCACACTTGCTCCCTGTACTAGATATGGTTCAGGAAAGCAGAAAACATTTATTAAAGACAGTATCAATATTGCACGTGTAAAAATGAGCAATTGCACATCTAAATGAGCGTGTAATTGTAATTGCATGTGATTTCAGGTTTGTAATGGATGGCACTTAGCAGCAAAGTAATGGCTTTGTGCTGAAATGAAAGGACTCTTGGGTCAGCCTGAGGGCAGACTTGTAGTTGCAAGTTTAAAAAGCCATTTTCCGTGTAATTTGATAATCAGTTGTGCAGCCAAATGTAATCAGCATATTTGCATATGTAATTGTGATTTATTTAGCAGTACTTTTTTGTGAGACTTTTTTTTAAAGCCACTTTCAAAATAATCTCATTACAAAGGAAAAAACAAACAAACACCCAACCAAACCAACTGTCCCGCAAACCATTATTTCCAAGGCCACATGCTTGCATGCTTTATTAAGTCAGTCAACAAAACAAACACCAGGAGACAAGAATGTGCATGTAAATGTACACAGAGAATACTATGGTTGTACTTTGGTGAAGTGGCTACTTTCAGCTAAACTAGTGACTTGCCCTGTGGGGGCAGCCCAGGGAAAGAACACAAAAACTCTTTTACGCTGACTGTTCCTGAAACTGAGCTACTTAATATATTGAGGTTCATCTTTCAATAGAGTTGAGAATTCAGAATATTAATCATGAGTATTAATCTTGTTCTTTTTGACTACAGAAATTGTTGAATTAAAAGTGGGAAGCTATTGCTGTATTTAGTGCGTATTTACATTTAAGTGTAACTAGAGGAATGTTTATGATCAGCATATAGTACTATATAAAATAATATTTCAGATATATTTTCTTCACATACAAAAATTCTCTCAAGTCTGTCAACTATCACATTTCTCAAATTAGGATTCTGTATTTTCCTTTAAAATTAATTTTCTGGTAACATTAATTGTAACAGATTCTCAATATTCTCCATTAAATGTGGAGAAAAAATCTCAACAACATGGGTCAAAAGCACTGTGTAAGTACCAAAGAATCCCTAAATGACAGATAAAATTATTTTATAAATAAAATATATATCAAAACTAAACATTCATTATTTAGGGGGAGGTCTGCCTTGTTCATCTCTGTCGCTGAGGGTAGCAATACTGAATGTCAGAGGTAAATTACTGCACCTGAACTGAAGGTGCATTCAGGATGCACTGAATATTCTCAGTAACTGCAGACACTCAACATCAATGTTTCAACTTGACCTTATTTTGTAGACTCTGAAACACCAGCTGCCTGTCCTGCTTCTTGAAAGGGATCCCAGAAGCCACAGGCAGGAGGATTAAAAGGCAGAAAGACCCATGAAACCTGTAGGCTCTGCTATGTGACAGAGTAGGTGGGCAGCAGGGCGTGTGCTTACTGCCGGGACCAGCACTGGCACTGCACATTTATCAGAGCTGCCCTTTTGTTCTGATACACAAAATGGTGTCTCTGTTGAAGAATTAGCCTGTGGAGAGCACAGCTCAGATACAAGAGCTTGAGTTTGCTATGTGATTGCATTGGATTGTGGAAAAAGATGCCATGGGACAGTTCATGCCTAGAGAAGGAAAACTGATAGACTGCAGCTAATAACTTGATGAACTTATTTTGAATATAAAGGAGAGTATTAGCAAGCATCAAGGTATCTGCTGTTTGCTTCTTTTTTTTGCATTAACAAAAGAATAAGGTAAAGAAGTTAGGAGAAATTTGTGGTTCTGCTTAGAATTAATCAATAAAAATTAATCTATCATTATTCATGACAAAATCTTATAATCTATGTCTATAAATCTATAATCTACTATATATGCTTAGTAGTAGATAGATTAAACAAATAAAAGACAAAAAAGAACCCCACACATACAGTTCTCTTGTGTGGTTTTAGATATCCACAGGAAAAGAGACTCACATATTTAATAACTAATAATATTCCTATAACAGTTCATTTTGCTTGGGGAGAGCTGAAATTCTAAAATCACAGCTTAATAAATTTAGTTTTGCACTTTTTTCCTGGGCCAGAATGTCACCTATTATTTGTATAGATTCCTTTACTCTAAATTGTTACACCTGATGCATCTCTCACAGCTGAATTACAAGACCTTTATAGATGCTGGAGTTAGTCTCTAAATCTGAAAAAAAAAAAATCTTCAAATCTCACTTCTCTTGAAGAGAAGCTCATGCTTCAATGCAATGAAGAATTCAGCTTTCCAGTATTTTAGTCGTGGGAGTTTAGTTTAGGTTTTAGGCTGATTGAGATTGTTGTCATAGCTTTTAATACTACTAGTATATATAGAGTCTTATTATTAAGACATTGCTACCTTTAGATTCAGACTCAATCAGAATGATTCAGCAAATGGCACCAAAACCTCTACTGATAAATTATAGTCAGGACCAAGAGTGTAACAGGAAAAAAAAGAAAAGACCAAAGTTTGGAATCTGACATAAGGAAACGTATTAACTGTGCAAAAGAATAGTGATTATAAAAAATACACACAATAAAACTGTGCATTCATGCTTCTTTGGACTGGGATAATTGTTTGCATCATAGCTGTGACATGGTCATAAAACTTGACAACTTTAGTTTACATGCCAAATAGGAAATATAATTTCAAGATAATACAACTGTTGTGTGTTCAGATGTATGTATATACATGAGATTAAGAATGACCTAATTAAAAATCAATCCTTCTTAAATTAATCCATTTTTATGCACCCTGGGAAATAAAATTTGCTTTTCCACCTTGAAATATAGTGTAAAATTACTAAATGCTATTTCTTGGAATGAAATAATTATGACCTCATTTAGCTTTTGCTAGATGTGAGGTATAGCTGATTTTCAAGGAATCAGAATAAAATTCCTTACTTATACTGCTTTTTAAATTATTTATTTACATGAGAAAGATTAATATTTTTACAGCTGTTAAGTTAGCACCTGTCTTACATCAGTTCTTTTATGCAGTGAATATCTAGTAGCCTGCAAAGATGAACTAATAAAACAGCAGCCAGTGTAACTTCAGTTCGTATTTGATCTTTCTGCATTATGAAGTACATTGTCTCCATTTCAGAAGAGGCAGGGGACAAACCTTAGTCTTGTCCTAAAACAGAGTTTGGAGCATACACCCACCCCCTGCAGAGTGATAATCTGGCTGCTGTGTGTGCTGTTGAAGACACTGAAAATGTAAGAACAAAATTTTGTGCTTCACTTCACTGTGTGGAACTGTGATGTCTTGCCATGTGAACCTGCATGAGAGAACCAAGACGGTGCACTGAAGCACTCTGAGAAATAGCAGTTCAGAGGAGTGCAGAACAAAGTTTTGTCTGTCTGCTTAGCAGCTGCTTTTCCTCTGCCAGAAATAGCAGTTTCATAGACTCAGGGAAGTAACTCCTGCCTGTGCAGGGACTCCTTGTGATAGAAACTAATTGCCAGAAGCAGGAGAGCTCTGGCAAGAGAACACTTGCACTGGGTGCACTAGGGGAAAATGAGTGCATTGTGTGCCTTGCCTTGGCATTGCCTACTGCAGATTATCCTGCTAAAAGAAGCCAGAATCTTCACAGATTATGCTCCAGTGCACCCATCATTTACTTACTCTCAGCTATCTAGGCTTGCCACTTCATTGTGGCAGTGGACCCATCACATTTGGGCTCTCTGGTATCTCAGGACAGCAGGTTGTTCTGGCCAAGAAGGTGCTTTTTCCTCGCCTAAAGGCTCTTGATCATTTATTGTGTGTCTCTTAAACATAAAGGCAGGGAAAAAGCAAAGGTCACCAAAAAGCAGATGAGAAGAAGGAACAGCGTCAAGTCAGAAACAAAACAATTGTTGCTGTCATTAACCAAACATAGAAATAATTAGAAAGACCCAAGCACACAAACAAAAACACAAACAAAAAAGCAAAAATAGTACCTAAAAATTCTATTTTGGAACAGAAACCCTGTAACTACCCCAGGAAAAAAAATTAATTTGATTTTCTGAATATGCAAATTTTTTTTTTCTGTATAAGAACTGAAAAAAGGTAATTCACTTCTTGTAAAATGAACAGTTGAAGTCTTTGGTATTTGTGAGGATAAGTACACATCATGGCCCCCTAACTGTTAAAAACTGAAGGATTTTAACTTCATCTGATTAAATATAAAAAACAAACATCAAAAAAATCAGATCAACTTCTCATTTCTCTGTAGGAAATACTGTTTGGTCTGTGATCATAAGCTTGCAGAGACATTTGGCCCCATAAGTCAGTTACATGTATTCCCTTATTTTAATTAATAAGTCTTACTTTCTAGGGCCTTAGAAGTATTACATTAGTAATATGTCTTAGTCAAAACAAATTTATACCATATCTACCTATTTTTTATTATTCTACCACAGCTTATACTAGAAGGTTTTTTTAAAATATATTTTTATGGAGCTTTAATCTGGATTTAGTGTTTATCATATCAGTGTAATGAAAGAAATGTGCATAAAAATTGTCTGCTTATATAAACTGTGTAAATAAAAAGACATTTTCTTTCCAAGTTTGTAAATATAAAACCCCATTTTTAAACAAGTTAAAATTTTAAACACTTTTCATGCTTTTAACTGCCACTGCCAATTAAACCCAGCATTTATGAAAAAATTGTACTTTTCTGGAGTAATCTTTTTAATAACATTTTATTTGCAGTTTAATCAACAAATTTAACCCATTTTGAGATTTATTTAGTTTTTAATCCAAAGGTTTTAGTTAAGCACAAGAGCATTTAGGAAGTTGATATTTTGAGGGAGTCTTCTCAGCCATTCTTCAGAGAAGTCTATCACAAGGATATCAGGTTCCATAAGGAATCATCACGTGAGCTGCTGTGATCCTCTCCACCTGTCCCACCTTCTCCACCCAGCAAAGTTAAACTGGGCTGTCCGTATCCCACTGAACATCAGGCATGTGCTGCCCTGGATCAGGAATTTGTTCATTCTTACCTCACCTCTGGAAAGTGACTTCAGGGACTCCACAGTGGTATCAGTCTCTCTATCAGCAATACCATTTTTTTACAGGAGAAGTAATCCAAACTTGATGTCCTGAATCCAAGCAGTTAGCATTGCTGAAACTACATTACATAGTTGGACTAAGCAGAAAATGTTCTATCACTCTAGTCAGAGTGTCATGAAAAGAAATGGTTATATTCAGTGAAGCATATATTCCTCATCAATTTAGAAATTATTGTAGACTTAAAGAATGACAGAGATTCCATAAATAATAAAGGAATAAGAAACTTAAGAGTTCAGTCAGCTCACATCAATATCTCATTAAATCAACTCAGGCCAAAGCTTTCCTTCAAGCCAAGAGTAGGATCTGCTGTTACTTGAAAATTCCATTCAAGTTTTCCAGCTCAGCCAGCCTGTGTGCTTTCAAGTGTGAGACCAAAAGCAGTTAATCCTAGTGGGGAAGTAAATTAAATTTCACAAATACAACCACTGGAATTGTAAAATTTATCATTATCTTCTTTCTCTGCCTACTCTCAGAAATCAGATCAGTATTAGCGACACTTAATGCTGTATTAAAATACATGAGCTGCTGTGGGCATGAAAAGATTCTGCATTGTGTGATGGTAATACTGTCCTGCCCCTGTCACCGTGGCAAGGGCTGGTTGCTGTGACAGCCAGGCTGCTTCTCTGCAGTAGAGAAGGGCAGGGTCCCACCCCACCAGTGCCTCACTGCCTATGTGTGACAATAATTGCTGTTCCCACGTGCAGCCATACATCAAAGTGAGCTCTCCACACTCCTGACCTGCTGTTTTCTTATGCTAAAGCATGGGGAAAGTCTATAGTTTTAAAGCTTGCACTTGGGATTTCTAAAAACAAACAGACAAAATTTTTTTTTCAGTCCAATTGCACTGATTTTTTTAAATAAAATTGAAACAGAAGAGCTGCAGAGTGGTTTTGCTTTGTATTCATGACATTAGCTTAAAATAACTATATTTAACAGATTTTGTTTTCTGCTTTTTACTTTAAAAGAAAGATGAAGAAAAAAAAGGTTTATGCTCACTAATACTACTTTGTTAAACTGGAAAAAAGCATTCTTGTTAAGCTTTCTGCTACAGATTTAATACTAGATTTATATAGTATCTTATGACTATGCCATTTCTGCATTTATAAAATAAATTATAGTATGTTTGTACATCAAGAGTCTTATTTTCAATAAGAGCTGCTACATTATGTTTTCCAAATTTGGAAAGAAAACCACATTTTAAAGGTTGTGTCTTCCCACTGATAACAGACAGAAAAGGCATTATTTGCTGCAAGCCTCCCAGTCCATGGAGACCATTCCCTCTGATACTGGTGACAGGAAATTTTAAACAAAGCTGCATGTAGGTTAGAAATGCACATTCAAATGATTTTTCAGGAAACTTGCAACCACTGTCCTGTTCAGCAATATGCAAATGAGGCTACTTTAGTGTTTTCATAATCAGAATGAAATTTGTGAATTTGGGGTGAATTTTTGTTGTCCTGTTGGCACTGTCTAGGACAGTAGCTTACAATGATGAGTGTCCCATCAGCCTTTTAGGGAATCATAGAGAGCTGACTGCAAAGCAGCTTAGAAAGAGATTAATGCATAACAATTATGAGAAACTTTTGTGTGTGGGTGGGTGTGTGTGTGCACCTCTATGAGAGCCAGATCTTGAAGGAAAATCTAAGCCATTTGGTAGCAGGCTCTGATTTGTATTTTGTTTTGAGTTGGTTTTCTTATACTGTGCATGCATTTTTAACCTTTCCTCTTAGCTCCATTAGCTCCCTAGGGTCCAGTTTAGACAATCCATAGCATTAAATACAGAAGCTTTGTAGGTGACATTTACTCTGGACTATATGGGCTCCCTTTTTTCCTGGAACACAGAGGCTGTGCCTGGGTGCTGTCAAGCCCAGGACATTTCTGCCAGGGTCCCTCAGACACACAGGACAGTGCTGATGGAGGGAACTTGTGGGAAAGTGTGCTCTTCATCACAAAGAGGAAAGTTTTGCTCCTACAGGTCTTTCAGGTTCCATGACCTGATAAAGGTGGACTGGAAGCAGGCAGCATCGGTGTCAAAGAGAAAGACCAGAAGACCAGCTCATAGCCCAGGTTCTCTCCATCCTCATCCTACTGCTGCAAAGTCAGGTGGATAATGATCCATGGACAATGGAGTACTAAAAGGGTGCTGCATCCTTCATGGACTAGATACTGTGCCAAAAGGGACCTCATACCACACACACACACATAAATGTAGCAGTCTGCAATAAGGTTGGTTTAAGCAGAACTTAGTGTCATTAAGAAATGATTAGGTGTTTCTTCCTCATGTTTCATAGTGTGATTTCCTCGGTTACAATTCTTTGGTTTGATTCTCATGGATTGTGTTTCCTGCCTCAGTTTCGTATCATTCAGTATTCCCCTCTATGCTCCTTCTTGATCCTGACACTTGCTGTTACTTTCTTTATTCATGTTGCCCAGTTGCCAACAAAATAGTCCCCAGTACTGAGGGAGATGGTCCTTTCTTCTTTCAGATATGATAGAAGGAGGAATTACAGGAAAGCCATGTCTAGCTCCTGTACCTCCAGAATGAAAGCACCAGCTTAACCACTTCAGAGGAAACAGATACCCAGTACAGAACAGATATTCTGAAGTTTTCAGCTGACGAGTTCTAACAAATGTCTACTGAGAGCACACAGGTGGAACTTTTCCTGAGTCTTGTAACTCAGCCATATTTCAGATCACTTTGCAGGAGAGTTAAAAACACCAACTGATCCTAACTGCTCCAAAGCAGGGTGCAGGGGGAGCTGGAATTTTATACAGCTACATGGTTTTATTTAAGCATAGACAGTTTTTCCCCATTCTCATTCCTGGCAAAACAGTATTATTTGAACTGAAGCTGCACAAAAAATATACACGCAACTTTTGGGATGGATAATTTTGACCTAAAATATTAATATTTGACATTATAAATATCAAAGCAAAATAAGAGACAATTAAAGCTCAGAGAATGGAAACATTAGGCAAGTTAAATACATTGTTAAAGTACATTTTCTAGTTCATTACTCTGTCCATCAAAATAACAATAGTGTGCATTTATGTTAAAAGAAATGTAAAGTATTGTTTTCTTCTAAATAAGAAAGGTAGACAAACTATAAACAGCACTATAGACTTTTTAGCCCTCTTCCACACTGATTAGAGTGAGCTGAGTAATTTTTGACGGAGGAAAATCCCCAGAAAACAGAGAATGGCAGTTTGTCAGACACCGATTTCTCAAGGGAAACTCCTTGGGTGACTGCATTTTTAATGAAATACAGCCAGAAAATTCTTGTGAAAACCTGCATGCTGTCTGCTGGCTCATCTGGTGGCTGTTTGGGGTTCCTTGCCATAGAGCCTGCTCAGGACATAGGGCTCAGGGCTTGCAGAGCTTCTTGGGAGATGTGTTAACCTTTCAAATTACTGTTGAACAGAAATCCTGTATGAAAGATTCATGTCTTCAAGGTACTCTATGCTTTATCTCTCTGATAAAGTTAGAAATTATGTTCAATATGTTGTTAAAGCATTCCTTAAACAGGCAAGAATTTGGTATACTTCATAAGTTTGATTTGAGAAACTGGCAGATACAACACACAGTGGTATCAGTTACAGATACAAAATTTAAAAATATGTAAAGAAAAATATCATAAACACATATACAAAATTAAAGAAGACCCAATCTGCTCCAATAACACTACACAGACAAATAATATAAAAATAAAATTCTCAACCTATTTCCTATCTAGGCAACTTTGCTGATTTTTTTAACAAATTGAAAGCATGACAGGAAAGATATTACACGAGTAAGATACTTCATGATCGGACAATGAAAATTTAAAGATTGCTTTGGAAATACTAAAAATTGACTCCTTCTGTGAGGGTAATATGGTGTACACCATTCAGCCTGTCAGCAAATTCTTTTTCACAATTTAAATCAGTCCTGAAATTCCATCAGCCAAATCATTTTTCCTAGGAAATATTGCAAAAAAGTAAACAAACAAAAAACCTGAAAACCACAAACAAACAAACAAACTAACCAGCTCACCATGACCTCAGAGGTGTTTTCTAACCTCAGTCTCCTATTCCCTTCTCCTGTTGTTTGGGGTGGTTTTAGACATTAAGTGATGCACATAAATCTAAGTAAGCTGGAACTATTACCATGTCATTACAAATTTATATAAATTCATGCAAAAGAGCTCCTATTAAATTTACTCTGAAATAAATGGATGTTTCTCCATTACATGATATGCTGTTATTGGATAAAATGCTAATATGCATTTGTCTTTATGACCCTATGCATTTCATGCAGTTTTATCTTTTAGCCACTGCTTGAAGTGCTCCCTGACCCACGTGATGATCATTTTACTAAGTCATTGCAATGACACGCAGCTTGTCATCTGGATTAATTTCCAATCCATAGGCATATCCGTTACTTCTGTTCACAAGATTTCACTGAACACACTTCTTTCAAATGAACTGTTAAAAAGAGCCATAAAATCCATTAAATAGGTCCAGATCCAAAGTCTCTTACAGTCATGTCTTTTTTTTTTTCCACCCCCCCCAAAACCAGCCAACATGAACGCCTACAAATGAATATTGAAGCAGGAGGTGATAAAGGGATACCTCCCTGGTAGCTTCCCCCAGATTCCACTGAAGTGTAACATGACAAGTTGCTAGTTAATCAAGCTAACAAGTAGCTTTATTGTTCTAAAAGAAAAGCCCTTTTGTGGCCAAAGCTGTAGGAAACTGAGCCTAGATACTCTTTTCTTGTTGGCTCAAACATCCACAACAAAAATCTTGCAAATAACTTAAATCAGATTAAGTTCCTCTCTCCCCTTCCCTTCGTGACCTTCATCCAGCCTTCTACTCTTTCACTTTCATGTAATGTGCTGCAGGTTGACTGTTGGAGTCCAGAATATTCCTCTGGCCGCCCTGGAGGATTTGAAGACTGTACAGGGGGGTCAGTTAGACCCACACAGATCCCAGGAGGACACTGACTCTGATTCCTGTCCTTGGGAGTGAACACTCACATGCAGGAAGAATCACAAATCCTAAGAATTTAAAATAAGTAGTGGATGGTTTATTATAGAATATAAATATAGAAATTAGGATTCTTAGTATATGGGGCTGAAGAGACAAGATGGAGGAATTGGGGAGTGGCCCCTGTCTTCCTTGTTCTTGCTCTCGTTCCCCATCTTGTGCTGAGTTGGGTTTTAGAGATTGGCTTAGAGTAGAACTGACATGTTAGTATAGGTAGTAGGCATTGGTAAAATTTTGTAAATAAAAAATACGTCTCGGACAGTGGTTGGGTCAAGGTACATAAGGTGTGGGGCTCTCTGATCCGCCCAGTCTGCCGCGTGTCCTGCTCTGCTGGGGATGCCCTGCAGAGCTGAGAAAGAACTAAGATAAGGTACCCTGCCAGGGAGGCCTGGCAGAGCTGAAAAAGGACTGAGATAATGAAGAATAAACAACCTTGGAAATGCGCACCGGCGGACTCAGCTTGTCGTCTCTACCTCTGGTGTGTAACACTTAGGGCAAAGAGAAGACTGAAAACCTTATTACCTCTGGGAACAGCAACCCAGGGGAAACTCCCAGGGAACAACAACCCTGGGAGAACCCTTATTACCTTGTGGGCCAGCAACCCCAAGGAGAATCTCAAGGAAACAGCAACCTTGAGAGTTGACAGTACCAATAAAATCATGGAAAAAAATGTGCATAAAGGAGGCACTTTCCCAGTTCTTTTCCATGTGTGTACAGTGCAGTTGCTCATACTCCTCCAGTACAACTCTGCTGCTGAGTCCTGGGATAGGGACAGTCACAGTTGGAAGGCTGAGGAATGGAGGCAATTTAATCTGGCTACTGAGACAAATATGGGTTTTTAACTCCCCAGTAAGAGACTAATTTTTCACATGAAGGGGGATTTAATACAATGAAGAGTCCAGCTTTCAATACTACACATTACTCTAAATAATATGATTAGAATTTTTTATTTCAAGTAATTTAGTGATACTCATTTCTCCAACACTGATCTATTTTTCCACAATAGATTTTTTGAAAGGGAATGTTCAGTCCCTGGCACTGTTAATCCAAATCACACAGGAAATTAAGTACGAAAACAGGATGAATTAACATAATGCAGTCACTCAACCTGCTCTCAATTTCTAACAGCTGGAATTATAAGAGATAAACAGCATATTAACCTGACAAAAGTATTAAGTATTTCCAAAAAGCTGGTATATATGGTTTGCCACATCTTCCCAGTCTGATAATCACTATATTTGAATAATTTTACTGATGTGTTTCTCAAGCTTGCTTAGAAGAACATTTCCAAGATATTTTTAGAGTGCATACCTCATTCAGTGTGGAATTTTTGCTGTTGGAAAAGGCAGAGAGATAGATCTAACATGACAAATTATCTTGCTGCTGCTCACCTATTTATTATTCAAGTCCTTAAAGCTACTTACAAAGATTTTCTGGCACTTCATCTGAAGCTGCTGCCCTGGCATTCCCTCTGTCTATAAGGGCACACACTGAAAGACAACATCCATTTCTCAGCAATAACCACTAATGACTCCACAGCTGAGCTGCTCCAGCATCTTCTCCAAGCACTTCCTGCTGAATTTCTTATCAGGCTGATTTGAAAGAGTTAGCTTCTTTTAACATGCTACTTGTGATAAAGATCTCCTGATAACCTAATTTTCAGAAACACTACCCTCTTGGCCTCATAAGACAACATATTAACATGTATGGTGGGTATAATTAAAATCAGTAAAAGACTTATTCATCAGTAGGTTTATAATTAAAAAACACAGTTTAAGATCTGATGTGTTTCCTAGTCAAGGACACAGTTTGTATAAAAGCTTTGGTGGAAAGGAGTGGAAGGAGAGCAGGGAAGGGGGGAACTAAAACCTCGAAGTACAGAAGTCCTTAATTGTGGATTTAAGTAAGTCCTTCCCATACTTATCACAAAAATAATACCTTAAGGAAAAGACTATTGAAAATCAACAAAAACAATGAGTGATTATAAAACCTGAAAGTTGTTCTAGTGGTCTGTATACACAGGACAAGATTTATTTTAAAAAAATTCTAAGTTCAGAGAAGCTTATTGTATTGATATATAGTTCAGCACAGAAGATCATGACTGTCTACAAACAAGCTCACTTCACAAATGGCCACATCCATTTGAGTCTTATCAGATTCTACCATTAGATTTCTTAGCTGGTGAAAATATCACAATTCTATGTACCCAGCAGTGGTTGAAATGTAATGACATATTTCACAGAAATAACTACCACATATTATTTTGCAAAAGGGACTAGTATCAAACATTGTGCTAATACCCTGATCCAGACAAAAATAAGTTACTTTGTCCATGTACCATCCCATCTGCTGAAAAAAGTTGAGAAGAGAAAGGAGAAACACAAGACAGGAAGTAAAGTACTTAATGAAGGAGAAAAGTACAAATTCCTTTGATTCATTAAAATAACATTATACCCAACCCCCTCCCACCCTCACTGAAGTTACAAAAGCAGCGGATGATTTTCTGTACAGCCCCAGCCTACTTTATTTCACAGTGTGGAGTGCAGGCAATATTTTGAAACACAAAGTACTAAGAGAAAGTATTCACAGGTCCAAAAGCAAGTGAGTACAGCAAATCCCAACAGTGAAGGGATGTAAAAAGCACTAAGAAAAGAAAGGAGTATATTAGTCCATCAATAAGCCATTGACTCAAGAAAATAGAATCCTAACAATGGTTTCATCCCTTACTTACCTTATTCTCCCTAAGATCAGGAAAATTGCAATTTATTATTGCTCTCTTATCCCAAGGCTGTGATTTGGCAAAAATGCAAAGCTCACCTTTGGTGTGCTTTGTGGTTCCTGTATCATACTAGGAAATCCATCCACTTATGCATTTTTATTTACATATAAATAACAAAATGTATTTAAGTTTGAATAATAATCTTTATTTCTTTATTAGTTTATTTGTAAAAGGTACATTGTAATCCTGAGCTACTGCTTTTATACATTTAGCATCATACAAAGACAGATCATTTACAGTTTGATCATTTACATTTATTGTGCTCCAAAATCCTTATCTGAATATCACTTTGACTTAGCAGGAACATAGATAATTTAAATTACATGTATCCCTGAAACATCCATATTAATTTACCCATCTGACCCCATTAGCTAAATTTCTACAGTTGTCTAAATCACTCAGGACATTCCTTCTGAATTTAGCAAAAACTTGTTTAAAATTATAAAGATGGGCAGTGCAAGAACTGGTCCCTCAATCCTTTGTGAATACATCATTAGAAAAAAACTTTCTGTTTCCGTATTCTCTTGGCAAGTCAGTGCTAAATTGACTAGGTGTACTTTGATGGAATGGTCCAAGTAACAGTTTACTCATTTCCTTCTTACAGCAGTTAATGAGAATTTACAGTGTCTCCCTTTGCAGTGACCAGTGTCGTAACTCTCCCAAGCAGGGAAAATCTGATGTGATCAGGGGAAAGTAAGAGGCAACCCATCACCATCCTATTGCCATCTACATGACACTGAAGTATGACAAACCAACTCATGAAATGCTTCCCTTAGACCCTGTAAAGGAACTTGTACAAATAACCTAAGTTCCATAATCCGAGCATGGCTTTTAGGATTTGCCAGGTAAAAAAATAAAACAAAACAAAACAAAAAAACCCCAAACAAACCAAAACTAAAACCTCAGTCCCAGGATCCTTGAGGAGAAAGCATTTATCATAACTGAAAGCCAATCCTGGATAAATGGAAATTTAATTGGACTACCAAAATAGCATCTCTACCTGAAAAATCTCCAAGCATACAGTGTTTACAAATGTGTCTCTAGCAACAGTGTCAGTCTTTTAAACACTCACAACCTTCACTTCCTGAATAAGGTCACTATGATCTTAGGCAAAAGATGCAGTAAAGCAGTTCAAGCAAAATGCTTATTGCTTAGGTTTTAAAGCAAGCCACTTGAATATCATTTTAGTTAAAATGTTAAGTACAAATGTGAAGCTACTGTAGAAACACTTATAAACACTCTTGCTTTTGAATTCTTACTGATC
The DNA here is from genome assembly GCF_021018805.1 of Prinia subflava. NCBI lineage: Eukaryota > Metazoa > Chordata > Aves > Passeriformes > Cisticolidae > Prinia > Prinia subflava. The sequence goes on along the minus strand of NC_086247.1, from coordinate 25,180,077 downwards.
ATCTAGAAAAATGGCAGACGGATTTTAACATAACAAAGGAAATGTAAAACTTAATACTGTCGAAATAAAATTCAACGCCTATAAAGACAGAGTTATGAACATGTAAACACAGCTTTAGTATTCAGAGCTAGGGAATCTAGCAGCAAAACAAACTATTTGCATATTATGTAGTGCAATGAACATTTGTTCTTAGAGACCCCCAGTCTTTAAACTACTTTGAACAGAATGGAATCCTTACAGGAAAAGTTTTAGAAGTGTCCAAGATGTAATATCCAGAACTACTAGATGTTCACCTATAACCTAACAACTTCTCTATGCAAAACTGTGCTCTGGATAGCTGACTTTAATGGCTCCCCAGTAGCAGGCTCGGATGAGGCAGATTAAACCTAAGAGATAAGCAACAGCCCAAGAAACATATGTTGCGTGAAATCGCCTGGCGAAGTCCTGTGTACCAACCTAAAAAGAGAAAACAGTGGTGTCAAACGTACAGCACTATCTGTTCTTCAGGGAAGAGCAAGTTATATTAAGGAGAGGCATTTCAGCACCTTTTCAACTCTGGTAAGGGTAAATTGGGTATTTTATTAGCTTAATTTTACATAACCATAGGATAACTGAGCTTGAAAAGGAGATCTCGAGAAGTCTCGTGCCAACTCCCCAATCGAAGTAGGGTCAACCCCAAGGTCAGACCAAGTTGTTAATGGTTTTAACCCATCTAGGTCCCAAATAACTCCATGGATGGAGGCTACACAAGCCTGGAAAATGGAAAAACGTTTTCATATAATTTTCCAATTCAGTTCTCAAGCTCAAAAAAAAGAAAAGGAAGAGAAATTTGTCTCTCACTGTTTTTATTTCTGGCTTTGTTTCTATTAGGGAACATGGAAAATCCCTCATTTAAGATCACACAAATAATTATTCAAGTTAAAATGCAAGAAGCATTAGAAGCATAATGAGAATTACACACATGAATTCACTGGAGGTATTTCCTCACATGAACTTTTCTGGGATTCCCAGGTACAAAGTTGGCTCTAGTAACCCATCTGAGATACTGATAAGTCAGACAGCTTTCCAAGTAACAGAGTAGCAACAGAGTGAGCCTTTTCATTTGTAAATAGCTTATGGACTGGTTTCACTCTTTACAGCTTGTACAAATTACAAAGACACATACGTATGTCTAGTGCTTGGAATCCCATTCACCTCTATTGCAGTGGAACTTATATTTCTGGCTATACAGCAACACGTATTTCTGTAAACCTGGAAGTTTGAGAGCTCTAGCAAGAGCAAATTGTTCCAGTATTTCTACAGTGAAGTGAACCATTTTTTAAAAAACTGAAGTTTTTAGAGATGAAGAGTCAAACTTAACATCAGAAAAAAGATTCTCAAAGTGCCAGAATACTTTTTCTAAAAAAAAATCATTTTTCTGGCTTACTAAGATGATTAAGTCCACAGTTTTAATAGAGATGACAAAAACCACACCAATTTATGAAATTTTACTCAAATGCTAGGAAAAGAAGAGCTGGTCAACTAAGAGAACTCCTTTGAACACACACCCCCCTGCACACAGTTGCAAATTTGTTGTGGGACATCACTCACAGTTAATCCAACACCAATGAAGATGCATATCATTCCAATTGTGATATATGCACAGCAGCGCCTCCTTGGCAGTGCACTTCCAACAGAAGAACTGTTAGAAAATAAATGGTATTTTAAATTAGAAACAAACAGAAAACCCAAACCCAACCAACCACCACAGAAACCACCCCTACCATCAACAGTAACTGGTCAGTCTCAATGGGAAGATGGAAAGAGAATGGCAATACACATACACCATCTTAAATTTACAGAGTTGTAAGTAAAATCTATAGTTATACTACAAAGTACAGGACAGAATCCACAGTTTTATTTTAAAGGGGAACTACTGGTGATTATCTAAAAATCTAGGTGCTTGCAAGAAAGGGAATGGTGCCACACCCACAGTTTGAGTGCATCTACCTTCTATACCTATAGTGCACCCCAGTAATTGTCTTGGCTAGCAAAACTCAAGTTTGCTTTTCAGCTTCCATGCTGGTTGCAAGACACCCTTCAGATTTTTAGTACATCAGTATATGGCTTCAATACTTCACTGCATCTAAGTAACTGAAAATAACTTCTCTCACCCCTACATGTCATTAATAACAACCTTCAGTAACCATTTCTTGGATACTTAATACCGTTCAGTGACTAAACTGCTCTGAAGATAAATACAAATCATTTTAGTCACAGGTATGTAATTTTTTCCATGTTCAGCATCTCCAAATGCTCCAATTCTTTAGGCCATTAAGTCAACCTGAAGAACATGACAAGTTCTTCTTACTTTGCCATTTCTTTCAGAGTTCTACCACAATTTCTATGAGCTGCACAAATCACTTCTGACAACCAAGGTAAATAAATCCCCTGGAAGTTCTGTCACTCATCATCTAGGACAGACAGCTCCAGGACAGACAGCTCTGTCTCTATCTGCTGCATCAAGCTATTGCAGTGCTTCACTCAAACAGAATATCAAATGCAAATAAAACATTACATTATTTACTAAAGGTTAGAAAAATTATTCTAGAAGCTCAGCAAATACAGTGCTTAGCAAATACATCCTAAGTCACACATTTGCAATCACATATAGCTTACTAATGAGGGAAATAGGAACATGATTTAAGTCCACTGAAACACAGTTAAAAGGACTAAAGAGGCAGAAGTGCTTTTATAAAACACCTCTATTTTAGAGGTGTTCTGAAGCATCCTGAAACATGCTATCATTAGTTAAGTACTTCATCCCCTTCTGGGAGATCAAGACACCTTTGGAAACAGTGCAATGCTTTTACTCATCTCATGATAGTTCAACTTATTAAAGGTAAATGTGTAACAGAAAAAAGCACTGCTCAATAATTGAAGTAGTACACACATCATATGACTGACCAAATTTCTGGCTCCAGTTAATTAACCACATAGCAAGGCCTCATATGCTTAGCATGTGACTAAAATTTTTCAAGCATTTGTCTTAGAAAGTCTTCAAATAGATTGCTTTAAGCAGCTTTACTTCAATGTTATTTCTTTACAAGGAATTTCTGAAATGCTCCAAGAGAAAAAACAAAACCAAACACACCACAGTCCTCAAGCTAACACACTGAGCTTCATCTTTCAAGGCAAGAGTTGAATAAAGTGACTACTCACAAGTCATTTTCAGAGCTGGAAAAGTCCCCAAACAGTACTGCTCATTAGCTTCCATGGGGAAACGACCTCCTTAGCAAAACCTCACGATACTCAGTGAAATGGGACACTGGAGGGTGCCTGAGGCAGGATTAGGGTAAGAATTCCCTGCTGGACAAATATCTTACCCTCTCACAAACACCTCCACATACTCCCTCAAACGCCACTCTACAGCCATTCTAGAAAAGGGGTATGTTGTTCAATTCCAAGTTCCGTGAGTTAAAAATAATAAAATCAAACAGCAGTGTTATAAAAGGAGAAAAGGGAAGAGACTGAGTTTGCCAAACTGACCTTAGGTTCTCTCCTTTGCAGGATTGTGTGGCTATGTACTCAAAGTTAATTCTATTAGAGAGTTGGATACCGTAAGATAAGCTGGTAAAAATGTCACATTCAATACACCTAAAACATGCATGATATTTACTGTGCTGTGTACTGCATACAGAGACAAAGTTCATTCTGGGAAAGAGACACTCAGAGCTGACTTCCAGTCTTGTTTTTGTAATCATAACATTGCAGATGCTGTGTGTATTTTCCATCCATATTTCTCATGTGTCTCCTCCTACCCAGTAAAAAAGGCTGGGGGAGAAACCACTAACTCAAACACCACGAAATGGAAATGTAAAGGATGTCTCAATTTAGTTGCCTTTCTCTTTCCACAGAAAGCAACGATTAATTAAAGACATTAAAGTTTATAGAGTCACATAACAGATCTAGGAGTCTCAACAAATCATAATTCATTTTTCACCTCCCAACAGTGATACCAGCCACTGGCCCCCTCTAGATAGTGAGGCTTCCTTCTACCCACCTCAAATTACATACAAAACCCCCATACTAATTTTGAATAAAGGAAGTTGAAACTCTATCCCAAAACCTACCAACTGTGACAACTTTGACAAGCACATCTGGCAATATTAAAAATGGGATCAGAAGAATTTTTTCATATCACAAAAGCAACCAATTGGTTCCATTGTGGGAATATGAGGGAACTCTGTTACAGAGCTATCTAGAAAGCAGCAGTTCCTTCTTTCTTAGATGCTGCTGAGGAAGCAAAGGCACCTGCCAGAACTCTGGGCAGCAGGAGCAGATATAAAAAATGCCAAATCCAATATTGCATCAGGGAGTAACTAGAAGAGGGGAAAACTGCCACATAGGACAAAGGCTATAAAAAAAGTTGCACAGCAAGGAATGCTGGGTCTCCTGTGCTCCAAATAACAGGAATTATGACCACGATTTCAAACATGCTTTTAAAAAGAAAATTAAAATGCCAATATTTTGAAGGTGAATAGCACTGCTGAAATTAGCCTCCACAGTAGTGATTCCGGGGGTTCCAACATCTCTCTCTTTCCTAAAAGTCCTTTATGGGGCAAAGGTGTTATAAATTCATTAGGGTTTTGGCAGACCTTAAAAAGTAAAAGAGATAGGTTCTACAGGAAAAAAAACAGATCTGCCATTCGGAAATAATAACCTGTACCATTCAATTCTCTTTCTAGTAAGTGAATTAATGAACTGAACTTTCTAGATGATCTAATATACATCTTGAGAAAAAGAACAGCAAGCAAAAAAACAGCTCCTGCTTCTTCATCATTAAACGAGAAAAATACCGGAAGCCTTCCCTGAATCTCTCACTCTTGGAAAACAAACTGATAAACATCTGGTATTTAAAATACAGAAGAGCACTAAATCAGCAAAAAAAGAAACCATTTTCCCCCAATCCCAGGTGTCACTACAAAATAAAACCGTATCATGACAATTTTGTCATTAGCTACATTTGTTTTCCCAATGCAAGTAAGGGCCTGTGTCAGGCAGAGCCACCAGGTATCAGTAAGGCTTCTGCAGACACCTTACCTATACTGACATGACAGGTTTATAGTCCACTTCAAAAGAGATTTGGTCATTTACCAAATAAAATTTTATTCTCTACAGCACAATTAATTTCCTACACTTCCCGAGCTATTTTGCAAGACAAAACAAATGCATCACAAAACAAAGTTGTATCGTAATGGTACACATATATGGGATTAAGAACAGAAGAAGATCCTATTTGTCCCTACATTCAGATATGAGAGGTTCCTTTGTTTAGGTACTATGAGGTATGATGACTTTATTTCTCCCTGAACACTGTTTTATTATTAACTTCTTGATGTAATAACTTCTGATCTCCCCTGCAGTTTTAGAAGACATTCTTAATACAAAGATCTAGTATCCATCAACCAAATAAAGGTCCCAAACAATTTGCAGAGATCCACTGCACTTTTAAAATTAAAAATCTAAAAGCGTCAGCTGACGTCTCCTTGAAAATCTTACTGTTGCAGTGATTCAAGGTGCCTTTTACCTTTGTCTACACTTTTTCACTGACAATCATCAACTGAATCAACAGAAGGAATGAACAGTTGTACATCTGACTACTCAGCTACTAATGAAAGAAGTTTTGCATTAATAAGATGAAACCCTACATTCCCTTCTAACTACTTGGCTACGATGATCTCTGACAAAGACCTGATAGAAAGCAGGTCACTGCAGTTATTTATTCCATCATCGTGACTCAAAGCTCTGTCTCACCTATGCTGTGCCCTAAATCCATGTATCAGAAATGTTTATGCTGCTGGAAGTGCACAACTCCCAACCATCGCATCTCAAATGCAGGAAAGCACCAACTCCTTTAAAGCTAAATTACAATATTCCACAGTTTGCATCCTCAGCCCAAGGACAGACATGCCCACTTGTTAAAATTTGTTTTGCATTCTGCAATACAGAATTGCCATGCAAGCTGTAATTATCACAAATTGCACTTCAGAGAGGCTCCTGCTTTCCTACATACAGATAGCATGCCTTGCACTTTCTGGAGGAAAATACTACGCCAAACTTTGAGGTCGGCTAGAATTTAAAAGAGAAGCAACATTAATCAACAGAAGACAGACCGAAAGATCACATGCTGTGACTTCTGACTGTTGCTTGGAGCATGGTTTATTTTGCTGCTGTTATTGTTAGGTTTGGGTTTTTATTTGGTTGGTTTTTACTGTTTGTTTTGGTCTTTAAGGTTAAACAACAAACAACACTGACCTAAGAAGGGTCAAGAGAAAAAAACAAAGTCAGCTAACAAGGGTGACATAAAATAGAAAACATAATTGCAATTAGTTTTAAAACAAACCAAACAGCAAAACTCCAACTTCTCCTCAAGGAGTGAACAGACTTAATGTGGCGTTACAAACACCCCCGTAAAGCAGCATCTCATTCAGACTGAGTTTATTTAACCTAAGCAAGTTAGAACACATCCACAGCTCCACACCAGGTTGTTTACACCCCCGAGGTTAAACACAGCCCTAGGCTGACTTCTCTATCAAATTTTCTCATATTCTCTATCAAATACTCTGATAAAAAGACTTCAATCAGTGTTGAAGGCCAGTCCATGCCCACACCTACAGTACATTTATCCTAAGCTTTCTCCTTCCTGAGGGACCTGCTATTTTTCCTACAACATGTAACACAGCTAAGGCTCTCCATTCCCAGTGGAAAACACATTTGTTCCTTTAACTGGAAGTCACACTTGCCTGTCAAAGGAAAACAAATATTTTAATAAATGAGCAGGACATGAAGGTCTCTGAAGCAATATTTATGCCTTATTTCACACCCTGTGGCTGAAATCCTATGCAAAATTAAAGTGTGCTACTAGTGCAACAATTCAAATTAAGAATTCCTGAGCTCAGATAAGAAAGGCCAAACAAATACTCAAAAAGAGAGGCTCCAAAAAAACAAACCAAAAAGCTTACAGCTCTTGTATTCCAATTTTTCTTGTTCTTCTTGAATAACAAATGAATAGACAAGTGATTCCACAGTAATTCATAAACATTAAGCATGCTAATGCATTAAGATGCTTAATACAAGTTAGTTGTTGAGTTTATAGTGTCAGTAAACCCTCTTTCAAATTAAGACAATATTATTTCCTTTTCTTCATTTACAATAAAGTGATTCAAGTTCTACTTTTAAAGATGACATCTGATGACTACTGTATGAAGAGGTAAAATTTCAAGGACATAAAATGTTAATTTCAGCAACCCATTCCTGTCTATTGTTGGCAGCTTTTTGTTGCCTCTATCAATTCAATCAGAGCACTTTCATAAATGCAGGTGGATTTGGCAAAGTTACTGATTTCTGCATAATGAATGGAGAATTCACGTGCACACAATATCTGCTTTAGCCTTGAAGTTCAGATGAGCACATCAAAATAATCAGCACAACTGACACATTTTACCCCAAAGACTTACAGAAGAAACACTGGCTACTTCACAGTAATTTACATAACCTTGCTTTCAGAGAACTTACATTTTTTTGCAGTGTGGGCATTTTGCTAGTGTGTTAAACCTCAGTTCCATCCACTGTAAAAAGAAAAAAGGAGAAAGGTTGAATAGCAGATCTGGGAAAATGGTTGTTGCACTTAATGTTAAATGTCACTATGAAAACATTTTTCTTCTCAGACTTTCTTTGACTTGTTCCTTGCTTTCTTCTATAAATGGGATGCCCTTTTGTCAGTGGCAACACTGGATTGGGATTTCCATGTGAACATTTCCCATGACTTGCCTTAGTATTACAAAATTTGCTTGACGTAATGTGGTTGCATCCACAGGCGTAGCATGGGCAATATTATAATATTAATAGGTTTCTTCTCTTACTTAAGGACTATGAATATACCCTGAATCAAAATAAGCTGGTTTTCTTTGGCACAATTACAGATGGAATTATTTTACAGTCTTTTCCCAACCCTTGCATTACTTATGAAAGCTAAGTTATGGGTACACAGAAAGACATGTTAAAGAATATTTTAGAAAGTAGATATGAGGTTTTACATCAATGAAATAGAAAACACTGTTTGCTTACTTTATGACTGTTAAATAGACAATATGTAAAATTGCACATGGTAGGGTCACCACCTTCCATGGTCAGACTAAAACCTACGTGGGAAACAGCCTTAGTGAAAGCAATGCCTAGAACTAACTCAACCAGGGGATACACAGTGATATACTCACCTAAAAACACCAAGTTCTGTTAAATTTCATTCTGTGATTACAGTATTAAACAAGCATTTTGAACATGTTTGCCTTGATCAAGGGAGTAAAAGGCTCTTTTTCTTCTCCCTGTAAGCAGTTATTTGTAAGTGCAGCTCTCTTCCCTTGCCTTTTTCAAGTGGAAGTTTTCTTGGTGATGCAAAAGTTAAAAGCACACTGCAAGTCAAAAGCAGGGGAAGAAGCCACAGTGCAGATCCCTAGTGCCTCCATTAGGCCCTGCCTTATCTCCATGAGAAATCTGAAGCTGTCCTACTGAATGAATAGTGTTATAACTGCTGCAACCACAAATCAAAATCAGAGCCCATCCTCGTATGGAAAACAGCACAAACCTACAGCAAGCACCGCTTAAATGAGAAGAAATTTATGATTTCATGAACAAAGAAAGATGTGCTTCTCATGCCTTATCAGTATGAAGATATTTTGCTGTGAGCAAGGTTTTGAACTGTGGTATTTATTGAACATTTTTCTACCTCTTGAACATGTCCCTCATTTTCATTTACTTGGGGATAAACACTAAAAAGAAAACCATCTTTTCTTTTCTTGTTCTGAAGTATCCATTTACACATTTACAGAACAACTATGTAACTGGTATTATTTGTTTACAAAACTTGACCAAACTGATTTAGCAGAGTTCTATTTTATTCCTTAATAAAACTTCTGTAATACTCCCCGCCCAATCAAAGGTTTTTAAAAGCTTTTAATTCTACTTCCACATACCTGGCAGAGGAGCAAGTTCAGTATTTTTCTGCATAGTAGGTTTTTCAAAAGCTACTCAATTTCCCTTAATTCTACAGAGTGGAAGAGGGATAAGTGCAATTGTCAGTATTGCAGATGGAGAGAGGCCTCACCAGAGCAGTTACTTCAGCTTTTTAAACTGCAATTCCAGAAATAAAAGGAAGTCTAATTCCAGGATTTATATTTTACCTAACTGTAATTGAACTTCACTTCTATACACCAGTTTCTATATCACAGTGTAGGCAACTCCATTTCCTTAGTTACCCACTAACAATGTTTCCAGGGTTTTAAGTTTTCTAATTATTAGCTCAAATTATTAATGGCTACAAACTCAAATGCATTTGGGCTGTAAATATTGATGCAAAAAGGAGTCAGCAATAATCTGTTTTCATTGAGAGTTACATGGAAATCACAGAAGCAGTAACTGTTACGATGCCTTTTACACAGACCAGAAGTATTTGTAGAAAAAGAGCAAAATTGTGACAAGACTTTCAAAGTACAAGAACTCAAATCATATTAGCACAGCGGGGAAAGGTTATGTTTATCTACATTCTAAATCATGCTTAAGCTGGCAATTTTTACCCATATTCCAGAGTGCTTAAAAGTATGTACTATTGATTCATGTTGTTAAGACGTTAGTTACATGAAATTTAGCTCTCTAATAAATATAGAGAATAATTGTAGAGAATACAATTTTTTTTTAATTGGAGCAATAAAATATATAGCCCAAATCCCTGGTTAGATGTACTGAAACACAGATGAAGAGATGAGAAATCCAGAGCTCGTCAATATTTCAACTGTGGACAAAACCAGACATCCATCAAAGGAATTACTAGAAGAATAGACAAACATTTTCCTTCTAAGCCTAAAATAGTTCTCAGTGCACTCAACACAAGATAGTGGAAAAAAATAGCCCAAAACAAAACAAAACAAAACAAAAAAAAAGACATGTACATAAATACATACAGTCCTACATACAGCTGCTTCTGCAAAAGAAGGTTCCTCTCTATTCCCCTCTGGTGCTTTGAGAAAGCAAACTACTTTCACAAACTAAAACATATGTAAATTTTCTGGAAAGTTTAATGGGTTTTCTATTCCATTATTTGAACAGAAGTAATTTTCATATCTGATTTGTTTAAAAAAACCTGAAAACTGACAAAGCACAGTGCTTAGCCTACAGCCTGTGGCTTCCATAGCTTGCTCCTGGCTTCTTGTCCCTGAGGTACCTCTGAAAACAGGACAGTAGCAGGAAGATGGCAGAGAGAGGGAGGACACAGGGACAGCCCTCCGTGGTCTTCCATTTCCAAAGGCAACTCAGCCTCTGACAGCCACAGACCATTGCAGGCAGAGAGGAGTAGCAGGGAATGACTTACTGCTGGCAGCAACAGTAACTTCACAGCTCAAGTCCAGAAGTTCTCAAAACAGCCCAAACCAGATCAAACTGATATTTAGCAACACAGTTAAACCCTCATCCTGCCCTCCTTTTCTATTGTTAAGTCCAAACCTGCCAGAAACAGTAGAAACCTTAACACAGAAAGAACTTCTATCAGGTTACCAAGGGAAAAAAAAACATTTGATTAACAAGATGTGAAGTATTGATAGTTTGGCTACAATTTCACTTCAGTACTAAACCACTCTTCCAGCTAAAACACATAAACTTTAGGGCATTCCATAGCAAGAAGCATGCTTTTCATAATTTGTGAAAAACATCCCCCCCCATGTGCAGAGGCAGGCAAAACACAGGCCCCGTAGTCATGTTTTCAAATGGGGGGAAAAAATCTTGGAAAGGTGGTGAACAAGCTGATACTCTCAAAAGAACACAGAACATGACAATTTGACTTTTCTAACCCAGGGATTCTAGCTTTGCTTGTCTATTTTATTTATTTTTTAACTGCCAAGTCAAGTAAAAGGGATAGCCTACTGAGTTGCTGAGAGATTCATCTAGCACTATTTATTTTCTTCACAACATGGAGATATCAAAAGGCAGAAGTACTAACTCAGTTTCTGAGCTTCCAGGCTGGCTAAAACACTTTTTTGTTGCTTCTCTGCTCATTCTCAAATCCAATCAATTTCCTGATTTTTCTTAACTAAAAAATTTATTTTAAGAATCTCAGACTTAATTACAGAAAAAAGTGGAAGCAAAAGACTGGTGGGAAAGACGTAACATCAGGGGAAAAAAAGGGTTGTTTCTTAATAACTCATCATAAAAAAACAGCAAGCTTCCAATTTCTAATGGTTCAGAGAGGTTCTTTTCAACATATCATGAAATGACAAACTGGTCTTATTCTGGCAGACAGGACTACGAAATACAAAATGTTTCAGTGCACTAAAGCAACTAGCAGATATGAAGTCACAAGCACAAATCCCAAACTACAAAACAGCCTTTTAAGGCATAATCTAGCAGATATGGGCAAAACCAGACTTTATGGGTTTGGTTTTCTTACCTTATGTTCACCTGACATAGTTCATAGAGTAAACTACAAAGTTAATCTGGACTGTACTTATATAAAGTAAATAGGGGATCAAGACAAGTAAAACTCCCATGCCTGTGGAAAGTCCCTAAAGATAGGCCAAAAAGAAAAGGCAAACAGAAAACCCACTTCAGCTATCTCCAGACTACTTTTCTCCAGACTTTCAGACTACTGTTCCTCATCAAGGGTTATAAGAAATTATGTATTTTTAAATATACAGACAGAATTAGTAGACAGAATATGTCTCAAGCATCTCTCTAATTGCTTTCCAGTTAGCACATTACTTTGTAAATTCCTCATTATATCCCTATCTCTCTTTGGAAAAAAAAAAAAGAAAGAAGGAAAGAAAGAAGCTTAAGGGCCATCTCCTCCTCCCTGCACTCATCACCTACTGGAATAGTTAATACATTACAGCACTTGTCTTGGATTCAGCTGGGAGTATTAATTTTCTTCTTAATAGCTGGTACAGTGCTCTCTTTTGGATTAAGTAACAATGTTGGTGACAAGCTAAAGTTTTAGTTATTGCTAAGTAGTGTTTACCCAAAATCAAGGATTTTTCAGTTTCCCATGCTCTGCCAGCAAAGAGGTGCACAGAAAGCTGAAAGAGAGCACTGCCCAAGACAGCTGAGCTGAGCTAGCCAAATGGACATTCCATACCATAGAACATCATGTTTGTTACACAGACTGGGAGGAGCTGGCTGGGAGATGCTGATCATTGCTGGGGCACTGGCTGGGTCAGCAGGTAGTGAGCAATTGTATCGAGCACTACTTATTTCTCTTGGGTTTTATTCCTCTCTCTCTTTTCATTACTATTATTATTGTTATTATCATCATTAGCAGTATTTTCTTTTCTTTTTCAATCATTACATCGTTTTTACCTCAACCCACAAGTTTTACCTTTTTCCCAGCTCTCCTCCCCACTGGGGCAGGTGGGCTGGGTGGTGAGCAAGCAGCTTTCTGGTACTTTAGTTGCTGGCTGGGGTTAAGCCATGAAAGCGCCTCACTGATCCATAAACCTGAAGCAGAGACTTAAAAACACAAACCTGTTCCATTACAGTACCTATCACAAGCCAACTCTTCTCTCTCTGCTGGTAGAAGCTAACATGGAGTAGCATCCCCTAAGCTTTCTTTTTCCCTGCATAACAAGCACTTTCAGTATTCTCTGATCTTTATGTATCTTACAAGCCTTTGCTTCAGGAATATGCCACCTCTCTCATGACTGCTTTCTTTAAATGTACCCCTTATCTAGTCATTTCCTACAACTCACAAACCTGAAAGAGATTCAATCACTGCTGGATGACAAAGCCAAAGCTAGCTTACTTATGTACTGCTATCAAAATTTCAAGTGTGGCAGCGCCTTGTCCATTTAGAAGGCTAAAGAGAGTCGAACAGCAGAAGAGCATTTGTGCCTCCTTCCACTTCAGAAATGGGACCAACTGGCACTCTCACAAATAGACCAAAACCTTCAGTTCTCCAACAACCTACAGATATGCCAACAGCAGGTGCCATATCCACAGCTTTCCAGGGCTCATACAGCAACAACAGAAATGCTCTCTTGGCCACTGCAGAACACAGCCACCACTGCAAGCCTAAATAGAACCTGGAAGACAAACTCCTTCTTCCACACTGTCCACTCTCACATCACAAAACAATAAGACAGACTTTGGGGTTTATCTATCCACGTACAGAAAGACTGTTAAAAGTTTTCTTGAAACACGTACAAAGATAACTGAATACAGACCATACAATAATGAGTACAGAAGAAGTTTTGGTTCCTCAATGATGCCAGGGAGTGAGGCAATACACTCTTAAAACTGCTTACAACAATCAGCTTGAGGGATAGCACGGTGTGGCGAGAAGGAGAATCTGATGCTGTACTTACAAGGAATGTATTTCCACAGTGCCCACACACCACTCTAGTTCCATCTGGTTGAACTGGCAAGGCAGGTTGAGCTGGCTGCTCTTCTGGAATCAGCATTACTGGACCAAGAGTAATGATGCGTCTACTGTGTTAAGAACATTAGATACACATGTAATTTAACTGGCAGAAGAGAAGGACGCATCGTTCAAGCAATTAGCTCAGTCACTACCAAATGTTTTTACACTTCTAAACTATAATCTACTTGTTAAACAGGTGATGCACCCAGTTTTGGTCGCTCTCCAAAGTGGTTTCAGTTTAAAAAATATTCTCTTTCCCTATAAGATCAGCCATACAAGCCTAAACCCTATAGACATCAAAGACCTGCAAGCACGTGACAGACATGCTCCTCAGAAAAATGAAAACTTAATACCCAGGCTGAGCAAGCCTGAGAACCGAAATGTACATACTAATGTGATACATGTAGAAAGAGTAAGGATCTTCCATAATCTACTTCTCCTTCCCACACTATTGACAACCATGTCAGTGTAAGAAGCATATCCATACTTCTACAGCAAAAAATCCACTCAAAATAAAAAGGAAAACCACCCTAGACTGACTAAATTAAATAAATTTACTTTAAAGAAGGTATTTGCTGATATGTTCAATGTGTTTCCAGTTTAATTACACAATTTGTCAGTCCAAAATGACAGTACCAAAATTAACTCAGAATGAGGATGAGACTTCTTAGAACAAAAAAAGTGAAGGGGAAAATTAAAGAAACATTTAATTTGCATTGCATCTCTTCCATCTACAACCAAAATTGTATTCTGAATGGCTTTCCTTCAGTCTGGACTCTTCCATTTAGGGCATACTCCCAACTCTCTCCTTCAAAGTACACATCAATTTTGCTCAGTTTCTAGCAAGACAAATACACAGACTATCTTAGTGTGTGACATCTATCTTAGAAACTGCTTAGATGTATGCTTTTGAGATTATTTTAATAAAATTAAGGAAATTCTGATTTAGTTTAGTTACCAACCATGTGATATATTATAACTGAATATCCCATGCACATTTTTGCACTCTGAGAAAATGTTTGGAATGTTTTGAATCCCTACCCAACAGAGAATTAGTAAAAAAGAGTAATTTCCATGAGTCTCAAACTATGTTTCAAAACCAGAACAGCCAATAGACTGGTGACTAGGGCACTTGGTGGGGTACAACTCCTCCTATCTGCACACTCAGCCTTCCTCTCCATTTCTCCTGTTAGAGCTGCACCACTTCCAATCAAACTCCTCCTACTTCAGTGGAATCTTTAACACCTTAAGCCCAACAGTAAGAACAATCACTATGGCATGCACAATTGCTTCTTTTATAACAAGTGTGTACATGAAAGTTGAGAGCTGAGAGGCGAATGAAAACTCAGCATAACCAAGGAGGCTGAAGCCAAGCCACTACTCCATCTCCCATTCCACTCTGAATTCCTACTCTGAACTTAGCAAATTGAGTATTCTGTGTGGTTACAATAACTAAGTTTCCAAGAAATTACAAATGTTAAGTCCCAAAAACGAGAAGTGGATTTTCTTCTCTTGTTCTTTACATTATTTTTGATAACTACTTATACAGTAGTTATATAATGTGACACACACATCTGAGACTGAAAGAAAAAGAAGAAACTTTTTTGCCCTCGTTAATGTTAAATATATTGAAAATGGACACTAGCACTACCGGTGTCTGCAGCAATTCAGTAATGTTCTCTAAGTGTCCATGTAAAGAGACCGAGGCTTGAACCTCTTTTAAATACTCAACACAAAGACAACAGTTGCTTCAAAGAAAATCATCTCAAGGCACTGAGAATATTTTATTCTTACCAGTTTGGTCTTGGACAGCCTATTTTCCGAGATGTATCCTTACAGATAAGGAGACAGTTACATTGACATCTAACATACTTCTTCCCCGAAGGAGGGTTTTTGATTGGCTGAACAAAAAAAAAGAACCACAACCACCAGAGAACACACATCAGAAGTCATTGCAATTCACTTTTTTCCACATAACAGGATGACAAAGCAGAACAACTTCAGTGAAATGTTCTTGGTAACAGAGAAATACACTTCCTCTTACAGAGGAAACTTCAGAGTCAACACAAAATTAGATTTCTTTTTCTTTTTTTAAGAAGTGCAGATTTCCTTATTAGAACAAATTCTGCAAACTCATGGAAAAAATATTCATATTTTAGCAATGACAATTCAAGGTTTCAGCTCAGTTAATTTTTTAAAAATGTGAGCTTAAATAGTGATATATTTAAAAAAAAAAACTAACAAAAAACAACCACCCAAAACCAGTCAAACATCAAGCAACCCTTCTTGCTTGGTACAATGGCTTTATTCAACAGTGAAAGGATGACAGTCTTTTTCTTGGTCACTAAGAGAGTATGAAAGCATCACCAAATTGTAATCTTATTTCAACCTGTACTGAAATGATCTTTCTCCAGCCTTTGAGTCAAGTTTCAATGTCCCTTTCATGCAGCAAATCAAAAGGTGCACAATACTTTGTTTGGCTTGAAACATTATATATTGGACAGGAAAGTGACTATCAGTGGCAGGCCCTCTACTCTCTTTTAAGTGGAAAAAAATCTCCTGCAGTGTTCAGGCTTCCTGTTTTCAGGACATAATTTAAAATTATTTTCATATAAAATATATATATAATAAATCCATAAAATAAATCTAATCCAGTGGTTTTCATACAAATGCTTGCAGTAGCTGAGGAGCACTGCACTGTCACATCCCAAAACTAAAACTGGCAGGAAGAAAAAAATAAAAGCAGAAGGCCAAATAGTGAAGACTTGAATTAAGAGGAAAAGAAACAAATAGGTCTGTGATGGCTGGAAAATAATGTAGGACTTAAACATTTCAAAGCTCTTTTATTGTGGTCTGTTACAGCTAACCAAGGGACTGAATAGTATTTCAAGAGAAAGGCATTCATCCAGGGAGAGGTGTGGGTTTGTTACTTTGTTTCTCCCACTCTTAGAATAATTGTACACTGCTCTTCATTCCATCAAAACCAATTTTATCCTTCTTTACAGAAGAGTAACTACATAAATGACATCTTTGCTTTTTATCCTCCTCAGAAGGAGACATCCTGCAAAGCCAGCTCGAGCACATGAAGATCTATTCGAACTGCTTATGACCATCCTCGTGCCAGCACGGCAGCCACCCTGGCAGTCGCTGGGCTGGCTCCTCCTTTTCCCTAGGGGTGGCAGGAAGGGACCCACCCTGTCCAGGTGAGGACGTGAATTCTACCCCCAGTGGCCCCCACAAAAAGAAAAGTGCTAAAAATCCATTTTACCGTAGCTTCATTGCAGACTGTGCATTTAACCACGTGTTGGTGTAGCTTGCCATCCAAATTGATGAGGGACTGGCACACACGGCAGTTTATCACAGGAACACTGCTGGCACCCGGGCTTGCAATGGCAGTGTACGGAGGGGGAAGCTCTGCTGCAGGAGACAAGGAAATCTCAGCTGAAAAAACAGAGGGTCCTAAAACGCTCCCAGCAAGCACAGCTTCTAGCACAGGCTCAAAAAGAAAAAAAAAAAAAAAAAAAAAGAAAAAAAAAAAAAAAAAAGAAAAACACAACAAAAACCTCAGTGTTTAGAATAAGCACAGAACAAAACTAAGTTTGCTTTCCCCTTCTCAACAACTCCTGTGTACACAAACACCATCCATAGTTGTAGGTAAAGTAAACCAGCAACACACAGTAAATCACCTCAGAAATCCAGATCCAACAAAACTCATCAATGTAACTTGAATTCAAACCAGTTTTTTGCAGTCCTTAAGAAATGTATGGAGGAAAAAAACCACTAAAAAGCCCCAAACCCACCACAGGTTAGTAGAGATTGGCTATTGAAGAAAAAGACCCCAGAAAATGAGACACAGATAGGAAGAGTCATAAACAGCATTCGTAAATATCAAAAAAGACTAAAATACAGACAAGTGTTTATCATAAATTAGAAGATACTACAGGTAAAAAACACAAGAAAGTATCGTTAAGAAAAGAGGTCTTCAATAGCAAGTGGCACAAAATGCTTCTTGAACAACAGCAAATTTACGCTGTCTTGAAGAAAAAACCCTGAAGTCTCAGCATTTCTGCTTTTAAAGATTCCAGATATTTTTCTTGTGCAAGAGCCAAAGTACCAATGGACAAGAAGGTCTTCAGTCACTTTGGAGAGGCTAACACAAGGAAGGATTTAATGGCCTCAGGCCTCCAGGGAGGAGCAGATTTCAGACTCCAGCTTTGTCAGTCTTGGGCCCACAACAGAACAGGCAGGAAACACTAAAGATTCTCTGAGGTTTAAGAATCCATGGAATGAAAATAATTCAACACAGCGATCTCTCACAAGTTTATCACCACAATTCCTTGCCATATAATAGCACTGACTTTTATTTCATCAAGAAGTTCAGGGCTTTTCAGGTAAGCAAATACAGAACAGGAATATTCAGTAGTTCATATTTCGCTTTTTTAAATACTAGTAGTTTGAAATGCTCGGCAGCCTTGGGCTCCAATAAGTTTTTCAAAAACTACATCCAAGCAGCTAACAAAATCTTCAGAGCAGCAATGAGAGATCAGCCTACTTCCCATTTACCAACAGCATTGAAGAGAGCAGTGTCTGCTGGAGGGTGGTGAGGGAAATCACAGGCTGCTATCAAAGCTGACAAGCCCCAGCATTACATTTAAGCCTGTAAGAAAGCACTCATCACTCCTTCACTCTGTCTTGAAGTGATTGTCATAAGCTGGAGGGATATAAGAAACCCTGTCTGCCCTTCAGATCCAAAAGTCATCACACACCTTTGAAGTGCATGTTGAACAGCCATGCTGCTCTCTTTGCTTCTTGGTCTATATATGACCCAGACCTGTGCTGGATTTTAACTCAGAGGCAGCAGGAAAAAAACAGATTGAAAGGATGAGAGAGTCTCAGAATCACATCCAATATACTTGAATTATTTCAGATGAGAAATAGAATTAACTTCTGTGCAGCAATACAATGCTGAATTCATGGCACTAACTGATGCTCTATTTCTTGAGCTTCACACCTTCAGCTCTGATACACTGGTTACAAAAAACAACATCCTTCAGAAATATCAGGTAACAGTACAGTTATTTCTTCTGTTTCTGAGGAAATACATTCTGAAAAAAATGCAGCAAAAATATTAAATATCAGTGTTTTGCTGTACTGTGATACACTGTTTTAAGTACGGCTGCCACATGCAGGACATGAGACATTACAAGACATTAAAAACAAACACACACGAGACAAAACCCCAACCCACACACTTTGGCAAGTAGAAACAAGCTCAAGCCTACCAGAGCACTCCAGAAATCAGGTTAGAGAGTCAGATGATGGGGACAGCAGGGTCTTAACCACGGTGGCAAAGTCAAGGCTGCTGCAAGGGGGTTTTGGCAGTCAGCAGGCTGCTTAACTGCGCCTGCAGTGAGCAGCTGACACTTTCTGGCTAGGGGAACAGGCAGCCAGAAAACAAAAGGCATGCTCCAAAGACTAAATACAAAACTCTCTGTCAAGACACCTCTACAGTTTACTATCAGTTTTAAGGTTGCTTTTCTGAAAAGCAACAATTGTTGTACAAAAATTCTTGACTTTGTCCTCTCCATTTAAAGTGTGACAGCTCAATTCCGTGAGCTGGGAATAGGGTGGCTGTACTGTAAGGCAAGCAGTATCTTTAAGGGTACCAGAAAATGAAGAGACACTCAGCCACCAACATTTCAGCTTTCCATGATCCTGGAACACTTTAAAAACTGACAGCCATACCTTCCAGGCATTTATAATTTTCTACAGCCCATTTCCAAGTGATAACTCCTACGAGTTTGAAAGCTGGTTAACCCAGGTGTGTGAGCCCCTACACACAATGCCAGCCACTCCTCCAGCCTCACACTGGAGCTGCCTGGCTTCCAGGTAAGCAGCCTCGCTGTTCCTGTCCTGCTGGCTCAGCAAATATCACATAGCAGGCGAATAATGGCTGCTTTTCAGAGCTGTGCTGCAGCAAATAACATTTGCTACGGAGCAGAAAGCATGAGGTATCTTGGCACTGCAACCTTCATGCTCAAAGAAAACATGCACTTTCAAGAGCTCCAAAAACCAAACCCTGAGAAGCTACCAAAATTAAACGTAAAGAAAAGCATATTGGGGGAGGGTAAGGAGGTGGGGGATGGTAAAAATGAAAATAAAGACATTGTCTCAAGGGTTAGCTGCTCATTACCCGTTAAGAAAAAGGTTTCAAAGCATATTAGCATACTTTGGTATGACTTTTTTTTTTTCTTTGACAGCTTGAATTTCAGGCTAACTATAATATCTAGAGCCAGTTCATA
The DNA here is from genome assembly GCF_021018805.1 of Prinia subflava. Classification (NCBI taxonomy): domain Eukaryota; kingdom Metazoa; phylum Chordata; class Aves; order Passeriformes; family Cisticolidae; genus Prinia; species Prinia subflava. The sequence continues at coordinate 25,160,334 of NC_086247.1, read as the reverse complement.
AAGGTCTGTCAGTCTGTTACACTGGACACGACTGGGTAGTAGGCAAGCTTCACATACACACTAGAAGACATCTAATGAGATAGTGAATTCTCTGCTGCTGACATACCAGTTTACAGCTATATTATCATTTTTTCTTAAAAAAAAGGAAAAAACCCAAACCCGCCCTCTTCCCTCCAAAAAAACCACCCCCAAACAGTAATTAGTTCAGCAAGATCAGCAAAGAGCCCTACCATGCAGTACATCTTGACTCCCTCCTCACCCCTATAGAAGAGCGATACAATGGAAGATATCCCATTTGCAACCTCAGAAATTCCTTGTGGTGCTTAAGCACTTTCCTCCCTTGGTAGCTGAAGGGTGGAAACCACAGAGAACCACTTGCAGCCTACTCGGGTCAAACAAAAATGAGATTTTATTTAAAAAAAAAATCACTCTTCATCATTACCTAAATCATTATTTATGACTTGGGAGGGGGTGGGTAAAGGAAAGGGTGATAGATGCCAGTGATAGGTTGTTAAGAACTATGAAAGAAACCTGGAAAAAGCCCCAGAAACTTAGAAACAAACAAAAAAGCACTGACTAACTATCCTATTACAGGGAATAGAACTGATAGTTTCACCCTTTGTCAATGTTGTGAGAAGTTTCTTAAACACTGTGGCCTGCATCCACACTGAAAAGATCTTTTTCTTGCTTGCTTCCATCATTAAGATCACCGGGTTCAACCACCAAGCAGTTCACACAGCAGAGGGTCAGCTGGGTCTGAGCTGCAGCTCAACAAGGACATAGAAGACTACCTGCAAACCATGGTCTCTCTAATTTAAAGTTCAGGACAATATATTGGGCACAGTAGATAATTACAGGGATGAACCTATGAATGTACATTCAGGTGGCAGTTCTGACACAAAGGGCTTCCTCCTCCTTCCTCTGCCACTCCACATGATTGAGGTGATGTTAATCAAGGAAGCTCTGCAGAAGGAGTTTGCTTTGGAAGCAAATCCAATTCTTCCACAGGAATGCTTCATCCCTCTAAGTCCAGCCTTGTGCTAGGGAGAGTAATAAAGACTGCCAGTCGGCTAGAAAGGCGGTTTCGCTTGCCTAGATCCTTTCACTAAGGAAGCCGACAGAGCGAGGGAAGTAGAGCTGCTAGGCCTATGTCACAGCTCTGCAAAATCCTGTTCTGCAGCTATCTCTCTGAGAGTTTTGCAGAGCAGTTCTGAAGTGCTACCTAGTATGTTTGCTCATGGACTGATCCAACAAGAGATATCTGACATTCAAGAAAGCTCTATGTTGGTTCTTCCTCATTTTCAGGGAGAAGCCATTTATCTCAACCCCACATCCCCCTGCAGTGCCCAACCAGTTATCTCAAGTAACAGATGCCCACTGAAGGCACAGGAGGACACGGCTACCAACTAAAATGAGGATTTTAGGATTTAGGTTCCAGCTCATTTCCAGGTCACGAGTTTTACCCTGCGGTCAAACAAGAGTCACTAATCTATGCATTTTCATTACTTTTTAAATTTATAAAGACTTAAAAAAACAAACTTAAACCAACAAAAACACCACCAAGAAACAGACTGAAATGTATGCAACAATAATGGTTACAGGATAAGGATCACTAAAAATAAAAACATCAAACACTAGAATGTAAACTAAGGTATATATATGGATTTTTTTTCACTGAGGGGATAATGCCAATACTAAAAAATTAACCCCAAATAAACCCCAAATAAAAGCCAAAGCCTCCAACCTCTGCTGTTTTTTCAGCCAATATTCTTTTGTCCAGTTCAAATGAAAGTAAACAGTCAACACCAGCTCCAGCCCTAACATTTTCACATCAAGAGGACTAGCTCTCCACGAGTTTAAATATCATTCCAAACAGACAGATGCTCATTCATTCTAGTTACATACATGTCATGAATCTATAAGTTAACAGAAGTGGTTAAGAAAGGACCAACACACTGGACCTACTGAGATAAGAACTGTAATCTTACATTTTAAAGAATACTGCTAGCAAAGCTACTCTAATCTTATTTGGTCTTCATTCCTTTAGCTTTCTCCACACCTCAATTTTTGCTCTAAAACGTTTAACTGAAAAAAAAAACCCAAAAACACTCAAAGGAAAAAAAAAACCCTACTAAGATACTTTGATAAGATCCTGATTTACATTTTCTAAGTATTTTTTTCCACCTACTAATTAAATAGTCAGTATTGATCAACAAGATGATTTTTCCTAAATCTGTGCAGGAAAGATAATAGCACATAATTATGCCAGGACTACAGATTTGTAACTGCAGTATCGGACTTGTTTTAAAAATAAAGCCAAAACCAGCTATGGCCTTGAAACGTGTTTGCAAGGACATCGTGGTGGTTCTGGGCTCCAGCTACCACCGTGCCCCGAGTCCCTCCGGTAGTGCCGTGCGGCTGCAGGACGGGCGCTGCGCTCACCGGGCACCCGGGGCTGTGGCCCTGCGGCGGCCCCGGCCCCGGCCCCGGCGCGCTCGGCTCCGCGGGCTCCTGCGCTGCGCCCCTCCCAGTGCCGTGCCCAGCGGAGCCCTTCGCAGCTCCGGATCTTCCACTTAATCCTGCTCCTGATTAATGGGGAAACCCAAGTCCGACAATTACCACGCACGCTGCGGCATGCGAGCGAGTTATAATAAGCAGACCGGTTCGGGCTTGTTCTGCCCCTGCAAACAATTATTTTAATTTTTTTTATTTTTCCTCCCGAGCCGCTCAGGCCGGAGCGCGGCGGGGAGCGCGGCCTGTGCCGGGCGCGGAGCGGCGTTACCTGTTGTTCCGCACCGGGGCCGCGCCGGGCCGGGGGCTCCCCCGCCGGCGGCCCCGGCCCAGCCCACAGCCCCCGGCCAGGGCGGCGGGAGCCCCGCACCGCCGCAGCCGGGCTGAGGCGCCGCGTCCCCCGCCAGACACAGCCGCAGCGACAGCGCCAGCGCCAGGGCCACCCCCCTGCCCGGCGCAGCGGCCGCCTTACCTCGGGGACTGCTGTCCGGCAGATAGGGCGGCGCGGTCGGGGTGACATTGCCGGAGCCGGGCGCGGAGAGCAGCGGGGAGCGCTCGTCCACCCCCTTGGCGGCCATGGCTGCGGCGCGGAGGGCCCTGCCCGCTGCCGGGCGCGGGGCGGGGAGGCGGCCGGGCCGGCGGCGCCGGGGAAGGAGCGCAGAGGAAGGGGCTGGGAATGAATGAGAGCGGGGCGGGAGGAGGGACGGCGGGGCGGGCGCTGGGCCGGCCGGCCCCCGGCACGGGGTAATGAGCGGGGCAGGCCGGGGGCGGCGTCTGCAAGAGAAATGTAACAACCTCCTGCTGTAAATAAAATTCTCCCGAGAAAGAGTGCATTTGTTGAGTTGCGTGGTTCTTTTCCGGTTTGGTTTGTTTTGTTAAGGTTTTTTTTTAAGCTCTGTGTTTGGATATTGATATCAGTACTAGAGAAGTGCTATAGTCGATTTAGCTGGACCCACTCGCCCTTTCCAGGACTCTGAGGATGCAGGCGGACGGAGGCGGCGTTCTCCGAGGGGATAGCGCTGGGAACCTTCACAGGCGCTCTAACCGTGAGGAGATAAATTCGTGTGTTATCAAATGTGCTGCTCAACGGGGAAGTCTGTCCCCTGGTGCCCCTGAGCTCTCGGGACGGAAGGACTAAATTTCCTTCTGCCACTCGGGCACCATCTGGAAGTCTCTGGTAAAGAGGGAAAATAGCCTCCCCTGATTAATTTTTCAGAGCATACTAAGATAAAACTGAATGTTTGTCCTCCTAGTGTCGTGTCCTGCTGTCCGTCGGTCAGGTCGCCAGGCTGCAGTAATAGCAGAAGGAAGATAAGCATTTGTACACAAGTGCGCAGGCGATTAAGCAGAACCAAGCCCCTCCCTGAAACGACTTGCATGGAAGGCAGATGTTTTTGTGAGAGCTGGGTAAAGGTGAGATCATCGCCGGAGAGTTCACAAGCTGATCATATCCCTTCTCCAACAATACACTTATAAAACAAAACAGGATTTCTTGCATCGTGTAGAAAATTTTCTGCGTGAGTTTTTTTCATATTTGAATCCAGGAAATCAAACTGTTCTACAAAAACAGATGAATGTATTTGAGAGTCTATGAGAAATAATCAAAATATTAAATGAGGGTTGATGTTTATTTTTCGAAGATGTCAATGATTATTACTTTAATAACTATATTATGCAATTAATCTACTCATTCAGTGCAAAATTGTGGGTTTGAACATTATTATCCTGTAGAAATAAACTCTGAATATGAGTTCTGATATAAGGGATAAGATTCGACAAGGCAACCGGTTGTGTCGTGACAGCCATCTTCATCACGTATGAAATGCAGTAATGCTACAGCAAACCACTTTTCCATCAGAAAATGTGGTAACTAACGTGTAAGATGCCTTTTTGTATAAATTATGTTGAGCTTTCGGTGGTCAGTCAGCTTCAAAATAACTCTCAAGCTCAAATCAATACTTAACAGCTTTTTATTTTTGTGAGGATTTCTAAGGCTCAAGATGTTTTGTGCCCCAAACTCCTTTTTGATAAGGTAGCATGAAGCCAACCTTGGCAGGTCAAATGTAGGTCATAAATATTAACAGTAAGGTTGTATCTTTAGCCCATGATTTTGCTATCACATGCCCAGTTTTCAACAAGAACAGAGCTGTAGACTTTCTTTTGGAGTCCTGTTGCAGGAACTGGCATTTGCAACCAGATTTCTTTACTATTTTTCTTGCATGGGAAAAGACAGAAAAGATTTCATACATTGTTAAAGCTGCCAACTAGGCTGCACTGAGTTCCACCAATGCCTGATTCATCCTGCAGCAATTACAGCAAATTGTCTGTGTGGGACCTCCTTCTCCTCTGAACTGCTCTTCTGACTTGTAAATCTCAAATTCCCTCCATAGCAGAAAAAGCTATGTCACAACTCAGTCTGACTGCTCAATCCTGCACATACAGCTGAGAATTATTGTTATTAAACATCCCAGCATGCTGACCTTATTCTTGGAAATATGACTGTCTTCTAAATAAGAACCCATTTGGGATTAAAAAAAAAATAAGCATTTCTATAGCTCCTTGACTTGACTTTCCAGAGTTCTTTAAACTTAGTCACCTGAGCTGCTATAGTCTTAATAGCAGAAATTAGGTAATAGTTCAGTCACCTGCCTTTGCTGTTCAGTGTTTCATGTCCATGTGTTTAAAGGTAGTCAAAGGTCTACAGAACTTTCCAACCCAAATGTTGCAGCCTGATGTGTAGATCTGATGGCATTGTCTGCTGTATCCATGGGAAGCTAGGTGCTACCTAAATGTGTACCAGGAAACTAGGGGATGCACTTGGCTGGGAACAAGCCTTCCTCGGATGCTAGTCAGGCTCTAAAGGAAAAATTCAAGCATCAGATAATGCCAGGCTGCAGACAGCTTAGGCAGTGAGAACTTGCTGCTTTCTTCCTGCTCTTCTTCTTCTGGACACAACTGCCTGATAGTACATGTTTAATTAAACTGCTGTGCAGTTTCTCTTCAGTGCAAATCCTGCCTTCTCTGGTGGGTGGGATGCTCTGCTCTGAGCAGCCCTGCTTGTGCCTGAGCTACCCAGAGGACACATCATGACTTGAGTTCCGTGTCGTAGCTTTTCTGTGCCAGTTGTCCCTGAGCTCCTTTGACTGGCGAGTCCAGCACACCCTGCGCATGCCTCAGCCTTGGCTGGGGCACTCAGCTGTGCTGCCAAGACACCTCGTGTGTTCCCAGCACTGAAGGTGGAATGATACAGACTGTGAATCCAAGCACGTGCCTCCACGGGAAATGCCTCCTGCTGAAAACATGCTACTTTGCAGCTTTGAAAATGACACAGGCAAATGAAGCAACTATACCTCTGAGAACAGCCCTACAGGAGGGTTCTCAAGGTGTCTTCACCTGTGTCACAGAACGGAACCACACGTGTACCTCTCTGTCCTGCCCCAGTCCTGTTGTTCCATCTAAACCTCTGTACCAAATAAACGAGGGCTCAGCAAGGCAGCACATTGGTTACTGACAAGGCTTACGTTTAGCAGAGAGATAAAATGGAAAGGATATGACATATTTTCTTCCTCTATTCTTATTAACGTTCCATGCTTAGAGAGACCTTTTGAGAAGCTGGGTAATGCTCAAGTTTAATTTTTCTTCATTCTAAAATTATCATTCTCACTGATTTTTTTTTATTTTCCCTAGATAAAAGAATCTTAACTTTTGCATGAGACCAACCAGTGAAAATGTCAAAGCTCATTGTCAAGTGCAAAAGTATTTGTGTATCAATATTAAAACAACTACAACTCTCACCTCTTTAATAGGTAGTAAGTGTAAAAAAAAATCTCAGGGAGTCTGTATTGTGCAGACTTTTTCAGGTACCATTGTAGTTTTCTGTGTTACATTTAATAACAAACAACCTCCAATAATAATTTTTTATCTGTCTGTTATTTTTAGTTTGATAATAATGTTTAGAGTCTGCAAGCCTAAACCTACTGTGATAGGAGCTGTTCAAAGACACACAGAAATAAACTGATAAAAAGACAAAAAAGATAAAAATAAAAATTCAGACATAATACGAGTTACACAAATTCCCATAGTAAGAATTGGAGTATGGTCAAGGGACAGTTTGCTAAATCAAGTTTCTTCCTCATGGCAAGTATATGGAATAAAAATAGCAAAAAAAAGAGCTTATTATTACATTTTCCCAGATTCACTACATTGGGAAAGGCACAGTAAGCTAACACAAGACCTGGCTTATTTTTAAAACTGTGATACAGAGAGGTGCAGAGGAGCAGCATATACAATGTGCACAAAATTCTTTTAAGATTGTCATTTGTAAAGCTATCCTGTGCTGCAAGACCAAGTCTATGACAAGATAAAATTTCATACTATGGATAGTCTGAGAAATATAATTACATTACCGTGTATAGCATGAAATGCAGGCTACAATAATCCTGTACCAGTTATAAAAATATGTAACTATAGATTTGAATATGTGGTTTCAGGTAAGGTAATGCAATGTAAACTAATATAATAACTATGATACTGCATCCAGAATAGTATTTCAGAGCATATTTTGAAAGATAGGCAAGGCTTTTGAAAATACTTCTCAGTTCTGTCCTCTGTACCATGCTACAATCTACTACAGGCTTCCAGCTCCAGATAGGATCAGGACTTGGCACTGATACACACAACCATGTGATAATGTCTGGAATAATTAGTATGCTGAAATATTTAACTTCCTTTTCTTTCTTTTTTTTTTTGTTTTGTTTTGTTTTTATTTTGTTTTGTTTTGTTTTTGTTTTTAAATATATGTATCCGTAATTTATTCACATGCAAAAGTATACAAGCTCCATGAAAATGGGAACGTGATATAATTCCATATATATTTTTACTTGGGAAAGGGCTTTTTTTCTCTGCAGAAATTAGACAGTAGGTCTGCAGAGCACAGGAATTGAATATGAACCTCTTATCTGTAGCAGAATTTTACCTTTAGTCCCATCAACACTGCTCAATCCGTTAAAGTTGTGTAATAAGTCACCCTCCCACTGGCAAAACACAGACAAGGAACATTATGTTATTCACTGATGATTTAGGAGGCTGACAGCACCTAATGCTGCAGAAAGTGGTGGTTCTTCCCACCCACTCCTTCCCACCTGCAGGGCTATGCAGGCAGAACAGCACACCAGAGCTGCAGGAAGGGTCATGCTTGCTGCACTGACAGCCTCTCCTCCTGACACCCTCTGTTCCGAACAGCAACGGGGAGCATTTGGCCAGGGACTAGACAAGTCTATTTTTAGTAACTTTTTATGCCATATATTCTATTCCTGTCACTACAGAATACTCATGCAAATGTATGTAGGGCTGCTGCTGATACAAAGCTGCTATTTCCTGGACTGCATTAATTTTACTACAGTAGATTATGACAGACAGAAATTATAACGTTAAAGAAGTCTTCATTTACACAAAGGGAGACATCTTCTGTTATTTGCAGCTGGAATTGCAGTTCTTGTAAAGCTTATTCATGTTATCATCTTTTCCTGATTGCAGATCTGTCATATCTTTTACAGTATTGGTGCTATTTCCAGTTAACCTTATTTTTAGAATAATGGAGGAATTTTCAGTCTCAATTAAGAAACAGTTCACGCTGGAAAATATAATCCTTATTGGCAGGAAAATTGTTTATGGGTTTTAAATTCCTTTACATTCCAGCTCCATCTCTATGTGTTACCATAACAGGTAAACAATTTCTTGGTCATCTTGAAGGCACCAGCTGCTTTCAGAAATCTTTATTTAATATATTAATCTCCTCTTAATCGCATTACATATACTCAAGATTCTTGCCTTTGTTATTTGTCAGAGGTTGCTACCCAATAAGTATTATATTATTATTAAATATCTATATCTAAATATGTGGATCCCTTTCTTCTGTACAATCATTCCATTTGTTTACTAATGTCAGTCAAATGGTATTTGAATAAACTTTCAATTCCTTTTTTTACTTTATTTTCTATTATCAAATGGATTAATATTATAATTAGGTAGTTTTAAATGTTAGACTATTCTAAATGTTGGCATCATATAAGATTTTAATTTGATCTGTGATTTTTAGTTCTGAAGGGCAGTTTGAGGGGAATGAGGAAAATATTGTCCTGCACTTTTAATTTGAGCATTTTTGTTCAGTGTCCAATGAAGGTACTTCTTAGCCAGAAACACCTCAGAGTCTTTGGTCATGAAACCAAGCAGTATCAGGCTCAGTCCATACCTGGATAAGATACATTGAAGAAAAGCAGGTAAAGATTTGAAGTAACTTGTGGTGCTTCACTAGACAGCACCGTTTGCTTTGATGAAGAACAGAGCAGCTGTACCCTCCTGGCACCTGGTGGACACTAAGTATAAAGAAGGAAGCTCCAAATTCAAGACAAGGTTAGAGCAGCTTTTGATCACGAGCTATCCCATGACATGTATCACAAGAATAGCAGTATCTTGGTCAAACTCCAGTTTGGGTAATTAAGTGTCTAACTTGAATTCCCTTTGCCATTTCAGTCTCAATGAGCAGCCCTCTTCAATTTCAACCGGAACTCATTTCATACAACGTGTTTATTAAAGTGTAGCTCCAGGAATGGATGAAGAGATAAACATACAGTTCATGCTTTTTCCAGGACAATAAGAAAGAGTAAGAAGGCTTGTCATTCTAGTTATTTTATGTGAGCACCAATCTCTATTTCAGATAAGTAGCATCCTTGATGATAATGCTTAGTAGATTTTTGACAGCACTGTAAATGGTGTAAATGCAAAGACTGTTCCACACAGATATGGATGGTGTGGATTGAAGTGGCACAGTGCTCCTTTTTAAATGTAGCTGCATTTGTTAACATGGTACATAGAGTTTCTGGAGGAGGGACACAAAGATGGTGAGGGGCCAAGAGGGGAAGCTGTATGAGGAGCAGATGAGGTCCCTTGGTCTGTTCTGCCTGGAGAAGAGGGGAGACCTCATTGCAGTCTGCATCTCCTTCATGAGGGGAAGAGGAGGGGCAGGCAGTGATCTCCTCTTGGTGATGAGCGACAGGACCCAAGGAAACAGCATCAATGTGTGTCATGGAAGATTTAGGTTACATATTAGGAAAAAGTTCACCCAGAGGGTGGTTGGGCACTGGAACAGGCTCCCCATGGAAGGGGTCACAGCACCAAGCCTGACAGAGTTCATGGAGGATTTAGACAATGCTCTCAGGCATATGGTGTGACTCTTGGTGCTGTCCTGTGCTGGTCCAGGAGCTGGAGTTCAATGATTCTTGTGGGTCTCTTCTAACTCAGCATATTCTATGATTCTATGCTTCTATGATTTTATTAAATGTGATCAAGAACAGCCATACTAAACAGATGATCTTTGAATCACCAGCACTTTGGAAATAAACATTTGAGATCAGACCACGGGAGTGAAAATCCTGGTGATGGCCTGTCTCCAAGGTAAGCTTTTCTACTGGGAGCTGCCAAGAAAGATGTTGCTGGAGAAAGAATGTGCAGATGTCAGAAATCTGAATGAAATTCTTAAAGTATGTTAGGTGCCGTAAGCTCATCTCCACTTTGGCTTGGGGTTCTGCAGGGCTTCTGTGAGTTAGAAAAGTTCCACATAACCAGATGGGAAAGAAAAGAGTTTGAGGCAGAATGAGTTTACTCTGGATACTGAGAAATCAAACAGTTTGCATATCTGCATCTAAATATTGGCTGTACCTGCAGAATCTCTCCAATGGATGCTTTTCATAAAGAAATAATTTAGTTTTATAGATATGGAGTTTTATTATGTGCCTCTCAGCATGGAATGCAAGGGTGGCAACAGCTGGCCTAATCACAGCCACCAACAAAGAAGAATTTGTATTTAACCAAAAAACATTGTAGCAATGAGAAACCAGACAAATTAGAGGCCTGGAAGGTCTCCAGCTACTGGAAAGTTGAATTTTTCTGCTATAAGAATAAATAAGAATTCTGCTATAATAATAAATTTTGCCTGTATTTTGCCTTTATCTCGATCTTATCAGTACATAGATTGTAAAGGGAAAAGGAGAAACAAATATTATTCTCCCATTGATAAAAATATGTGGCAATCATTCCAATAGCTATTGTGAGCTTAATCAGAAGAGTATTACAGCTTTTTGATACAAAACCCAATATCCTTCTGGGAAAGGTTAAAATAGAGCCAAGGTTTGCTCATCCTTATCAACTGATCAATCTTACGACTGTCAGGAAAAGATGCAGGTCCTATTGACAGGGAGAAAGAATGTGAAGTAGTGTAATTAAGGTAGCAACTGAATAGAAAAACAAACAAAATGAAAAAACCCACCCAAAAAAAACCAACCAAAAAAATCCAACCAACCAGTACTACAAACAAGTTTCAAGAGTGGAGTTGAAACTGGTGCAATGAAGTTAGTGTATTTCATGCCATTGCAGTATCTTTTTTATAAGTAAGAAGGAAGAGCAAATAAATACGGAGTCTGCACATTGTTAGCACATAATGCTTGAAATAAGATTCCTGTGATCTTTTTATCTGGGGTAAAGAAATGAGACTTAGTTGCTGCACTGCAAATTCTATTTTGATGTGCATCAGCTTTGTAAGCCAATGACTTCTTTTTTTTTTTTTTTTTAATCTTGCTATCAGCTTACTTACTTAAGTTATAATATTTTGCTCTCTTTTTGTAGAGCTCTAAGATCTTGTCTCATGCTCCCATTTAATGTGCATACAGCAGTGTGGAGAGATTCCACTTCCCTTATTTCCTGCAGCAGCTGTTACAATTCCAGCTCTGCCTTCCTTCCACAACCCCTCCCAGATGACCTGCTGTGCCATTTGAGGTCCCTAGTATGCTATCTATTATAGATCACAAAGAAACCAAAATGCTTCTGTAAGAAATGTATAATTTCTATGTTCTTTGATATGTTCTTGTCATTTAACAGTGATCTAAGTCTCTGGACACATCACTGTAACAGATGACAGAGCAAGAATTAACACAATTCTCCAACATATTTTTGGGGAATATATATTGGAAACTGAAGAGTTGTGAGTATGAAGGCACTGGTTTAGGATTTCCAAGGAAATGGAAAATTCAGTTTTGCCACAGATTCAGGCTCTAAAAGCAGCTTTCTTTCCTCCTAAAAAAAAAAAGGAAAAAACTAAAACCAAACAATAACCAAAGAAATTGACTCAGGTAAGCATCACTTGCTTGTATGTATGGAAAATTATTTTTGTGAACTGCTTAATAAAATGAATGAAAATACACATCAGGTTTGGGGTTTTGTTGCTTTGGACTTGAAGAAACTGTTGGATTTTCTCTTTTCATCTAGATGATACACTGCAAAGGCCTGTCTGGTTGCTTATTAATAGATTCTATCAATCTGGAGATAAAAATTCATGAAGCAGTTTGAGAGAAGGATAGAATGATGGCTGACGTTAACCAACACTGGTTTGAAACATTTAAAGTAGTGCTTTTGTACCTACAGCCCTGTAGTTATAATGTACAGCTTATTCTTTCTTCATTTACCAAGGGCTGTGTCCTTTACTTGTTCTGCACCTTTTCAAATAATCCAATTTTTTCATTTCAAATCAATTGTTGTCTTACTTACTATCTCATCCCTCTCCACAATTCAGTTCTAAATCACTCCATGTGAGGAAAGTCTGTTGTCAAACTCAACTACTTAATTTGTTCTTTGTTTGTAAATGCTGGAGTTGGTGTGATAGTTTTCTTTGGAGTGTATGCAGCAATGTCTCTGCATGTCAATCCGAATGTTTGTGGAGCCCACTCACTTTGGGATTGCACTGCAGAATTTTGGAGTTTGTCCATCTGTTTTGTTCATCATTTTTAATAATTTCATTGGCCCAGTACTCATATTTATGACTCCAAGTCCTTACCCTGGTTTACCTCTTTGTCCTCCTCTCTGGTTTCTCACTCAGCTTACCCCAAGAAGCCTTGCTTCTTGCCAGAGATATCTCCTAAATCCACCTATCTATGACATGGATCAATGATTCTTTGCCTTCTTCTCTGACTACTCCTAATCCCATTGTTCATCCTCCAGTTTTTGAATTCATAGGATCATAAAATAGTTTGGGTTGGAAAGGATCTTTAAAAGGCATATAGTCCAAGCCCCTGCAATGAGTAGGGACATGGTTCACTAGGTCAGATTGCTCAGAGCTTTGTCCAACATGACCCTGAATGTTTCCAGGGATGGGCCATCTATCACCTATCAGAGCAACTTCTTTCAGTGTTTTACCACTCTCAAATTCCTCTCCCTATGCCAAACATGCTTTGCCCAATTACCTCTACAATTTTCTCTATGTCTCCAGATATTCCTTCCTCTTGTCAAAGCCATGATACCTCTCTCCAACAATCACCTCTGTAGCTCCTTTCAGAGCTCCCAGTCAGAGTTTTCCCTTTCCTTTCCCTGTGCCAGGGTCACAGACTCCTTTTCTGAATCCTCTGCTTGTCTTTTTCCTGTCCTTAGGGCACTCAGGCAGATTCCTTTCTTCCCACCTCAGGGTACCGAGCAGATGAGAGCACCAGAGGCAGGCTCCAGTACCCAGCCCTATGGACAGTACTGGCAGTCCAGGGTTGGGATTAGAGGATAGCCCTGGATTGGTGCTTCATCCCTGCCCAGCAGGTTGTCTGACATAGACAAATATTTTTGGGTGAGCTGTGACAGTGATTATGTACACCAGAAATGATGGAGAGATGTCTGGATGCTGGAAAATTATACAAAGGTATAACTATATTTTATTGATATAAGAATTTATAGTGCACAAATCACAGCTCAAATATTTTGTCATATTTTGTCTTCATCTCTATGTACAAGTAAATGCAATTTTAGCTGGAATTCATACTATTGAATGCTACTGTCCTGGGGTGACAGGACATTTTCATGCTTTGTATCCCAAATCGTGTGTTTCTGTTCCCATGTTCTCAGTTTGTTTTGTCTATAGCTGAGCCCCTCCCCCGGCTGCTTGCTTTCGGCTTGCTTGCTGCTAGCTTTAGGCTGCTTTGCTGGCTTTGCTCTCTTGCTTTCTGGTTTTTTGCTTGTTTTTTGCCATTTTTCTGCTTTTGTGTTTCCCCTTCTTTCCTTCCTCCCCTTCCCTGAAGACATCGGACCTGCTTCGGGCCCTGATTCGGGAACGTCAAGGGACCCCCCCCCGGAGTCTGCACCTGAGAGAAGCTTTGGCACCCTCCCCAGCAGAGACTGCTCACCCTCTCTTGGACTGGTGAAAACATTTGTTGTCATCTCGGACTGTTTTTCTTGTGTTGGGGAGTGGGGTTTTTTTGTTGTTTCTTAATAAACAAGTTTTTTCCACTTTTCCTCTGAGGAAATTCCTCCCAAACCCGGTGGTGGGGGAGGGAGTTGTGGGGATTTTCCCCTAAATTTGTCCTAAACTAGGACAGCTACTTTGAGAGTCTCAGAGATTGCAGTAACTGTCCTGTTACTCATTTTAGCAGTTTAAGGAGTACCTAGGGTTCCTCTTGTCTTTTATTTCATTATCATGAGTTATGGAAAGATTACCTGGCAAAAAAAAAAAGTCTGCTTAAGATGTGACACTCTCCTTTCTTGTTTTACAACAAGATGAGCTATAGTTGGCAACTTTATGGTGTAGGAAGTAAATAAAGAGCATAGTGAAAATAAAAGAGCCTAGTGAAAATGACAGCAGCTTTTTGCTTATTGTTTCTGAGCATCTAGAATGCATTCCAGTCACCTCTTGTCAAACAAAGATCACATCTCAGTCATATAGCCAAGAAAAATGCCTAAAAATCCAGACTCGTGGATTTTTATGAAATCTCACCATTCTAGCTTGCTAAAATTTAAGAAAGCAAAACATTGCAAAGCTCACAATACATCTGCTGAGGTTGGCAAAAATGTGCTAGCACTAACAGGCACATTTCTCAAAGCAATCTTCACAGGAACCAAGGACATCTCCAGGTAGCAGCCACAGTTTGTATCTCAGCATTAGTAAGACCACTGTGAGTGAGTGACCCTGAATCTATTTGCGTTAACAGAAACCTAAGATCTTTTTACAACTTCTGATTTTGCAAATAGGAAAGATAAATACATTGGTCTTTGTAAGCTCAAAAATATCAAATCCAGAAATAAGCTCAAAAATAACAAACCCAGAAATAAGCCCCACTATTTTAACTGAGTCATTACTCATTACAGATTTTGTTAAGTGATTTTATATACATTAGGTCCTGACTCTTGTCAGATTTGTGTTGAAAAAATACTAGAAAAGTTTCACAGATGAAGGATCTCAGCTGCAGATATCCTGCTGCAAAAATCTGATAGTATTGTTTCCAGCAAACATAAACAAACAACAGGAAAATCTCAGCTAGTTCATTTACTGATAGAAGTGAACTTTCAGAAAGTCTGTAGTACATATACCATGCTGGGAGATTTTGGGAAGCTAACAGCACTTGCCATATTGAGCTTTATGTTCTGTGGAGGTTTCATTGCAAGGTCATGCGTACTTCATTCATGTAGACTAATTGCAAACCTTACTGCCAGCCAATTTTAGGGCATAAAGAAAATTAGAGTTATCTACTTCTGCTTCAGTATCTGGGCTCAGATGACCCAGATTCACTGATTATATAGCATGTAAATCAGAAAACTCTACAAAACCTTAGCAAAACAACAGAGCCATTTCAACAGTTTCATGTATAGCTACAACCAGCCTATAATTCACTTTATTGCTCTGCAAGAAACATCTTGTAGATAACAGAGGGGAATGAGATACATGCTGATGTAAAAGCACTAACATAGCTTCTTTGCTTGACCAAAGTTTTATATCACTTAGCTGAGTGAGATTTGGGTAGTTTTTGCTGCTGTCATGAAAACAACAAACAGCTTATTGACTTTGCAATTGAAGAATTAAAATCAAGATTTTTTAGAGAGTGACAGAAATGGCAGGAGTCCCACCCCAGCCACTACTTATGAATGCACAAACAGCCTTCCTGAAGTTCAGATGTTACTAAATACTGTGACACCACTGGGAGAATGATACTAGAAAGGATGTCAATGTGCAGTACTTAAAATAGCCATACAGGCTTTCCTCCCCAGAAAACAAATATGAAAGGAAGTGTACACAGCAGCTGGTTAACTCACTGTCCAAATCAGGTGATATTACAGGTATGACGTTATTGATTTCAGCGACTAACTTGACAATATTCAGTCACATTGCAAAGGTACCCCTTAATTCTGAAAGTTTCAATTTTTTCAATGTGTAAGACAGACTGTGCTTAGTACAGAGCATCTTACAGCTATCACTGATTTTGATGGGAGGCTCAATTTCCTACAGCATGGATTAATGAAGTCATAAATTTTAATACCAGAGAGGTATTTCTGGTCAACCCCTCAGACTGCTTTGAAATCTGGAAGTCAGTTAATTCTGCTTGCATGAAGTCTATGACCTAGATCTGAGCTAACACATATCCCTAGGAAGTATTACAGCCTTGATTTAAAGACCTATGTGACAGCAAACCTACCAGATCCTAGATAAAGTGCTTCACAGTTGGTTACCTCAGATTTCAGTTCTCTTTTTTTTCCCTTTCAACTTCTAACCATTATGTTTCATTATGACCTTATCTGTTAAACAACTCTTTCTGCTCAGGAACTAGGTATACTGAGCTTAAATGCAGGAAGGCTCAAGCTAGGTGATGTAAGACTATCAGAGAGGAAAACCAGAATTTGTGGAGGGGAAAATGGTGATGAGCTGATGACCTGGCAGATCAAGAGGCCCCTGAGGAACTAGGGATCCTAGGAGGCAGGGAGTGTCCCTGGAGCAGGGGTAGGCACAGGCAGGGAGAGGTGACATGCTGCCCTGGCAGTCCCACAGAGACGTCTTGACTGCAGGTTCCCGTGATGGCAGTTTTCCCAAATTCAGAGCATTTTTCCTTTTATAAGAGGATTTCTGATCAGCCAGCAACCTTTGGTCTCCACCCCCTAGGCCATACTCACACTTGGCGATACCAGACAGTGTCATTTTCTCAGGTCTCAGCAAATGTCTCCTCCTGTTGCTTGGCTGATTCTCTCTAGCTCAGCTGCTGCTTCCCTTTGATAGGCTCAAAGCAGTCACCTCCATAACTTGTCATGTGTTTTTTTTCAAGCAGTAATTTGATATTGGTTAGTTTATAATGCCAGATCCTCTGTTTGCAGTATTTTCAAGGCCTTTGCTATTATCCCACATTAAACTCCAGTTCACAGCAGCTGTCTTGGCACAAAGCCCCATTCCCAGGACAGGCTCTCACCGCAGCCTGATAACAAGTGCTGCAGGCCAGAACTGGGGCATTGAGCCTGTGGCCTGCTGCTCAGGACAGAAGTGCTCTCCTTAATAGCTTTCATTTATTCCAGGTTTCATGGCAGCACAGGAAGCTCATCATTAGCTGGCTGTACAGTGTGACCTGCCCTGCATTTATGGTACTGCTGTTCTCAAAGATGTCATACTTGGTGTGCACTAAAATCTCCACCCCTGTGTAAATTTGAGTTCAGTTATATTAAGTGTTGTTCAAATGAGGCTAGCTTTAATCAACTCATCACCGTCCACTTGGTGACTTGGGGTATTTATTTGGTTGTTGGTATTTATTGTATATTCTTTTGGGTTTTTCCTAAAGATATGGCAGAAGCCTGGACTAAAAACAGTGGTCACTGCAGAGACTTCACTGGATCCCTGTAATGACTACCCTTTGACTGGGAATAGTTCTGCTGGAGGAAGGAACCTCAGCTACCTTTTTTTTTTTTCTGAAAGATTTAAGGCTGTAATCTCCTAAAACACAGGAGAGCTCACCCTGCTTGAACCAGAGAGTGTGTCATATGTCTGAACATCTAATTATACTGTCTTGTCTGGTAAAAAGAGGATTTTCTTTTTACTCTGCTGTGATTTCTAACATTCTAGAAAAAAACCCAAAAAAACCAAAAAAACCCAAACAAACAAAACAAAAAAAAAAACCCCACAAAAACAAAACAAAAACCCAAATCAAACAAAAAAAAACCCCCACAACAACAAAAACAAAACAAAACCCCAAACCAAAACAAAACACACACAAAAAAAAAAAAAACCAAAAAAACACCAATCAAAAAAACAAACAAGCAAACAAACAAACAGACAAAACCACCAGAAATGTGGAAGGTTATACGTTAAGGAAACTCTCCCATCTGACCATTCTGATGGCAATCTGGGAGTCCCACCTGCACCACTCCAGATTTTAATGCTGGGACAGAAGCCTCTTTGCAGCAAGAAGATCCATCCAGTGACCTGAGAGGTTTGACTCCCTGCACACCCCACACTCAGACCTAAGTTCCTCTCATGAGCCTGACCCCAGGTTTCCCATAGCAGAGTCTCAGATGTCCTGTTCCTTTTAAGTACTTTAACTGTGGTGCAGCAACTTACAGAGCTGGGTACCTCTGGGGAAGGACGCCAATGAAAAGATCACTGGGGTTTTATACCCTCACGGTCCGTGCACCCGTGCTTCAAGCACCTCTTGATCCAATGGTGGGTTTTGGTCTGGGGTCTTCTCGTTATTCACTGGGTCCTGCAGAGTCTCTGGGTGACAGGCCCTCCCTGCTTGGCTGGTGTTGCAGGTTCACATGCCCTTTGCCTGGCAAAAGGTCAGTGCTCCTTCATGGCTCCTTCACTGCTTGTGGTTCCAGCTGTCCAGGGCACAGTGAGCACATCACACACCAAGCAATCTGAACTGGGTGGACTGCTCAACAGTCCTCCTGCTAATATACTGAAAGGGAAAAGAAAAACTTCTGAGGCATTTAACCACTGCCTTTACATACAGCATTATTACAGGTAACAAACATAACAAAATTAAGGCTAGTAAGATTACCACAGTGCAGAACACAATTTCATAGATTCCTGTGCACAAATACAAATGATTACGACTACAAAATCACCAAGGATTCTCAGAAGTCTTTTACTTATCAACTGATTGATCACCTACTCTTCATTTGATGTGAGAATTAGTGTATCCAGTTGTCCTTACCTAAAACTTAAACAGCAAAACTTTAAACAGCAAAATAAGGACATAGTAAGAAAGTATATGGCCTTCTCATTTTGGTGCTAACTTTCACTTTCTGGAGAATACCTTAATTAAAACTTCATCTCCAAGCTATATATTATATACCTGTATTTCAGATGACATGTGTTGATACCATTGAGCATACTTTTTTCTGCTCTTACATTCTCTTTTTGCATCTACAAAATATACTGTGTCAATAGTACAGTTTGAAGGCAAACAAAGGTTGACTTCATCTATTGGGGTGCTGAAAAAGCCAACTGCTAAATTATTTACAATAAAATAGCCATCTCTAAGAAGTATTTGCAGAAGTATAGTCAAGGGGCCTGGCACCTCTGGGTGAGGGGTCACTGCATGTTGGTTGATCACTCACAAATCCTGCACAAGTACTCAGGGTCTTCATCGAATCTATTCTGGTTTACAGGCAATATAGGAGTATTATATGCAGACACACATGCTTTAAAATTGCTTTGTCTACGCATTGGTCTCTTTGGTTTTGGATACTTTTCCCAGCTTCCAGAGGAACAGGATACTGTCTCACAGAGAGTGGCATGTCTGCGTTGGTTTTAATGCACATGGGCTGTGCTGAAACCAACAGTTCCCCATCTGTAGTGGTCTTACCCCAGAACTCTGATAATACAGCTGTCAATATTTCTAGTGTCTTCTGTTAATTTTTGAAGGTCTCAGTAATCACACTCAGTCCCATTATTAAATCTGTTCCTTCTGGTGACACATGCAATTCTACATCTGAAGCCTGTAGAAGGTGTCTCCCTAACAAGCATATTGAGGAATCTTCTACTCATACAAATCTTCCCTGCACACTCTTATTTCCTATCACTGCTAATACAGGTTTACTTAATTTTTTCCCTGCCAGTGGCTCCATTTATGAATACTTTGTTATTGAACCTCTTGGGGCAAAGTTTAAGAGGAATAATGTGGCTCCTGTATCTACCAGAAATTCAACAATGATACCCACTCCCCACTATATGTCCCTGTTGATCTGGGTGTTCTCCACAAATTGTATATTCCTAATTGTATGGCTCCCTGAAATTCAGTAGAACTGCTGGCCTCTAGTCATCACGACAATCTATCCTTGCACAATTACTCCCTCACTTGGTTGGAAAGGCCATTCTCTTTGCCTGTGTCCTAAATTTCCACAATAGTAACGCTCCATTTCCACATTCCTTCTCTATCTCTTTCTGCTTTCTGGTTTAGGTCTACTAGTTGTATTTGGTCTTCCTCTCTTTCATTTTCTCCCCTGGAGATTTCCTGTCACGGCAACAGCCATCAGATTTTCCACTTTCTCCAATTTCCCTTTTCTCCTCTACTTGCTCTGCCCTCTGTTTTGTCTTTCACCCATCACACACAAATACTGCAACACATGAATTTTCTGTAGTTTTACTCCCTGCCACCCTGGCATATGCTTCTTAAAATACTTTTGGCTGTCTGGTGCTGCCTGACCTAAAAAGACACTAACTGCAAGTGTACCATTGAAGCTTTGTGAAGCCATTCCCTCATATTTTAGCAAAACCTGTTGGAGGCAGCCCCAAAAATCTCAAGGACTGTTGTCCATTCTCTGTCTACATTCTATTATTTTAGTCCAGTTAACCTCTCATTCCCCATCTGAATATTGCTTCAACCAGGTTTTGAACTCTTGTCTGACATACAAGCCTGTCCTCTGTGGTATTGCCATTCCAAATTGGGTCATTCCCTGGCCAGGGGTTCCTGTTTCCTTCTGCTTGCTGTGCCAGTTCTGCTTTGCTATTATTTATTTTTCCCCTCCCACCTGGCCAGAACAGTTCTTTCAAAAGCACCTGCATGGCCCCCTAGCTTGGGTCATGTCCAGTACTCATATTACAGCTGAGCACATTTCTTGCTATCTTCCCTCAGCCTTGGCATCTCATTTCCAATGCCAAATCACTCCGATTCCACGGGTGTTTGATAAACACTTGGAGCAGCCCCACAGGAGGAAAGTTAGATGGGTTGAAGGAGTATTTAAAGGACAGGGCGGTGCCGAGGCAGGCAGAACGCCCAGTCCTGTGTGAGGCTCGGCCCCTGCCACCGCAGGTTCGGCTTCCTTCTGCTGACTTCTCATCCGGGCACGGCTGTTCCAAACAGAACAATAACCCATGTGATCTGGGAATCCATTTTCCAGACATTGCCTCAGGAAAGTTAATTTGTGTAGATCAAAAGTGCCTTGTGATGGCCATTGTTCTGCCGAGCCACCACTACAGGTTACAGCCGGCCAATGCTCCTGGCAGTGTTACTGCCTGCTCCTCGAAGAACAGCAGAGTCCCAGGCGCGCTGATAACCTTTAAGTGATCTAATCGGGGTGCAGCTGGGTGCCTCTGGGGAAGGACCCTCCCAAAAAAGATCACTGGAGTTTTATTTCCTCCCAGCCTGCGCACCCGCACTTCACACAGCTCTTGGTCCAGTGCTGAGTTTTGGTCTGGGGTCTCCTCGCTGTTCATCAGGTCCCGCAGAGCCTGGCAGTGACCGGCCACCCCCTGGCTGGTGTTGCCGGTCCCCAAAGAGCCCCTGCCCATTCATACCTCGTTGGGTCCCCAGCCAGGGCACACCGAGATAGCCCAAGGGGTGTTTTTCAAACAGTATAAACCGATATTTTATTTTTAAATACACAGTATATTCAAGAATATATACTAAATGTAATAATATTCATATATAGATACATGTGCGGACAAATATACGCCACAGAAAAACTCATACAGAGCACATGTATGTTAGTCAAACCAAATCCAACATGAATTTGTCCCTATTCTGGATTAGCAGAATATTTACAAGGACACCCTAGTACTTTCCAGAGCTATACTATTTTTCCTAGCTAAAAGCCAATTGTCTCCCTTTTCCCAGCTGATCTGTGATGTTTTATTCTAACAAGATGTGAATGGTGGATGTAAAAGAAAATTATACTTTCAGGTATGGACATACGAATCTGCAGAATCATTTACATTTCAACATAATTCTAAAAGAGATCTAAAAAAATAAGGGGTTCTATACACCAAGAGAGTGTGATACATCATGTTATGATTCTGGTTTAGACATGTGTCCTTTCTTTACGCTTGACACGGTACTTCATACAATGTCAGAATTGTCTAGGTTGGGAAATATGTGTATGATGTCCAACTGTGAACCCAGCTCTGCAAGTCCATCACCAAATCATATCTCTAAGAAACATATTTACTGTTTTTTAAATATCTCCAAGGAGGTTTTCTTGTAGACATTCTGTTCATAAAAACGTAAAATGATTAACAGCAATGACCTTAAGAGTTAAGGACAAACGCAGTTCCATTACCAGTTTTTGCTCAGTTTGACTAATTTTAAGCACCATTAAAATCCTAACTTTTATTGGCTGAATTTTGCCCATGTCAACTGAATGCTCCACAATGTTTGCACCTGCACCAAAAAGAAAAGCACCTCACTACGTAACAATTTGTAGTTCTCACTTTGGGATGCTGATTTGACCCCAACTCGAAGTCTGGGTTTTTACTGTAACAAAAATGTTTCAGTTTCTGAAGAATAATTTCATAATGGTGAGGAGACACAAGTACCGCAACTTAGAAAATCGTGAGCCTTTCTAGTGTTTTTGAGCTTCATTAGAAAAACCGCCACACGCAGCACACTGTGTATTTTGCACAGAAATGAACAGTTAAATATTTTTTTCCCTTAATAAACTGCGTAAAACCTCTAACCGATACCTTTCTCACCTCCCCGTTTAACAGGATCTACCTCTAGCTGAGTTAAACGTATGGCTTTTCCTAGTGCAGAGCTGCCCACAGGAGTCCTTTACCGGGATATTACGGCAGGAGCGAGTACCCCGCAGGTACCAGCGGACAGAAACGCTCACAGCCCCTGAACAAGCCAAGCGCTTCCTTTCCGTGCCCCGAGCCCAGCCCAGCGCCCCGAGCCCAGGCGCGGGGGCCGGGCCGCTCCGGCCCCTCACGCCGCGGCCGAGGCGGCGCCGGGCGGGGCGGCGCTGGCGGAAGCGCGGCGAGCTCCCGCCTCCCGCCGGGGTCGGGGGTCAGCCGCGCCCGCCGGCTCCGGGCGCCCATGGAGGGCTCGGGGGACGAGGAGCCGGGGCCCGAGGGGCCGCTGCAGCAGCTGGTGAAGCGGCAGCGCAAGGAGAAGCGGGAGCTCCAGGGTGAGGGGCGCCATGCCCGGCGCAGGGCGGGCGGGGAGAAGGCGTCCCCTCCGCGCCTTCCCTCGCGGGATGCCCCGCTGGGCAGCGCGAGTAGCTCGGAGGAGCGGGAGGGGCGGCGGCGGCTGTGGAGAAGGTGGGAGCAGCCCTGACAGTGCCCTGGCAGGGGGCGAGGACGGCGGTAGCGAAGTGGTGTCTGCGGGCAGCGGTGTGGCTGTGCTGCCCGCAGCGGTGCCGGGCGTGCGGCGGCCTGCGGGGCTCGCCTTGCTGTGGCCTGGGGAACCGGGCGATGCGCGGGAGCTGTGACCTAATGCTAGGCCTTTGGGGTAATGTTCGCGTTTTGTTACTTTGGTTTTAAATTGAAGAAGGTGTTTGAGGCATTTTAGATTGAAAAGCCTGCATTGGGGCTCTTCCTGCCAAGCCTGTTAAGTTTCTTCATTCTAAGTGCAGTTGACCTGAACTGAATTTTTGTGTCCTGTCCAGCCATAATAAAGTATCTGTAGTAAAAGATCTGTGTGGTCTTACAGTGCTTCAGTGTGAACTTGTAACACTTCAAGTCATTTGACTTACCCTATTACAATATATGAATCTAATTAGGGAGGCCTGGTAGATGGATTCTGTTCCATTTCGAAGTTATTATAACATTTTTGTTAAGCCTTTCTCATTGCTAATATATTGATGCAGCTTTTTTCCTTGTTTGGTTTTTTGGTTTGTAATGAAATAGGCCCATCTGCAATGTTTTATCAGAGAGTTAAAGAAGAAAGGAGTCAGGTTGCACACTGTCACTAAATCTGTAGGAACTGACTGTTTTGAGATAGACCCGTTCGTCTTTCAGATGTGGTTGAAATTGAATTCACCCTATGAATCAAGCCTTGTCGTACCTGACTGGAGTACGTGGCACACTGATTGGGAGTGACTGAGGAGCAGAGGGTTTTTACACCTAGAGAAGGTGATGTTGGTAGTTCTCCACTATCAAATGGTGGGAGGGGTATACACAAGGCAGAGCCCCATTCTTCCCAGTGGGGAGGGGCAGGTGACTTACAGGTAAATGTTTGCCTACTAGAAAAATACATTCCTGGTGTATTTGATAACTGTTTACCAGAGAGGAAAACTGTTTTTAAGAATTAACACAAGGTGCATCTCAACCTCTGAAAATCCAACACCTTCTCTGGTTGATGGTATTTGTCTCCACACCTCCCCTCCCTCCTTTCCATCACCCATACTCTCCGCTGTGTATTTGTGTGTGCCTTTTATGTTCTGGATTCCCTTCTCCTCTATTATGTTAATTTTAATGAACAAAGCTGCTTTTCTGTCATACTCAGCATCTGTGGGGCTGAATGCTTAACATAAATCTTTCAGCATGAGCGTTCTTCCTGCCTCCCTTTGAAAAGTTTCATTATCATGGATATCATCTTCAGCTCAATTGTGTCAGTCAGGGTGAAGGACAGGAAAATATACAGGTGATGAATAGCAAGCAGGGTGTTAAATAATGGCTGCTGTAAGTCTAAAACAGTGAATACAGAAGTGATGGAGGTAGCAGAAGTGTTCATTTAAGAGTACATGAGAAGAAGAGAAGACTATGGGGGAATCTGGTTGTAGTTTCCACTGTGCAGTGGATGGAGCCAGACTAGGGACATGGGCTGAAGGGCAACAAGAAAAATCTGCATGGGAAGAATAAGGGAAAATATTTTCATAGTAAGAATCATTAAATGCTGGGGGGAAAATATCCCAGAAAGGTTGCAGAATGCCTGTCCCTGGAGACTGCACAGTCACCTGAATAAATTTCAGCTGCATCTGAATTAACATCATCTGATGTTTGAATTTGTAGCTTTGAATTCAGCCCCACTTTGAGCAGGAGGTAGAACTAGGTAACCTCTGGACACCATTTCTAACCAAACTGTTCTGTTATGTTAGAAATGAAGCATTGACTTACAGCCTAGAAATACTTAGAGACTTTAATCAAGTTAAGATTGTTTTGTTTTCGAATACCCATTTTGCTTTTAGAAATTTTGTCTTAAGGAAGGATAAGATCAGTTTTTAAATTAATCTGCTGCTTGTGTGATTAAAAAATTGCACCTTTCCCATGAGATTTGATATTTTGATGCCCACATAACCTTTTTGAAGGCAACAGGCCAAAGTCTTCATTGATGACGTTCATTTTTATTAGTAACCTGGCATAAGTTTTTCTGTTCTTCCGAGAAATAAAGAAAAGAAAAGGCAGTTTGCATCTTTTAAGAAAAAAATATACCCTTTTGGAAAATGTGAGGATTAGAACTGGCAGTCTCACAGCTAAACTATTATACTGATTAGTTGATGTTTGTAAGTTAGTTTTTCTGTGTGACTTGCAGTCATTTTCTGCAGTGACCCTAGAGTATATATTAAGAAAAAATGTTTTATTATGCTTCTCTTACAGCAAAAATTCAAGGCATGAAAAATGCTGTTCCCAAGAATGATAAGAAGAGACGAAAACAGCTGGCAGATGAAGTTGCTAAACTAGAGGCAGAACTTGAACAGAAGCACAAGGAGGAATTAAAGCAGCTGAAGGAAGCTTCACCTGAACAGAATAAGGTAGGTGCCCTAACTTCAGCTCAAGTTGTAAAGGTACAATTTGTGTTAGGGCTTTTTTAGCTTTTAAAAACTTTTTGTACGATGCAATAACACCCCAAAGTAGTTATCCTTTTCTTCACAATATTAGTAACTCTCTTCAACTTAGGAAAGCTTTAGCTGTTACAGTAAATGGGCAGTGCTAGGAGGGGCATGTAAGAGTGGGGGATCTTTGTTGTTGTGCACTGTTGAGAGAATGGTTTGATTGCTTAAAGAATCACTGTAAAAGATAATTCAAAAGCAGGTTTAATACAAATTTGCAAAAGCATGACAAAATTCCATGGCAAGATTTACTCTGTTACTGATTCCATGAATGAGACATACAAGGCAAATCATTTCACAAATGCCAAGCTATAACAGAAATTAAATGTAGAGTAGGGGGAAAGGTGCACCACCACAAGAAGTATTTGATGTTGTCTTTAAGGCTACATGAGTAACTCAGTTATGTTAGAGAATTATTTTTAAGTTATTTTGCAATTGGTTATCTTATTAGACTACTCAAGTATTGATGACTTTCAGCAGGTTTTTAACCCATCCAGTGTGTTTTGTCTTGCAATTTTGTCAACAGTGTGCCTGATATTTTTGGATAGTTCATACAGTTACTGAGTTAGGTTTGTCATTTTTTGAGAAGTTTCTAATCTGTGTTTTTCAACTGCTCGTTATGCTTTGATATAGAGGATGGACCCTGCTGCTTTAATTTTCATAGAACTTGCTAATAATGGCTGTTTGGATACCTTAGTGACTGGTAGGGTGAGGAAAGCTTTTCCCTTCAGCCAGTAAGCAGTGTTCACACTGCAGTATGTTAGAGAACATACAGCCTAAATTTGAGATGCACATAACTCTGTTGGGGCTGCAGAAAAGTAACGAAATGCAAGACAGTAGCTTGGGATGTGAAATGCTTTGATGGCTTCTGTGCTATACACTGATCTTTGTGGTTAAATTTCATAAAAATACCCTTAAGAGAACTTAAAACTGTTTCAGAAGATACATATCTTAGTTATACTAATAAGAACATTTAACTTTTTATTTTCTTTTTAGACAGATTCCATAGCTGATGGGGTTGCAAATATAGAGCTTGAAGGAGTAGAGCAGCAGACTCAGCATCATCGAATATCAAAAGCGCAGAAGAGGCGGGTATGACTTCACGTTAAACATTTTGCAAATAACTCATTGACATTATGTGCAACTAAACTTGACTGTGATAGCCAGAAGTAAACAATTTTACAGTGGACATTACCTGAGTAATTCTGTATTGATGCTGCACCTGCTGGGTGCCTTGAAAATCTGTTAAACTGCTGCCTAAAGATAGGTAAGGATTTTATAAATAGTTGTACTTTTCTACCCTCAGCCATGAGCCATGAATCAAACTACGTCAGAAAATGGGAGCCATAAAAAAAGAAATTATGTAAAGCAAATGATTTTTGAAAGACTTCCACTAAAAATATTATTAAACAAGTAAAGTAATTGAATTAAAATACTATGTGGAAGTATACAAATAGTAGTACTTTACACATTTAACAAAAGAACATCAATATTGAAGAAATTCTTTTGAAATACTGAGTTGTTGAGAAACACTACCTAGTGTCATGTCTGTTAGACTTAGATCTGGTTAAACGTCAGATGTTGTGATGGATTAACATTCTCGTTGTACCTGCATGAATATTGGGTCAGGGCCAGGGGAACACTGCTTTATTGCATATTTCATCCCCTGTTACATGATCACTACAAACATTTTAAAAAGATGTTCATAATTCATGGCACCATGTCTAGGCAAACCAGGAACTCTGATCTAGTTTTCCTATATTTTTATTGCCTAAACCAGTCTGGTCTTGATTTTTGGTGAATTTTAAGTATGGAAATTCTTTGTACTGCTTCCTTTTTTACTTGGTTATTTACTTTGGTTCTTGCTTTCTTGTTAGCATGAACAGCATTCTCAGTATGAACTTAGGAAACATTCTATGAAAGTAATTTTTTTTGTACTGTTATTATTATCCCTACTAATATTCTCTACATGCCTTCTTAACCATCCTTCAGGTTAGGAGCAGTCTTTTATGTCAGAGTACCTGTCCTGAGGGAGTTTCAGTTTCATGGCATGAGCTCCATTATGCAGTCTTATACTTCACTGGCAGATCTCACACTTCTTACGAAAGAGTGGCATTTTCTGATGTTTAATTAGAATTCCCATACCTGAGTGTTGAAATAGTTGATCCTGAAGAAAGGACTGTGATTACAACACTCATATAAAGGCTATTAAAGTGTTATTTTGCATGTGGATATAATTAAGATTTCTCTTGTCATATAATTTTGGATGTGGTGTCGGAGGCAGTTAGGATCTGTCGATCACTTAGCATTTGGTAAAGTTTGTGTTTAGGAGGTCTCTAATTGGTAGTACTGATTCAGAAAAATATTTTATAGATAAGAATGTACTGAGAAAACATTGGAAGAGCTAGAAGCAAGTACTAAGCCAAGAACCATACAGGCATATTCTAAATTTTAACATTTGATGTAATTTTAATGTGTTTTTATTCTAAGGAGAAAAAAGCTGCTTTGGAGAAAGAAAGAGAAGAAAGAATAGCTGAAGCTGAGATACAAAATTTAACAGGTGCTAGACATCTTGAAAGTCAGAAACTTGCCTCCCTATTGGCAGCAAGGCACTTAGAGATTAAACAAATCCCTTCAGATGGCCACTGCATGTACAGAGCTATTGAAGATCAGCTCAAGGATCGCCAGAATTCCTGGACTGTTGCAACTCTGAGGAACCAAACAGCAAAGTATATGCAAAGCCACTTTGATGACTTCCTGCCTTTTCTTACAAACCCTAATACTGGAGATATGTATAGCAGAGGTAAGACTTGTAGCATATGAGATTTTAAAAACTATTGTAACTGTTTCGGATAAATCTCAGTCTCAGTTATGGCTGAATTGGAACCTTCACGGTGTTGTGTCTTTGTTACTTTATTGTGTTCCATGGAACACAAAATTATGATCTGCCATGAAACTTGATACACCTGGATCTCTAATTAATTTTTTTTTTTTAAATTAATCTAGGAGATACTATTCCCCGTTAAAAAAAAACAAAACAAAAAACCAACAAACCAGAGTTTGCTGGTTACTAGATGATGGGAACTCATTCTAGGATGTGATTTGTTATTATAAACAGCTTGCCTACCAGGTTGGGGTGATTTTCTTGTCAAGTTTTATATTGGTGTTTTCAATGCACACAGGAAAGCTGTTAAAAGTGGGTGTGAAATTCAAGCAAATCTATTTTATAATAGCTTGAATAGATGCATTTTCTTATTTTACCTTGTTTTTTCACTGCAGAATAATTTGGAACCATTTTTTATAAACAGACTAAAAAATATTAAGAGCTTTAGTATGGAGCAACGGTGTAGGCTGAGTAAAAACAGAGTTTATGTATCTCTTATTTGAGCAATACATGGTTTATTCATTATACCTGGAACACCACAAAAATGACTGCATAAATTTCCTTAAGTTAATACTACATTTGTTTAATAGGTGTTGCTGTGGATTTCATGTGGTCACTGGGTTCCATGTTGACAGAGATTATTGTCACAGGTTAAATGTGTCCCAGGAGAATACTGAATAAAACTGTGCTCAGCAACAGGGAATTGTGCTTTTCTGTTATGAAGAAAATTAATGAAAAGTCATTCTGAGCAGTTGTCAGAAAGTCTGAAGATTCTCCTTTCCCAAAATCTCTTTGTAAGGTTCAAAAACTTGATGGTTTGTAATTTACAGATTTTAAACTTGGTTTCTGTAGAACATGATCTGAAAAGATTTTCTTTAGCTATTTACAGAGGAACTACTGAGAATAAAAACTTCAGAGGTTAAAAACAAGGCAGCTAATCTGGAAATTTAAAGAAACCCTAGCCAACTGTTTAACTACATGCAGTTACAAGAGTTTTAAAATATAGCTGGCACCTGGCTAATGTAAGAACTAGATATATTACTCACTGTCACATTCTACTCTGAAGTTTCTAAACATCCTCTGAAACTTAACAGAAAGAAAACTGTATGTAATTTCATGTTTGTTGTTACCTGTTGTTCTCCAAATAAAAACTTGAAAGTATTAGCTGTACTTCTTTTTATACTCTTTTTTTTATCCCTCTCTTGAGTCTGAAGTTTTCTCTTTAAAAACAGAATGAGTTTGGGTTTTTTTTTGACAACTCTTTTTCTCTGCTTTTCTTCAGTGAACATACATATTTTCCTTTACAATGTGTTTGTACTTTTCTGGCTCTAGTTCTTTATTACACAGTGTTTTTCCTCAGTTTCTTGTGCTCAAACTGGATAAGTACTAAAAATGGTCTTTTCTTTCCCTTTAGAGGAATTTGAGAAATACTGTGATGACATAGCAAATACAGCTGCATGGGGTGGTCAGCTGGAGGTAAGTATTGTATTGATAATTCTTACTTGTGAAATTCTGAAGTGGGTGAATATACCTTTACAAAAGGGCTTCTTTAGAAAGAATGCCTGAAGGCATAAGGGAACATAGTCATAAATAGCTTATTGAGAACTTTCTCTTGTGGTTATAGGTTGTTTTCCCAAAGTAGTATCTTTTCTGATGGTGCACCACTGTTCTGATGTATTTGACAATATGCAAGTTAGTGAATTCATTTGGTATAAATATCAGTAGAAAGACAGACACTATGAGTGGGGGAGTATTGTTAGGTTGTTGTCATGTAAACAGAACTTGAGCTTCAAAAAATATGTATTTATTTTAGTTAGTCTTTTTTTTTATGAAAGAACAGTTAGCAAATTAATGAAACTATCCCAATATTGTATCCTCTAAACAATGATTAGTTTAAGGCAATCTGTTTTCAGTTAAAGCTTTAAAAGTTAAAATATTTTTGCTTATTTTAATAAAGTTTATTTTCTGAAAATATTTCTAATGTTATGCTTGACTGTCTGCTAAAATCAAATGCTTAGTCTTCCTGTCTCCTACCTACATTGTCTTTAATCCTGTTACTAAATTGTTTTTGCCTTAAAGCTAAGGGCTTTGTCACACATTTTACAAACACCTATTGAAGTAGTGCAGATGGATTCTCCTCCCATTATTGTTGGTGAAGAATATTCAGGCAAACCAATAACCCTTGTGTAAGTATGTAATTTTATAATTTAAATTTAGTGCAGTTATTTCTGTGGCAGAGGGCTCAGCTTTGATTCTCACCTGCTCTTTTATTTTCTGTTACGCATGTGATGTTGAAATGCTGCTTGAGTAATGGTTGTGCAGGTCAGAAATTGTTTGTGATTGACACACTTACTTTGGAGAAATTGTAAATAGACAGTGTCTGACATGTATCAGTCACTGATTTAGAGAATGCTGCAAAGTCATTTTACCTGTTAAATAATTATGATATTGATACAAGATGGAGGAAATTTTTTTCCTTCTTCAGAGTATTTGTCAAACTATGCCTGGAAGTCACCAGAATTAAAATTTGTCTTTATTAATTCTCTTCTGTGTAATGATCCTATATATTTTTGTTGCTAAAACTTGGCTTTATTTAAATTGTCTTCCAGGGCTGTTACTGTTTGGTGTGATGTATCTCTTTTTGTTAAACTGAACTCTATTTCTGTAACTTGTTTTTTTTTTAGGTATATGAGGCATGCCTATGGATTAGGAGAACATTACAATTCTGTAAAAGTTCTAACAGACACTGCTACAGAAAACAGCAGCTAGCATACAAAAGTGGTACATTCACATGGATAACAGTTGCATCATGATGTGTTGGGCTCTGAGAAATTCCCAGTAAGACTGGAAAGCAAATGGAATGGATTATTAAAAAACAAAACCAAAAACATTCAAGGTTTGACTGTAAATCAGAAATAGCTCTTGATTTAAAACAAAATCAAACCAAAAATGCACAACAGTATTTTGAACTTTTTGGTATTAATTATGTTTTGAAGATCTTCTGTAAAATGGTGGCTGTGTAGATCAGGTTGTTTTTGGGTTTTTTTTGGTTTTTTTTTCAATAGAGCTTTCTCCCAATGCTGCAGGGAAAATATCAAGTAATAAAAATTTGTTTTGGTTAATCTTCATTTCTACAGAAGATTCAAGGTTACCTGAAGGTCCCTGTCCCATTATTTCTGTCAGATTTTCACAATAATGGAAGAGTTCAGGCATTTGAAATAACTGATTGTATTTTGGTTATGGAATAGCCTCTGCAGTGTTTCTGTAGTCCTGTCAGGATCTAATTTCAGCAGTGTAGTATTGATTCCATTCTTTATTTAGGCAGAGAGGACCTGGAGATAAATCCAGCAGCAGAATGTCTTGCCTGAAGGAAGTGCACAATCCTTTTAAGGAATTTCATGTAAGATTTTTACCAGGGTTCAATGTAGGGTTGTTTTTTTTTTGCAGCTGACAGTAGAAATTCACCTACTGTGCAGGAAGAGCATTGTTATTTGTGACTGTACAGTATGCAGTCAGTGCAAGTGAACTGCACTGTTCATTCTCCACAGTCTTTCAGCTGTGCACTTCAGTGAGACAGAAATCTTACAGGGCACCTCAGTGTCCTCACTGCAGGTAGTGAAACTCATCTGAACACCTAATTTCTGTATCTGCTGATCTGAGCACTTTGTCATCTAAGTGTGATGTTTTGTAATGCTTAAAACAGCTGGTTGCACACAGCTGTAGAAATAACCATCTTGGGTTTTGTCAGTAACTAAAGGTGATCTGGAAAAGAATTAAGTTTATTTTAATTGCTTCTTATGATGCACAGAGACTTGAAAGGTTTTAATATGGCTTGACTTTTTACATTAGAAATGTAGATTGTTGTCTGTAAATGTGACATCAAAATTAGGAGTATACTGAAACCAAAGTTTTAATGCAAATGTTTTTTAACAAGAGAAGTGATTTTTAATTTTTTTTAAGCCTTAGTTAATAAAAGAATTGTCTGTATTTTACTGCTGCTGAGTTGTTTTGGAGAAAAGTGGTTCATGAAAAGATTAAACACCTTTGTCCTGGTTTGAGGATTATAACCTAACAGTATGTATCTTGTAGTCCTTCAATAAAGCTAGCCTGCAGACTTACATTCCTGGAACTTAGGAAAATCTGCTCTGACTTGAAAGGGAGATAAGTGATCACTTCATGGGTCAGATTGTCTGATTTAAGCACTTTGAGAGAGAGGGGGTAAAAAAAAGTCAGATATTTACAGCAAGAATTTTTGGACAAGCAATTCTTCAGGCTGATGCCTGCTGGAAAACAAAGTATTAACCAGATCAGGAGTTTTTACATTCTTATTTAGCTGTTGTAGTAGAACAAATATAGCTGGTTTATATACCAACCCAGCTGGCTTACTGGAAAATTTGGTTTACTACCATGATTGTGTAAAATGATGATTTTAATTTCAAAAAAAAAAAAATAGGATACAGCAGCATGGAGAGAAATGTTTCTATTTATAATACTATTACAAATTTCACTAAAAATAGTAAGTACTCTTCTCTGCATTGCTTAGGATTGATGTGATATAAAATGCACGTGCTGCATTTTATAGATATACAGTTCTTTGGTTTATTTGGGTTTCAGTTTTGTTGATAAACTGAGAGAGAAAAGATGCCAGATATAGGGGGAACACCTGTACCAAGAGTTTGTCATGTTGAAGATGTTTACAGTTTGTATAAAGTTAAATAACTTAATATAGTGAGTGAAAGATCCTTGCTCATGCTGTGTGGGACTTGCCAAAAAGTAATAAATTGGTTTATTTGTGGCAAATCTTGTTGGGGTCAGTTTTATTTTGTATTCAAATTATTCATTTATTTCTTAGTATGAATAAGCTTATCTGTTTTAAATTTTAGGATCCTAAAGGTGAATTCTAAAAAAACTGATTGTATTCAGGCAGACAAAGCCTCACTCCATATGAAATTAAGTTGTTTCTGAACAAAATTTATTCTTAGCATTTTAGCAGTTAAACTTGAGCTCTTCTGAAAAACTATTTGAAAATACTGTTGAACTTCCCCATGCATTAAAAGGATGAAATGAAACTGAGAGGGAGTCTTCTCACAATTAAATTTTTAATTTCTTTGTCAGATTACATTATTCTCTGCAGAATAACACTATTTACTTTGAGTGTGTATTTCAGTGGCTTTGCTTGCTTTTATCTGTAATTCAATTTCTTCAGCTGCTATGTCTTTTAAGGACTGTTGGGTATTTTTTACAAGATTAATTGAGATTAGTGTCAGTGGGAATGCTCACATGAACAGGAGGGAAGCTGCCTAGTGGTCTGCAATAAATTGTGTGCAATATTCTGAAAGTGAAGAATGTATGTGTTGTTGAAAACAGTGGTTACATCTGGCTCTTAGTGCTTGTCCTTGTCCCCTTCACTTGCTCTGCACCAGTCTCTGCTCTGTCCAGTTGCATGGGCTGCAGGCAGCCCCAGAAAGGTAATGGGAGGTGGGTGGCAGCAAGAGAGAGTGCAGACCTGCCATAATTTATTTAAACAGCAAATTAATTCATCTAACAATTTATTATTTACATAGTAATTAGTTCAAGGGTTTTTTTAAAGAAAATTATATAAAATGCAATGAAGCAGTGATGTCCCTTGTGCACGTTTGTACAATTCTCATAACTTATTGTGTTTACATGTATTAAAGTATTGCACCAAAGCTAAAATAGAACTTTTTTATGTTGAGGGTGGCAGAGCATTGGAACAGGCTGCCCAGAGAGGTCGTGGAGTCTCCCTCTCTGCAGACATTCAAAACCCAACTGGTTCCTGTGTAACCTGCTCTGGGTGACCCTGCCTTGGCAGGGTGGTTGGACTGGATGATCTCCAGAAGTCCCTTCCAACCCTAGTGATTTGTGATTCTGTAAAACAGTGAAGAGGGAATTTATTTCACACCCACTTGCTTTGAGGCAAAATTGTCAGTAGGAGCACTTTTTGGCTCTTCTCCATGTTCTGTTCTTCTCCCTTTTTTAACAGGCAATTCAACAGGGGCTGTGATAGGCTTCAGGAAAAAAAAACAGTGCTGAAATTTTGGGTGTATGCAGAACACATCCCCTCTGCTCCTATTGTGACTCCAGGAGTAAGATGTGCTGGCAGCAGTGTGACTGGGTACATCTGGGATGGTGGCTCCCCTCGGCTGAGTGACGCTTGGTGTGACGTTGTTCTGAGTGACAGCACTGGGAATTACTGGAGCTAAATGCACGGGTGGCAGTGGAGCCATGGGGTCGGGAGGGGCACTCCCTCTGGCAGGTTGGGCTGTGGATTTTGGCCTGTTCCTCCCTCAGCCGCTGCCTTGCAGCTCCTGGATTGGGTGGTGTGACAGTGGCTGAGCGAAGCAGGCAGCGTCCCCTCGGTGGGCAGTGCAGGTGATGGCTGTGCACACACGGAGGTGAGTTCAGGGCACTCCTGCTCACACCCTGCAGGGGTGTGCTGGCTTAGTGGCATCTGCAGGGCTGCAGCTCCTTCCTGCCAGAGGAGCCAATGATGAGTGTCCCAGAGATGGCCTGAAAGCTTTGGTGAGCGTGGACATCCGAGTGTCCCATCTGCATCATCTGGGGGATTTGGGCTGTCATCTGTCACAGGCCATGGAATTGCTGCAAGTACATTTTCTTAGTCACTGAAACACAGCCTGCCTCCCTTTGTCTCCAGGCAGATCTCCTGGGATGTGTTTATGAATGACAAGCAGCCTATGTTTATTACTTAATCTGTAAGAAGTTAAGCAGACTTAAAAATAGGATCTGAAACCCAGAAGGTATTTTCTGTACTTTCCTTGGCTCCACTGAGAATGCTAGCCCACCAATTCCTTTGTTTGGAGCAACTAATAAAAGCAACAGATGGGTTATGATTGATCACTAGAGGCATATGATAGACATACTTTTGAATGCAACTGAAATCCTTAGCCTCTGTATGTTAGAAACAGTTATATCATAAACAGAATTATTCACGCACAAAAATATTTGGTAAAATTCAGAATAAACTGATGCAGTCTCTGTGTTGAAGATTAAATAAATACATCAAAGTGTTGAAAAGCTTTATACTCTTTACAAGTTAGAAAAATTGGAGTGCATAAACTTATATTGTAAGCAGATTAAAAAATATCCCTAGGAGCTATATGTTCTGCAAAGGCTCTCTGAACTTCATGAGTTTTGCAAATATTTTGTCATGATACATGAAGGAGTTAGACACCTTAAGAATCTGACAGTGCTCTGTTTGTCCAGAAATGAAAACCTTCCAGATGTGAGTAATGCTGTTTTATTTTTTATTGCTCTTTTTTTTTCTTTTCTTTTGAAGGGTATTGTTACAAAAACATTTGAGCAGGATCTCTTATTTGAAATTATTATGTAAATAATGCAGACACACTTTGGCAATTGCATTTTGGAAGGTATATGAATATTGAGAAAGCTAAGGATGTGGAGATTTTAAACTAATAATTCTTTCACATATATATATATTCTCTAAAATCAAAATATGAGTAAAACCTCAGTAGTATAAAGATGCAATAGTTTGTCATTAAATCCCAATAAGGCTCCATTAAACGGGGAAAGAGTGAGGGACATCTAATGAGCCATTTTTCTTTTAGCTGTTGCAGAATGTTGGAGCACAATAAAAACCAGAAACAGAACAGGCAAACTATTTGTGAACTGGGGATGCCCTCATGAAACGCTCAAAATTGTTCAGTGCTGAGGAATATTGCAGGAATATTGGTGGCTGGCTGTGCTGCACGTTGTGCCCTGGCTGGGGGATGTGCCTGGAGCCGCAGGCAAACAGCTGTGAGTGTCCCTTTACACTTCAGTGCTTCTCAACAGTTGCACCATGTTAATCAGCAGCCTCCAACATTCAGAGTTTGGTGAGCTCCCTGAGAGTGTTCTGGAAGGTTCACTGGCAGCTACATTACATCTTCTTCACTGGCTGGTGAAACCTCAGATTGCATCAATGGATTTTAAAGATTTTAATCTCTGGTCTCTTTATCACTATTAGACATACAGTGCTTAATGCTGCTGATTCCATTGTAGTGCTTGCTGTCTGCCTGATCTACTGCTTGCCTGTATTATCCAGCTACTTCTGAACATTTTATTACAACTTTTGTAAGTCAACTTGGAGATTTTTTGAGAGAAACTACAGGGGGCAAGGAGCCAAGAGAATGTAATGCAAGAATGCTTTAAATCCAAGTTTGAAAAGCTGCTTTTCAGTAAAAAAAAATGAAGAGACTATTAAGGAAAATTATTCTGCTGATCTTCCAAACCTTTACATTTTAGATTGTACATTTTAGTTGTGACAATCAAGTAAAAATTTTGTTTTAAATAGAGAAGAAGCTGGATGTCGCACCTCTGATAGAATCTGTGACACCTGAGTACATGCTGTCACTTCCAAAAGAACCTTAGCTTTCCCCATCTTAAAAAGTGATATTCCCCCTCTTGTGGATGAACACATTACTAAAACTATGATAAGGGTCTTTTTCTATTTAGACCATTTGGAAATTTTCTTGTTTTTCATGAAACATTTTTGATGCTGTCATAATTATCCACATAATTGCTATGTCCTACTTGAGCCTGGCTGAGAACCTTCTGTCTACTACTCTTGCCCCAGACATCCCTGGAAATAAAAAGAATGTGAAATAACTTGTGTGGTTACAGACTCTTCAGAAAGGAAGGGCTGGGAAGGTGAGGAGGTGAGGGTTGGCTTAGTGCTCATCTGTGGGACAGATGATGGGTGTGTTCATAGCTCATGGGTCAGGATCAGAGGGGTGGCCTAAGTGGGCTTGTAGTGAGTCCCTGTTACACACCAACAAACACATTTCTTTTAAGTTTACTAGTAGTGTGGGCACAATTTGAGCTCCCTGGCCAGCTCTAGAGCCTTAACGTAAAAATAAGGTGAAACAGATTAAATTTGAAACATTTTGCTTTGTAAATACATTTGATTATGAAATCTCGGTAAATCCTGTGTCTGAAATCCTGCATCTTTTCTCTGCAAGACTTCTTTATGCATTTGAAGAAGAACATACAAGACAGGTTATTTGTACACCATAAGTCTCAGTAGAGAATTTCTGGTAGTCTCACTTCACACAATGTATGGTACACATCACAATGATGCATGTACCATTGAAGCCTGTCTGATGCACAAACTAAGCTATTACCTTCACAGAGTGACCTTTACAAACTCATTAAAAATGTTACATGAGTATTGAAATAGTCTTTATAAAATTTCAAATGCATTGGTATGCAACAGTTTGCAGTCTGAAGACATAAAAATCCTTTAGCCCCATCCCTGGGAGTGTTCAAGGCCAGGCTGGATGGAGCTCTGAGCAGCCTGGTCTGGTGCAAGGTGTCCCTGCCAATGGTAGGGGGGGTTGGAACAAAATAAACTTTAAGGTCCCTGCCAAGACAAACCATTCTGTGATTCTATGATCATTTCAAGGACTGAAATCAAATATGCATTTTAATTAGGGGGGAAAAAATCCTCTACAGGGCAATGTAAAAATAGATGAGACCTACTGGCTATTATATTAGAATCTAAGTAAACAAGCCAAGAAGACAATGAACTAGTAAAGGAATAAGGCTTACCTTTTTTTTATTAAAGCACTGTATATGTTAATTATATATTGTTCAGAGTAAACCCTCTGTAAATTTTTCTGCTTATTCAGCCTACTGAAGAGCCTTAAAAATTATAAAAGTACCTTGTCTTCTAATTTTGCAAATAGTATAACTCACAAGCATTTCCTTTTAAAGTATTGAAGTGAGGGAATAGATAATCCACAATTATACTGAGTAACTCAAATTATATTCTAAATTTTGAAACTAAGATTCTGCATGTTGCTCACCTGCACATGGAAATACAAAAATAAATAGATGTAAAACATATGTTCTACATATTTGGTACTTTTGTCAATTCATTTTCTAAAGTAATGCAATAGTTATACAAATTTCTGATGTCAGGGTTGAATGTATCACTGGCACGCACTGCACATGACATTCTGTTCATTCAGTTAATGGCTTCAAGGATAGTTTAACCAAGTATTTGAAGAACTATACAACAAGATTGAAGATAGGTATTGAATAACTTTATCTCTTAAATATAGTCACCTGTTTTTATAACAGCATAAATCAAAAAGCAGGATGGTGGATGTGGGGTGGGAATATGGGTCTCAAAGCTGGGAAAAAATACTTGAAGAGGTTATTAGAGGCCTCCAAAACATATTTTAAAACTGAGCAAGGACCTTCCAACAGTTGCTTTACAAAATATCAAAATTTGATCTCATTATTCTAAATGCAGTCTAAAACAAATGAGTAAACATGAAGCATGATTTTCATTGATTTTTTTTTTAGTTTTAAAGGGTTGTCTGGTGGTCCTCCAGACTGACATCCAACTCACAGCAGCACTAGTTTCAGATAGAGCAAATTATTCTGTCTTTTGTTCTAGGAGCATCCTGTATGTGGAAAAAGGGGAGGGAAGGCAACTGAGAACTCTGTAGACACCGTCAGAAGAGAAATGCATGTTCTGTGTGTTTGCTTCAGGCTGTAGGTCCCTTGTTTCTGTGTCCATGCCAGTCAAAGGGGCCACCTGTGAAATCTTTTATCTGAACGTTTATCCATTTTAAGCTGAGTTTTCCTGTTTCTTCAGGCTCAGTCTCTTAGGTCATAGTGAGGGAGATGTTTGCTTGGGGTTTTCTGATCTTTGACTGATAGAGCCAGCTGAGAGACTAGAACAGCTTTAAAGGTATTTCTGCTTATTCAGCCTATTTATAATACTGGTGTGTTGTATTCAGTAGAATTAACTCACCTGATGCTTATTCCTTTAGACAAGACTTTCATTCCATCCTTATTGTTAACTCTGCCTTTCTCATATGAACAATCATGCTTAGTGCTTTTTGGATAAATAATTTTATTGGAAAATAGCTGAAGAGTTACAGAGACTTCTGCTGGGAACTGCTTGGGTTACTGAAGAATTGAATATCAGTTGTTTCTTGAGACTCCTGGAGCTCTCAGCTGTGTACCCTCGTGGCTGTGAGCACATTCCTTGGCAAAAAAATCTGCTTACCATGTTTGGGCAGATGGGGAGCAACTCACCCTTCATTTTCTGCTCGAATTTCAGTTTGTCATTTTTTGTTTGCAATTTTCCATTTCTAGAGGTCCTTTCATGATCAGACCTCCCTCCAGTTTTAGCAGCAGCTGCACATCTCATTAAAACGGTTTCTATTTCTTGCACCTCTTTAATGAAAGTGTTACAAGACTGGACATTACTAATGAACTTTGTCACACAGCATTAGCTATCCCTCTCAGCAGATGCCTTGACCTTTTATAATTCTCCCTGAGCCTTTCTATATCATGGAACACCAGTCTCAATGGGCATGGAGTGTTTCTGACACACTTTGTTGTGGCATCACATACTTTGCTAGTTGGATGTAAATTACACAAGTTATTACACAGAAATTGCTAATTTCATAGGCCTTTCACCTCTTTCAGAAAGACTTCTCCATCTCCATCCCAGAGTAGGTAATCATTTCTTTGTGCAATTCTTGCTGTGACTGCCAGTAAGAGTTCCACCCATATGAAGATTTTTTTCAAAATCTGGATTTCTTCCATGAGTATCTGGTCTCAGGCCAGGGAGTTAATATCAGATAGTTTGCAGCAGAAAGTCTCTGTTATAACTCACAGAATACGTAATGAAAAGAGTGACTTGGAAATGGAATGTCCTAAATTCCTTGGCCATCTCCCTCAGCCATCCATTCCTCAAGACACATTTGCATTTTATTTACTTCTTGAAGCGCTGATAGCCCTAATTTTTCCCGAGATCCTCTTAAAGCTATAGAGTTTTGGGAGTAAAAGATTTGTGTGTTGGATAATGAACTTTCAACCCCACATGAAATGATGTAATGCAGTTAAAAACTGCTCTTGAAAGAGGCTGAGGTGGATATGCCTCATTCCAAATGTGGGTGACTTAAAGGGTCCCATTATGGAAAAATAAATGGAGCTTCACACTCATAATTACTTTAGCTGACATGTTTAGCTGAGCAGTAATAAAACGTACATCATCTTAATATATATTGTTAATCTTCCCAATGATTTATACCATGCAAGCTGAAATTACCTCACCCAGTTAGACAGGATGAAGTCAGTGAAAAGCAGCTAAGGATAATTAAGCTAGACAAAGTGGCAAGTAGGTTTTTCATTGCTTAATATATGCTATTATAAATTATTTAAATACTAAAAGACAACACGAAATTCCTTTCTTTTAACCATAATTGGTCCTGCTATGGATGTGTTCAAACAAAAAAAGATATTTTGGATATTTCATAACAGTAAATAACTGTGGTTTTATTTTCTTTGGAGAACTGTATTAGAATGTGCAGTTTCTAGGCTAAGGTCTCCAGCCTTGATATTCTTCTGATAAATCATAGATGCAAAGCAACAAACAAGAGAACTTTGCTATTTGAGGAGTGTCTCTGAATACACTTCTGTGTGTACTGCTTGGGAGAGAACATTTTTGTTTAGGTGTGTTTCTTGCAGTCTTTTCTAATCTGAGAGAAATCAGCCTGGTGATGACTGAAACTGGGAATCTTTGTAATACGAGAAAAGAAAATTGTGTATTCATCTACCTTTTCTCCTTTTCTATTTAAGATCATTATTCTTTAGATAAAACATACGGAATTTATACTTACTGGGATATTTTCAAGCACTTTAGCATAAAAGGAGATAATTGTATTTTATTATCTAAAAATACCCTTCTTTTCATTTTGGTCCTCAGGGCAGTTTTTGTAGCATCATAGTGCAAGATGGGATTGTAAGGTTCATATACTTTTTAAAGTACTCCATTATGAAAATCAGATGAGCAATTTGACTAAAAAAAGAAAAAGAAAAAGAAAGGAAAAAAGTAGTACTGCAAATATAATATTTAGAGGAAAAAATAGACATTTTCTTAAATCTTTTATCACTGTTGTTTGTCATTTTGTAACAACTTGGGGCAATATCTTAGTCCAAGATTTCAGACAGAACATGGTTGGCTCTTTAGTCATGGTTATGCAGTCGCTTAAGGCCACCATCACTTATGTTATGTATGCAGGTGAACACAGGAAAACACAGATTTCTTCAAAGCCAAGGCCTGATTTAATAAGCTGTTTCCAGTTACACCTAGCTTCTGTTTATGACTAAGTTGTAAAGGATATGCTCCTATGCAAGCCTAACTTTATGAGGTGTTGGGAATTAAATATCTATGCTGTCAGTGGAACACAGGTGCATCTTTATGCTTATTATACAGGCCACTGATTTGCTGTGGTAGATAGGACCATAGAGGTTAAATGTTTTGTCTGCAATATGATGAATTGTACAACAGGAAAGAGAACTGCATTTCATAAAGATGTGGGATGAGAAATTGGGATGGAATTGCAAATCTCTAGGAAGCCTTTGGATGCTCTGTACTGTGAAACAGGAAATTCTGAACCTGTTCAGCATGAGCATAAATATCTATGGAAGTAAATTAATTTTAAAGAGGCCAAAGTATTTGGATTTTAAAACTGTTATTTTTCTGGTTCTGGATGATCTTAGATAAGAGGATTTACACTGCTATTCATCGAAGGACTAAATATTTAATTGGTTTCTGATATGGCTGCTTAACTAAAGGCTTTATTCTGGTTTATCATTTATAGTTTTATAAAGCATTTTAAACACATCAAATTTGAATGTATTTTGGGTCCCAGTGTAGGCGATGGAAAGGAAGATTAAGGATGGTCAACACCTCGGAAACCCAAATCTCTTAAGAGCCATTTGAATGGGGAGCTATTCCCAGCCAACAGTAACATCTGGATTTCACAACTGCTTAAATAACTTTCCAGATGGATGTTACTTGTGTTCCCATTTCCAGAGACAGAGTTGACATTGTGAATAAAGAATGAGAAGCTTGAGGATCTGTTTACAGCATCTGTATAGTGCTTACCTTGTTCTTACTGGCAAGTCATTCATTTCATGGAGCTTGAGAGTCATGGAATTGTCATGGTTGGAAGGGATCTCCTGAGATCATCTAGCAGAACTCCCTGCTCAGGCAATTTAAATCTCTTGGCATGTGTCCTGGTTTTGGCCCAGAGCAGCGGGAGGCAGAATGGCCAAGACCATAATGTTACTCGATACCAAATTATGTTGTTGCCAGGGGTGGGGGAAAAGGATTCTCTCTCGTTTCCAAGATGAAGGACATTCTTTTCCAGTGGGGAAAAGCATGCTGTGGTGGGGAAGAGTCAGATGGCATTTATGTTTTTCTGTGTAAATTGTTTCTTTATCTTATACCTTTTTTATTAATATTGTTGCTGTTACTGTTCATTTTCTTATCTCATTGCTGTTTCCCATAAATTGTTTGCATCTTAACCCATGATTTTCACCTTTTATGCCTCAAATTCCCAGCTCCATCCATGGAGTAGAAAGGGGGAAGGGAAGGAGGGAAGGGTGAGCAATCAAGTGGTGTCTGGTTTGGGACAGTCCTGGTGGGGGCACTGAAGTGGGTACTACCATTCCTAAACCACCACAGTACGTTAGCTATAGATAGGAATCACATTTGGTTTCTGAAGATGTTATACTGAATGTTGAATAGGGAGTAATATTAACAGTGTCTTGAGTTCTGAAGTGAGACATTACTAATCTGCTGGATGCATCACATGGCGGGACCTTTCCAGGGAAAGCAGGGAGAAGACTGCTGCAGCCCACTGCCAGGATCTCTGCTGGACCCTGCTTGGTGTGCATGGCTTGAAGAAAGAACCTTTATCCTTCATGTTCTCCTCTCATTTCAAAGTTTCTGAAGCAAGCTGAGGGCAGTTTGTCCAGCTCAGGAGAGCAACGTTTGTACAGAATGGAAGTGAAGGTATGTGTAAGTGTTCAAGAGTGTAGCAGAAGGATTTTTAGGGGTTTGTGGGGATGGAAAAACTTCTGGGATAGCACTGAAGGGGTGAGTATGCAGAAAAAGGCAGAACTGATGTAACCTTATCTATACTGACTTTTGGCTCTGGTTTTTGAAGTGAAACCTCCTCCCAACTTTGCTCAGAAAAGATGCAGGGAGTAAGCGAAAAATGAAGCAGTGTGGACACCGAAGGGTCTGATGCACAAGTTCATTTCCTGGCCCTCAGCTACTTATCAGCATGGATGTTTTCCATGAAGTTCAGTCCTAGTTAGAATATTATTTATACTGCAGTATAAACAATTAATAAATGATAAATTAATTTTTTTCTTCCTAAATTAAAAGGAATCTAAGTTGTTTATTTGAGTTTAGAAAACTTATGTTTTCTTCAGCAACAATACTCTCTGCTCCTCTCTCAGGGTTGCATATGACATGACAGATAACAATAGTCCTGTCCTAAAGATCTCTACATTTAAATATTAATCTTGAAGAAAAAATTTGAGTGTGAATTGTGCCCTTGGAAGCTCTTGTACCTTTGAAACCATTTAGAAAGAACCAACACTGCATAGAACATATGGCAGAAAAAGAATTCAGGAGTACTTGGGGTATGGATTTGTGGAAAGTATTTTTGAAACTTTGGTGTTACACTGGTGTTTCTTCAGAAAAAAAATGTAGCACCTCCTATTTTCAGAAGAAAAGGAAAGTAAGCTGAAATGTACACCTGCTAGTACAGAGAAAATGCTGTGCTCCTACCCAGCGTAGTCATGGATTGGATGCTGTTGCTGTGCCACAGAGCAAGCAGGGAATGCACTCACTAGATCAATCAGATTGCTCTCTTTGGTATTGTTTACAATAATTGTTAATTAGTTTCCTAGGATAGTACCTCATTTGCGGTCAAAATAGAATGTACACCAGATGGAGAGAAAATGAATTCCAAAGCAGTAATCTATTCATATACATAATTATTCCTTGGAACTCTAATGCTGGTGGTTTTGGCTGTTTAAACTCCAGCAACAGACAGATCAAGCAGATGACATTGCTTAAACATTATTCAGGGGTTTATTGGATAAACCGTAAACAATTGATAGATGACTGCTTTTTGACTGGCTTATTTCATGTGTTTTAATTTGATATTGTGATAAACTTTTTTTTTTTCATTTAGAGACTTTGAGTTCAAATTTTAAAGTTGCAGAAAATGTTTGGATGTGCTTAAAGTGTAACTTCTAATATGTTTCAGCATTTTTGCTATCAGTCCTGCCTTTCCTTAGTTTTGAAATTGTCTTTTAAAAGATGATATATGGATGTCTTAATTAAGAAACAAATACATTCTTAAAAATGAAGATAAAATATTAGGTTTGAAATGTTTGTAGAGGTTTGGTTTTTTTTCTGGAAAAACTTTAAAGAG
The DNA here is from genome assembly GCF_021018805.1 of Prinia subflava. Classification (NCBI taxonomy): domain Eukaryota; kingdom Metazoa; phylum Chordata; class Aves; order Passeriformes; family Cisticolidae; genus Prinia; species Prinia subflava. The sequence continues at coordinate 25,115,811 of NC_086247.1, read as the reverse complement.
TCTCTTAGACCTCATGGAAAAGAGTGAGAAAGCATGAATTGCATTATCTTTGGAAATGCTATATTTATATTCTGCCCATGTTTTTATTCCTGTGGGTTATTTCATTTGGAATCAAGATTATTGTTACTTTCTTTTATGCTAAGAATCTGATCATTCATATCATTTCTCTCTTCCTTAAAATTAAAGGGCTTTGTTATGTCTCACCCTTTTAAAAGAATCATGTTATTACAAAGACAAAACTGATTCAGGAAACATATTCCTAAGTATGTAATTAGTAAGTGATTTCAGTGGGCATCTCAATGTGCTTGAATTTAAGAATGTGCTTAGTAAGCTTCTTCAACTGATCCAAATTTACTTATCTTTGAAAAAAATCTAGTATGTCTACTACTTCTATAGCAGATAACTTTAAGGAGGAGTAAGTCAAAGTTTCATGAAGAGGTGCAGATTTTTTTTTTTCCTGTGTGGATTTTTTTGTGTGTGCTTAGAATAAAGGATTGGTGGAATGCAAACATTTCTGGAGACTTTTGGGTCTATGATGGAGCCTATGGGGACTTTGGGCTCGATCTTTTCACTTGAACAATGAAACTGGCTGAGAGATGAACTTTTATACCACTGTACAAACTGTGAGTGGTATCTTGGCTAGGCTCTAAATATCCTGTCACTTTCCTGAATCTGAACATTTCAATAAGACAGTGTTTAAAGAATACTTAATTCTATTTTGGTTTTTATGTAGAATAAAAATATAAAAATGACATACAAAATTCATACCCCCATCCCATAAAGAAGGCTGTACTAGATGCCCAATTATATGGAGGTGACAAAACTGACAAAACCAGAACTGATCAGGGGATTTTATTTGTGCTTTGCCGGTCTTTAGAAATCAACATTTTATGTGCAGTCAGATTGTACTCCCAAATACAAGAAGATCAGACTATTTTCATAGCTGTCTCGTCTAAGATATAACATTAACCATGATATAAAAGCCAAATATTTTAAATATGTAAAGAGATCCTATGAAGGTTTTATTTTTCACATTCAACTAATTTACGTAATGTATATGATGCTTTTCCATAGTGTATGGGATAAATCAAAATCCATCCATGACAAGGAGAAAAGCATATTACTGAAGTTTATACAATGCTGTCACAGAGCAAATATTCACATGGGCAGTGGCACAATGTCTTGGCTGTGTAGGAAGACATCCACACATATGGTTAAATATTTAGAAACCTTGGGAAAATAAATGCACATTGATAATTCTCTAGAATGTTAAAAATGATCTGTAATTTAGGGAGAAAAAATTTTTCCGTCCAGGTTTTATTGTTAAATGTACGTGTCGTGGTTGTGGAGGGAGGTGAATTTTTCTAGGGGGAGGTGAGCAGGCTAATCAGTGATCAGCTTTTCTGCTGGCACCTGGATTGGTCACTCGGAGGTTTGGACACGCCTCTGAGGACACAAAGAGTTAAAAGCAGGACCCCAAGGGGGTTCGGTCTCTTTTTGGATCCCGGTTTCAGCAGAGGGACGTGTCAGGCCTCCTTCCCCTGCCCAGCCACGAGGCTGGGTGGGGGAGGGGAAACACGTGGTCGGGCTCAGGTAAGCCGGAGCCCCCGGGGGGGGAGAAGAGAAGGGACAGGACTAGAACTGAACTGCCCCGTCCAGGATGGAGGGGTGGAAAACTGTGGAAGTGCCTTCTGTGTGTGCTCACCCTCCTCCCCCCCCAAACTCCTGGAGAAGGTGCCAAGCCACGTGGGAGTTGTGGAACCTGGGAGTGCCTGAGCCTGCACCCTGCCGAGAGATAGAAACTGTTAACCCTTGTGTGGCAGAAAGAAACTTTTCTTAGACATTGATTCTCATGACTGGTGGTTTCGGAGGAGAGAGGGAAGCGGCCTGGGACCGAGGTGATAAAGCACGATTGGAAGGAACCCGATAGGCAAAGAATGAGAGGAGTAGCCTTCGGAGCTGGACTTTTCTTGCATAATGTCAGCCATGGACTGAACTTAAGTCTCTTTTGAACATAAACTGCATTTTGGGTGGATGCAGCTGCCCCTTGCTTTTGCTACAGTGACTGGCACTTGAAGAGTGGAGCGAGCAGAGAAAAGAGGGGGAGGGTGAGGTGGTGCCCTCTGCCCTCAGGGCAGACCTGCTCCTGGAACCCCGGCCCCTGGGTAAAAAGGGGAGAGCTCGGCATGCAGCATCCTTAAAAAGCCCTGTATGTAGTTTTGGCCTATGAGACAGCGGTGAGAGCGCTGGACATAGGAAAAAGAGAGAGTCACCCTGGCAGACCTCTCTGGGCGGTGCCACGGGTGACATGGAAACACATAAGGAGTAGACCTGTGTGTTCTGGAGAACAGTCTGTGGTGCGAGAGAGACTCCTCTCTCCCTTGCTGAATTGAAGATTGGTTTGTTTTTGAGTGGTGATTGTTTGATCTAAAACCCAAAGGTTGGTCTGTGAAGAGTAATGTGTGGGGGGTGGAAACTGGGAGAAGAAATGTTCTGAGAAGCTTTTATTTCTGTCTCTGTGTGTGTTTAAGAGTTTCTGTCTCTGTTCTTATGTAATGTAATAAAGTTTTGGTATTTTTTTGTTTTCAAGATTTAAGCCTGCTCTGCTCTGTTTCTGATCACATCCCACAGTAGTTGTTAGGGAAAAAACATATATTCATGGGTGCATTAACATCTGGCCAGTGCCAACCCATGACAGTACGTGTTCTAGTTTATGCTGAAATATTTGTTCTGTTTTGTTTTTCAAAAGCAGTTTCATTACAGCATGAAATTTCACAGTGTTTCCTGTTTGGTATTATATGGACATTGGTTTAAGTTGTTGACTTTTTAAATAACACAATTTACAAATACATATACAAATGGATAAGACAACATCAAAGTGGTAGATATTAATTATACAGGCAGATAGAATAAGCCTTTGGTGGCAGACAGGAGCCTCATTTATCAGCCACTGGGATCTAGCATGGCTTGAGGCAGCAGAAAGTCAAAGAAGAGTTGGAAAATGGAATCATGGAAAGCTGGTGCAGCAAAGCTGTCTCTAACACTGCTCTAACCTTTGGGCTCCAGTGTAGGTTCTCATTATGTCTTTGTAGTTCTTTCTAGTTTGTGTAAAGGACAGTCATGAGATATCTCACTACTTTATCTTCTCATGAGCTGCTGAGTAACATTTGCTTCTTCCATTTATGGATGGACAGAGAGTGTCTGAAATGCAAGAGAGGATCATGCACAGAGCTCCGCTGCCCGTGGAGACCAAAATGATAAAATCTGTGTCAGTACAGATAGGTGAAATGAGTATTGTCTCTCATTCAAAATGCATAAGTAAGCATGACAGAGCTCTTTGAAGTCTTGAAAGACCTGAAAAGTCTCTGAGTTAATCAACATTTCTCTGTCTCATTCTGGTAACTGAGTTTTCTGTAGAAATCATCAACTGTGTTTCAAAGCAAGTTGGGGTTTTTTAAATTACTATATCTTGGAGGAGGTTTCCCCTCTTTCCAGTGAAATGCTATTACAATTTCAGCTGTGGCAAAATTGACACAAAGTAATCATAGTTTGAAACAACAAGGCTGAGATATATATATATGCCTTATTTTACTCACTGTTCTGCCCAATATCTAATTTACAAATATTGCACATTTCTGAATGAATGATTCATCTGAGGGAAGTAATTCTAAACTGGGAAAGTGTGAAACTGATCAGTGATTAAGAAACACCCAGTGAATAATTGCATCACTGCATTTGAGCACCTGGGCACAGGTTTTAACAGGGTGGAAGGGAAATGCCTGTATGGAATATGGGAGTCAGAACAAAGAAAACTTGCATATGAGGAGGAAAATAATTTGTAAACCATCGTAAGAGAAGACAAAGGCAATACAAGACCTAAAAAGTCTAAATTTTAGATGTAGTGATGGCAAAGGAAATATGAGGGGGAAATACAAAAAAAAAAAAAAAGCTTTTTCATGTGCAAAGATCAGGAACTAAACAAAAGCAACTGCTAAGCACCTGACTCAGCAAACTACCCAGCCATATGCTCAAGAGTGTTTTTACTTAACAAAGCACTCCACAGTCAATTAAGCAATCACTGAGGTCAGGAGAAGTCTTTCCATAACAGCTATGAGAATTTAATCTCTTCTATTTTATTCCTTTTTAATTTAGTAATGTGTAGGTTTTGTGTTCCCATTGTTTATGGGATTAGACAAAATGAGGCTGAGACAATGATAAAGATTTTTATAGTTCCTAAGTAAAATTTTAAATGCATGTATAATGAAAAGCACTGTTTTCTGTTTACTTACCATAAAGCATTTGAAAAAGTTGCATCAATAACTGGGTTTCTGTTTTGGAAATATATCTTAAAAATACAGGGTCTGAAGTATGTGGGAGACAAAATTGGCATGAAATTACCTCAGTTGTCTGTACTCCCTTTCTGTGACAAGGAAGAGTGGTAACTGTATAACGTTTGGAGCTACCTAGGACAAATATTGATTATTTGGGAAAACAAAGTTCTGCAACAGTTATTCAGTAGCAGTGGTACCTTTCTCTGGCCCTAATGAGCATCCCTGCTCCCTCAGACAGCACAGAGCAGTCTATGCCAGCATCTTCATCAGCTGTCCTCCACCCTCTAGTTGGTGCCATGTTCATATTCCTAGGAAAAACAAGACATACTATGTCGTGTGATGTAGATAATTGCCTTAGAGACCCAAGAAAGGAATCGTGTTCAAAACCTTGAGATGTTTACTTAGACTACCTAATTTATTATTATCTATTGTTAAATTGTCTAATCTAAGTAACAGCTGATAATTAAGAAAGCACAAAACTACTGCCTTGTCTTCATCAATGAGGTCATTAGCAATCACATCAGAAGAGAAAAAGAATATATCCTAATTAATATGTGAGGCAGAGTTAAAAAGACAGAATGCATTGTTCAAGGTCACCTAGAAGAGATTTTTTTGCTGTAAATATAGATCAGTAACAATTAGGACAAATTCTCCAAGACATAGAGTCAAGGATATGCAAGCATGTTTGTACATGTTTGCTTGGGTTTTCTTCTGAACTTGGTAATTTTATGCAAATTAAAATGGACTGTGGTTTGGGATTTGGGGACTATGGAGCTATGTAATGGTCATTTTGAATAAAATATAGGGACAAATCTAGATGGTATATATGAATGAGCAAATTTTTTTAGTACATTTTAATGGACACTTAAGCACCTGGCATGTGAGTCATGGTGTTCTCGGCTATCCAGCACCAGTGTACCTGGGGGTTGTTTTTCTTCCTACACTTTGGAAGAAATTGCTGATGGAGTAGCAACTTTCCTGATTTCAGGGCACTTGGCAAGTATACTGAGAGATTTAGTTTGAATTATTTGTATACTTTTGAAATTTGGGATTATTATCTTTTATAACCTATGCATGCATGTATGGGGAAGTTTAAAATACATTCTTTCAAACTGAAGTATTTTGTGTATGTCTAATAACTAAGTCTCAGGCAAGAATGAGAATTTTTATTGAAGTAAGCAAGATTATTCAGTACAGCTGTTTGTTGTGTGATTTTTCTGAGGTTACTGTCTTGTAGTAGTGAAGTAATTTAGAAAATTAATGTTCTTATGTCTGTATATCTTTTATACTTATTTCTGGAACTAGTAAAAGCTGATGTTACAATTTGGACAATTATTAGTACAGATCTTTTTGTCTACTCTGTAATTTGACAAAAGTGGATTTCCTGTTTCCTCACTGATGATTAGTAAGTCAGTTTGGCAAACAACAACTTTGGGGAGAAAAAGCATTAAAATATTTTTGGTCTCAATTTTTCTTGTTTTATTCAGTATCCACTAAGCATTCTTCATGTGAAAGTTTCTGTTAAGTGTACAGACTACAAGGTAGTAGTTTCATAAAATATCTTTTCAGATATTTTAAATTACGATAAGAAAAGACTGTGTGGATACGTAAATGCTTTTAGATTATATTTTCAAGAACTGTTGTAGCTTTCCCACAGGCTGTGTGGAATTGGCTCAGCTGTGATCCTGGAATTCTGTCAGTTTGCGGTTTCTGAGGGCAGGAAGATATTAGATATTATAAATTTTAATTAATACACTTCATAGGCTTTCCTTTTTGAATGGCTGTACTTTCTGTCATGTGTAGTAAAATCTGTTACTGCTGTGATATTATGACAGCCTACACATCTGGATTAATACGCTGCTTTATCAAGACACTGTTAACTTAGTTTCCTCAGTGAGGTAATTGTCTGTTTCAGCTGGATGAAATTAAGTTAATGAGTGAAGTATATGGACACACTAAAATTGCAGGTTTTTTCTGATTAATAATTTCACTGATGTGTCACTCTAAAATGCTTAATAACACCACAGTCTGTCGTAAGAAAGGGTACAAATGAGGCACTTAGAGGTTTTTGTACTGCGAGAGAAGAGTGTGATAAGATATTTTATCACAGGATGCAAAAGTAGGGAATTCACCTGCTGAAGGGTCTGGAGGCAAGGTATTTCTGATTACTCAGAGAGTGATATCCTCTCTCTTTAGATTGTCAGAACAAAAAAACTTACTTACTGAAGAAAGGTTCTGTAGTTTGGGATAATCTGTGGTTATTATTCACTCCACTGCCGTAAGATGACATAACCCTCAGTAGAGAGGAATGCAGTGAGGGGGTTGAGCACAAGAACAGTTTGTCCCTCCTGAGCAAGGTCCTGAGCAACTTGATCTGGCTTTGAAGTTATCCATTCTTTGAGGAAGTGTTGGGATGAGAAAGCCTTCAGGTGTCCCTCCCCTCTTAAATTGTTCTTTGCTTCTATGGATATCTGGAGATAAAGTCCTTCAGGAATGCTTGTTTCATGATACTAGTTCCCAAATTGTTCTCTCATGAGACAGTCCATAGTAAGTGAGCACCTAAATGTTCTGTGGTTGATGACATTATGTTCACTCAAGTAAATGGTAACATGACAGGTTGCAATACTTGAACATAGTTACATTTTAGACCTATCTGCTGTTTTTCTGATCCACAAGACTGCTGCACCTGAATTCCAGGGACAACAGAACCCTGTCATGGGAGGTGTTAAGGAAACTTTCCCATGTGACCATCCAGGAGTTATTTAAACAGTCACAGTTCTCCCCTGAGCTGGGACAAAGGCCCCTTCACAGAAGGAGGCCCCCGGTGAGTGCCCTGCACGAGTCCCTACACACTCCACACTCACACACTCCAACCACCTTTTCTAACTGGCTCCACCCCAGGTTTCCCATGTCAGAGTCTTAGACCTCTGTATCCTTAAAATAATTTAATCATGGTGCAACAACAGAGTAACAGCTTGTGCCAAGAAGTGGAGGCTGAATAAAGGACTCCCTGGGCTTTTATAACCTTACTTTAGGTGTGCAATAGTCTGGGGCCTTCCTGTCGGTTCTTTGGCTCCTGCTGTGTCTCTTAGTCTCAGGTCACCTGGCTGGGGCCACAGGTCCCCTGCCCTTTGCAGTTCATGGCCTCTTGCCACAGGCTCCTGCCACCCTGCCAGAGCTCAGTTTGCACCCCGAGCTGCCTGCACTGACTGTGCCCTTCAACAGGAGCTCAGCTTTGGCCCTTGCCTCTGTGCCTCTGGTGGGGCAGGTCCCAGCTCCACCACTCACAGATCAGGTCAGACATGAGAATGGATGTTCTTCCAGAAGTGCTTAAGTGCTCAGTACGCACTGCTCTGAAATGAAAGGATGCCTGGGGTGAGCAGAGACTTTGACCCTCGCTCTCTGGAGGTCAAGGCTAGAACTGAGAAAAGTGAAGATCCTGTGGTGTGGTTACTCCGTTCCACAGGGTGCTGAGCACCCACCAGTCAATGAGTTATGCAAGAGAAGGGGTCATTTGAGTTTGAACTTTTTGGTTTCCTAAGTTGAAAAGTTCTCCTTTATTTGTGTGACTTATAGGCTGCTTTGTGCACTCAATAATCAAGAAATCTGGTTTACTCTCTCTGTCGTAACATTTGGTTAAGTGAAATAACATGAAGAAACCAATGCCTGTGATTTAAATATTTTTTCAACATGCATTTTTGATGTTGAAACCTTAAACAGCATTTCTCTTGCACAGACAAATCTGTGTCAAGGGTAAGGGGTTACCACAAAATATTTCTGTTAAATGCCAGTATCTATATCAGATAAATATCAGATGTGTATATCGATTTATATATATTTGGTTATCAAGATGTGTTCTCAAATTTAAGAGTTCTTAAATCTGTTTCTAGTCCATTCTGTGACACATAACCCAGTTTAAAGAGAAAAAAATAATCTATCTTTTACTAATTTGAAGGTAACCTCCAAACAGCTGCTAGAAGCAACCTTAAAAGGAAGTGAAAAATTACATTTTCTTTACAGATATTTTCCATAAGAAATGGACAATACTACATTTCTTACTGTCATGTTACATATGCTAAAATTATCTAATGTAACTTGCTAATAATTTATTTTTAAAAAAAATTCATTAGTACCTGTATAGCAATTTATTATGAGACAACTGTAAGGATCTCATCAGGAAGAGAGTTTGAGGATGGTTGCATTATTACATTTTTTTGCCTGTTCTGCACTCCCTTTGCCGTTCATTAGATGTGCTCAGAGCAGACTGTGCCTGAACATTACGAGCTCCCATGGTTCAGTTCCTTGCTAATCAATCAGTTGACCTCCTGTCTTAAATTTCTGACCAGCAAACTCCTATGAAATGTAGTGAGTAAAACCTTTTTTGATGCTGCAGATAATCTGATTTTCAACTAACTGTGTTAATAAACTGTGTAGTTAATATTATCCAGTCCAAACCGCATCATGTCACGACACAGCAGCAGATTGTCACCGTGCTCTGGCATCCTGCAATAGCCAAAGGAAAATACCAAGCGAAGCCACTCGATGTCACTGTTGCTTCACTGAGTTTTGTCTAGCACAGCATCCTAGAAGTGCTGAAAAGCCTATTTACAGAGATGTTCGAGTAGAGCCCAAGCCTTTTGAGCCATGTCTGGCTTCTGTGTTGCCTCGATGTTACTGTCCCCATAGCCTCGTCAATATTCTGTATGATGAGGGGATGGAGATTATAGCTTTATGTGTTTCCTGAAGGGTAAGAATCATATCTTTGTCAGTTTAGGTCCACATTGTCCACATTCAAGTAATTGGTGACTGAAATCAATACTTTTGAAGCTAATCATTAATGAAAATGATTAGCTTCAAAATCATTAGCTTCTCCAACTGTGGGAGATAAATTGGCAAGCTTTGGAGCTTATGAATTTTCTCTGGCTTTAGTGCAGCAGAATTTCAGAGAGGGAAGTTGTTTAAATATCAGTAATAAATGATTTGCATACTTACATATATGCTTCTTCTCTGCCTAGTGTGGTTTAACCCAGGTTTATGTAGTACATGTGGTTGATAACCTACTTTTTTACAAATTATCAAAATTCAGGCATGCTGGTTTGAACAGTATGGATTTCTATCACTGTTTTTGAGTTGTTGCATTTGTCAGTACTCTGTTCTAATTCCAGTAGCTTGTATAATATTCCCATATGCTGTGTTCTGCAATGTATGAACTGCACAATTTGGTCTCTCTAAATTAGTTCCTATCACCCCCTTTTAAAAATTTGACTTTCATTCCTATCCAGTTGTGCTTTGTTAAAGTACTTAAAATTTTTCATAGCATTTGTCTAGGAATTTTAGCCATAGTTGCTAAGACACAAGCTTTATGTGACCAAGATTTTTGCCAGTCTTATTTCCCTAAGTCTTTCATTTAGTATCACCTTAATCCTTTACCCATACTTAATTTATCTGACAGAAACAGAGCAGTACCAAAACTGAGTTCATAAAAAATTTTGGTCAGGATAAAAGGATGAACAGGAATTAGATTCTGCATGGAATAAAAAGGTGAGGAAAGCTCAATCATTATATATTCATTATATATTAAGATCTAAATCATATATGTGTTTTTGCCAGTGGTCAGTCAGAAAGATGTGGGTCACTTTGGATTAATGATAGCACCACTTCCCTTTGCCCAGTGGTGGTGGAAGAGAGAACTTCAGGAAGGGAGCTGGATGCTCTGGATGTTCCTGGGGAGCAAGTGATGCACAGCAGCAGGAGCACAGTTCACACTGGATAATTGCAGATATTTGGTTAAGTGATATGTCCTCCTGAGAAGACTCACAAAGAGCAAGTCACACTGTAGAGTCACAGTGATTAAGGGTGGAAGGGACCACACTGGGTCATCTGGTCCAGCCTCTCTGCTCAGGCAGGGCCATCCCAGAGCACATGGCACAGGATTGTGTCCAGATGGTTCTTGAATATCTCCAGTGAGGGAGACTCCACAGTATGCTCCATTATTTCTATCTATGCCTGTCTTAGGTGTGAATAACTTCATTTAAGTTCTATGAGCATATGTGTACATAAGTACAGTTTTTGAACTTTCTTTCACTTATGTGAAGTCTAAAAGCAGTTCTCTTGTAAGAACCATTTCCTACAAAATCTGCTTCCATATGAGGTGGAGTTTAGGGGTTCTCTGTCAGAGTTTGCCAGAGATATTTCCTTTTGAGGTCTAAGTTGGAGTAAGGTGTTAGATTTTTATCTTTTTTTAGTCCCTTGAGGCCTGAGAATCAAACCTCCTTTCTTCACATATCCACCATATATGCAAACTTCCCATATATGCAAATGCTGGAGGACCCGATGAAAATACAGACTGCCCCCACAGAAATTACCCCATTTATTTTTGAAACCTATTGTAAATCAGGTTTTAAGAGCCCACCATATCTGATCTATGATGTAATAAATATCTCCTTCTATATACTACCTGTATTCAAGTTTTTGACTTATGGTAATTATCTTTTTAGCATTGTACCTAAATATTCTACTAGGATTATATTTTATGCATTTCCAGAACAAACAAAAAACAATGTAATCACAGGAAGATAGGTTTTACTTACTTAAGATTATCAGAAAAACTAATTGTGAACCATCTAATATTACAAGTGTGTGTGAATACACTGAGTTAAAAAACTGAAGGTTTCTCACACTTATCCTTTGGTGTTCCAGAAAACAAAGTTTTATTCTTTTGTTTCAGAGCAGGAGAGGGTTTCATAGTCCTGACAGCTCAGGTATATGATGATACAATTCAACCTATGAAAAGTCTGCATAGTACAGGAGTGTATAGATTAAAGGTTTATAACTAACAAAAAACAGCAGATGGAAAAAGTTTAATCATTGTGTGTGTGCTGCAACATGCTTCCATTAGGATACTGATGTGTTCTAGGAAAGTGGAGGGGGGTTTTATGTTTCCTTAAGATTCAAAGGTTGTAATATTGTGTAGTGAGGGATACATGGTATATACAAGGAGGTTTGTTATACATACCTATACACCAGTTTTCCCTTAAAAATGTTGATTTTTTTGGGCATTTGTAACTGAAATGTTGCTTTGTGTCATAGCTAACTAAAGGTATTTATTAATTTTAGAGTTACAATGAAGAATGTATTTCAATAGTGATGGCATTATCAACTTCAGATTTATGGATGATGCAGTTTTTTCTTATCTAAACAAATGTTGAGGTGAAACAAAGTTTCCACAAAAATTCCACAACAGCTGCAGGATGTTTGCACTCATGCATACACACACCTACAGAGAGATACCATTCCTTGTTGTTGGTGGGGGACAAAAGTCTGTAGATAATGGAGGTGTTCAGATACTCATCTGGGATTGATGAAAACTTGTCCAATTTAACTGACTCTGCAATTAGGAGGTGGGAAAATCTCAGTTACAGACTTTTTCAAACATCATCAGCGTTGGGGTACAGAACTTTGAGGAATGGACAATATGTTCCTGTGTGTTTAGCAGTGGTTCTTTGGTTTCTTAATCTGGGATTTTTTGCCTGTTTCAGAATATTCAGAGCTTCTAGCAAACCATGATTAAAATAAAGAGGCTAGGCTCTTTGACACAAGTACCTATATTTGGGTATGTTTTTGCACATGGATATTTATGTGTAGAAATGTATTTTGATTTTTATTTCATGGTAAATACTGCTATAGTTAGAAGTACTGAACATGTCATCAAAAGTAAGCGGCACCCGACTGCTGAGTAGCTCTCGCTGTAGCTGTGAGGATTCCTGTCCACTTCTGACTACTGAAAGAAGGAAAAGATTTGTGTTGTGAAACATTTGGCAGACATAAACGCCTCAATTATGAAGTTCTTGAACTGCACTTTCAAGTTAAAAAACCAGAGAAAACTGAAAACACAAGCCACAAAAAGAAAAAAGAAAAGAATTGATGCTTAGAAGTTTATTCTACTGAACAAAACCAAGAAACTTCTTTTTCTAATAGAAAGAAGCACCTATCTTTAAAAAGTGTATGTTGTTAATAGGTGGGCAGGGCAAAGAGTAAGTATGCCAAGAATAATTGAAAGTAAGGGTCTGTCTCAAGCTAAGAAATTCTTTCTTTCTCTTCCTTTTTTTCTTTTTACCTTTGCAATGCTATGGGACACAGCTGTGGACATCAGCTGAATGTCACTCAGTAGAATGAACTGATGCATTTGTCTTTGTGCCAGTCTACTCATTGCATCAGGAAGCAGTCTAATTTTTCTAAAGTTGTTTAGGATGGAAAATTCTGCAGTTGTTTTTGCCTTAATCTAAATGATAAAATGTAAATTAATTTATATTTCAAAAATGTATTTATTTTTATTGCTTAATGCAGAGCAGTGATTGGGAAGACACTTCACTCATATGATGGATCTTTCTTTCAACTTAAATTTCTTTGCCATCCAGAGAGACAGAAAACTTAGAGGAAAGCTCACTGTGTCCTTGCTCCATATCAGTCAAGGCATTTAAATGCCTGAACATTTAAAGCTCTTCCATGCCCTTATCACTTTGTGTCTGAGCACTTTGTATTGTATACAAGGTGCATGACATTCTTACAAGAACAAATGTTACTTGGTGAACTGTCTGTGCTGAGAGAGCCTTTGCTGAGTGGACAGCCAGGACTAGCTTTGAACGAGAATGTTTGTCACAAGGATTTTTGGCACTGCCCATGTGAAGCCGGTACCTTGCAGTCCCTCACTGCACATTGAGCTTGCTACTCTTAAGTTAGAGGTTTCAGCCTACAGAGAGAGTCTGTGTATGTTTCCAGTAGGACTTATTGCTACCTGATTTTCTGCATTTGCTACATAAATAAGCTTTTTGCTGTCATTTAGAAGACAAGACGCTGATGGAGTAAGACAAGTCTTGGAGCACGAACTTTACTGAGGTCTGAATGCCCTCTGCCTGCGGCCAGAAAAGCTCCCCCCAGGAGAGACACGGCTGCTCTCCCGGGCTTGGCAGGGAGATGCCTGCTCTGCTGGGCACTTCTTGCTCAGATTAGCATAGCCCAGCCTATATCACACACACACCCCCAGTAATACCTCATTTTGCCACTGGAATGAGGCCAAAAGCACAAGCATTACAGGGATATAAAGCGGGAAGTTACTGGAAAGAATCACAAACTAACGTGAGACTAGACCAAATTTTTGCAAACAGCAGAAAATGTGATCTTTGTCATAGATTGTTCTTGCATTTAATGTAGCTGTTTATATGACTGAAGCACTTATTAAGTGTTTTCATTGAGTATAGTTACAGAACAGCTGCAGAAATCTTAAGTGTTTCTGTTCATTTTTTTTTTCTCTGTAGTTTGGAACTGAAAAATCTCAGAAGAAAACTGGAGACTGACAGAGATCAGGGTGATTCCTCAACTGTGCACCTCCCTGACAGAGGCACTGCTTTTGTGGGGTAGGAATGATGACAGGGGCAAAAAGGAAAAGAAGCACAGTGTGGAGGAAGATCCAGGCTGTTCGCTTTGAAGATATCAGAGCCTGGTGTATGAGAAGGCTGCCTATCTTGAAATGGGTGCCTGAATACAACTGGAAGGAAAATTTGGTTCCTGATACTGTTTCTGGGATGATGCTAGCTATCCAACAGGTGACTCAAGGTACAGTTAACTCATTTCAGATTCATTTTTTAAGTTTGTCTGATCATATCTAATGTGGATTGAATCTAAATAAAATATAAGGAAAAATATATAGTCTTAACTCATTTATAGAGTGGAAGTGAAATGTGGATAGAAATGCATTGTGATATTGTAATTAATTTCTGTGGAATTTTACTATTTATCCCATACCTTTGACAATTTTTCAAACATTTAATATAGAAGGTGGGAGAGCAGTACAGCATATAGCTATATATATTCATATATATTTTCATACAGCATATGGCTATGTACAATGTTTTATCAGCTAAATTACCACCTTTTCCCCTCTTTCACATGGAAAACAATATATAACTAAATGATAATTGCACTATAAAATATGCTATTCTGGAAGAAACATGTGCATGATACTATTACCTGTAAAATTCCAAAACACAGCAGGAAAAACATCACAACTTTCTGAGCATAAAGAATGTTCCTGCCAGAGACACTATCCAGGGAGAGGATCTGTGGCATCCATAGCTTGTAAGGTGATTTAATGCTGTATGGCATTACCTACCACACCTCTTTTCAAGCAGCAATACAAAGTAGGGGTGGAGCCAGACTCCATTTTACAGCTTAAAAATTAAAAAAAAAAAAAGAAAAGAAAGGAGAAAAGAAAGGAAGGAAAAGGAAAAGCTTCTCAGACCTTGCACAATGACCTGCAGAAACTTCAAGTTCCAGTCATCTTGCTTAGTAAAGTGATTGCCATGAGGAAATAAATGCTTTTGTCAATTTTTAATGTGTTTTTCACAGTGTCACCTCCTTATGACAATATCTTACATTTGTCTCAGACAAATCACAGCTTCTTCTCTCAGACGGACTTTAGCTCCTTCCTTCTTGTGAATGACACACATGGTTTCCTAATAGTCTTCCATTTTAAGTATGCTTAACTATCATTCACGTTGTTAAATTATAAACACTCCTTTAACTGAATTATGCTGGAACTGGAAACAACTGATTTGTGTATTTGTGCTTTTAAAGTAATTAGGAACATTAGGAACATCTGCATTGGCGTGATTTAACTTTAAGAACCTTAATACTGTAACTCTGCAAAGTATCTAATTTCACTGGTATGTGTGTATACAACAATTGTAATTAAAATGCTGCTAATAACACTATGTTGAAATTCATCAAAAGTTCTATTTTAAACAGCATTTCTGCAGTGTTGGTAGTTTCAACCAGGACTTTATGTTTGACTCTTGTACCAAGAAGTTGTTTACCATAACAGATAAATTTAAGAAGACCCAGTGAAGACAGAAAAATAAATATTTGTGTTTTCTAGATTATTTTTACGTATTCTAGAAACAATTTTATCCTTATTTTATGCTGTTTAAAAAGAAATACTTTGAAACTCCCGATCTGTTTTTCTTTCTCTGCTTGCTGCTTTTCAAGATTTTGGAATGATTTTAGGGGATGAAATAGGAAGAGAGTTAGAGACAAAAGCATTTCATCATGTTCGTGGTGCCTTAATTTGAATGCAAATATAAGCTCTTTCCCTAGAGTTTTAAACATTCCAGTTAGCAGAACTATCATAATACTTTCACAGGAAGACTTATGCATGAAAAGAAGTTCCATTTTTTAGATAGCACAAAGCAAAAAAACCCCAAATTCTGGAGGCCCTATTGTGACTGCTTTCTTCCATCCACAAGATAAACCAAGAAATTTTGTAATGTAATGCAAGACAGAAATTCTAATAATAGTAAGAAAAAAGGTAACTGGTGATAATTGACTTCTTGACCATAGTGCCAACCCCAGCAAAAGGTTTAAGCAAACTCAAGTATATGGAAATAAACCTGAGTTATGGAAGTATTTGGAAAAATGTACAGTTGTATTTGTATGCAACAGTTTTCTGAGTGATGAAAGCTGCAAATTCCAGGGTGCAGAGAAATCCAGTATCTTGAGAATAATTAAGAAAGGCCTTCCAAATGAGCTGTGTTTTTCACAATTTCCTTCTGTGGGATTTCTTACTCACCTGACATTGGTCACATTCAGACTGCTCAGGCTGGCAAGTGCTCTGATCTGGTGTAATGTGTTTGTGTTCCTGCTTCTAATCTAAATTTTAGATAAAATTTCTGGTTTCTCTTTGTATAGTAAAGAAGATGAAAGTCTCTGTCTTTACTGTGTCATAGTGAAAACAACAACACTGGGCTGGGGAAGAGGAGACTGAGGGGTGTAGCGAGATGGAAAGTAAAGCATGAGATTATCATGATGTGCTGCTGGGCATTTGTGATGAAAGAGTCATTGCTGAAGCCAAGCAGTCATTCTGAAAATGTTCCTATAATTGTTTCATTATCTGCTAAAAATAATAAATAAATATTAATTCAGGAGTCCCAAAATTCAATGCTCTTTATCTAATGAGACAATACTTGTATTGTCTCTGTATGTATCCCCTAGTTTTAGAGACTTTTATCTACTTCTACAGAATGTGGACAAAGAAATGTCAAAGATAATTATGTTCCTAAAAATTTTCTGAAAATATCACGTAGGAAAAAGACCCTACAAGTTTTAACAAAACAAAACAAAAAGCCCTTTCAAATACACCAGTTGGTGCAAAGGTCCAGCTGGATTTGCATAATCTCAGACTGCGAACTCAGTCAGCCACAAGTCAAAACCAGTAAAGGAAATCAGGCTTCATCAGTTCCAGCTATTTAATATTAGTTCCAAATGTAATTTAATAATGCTGACATAGAATCCTTATTCTTACTTTGATACCTAAGGTTGAAAAAATAATCTTTGAATTTAAAATGAACATCATAAGTCTTGAAGTTAGCTATATACTGTAATAGGAAGTTAAGAAATTTGAGCTTTTATGTTTTGGTAATCATTACATAATTTGTCTCAAAAACTTCTCAAGACTCTGTTATTGATAGACCAGAGCAAGATGTCTCAAAATTAACAAAAAAATCCCTAATTTTCTTGTTGGATTAGCATTCATTGCTCTCTTCCCTTTCCTTTTAAAACTTATTAATAGTCCAACAACAGTCATCCTGTGAAGAGTCTTCTTTCCATTTCATTCTGTATCCCTCGTCCTTGCAAACAAATTCAATTGCTCGATCCATGTAGATGTATCAGAAGTCCTAACCTTTTTCATTTCTGAATTGAAATCATACTAATAAAACAAAGGGTCTGTTGTGCAGGTAAGTAGTTCTCAGCAAGTTGGTTTTTTGACCTTCACTGGTAAATGAAGACTTAGTTGATAAGAGTTAATGAACATTAAGTTATTAGAGAGCATCCAAAGGAGGGTAATGAGGATGATGAAGGGCCTTGAGGGGAAGCTAAACGAGGAGCAGCAGACATCACTTAGTTTGTTCAGCCTGGAGGAGACTGAGGGAAACCTCAACATGCCCATGAGGGGAGGTGGAGAGGCAGGTACTGATCTCTTCTCTCTGGTGACCAGTGACAGAACTTGAGGAAACTGAGTCAGGAGGGGTTTAGGTTTGTCGTGGTTGGGGGGGGGAGGTGAATTTTTCCAGGGAGATGTGGGCAGTCCAATCAATGATCAGCTTTTCTGCTGGCACCTGGATTGGTCACTCGGAGGTTTGGACACGCCTCTGAGGACACAAAGAGTTAAAAGCAGGAGTCTGAGGAGTTCGGCCTCTTTTCAGATCCTGGTTTCAGCAGAGGGACGTGTCAGGCCTCCTTCCCCTGCCTGGCGAGGAGGCTGGGTGGGAGAGGGGAAACACGTGGTCGGCTCAGGTAAGCCGGAGCCCCCGGGGGGGGGGGAGAAGAGAAGAGACAGGACTGGAACTGAGCTGCCCCGTCCAGGATGGAGGGGTGGAAAACTGTGGAAGTGCCTTCTGTGTGTGCTCACCCCCCTCCACCCCCCCCAAACTCCGGGAGAAGTTGCTCAGCCACGTGGGGGTTTGCGGAGCCTGGGAGTGCCTTGAGCCTGCACCCTGCCGAGAAGAAACTGTTAACCCTTGCTTGGCAGAAAGAAACTTTTCTTAGACATTGATTCTCATGACTGGTGGTTTTCGGAGAGAGGGAAGCGGCCTGGGACCGAGATGATAAAGCATGATTGGAAGGAACTCGATGGAAGAATGAGAGGAGTAGCCTTTTGAGCTGGAATTCTCTTGCATAATGTCAGCCATGGACTGAACTTAAGTCTCTTTTGAACATAAACTGCATTTTTGGGTGGATGCAGCTGCCCTTCCTTTTGCTACAGTGACTGGCACTTGAAGAGTGGAGCGAGCAGAGAAGAGAGGGGGAGGGTGAGGTGGCACCCTCTGCCCTCATGGCAGACCTGCTCCTGGAACCCTGGCCCCTGGGTAAAAAGGGGAGAGCTCGGCATGCAGCATCCTTAAAAAGCCCTGTATGCAGTTTTGGCCTATGAGACAGCGGTGAGAGCGCTGGACATAGGAAAAAGAGAGAGTCACCTTAGCAGACTTCTCCGGGCGGTGCTATGGGTGACATGGAAACACATAAGGGGTGGACCCGTGTTTTCTGAGGAACAGTCTGTGGTGTGAGAGAGACTCCTCTCTCCCTTGCTGAATTGAAGATTAGTTTGTTTTTGAGTGGTGATTGTTTAATCTAAAACCCAAGAGTTGGTCTTTGAAGAGTGATGGGTGGGGAGGTAGAAACTGGGAGAAGAAATGTTCTAAGAAGTTTTTATTTCTGTCTCTGTGTGTGTTTAAGAGTATTTCTGTCCCTGTTCTTATGTAATTAATAAAGTTTTGGTGGGGTTTTTTTTTTGTTTTCAAGATTTAAGCCTGCTCTGCTCTGTTCCTGATCACATCCCACAGGAGTTGTTAGAGAAAAAACATATATTCATGGGTGCACTAACATCTGGCCAGTGCTAACCCATGACAAGGTTGGATATCAGGAAAAGGTTCTTCACTCAGAGAGTGTTTGGGCACTGGAACAGCTCCCCAGGGAAGTGCCTGGTGCCCCACCATCAGCCTGACAGAGCTCAAGAAGTGTTTGGACAGTGCTCTCACACACATGGTGTGACTCCTGGGGTGTCCTGGGCAGGGCCAGGAGTTGGACTTGTTGATCTTTATAAATCCCTTCCAACTCAGGTTATTCTGTGATTCTATGCTTGTGAGAGGTGGCGAATGCCTGCCTTTACATCACCTTTTTCCTTTTCTTTCATTCACTTATTAAGTTGTCTATCTTGACTGACAAGTTTTCTCGCTTCTGCTTTTCTGATTCTCCCCTGCATCCTTTGAGAAGGGGTGAGTGGCTGGCTGGGTACTTAACTGCTGGCTAGAATCAACCCACCACAGGCGTGATTCATCTGAATAAATCTAACCATCTGCTTTGTTAAGGTTGATTAATTATAGTAATAAGATTTGCTCTGAGTGTAACAGGGGATGGGTTCAGGTGTAGACACTGGTGAGGTAGACATCAAAGTTTAGGTTTCTTAACCATTATATCCATGGCATTGTGAGTAATAAAGGGTTCATGTTTAACAGTTCATGGTTACAGGCAGGTCTTACTGTTTTTTTTTCTGTAATTCATCCACTGACCTGTCCCAACAGAATTATTTGTGTTTTTTTAATGTGACATGGTCACCCCATACTCATATAAGAAGAATAATTTGATCAGCCTGGTTCTGAATTTTTCTTGGTTTCCTTACATGATAAAATTAAGATGCATTATAAAGAAGTCTTTCCATGTAGCTAAATTTCATAAAACTGTCATCATGTTTTTTCTGTAGCCTTCAGAACATGTGCTATAGTCCCATCATGTCTCTTCAGAATACAGCTGCTTAGCTGCTTAGCTTATTTTCACAGTGGCAACTTTTATTTGCCAATTTGCACCAAGCAAATTATTCGTCTTTACTTTCAAGGCCTTTCATATGTGATCTTTCCTGACATTATTTATTCATTTCCAAGCTCTTGACCCAGCTACCATTAATCCACTTTGTTATCCTTTTTCATTCAGTCTTGTCTTTTCAAACAAACAGCTTTTTGCCTCAGGATTACAATTTTGCAGTGTATATTTGTTGGTAGTCCATACCTTAGTATTTTGCTATTTAGAATGTGAGGTTTGTGGTTTGTTTTTTGTTTGTTTTGCTGTTGTGTTTTTTTTTTTTTTCCTGGGCAGAATTGTGCATACTGCTCACAAAGGCTGGCATACAGAAGCCATATAGCTAGTACCATACCCATCAGTAAGCTTCCCTGGATATCCCTGAATGCAACAGAAATAAAGCCAAGTTTGTCTGAAAAAGTTTGCAAAATAGACCCTCTGTCATGCAGCTGAGTTCATTGCCAGAGGAATTATTACTCAAGTTAGTCTGCTTGAATATACGTTCTAGTGTATGTAACTTATTTATGTTCTCTATACAGGTAAGGGACACAAATGTGGGTCATGAAATTTTAGTCATGACATGCTGTCAAAATTAAGTGCTCTGCATAACACCTGAAGTTGTTTTACTCTTTCTGGTTGTAAATTCCTAATGTAGGTATCTAACTTGAGACAATGTCAACCCTTCTCTCAGGCTTTTTCCAAGAACTCCCTTGAGGTTTTCATGATTATAAAACTCATCTTCAAGCTAGTAATGACCAGACAGACTCCTGCTTACACAAATATATGACTTAAATTCTTGTTTTTGGGTAGTTTCTAGGTGATGATAATACTTATACCCTGTACTTTTCATTATAACAATTTAAAGCTCCTTACACTGTCCGGTAATAGAAAAGCTTATGGGTAGGGAAATTAGACACACAAAAATGCTTTTGCTTGAAGCTGAGAAATTACTTATGCAATGCTACATTGAGAGTTTGTGGTGCAAAGAATTCAGGTTTCAGTAGTTTGCTACTGATATGAGTGTCTAACACTGCAACTGAGTTAAAGCCCTCCAAAAATCCCCAAACCTACAAGTGCTTTTTCAGCCCTTAAAAAATGAATACAAAACAAAGGCATGGTAATTTCTACTGAAGCATTTGGTCTGAATAGAAGCCTCTGTGCAAAATTAGAACTTCAACTCAGTTTCCTGAAGGATGATGACTTTACCATGTATGAAATGGTCAAGCACATGGATATATAACTGATTGCAAAGAGAGAAAAAGAAACACATTCAAATTGAAGGCTGAGATGGGTAATTGCCATCTCAGAATTATGAAAAAATGAGGTAAGTGTCATTGATTATCTGGTAACACATACCCTAGATGATTCTGTTACATTTGGAATTATATTCCATGATTGATAGTGAGTACAGTGTTGTACCCCAGTTACAAGTCTGTATTGCACATGAGGGACTGGACCAGATGCAAGCCACAGAGATGTATTTCTCTGTAGTATAGTAATAATTATAATAATAATGAAAAAAAAACACCGCATGTAGAGCAATAAAGGACACCAGAGTGATTGATTCATCTATGCAATTCTGAAGCAAGGGAGCAAGGGTATAGGACAGCTCGTGGATTTCACTTCTAGTTTATGTATGGGGTTCTAAAGACAAATCTGCTGCTGCTCTCAGTTAGAGATGGTTTTAATGATGTGTTGGAAAATAATTAGCTTATTTGGTAAAAAAAGGCTGCTGCATGAGTTAGGAGGTGCAAAGAAAATGATGATTACTGGCAGTGTCATCTGTTGATCCCTTATCACCAATATAGTGTGTCATTTTGGCTGCCTCTTTTCATGGAAGGTGATCTCAGTAGAAGAAAAGGCTAGGAGAAGCAGCAGAAAAACAAACATCATATTTGGGAGAAAACTTAAATGGTTCAGACAGGTTAATTAAAACATGAGAAGGTTTTTCCTTATCAGAAAAATTAAAATTTTTAATTTAAAGACAGTTGCAGCACATGGAGAAGTGAAAATAAAGTAACATGAATATGTTTAGATTTAAAACTGTAAGTAGTTCTAAAAATATTGTATTTAAATACTGGGTTCAGAAGATGGATCTCCTTATCACATAATTCCATTCATGGATGTGTTAAATTACAAACAATTGTGTTTGGCTGTCATAAAGGGGAGCAGGTCACAAGGGAAGGTCTTCACAATTTTATGCTCCCTTTCAATTTTATGCTCTCTTTTGAGTTGCTGACCAAAAAAAAAAAAAAAAAGTGAAGTTTTAAACTTCTGTATATATATGAAAAGGTTAAGACAAATGTGTGGGAGTTTCAAAATGAAAACACTGCCTATGTATTTCTAAGTCAGTCTTTTCTTGCTAAGTTGGTAGAATCATAAACATTATTCTGTTTCTTTTGAAATGAACATTTTTCTGTGTGTTATATTACGTGTACTCAATAGCTGCCCATTGGAAGCATGAAGGTATAAGATTTGGACTTTCAAACTTATCAGGTTTCAATGATGTCAGTGTTTGTCATTTAAAAAAAATTTTTTTTTGTAGGCAGCTAGTACAGGCATATGCTTAATGTAGAATTTAGTATTATACATTTGCTGCCTTTCCTATGGCCTCTCATGAACAAGAAATGCTTTGGCTCAAGTGGATTTTGGTGGGCTGTTTTTTTGGAGGGTGGAGGGCCCTTGAGACATATTTCCTCTAAAAGTTAAATATGTAGATGGCATCTGATGAAATCAGTATTGTTATTTCTGCCAACTTCTTTTCTTTTTTCATTCTTCAAGCCCAATAATAACTCACTGAGTCTTGGTGTGGTTTGTATGTTTTAATTAAAGTTAATTTAACCTGGACCTGGATTTATTGCTGAACAACTAATTCCTTAACACTGGCTGGAGACCTTGACATTAAAAAAATTAACTATACTGCCTTCCTGCATTCCAGAACTGGTGCCCAGTGTTTTGGAAGGCATGATGCCAAAAACTTAAATATTTTTTTTCCTTAGCTTTTCATGGAGGAACCCCAGCTGTGTCTTCTCAAGGGTGATAGTTGCTGGGGTTTATTTCAAGCTCTGATCATAAATGTAGATGTAAATATACTCCGAGCTGACTAACTGGAGCTAATAATTTTATTAAGGGGTAAGGCTCCCTTGTAAATATACATCTGGCTTACAAATAACATGTGTAGATGAGATCAAATAGGCACATTTGGAAACAGAGCCAGAAAAACCTCCTACGGAATGCATTGGAGAACCCATGTAGTTCCTGATTTGTGGAGGAGGGTGTCCAGTTGAACTCTGTTATGGTTCTCCCATGCAAACCATAATGATGTAAGCTGAATATGAAAACTAACATGTTAATGAGTCAATGTGGGACAGTGTTTCACACTTTACAACTTTCCAGTGGAGGAGTAAGGCACTTAGGCTGCTGTGCACAGAATATTTTATTTCTAATGGCTATAAAAAAATTCTTCCATGTTACTCATATGTTAATACAGACCTGTCTAACAGACTGCTAGAAATGTGAATTCAGCTTCTGGATGACCTCTGACTCCCTTGGGGCCTCCTGTCCAGGTGCACTCTGGTGCACATTCATTGTATGACCAGATGAGCTGCGTGGATCCATCCCTGTGCCTTGGGGTGCCTGAGCACCATGGACAGAGACTGAGAAACCCAGGAAATGTTGATCCTTGAAGGAGGAAATGACAGCACATATTATCTTCCAGATCAGAAAACCATTAATGTTCAGATCTTGGCCCTTGATTTACCAAAATGGATGCCTGTTTCATGGATTTCAGAAAGTCCAGCTCATCTGGATTAAGGCCTGTAATCACTCATGACAGGTTTTTGTTACTCCACAGCATTGATGCTTCTCAAAAGATTACCTCATTGTTACCTGCATGCCACAAACTTCTCAAGGTTTCATTCTCTGTTTATTCTTACTGAAATACAGAGAAATTTGCCTATAATCCACTTTCAAAATGCTTCTTTGATTCTGGAGGTGGTTAAATTCTTCAGGTAATATGGCTGACTAATGGATAATAACTCATAGAACTCACTGTGAAACACTTTATAAAACCTTTGTGGTGTTCAGATATTGTGTCAAATTCATCCTAAAGGAGTCTTAATGTTTCACCTCAGATTGTCTGTCAAGACTGATAGCTTTTTTTGAGGAGTTCTATTAAAAGGAAAGAAAGCACTAGACATTTTTTCATGTTCTGTTCTGTATGTATCTAAACTCTATTGCATCCAGAAGGGTCAAGCTGTCCTGTGTAGTGAAATCATGAGCAGGTGATGCCATCCACTTGTGTCTTGTACCATAATACTTGCATATTTTCCTTTTGAACATTAAGATACAAATGTCAGTACCTGGACACCTGTAAAGTGGCAGAATAGAACAGTATTTTCTCAAGTCTACCTTTGATGTGGTTGTCAGAGGGTACATTGGGAGAGCTGCATTTCAGAATCTGTGAAATACTGTGAATTCAGGTACTGTGGCTAACACAGCTGAGGTGCTTAACTCTCACCAGGCTGAGGGAGACAGCTGCATGGGAAGGAACTGTACTGAAGGATCCTTCAAAAAAGAAGGAGCTTGATAAATCAACATTGTGTGGTCTATGAAAGATTTATGGTTCATTTTTGAATATCTGTCTTTCCATTTTGTCTTTATATTCTTCATCTGCCTCAGGCTTTGAATGACAGAAGAACCAAGGAATGATTTTAAGCTCTTGGTACTTTGTCACTAAGTAAGTAAGACAGGAGGTACAATCCACTTGTGTAGCCCCAGCAAATGGGGCCATTAAGTAACAGAGGTCTTGCAAGCATGAGGTAAAGGTGCATTGAGAGAACTGACACTGAGCTGCCCAGTTTTTGGAGGTTAACGATATTATTTCCAAAGGATCATTTTGTGTTAAGAGCTTTTACAAAGCCATTGCCAAAGAACCCTCCAGAACTGTAAGTTTGTGTAGGAAAACTGTTATGAAATATAATACTGATTTTTCCTGTGGTAGAAAAGAAAATATTGTTTTTTTCTTCAATAAAAGTTAGCTATTCTGGAGTTAGAAATTAAAGCCTAGGATATAAGTAATTGGTTGTCTGATTTGTTATTTCTCCAAGAAACACTGATAGTAGACTGATTAAATATGTGTCAATTCTACATTTTAGAGCATTCTCAGAAAATACCTTTCTTACTACGTAATAGAGCTTTGTGAACAAAAGGAGAAGCTGGGTGTTTCTGAAGAGTCAGAGTGCCCACAACTGCAGATAGCATTTTTGAGTGGGATAAGATGAACTAGCGTCATTTAGGGTTCCATAAACCTGGGGTCTCACCATCTTAGTATAGCCACACCTAAGAGTAAAGGGTCACAATTACAGAAAGTTACTTGAATATATACTTTATCAGAACAACTTTAAAAATGTATAGCTTTTTACAGTAAACACTAAATGATTCTCATGTTGCTATTTCTCTAATTATAGGCTTAACAATTTTCCTACTTAATTTCTGCTTTGCACCCAGTATTTCCAAAAGACATGGTAGAGTTTTCCTCAGAACTCATATATGTATCATGAGCATATTTCCAGATGCAGAAAATACTTAAATAGTTGACTATACTCTGGTGATTCATAGACCTTCCTATGGAAAATATATTTTTATTGCTGTAGTTTTGGCACTAATCTAATTAGCAGAAACTTCCAACTTAGACTGAAGCCTTTCTCATGTGGTAGGAGATGGCCAAGCTTGTTATTTTGCAGTTACTTGCATTTGACACCAAGCAACAGTGTTGAACATCTCTTGCTTTTCAGCTGGTGTGCCAGAGGATTGTTAAGCACCTGGTGCTAGTCACAGGTCTTGGTTTTCAGTGAAAATGTTTCCCACAATGTTATCTTATGATAAGGAGGTAGTTAAAACAAACAATATTAACGTACTGCATCCGAACTTGCTGTTCAATATTTGTTTGCATTTCTTTGCATGGAATTTATATTATGAAAGCCTTAATGTCACTGCCATGGGGGCTTCTCCATATTGCCAGTGAAGATTATGTGAGATCCTTACTTTATGATCTATTGCTTTTAAGTATTACTGTTTGGAAAAAAAAAAAAAAAGTTTCCTGTCTTTCGACAGGAAAGTTCTTGAGCAAACAGAATGCACTGCAGTGAAGTTGAATGCAAAAATTAATGAAATAAGTTGAAATATGCTGCTGATTGCATCTTGAAAAGCATTTGAGCCTTTAGAACATTTTATGCCTAATCAGAAAGCCTGAAGTCTTTACTGATTCTATTTTATAATGCCTCTCTGTTCTTACACACTTCAGTAAGCGACATGCTTCAGTAATGGGAGTAAAACCCTAACAAACAGAGCCAGGACTCGGGTCAAAGGCTGGTAATTTTAGCTCTGTCCTGATTGCTATGACCACACCATGAAAAAAAATGACAGACTGCTTCTAGAAACTTAATACAAAAGAATGTGAAAGGTCTAGGCATGAAATGGAGAAAAACAAGTGCTGAATTTAAGTTCAGATTATCAGCCTGTAAACAAGGGATGTTTATCAGCAGCAGATCATCTGGATTTATAACCATAACCAGGATTAACAGGCTCTTCCCAAAAACCTTCTAAAGTACATATCTGGCTCAGCATTCAGTACTGAAGCTTGAGTATTTCCCTTACGCTTGTCCACATAGACAGGTCACCTCATTTCAATTATGTTGTTATAGTTAAAATGAGACTGAAGTGATACTGATTTTTCTGAATACTTTACTTTTTGGAGAGTAAAATAAATTAGCCTAGCACAAGGCTTTATTGCAAGCCTGGGATATCTGTGTGAGTAGTATTTGACTGGTGAATTAATTCCAAATTTTTTGTTTCCTTTTAGTTTTGTTCATAGAATGATTATAATGGAAGAGCTTTCCAGTGTTAAACAAGCTTTAAAAACTTATTTCTCCTATTGTCTATTTTCCCTCCCCTCCATGCTCTATTTTGTCTGGATAGGGTGATGCAGTTCTCTCCTGTGATGTTTTTATTCTCCTCAGGCACACCCTTTTGTGTTGCTCTTGGGTCAGAATCTTCTTTTACCTCTATTGATCATGTGAACATGGACATTGCACTACAATTCAAAGAGCTTTCTTGTTTATGATAATGCTGTGCTAAGAGAAAAATGCAGAAGTGACTATCCCTAGATGCACTGATTACAAGGCTGAAGAGCAACCAAGTCCATTTCTGTTTAAAAGAAGTTTAAAATGAAACACATTTTAAAATATCTCTTCTCCTAGTCATAATTGAAAGTGCTACTTTGCTGAGAACAGTGTGGATGAAAATGATCCATGTAGGATCCATCTCAGCAAAATCTTCACCCTGAGGTTTTTCTACGAACAGATGAACTGCTTCAGTGATAACTTGACACTTCTGGTCTTTTCTCATTTTCTTGCCTCCACCCCCCCCCCCCCCCCCCCCCCGATGTGCACTTTGTTACAGACTCAAATGAAAATTTAAGGAGATTTTGAATAAAAATGTTCAGAAATGCCTCTGAAAGCCCATAAACAAAGACACTCTTTGGCACTCTCCATTTTATCAAAGCCCCATAACACCAACATTTCAGGTAGTGAATGCTGTCTGGAGCAGTTAGAAAAGCTTGGTGAGAAAAATTATTCCTACAGGATTAGTTTGTTTGGGGGTTTCAAATGTCCACAGAAGGCAACTCCATTCCACAGATCTGAATCACCTCTGTCACAAACCACTTGTGGTCATTTTCCCAGTGCACACACATCTGCTCTGGGCTTGTGAATACATTCAGGTTGAAGATGGATTTCAGAAAGGCATCTTGTGTGTGTTACACAGACTAGTCCTTTCTTCCAGACTGCATGATGAGGTGTTCACCAAAATTTACAGAGCAACTGTGCGAGGCAAGTTCTCCTGCTCTTAGTTCCCAGTGGTAGGAGCTGTGAAATGGTTGCAGAGCCTGGTGATCTGAAGCACACTCTGGGCAGTCTCCTCCTGATGAAGGAGCCAATGCAGTCTGACTTGCTATCCTAGGTATCTCAAGTTGAAAAGCAATCAAATCTGCTGCTTTGCAGGAATGTCTCTGTTGAAAGATGCGTTCCTTTCCAAGATTTTCTAAGAAAAGGATGCTGTCCTCTATAGCTAAGCAATGAAGGTAATTAGTGAGTCAATAAAGTGAACCTGAACCAATTCCATTCATTCTCCATCTCAGCATGAAAGTCAAATACTTTCTGTTTCTGAATTGACAGTTTTACATGATTAAAGAAATGTTAGTATCTAAAGGCTTAAAACCCCCAGGCACCTAAAGAGGATGAACTCCGGAATATTTTTTTGTTTAAGAAATTAGAAGAAAGCAGACTGAAGGGGCTCCAGCCAAACCAAAATTACAAGTTTTGAAATATTTTTAAGAAATAACCATCCCACTGCCTGGAGACCTGGCAGTCTCAAACCCACGTTTGTGAGGGTGAGGGTGAAACAATGCTGCCTCCTCCTGAGGCCTGGCTGTTAAAAGGGGCTTGGAACCACTGATGGAGACCACTTGGAAACATGGTAGGATATGTGGGTTTTGATGATGAAATGAAAAACCTTCCACAGTTATTTCTGATCCTTATTGTAGTTCACTTAGACTCTAGGTTTTAATAAAAGAAGTTGAGTTTTTTCCTGCTCTTAATAAAATTGTAGACATTTCCTAAACAAACAAACAAACAAACACCCCACCCCATCCCACCCCCTCCCCCCCCCCCCCCCAAAAAAAGGGCGAAGAGAACAGTTTTCTCTTCATACAGTGAAGTAATTCTTTTTAACTTTCTATAGGGCTGGCCTTTGCTGTTCTGTCTTCAGTCCATCCTGTTTTTGGTTTATATGGATCTTTTTTCCCTGTCATTATTTATGCCATATTTGGAATGGGACGTCATGTTGCAACAGGTAAGTAAGTGTCTGTTTGCTAAAGTCATTTTCAAAAATAAGGAGCTGGATACTGAAATTTATTTTTGTTTAAAGGTCAACGGAAGGAAAATTATCTATGATTAAACAGAAATTAGATGTTTTTGTGCTTCTCTTTACAACTATTTTTTGTCAATTAAAGTACTTTAAAGAGCCTCATTAAGAAAATATTGGAGTTACTCCTGCCATTATAATTTAATATTGCATTGACACTTCCTTTGTAAATGTAATTTAGTAAGAGGTTTTTTATTTTAACTCTTCTTTAGAAATGTGCTTCGGGCTAAGCGTTTAACAAAGCCCTCTGCCAACAAGATGTATGTAAATGGAAATGAAAAAGGTTTGACTGCCTCTTGATCTATAGAAAACACACATTACTTCTCACCTTTCTAAAACACAAATCCTGCATTGCTCAGGAAAAGAAAAACAAAAATGACCTTTTGATCCCATTACCTGCTTTTGTATTAAAGCTAGAGACTCTCCCAGTGAGGACCCTTGTCTTCTTGCAGAGTGGTTGGGTAGACAGTGAAAAGTGCTGCCTGGCTACTCTGCTGGTAGTCATGAGTTACTTGTCATGTTTATCTCGGCAGAGCTGCAGCAGCTGAAGAATTGAATGGCTTTGTGCTCCTAATAGGTTGATGAATGCTCTGTTTCTGAGCCCAAAGGAATCAAATTATAGGGGGCTCCTAATAGGTTGATGAATGCTCTGTTTCTGAGCCCAAAGGAATCAAATCATAGAGGGCAGCTGGAAATAATACTCATTAGATTCAACCACAAATTCTTTGCTGGGCAGAAGTGGGCACTTGATGGCCCCTGAAGTCTGCAAGAAGGAAGAGATAGGCCCAGCAGCAGCACACAGCATGTCTGGGTAAAGGGAAGCAGCCCCTGTGGCTGAAGATTCAAGCAGGGAGGAGGCCTCTCTTCCTTGAAGAGGAGAAAATCTCCTCAAAGGAGAAAAGATGGTTCTGGGTAATCACACTCAAAAGTGAACTCTGCAGAATCTGATTGCATAAGTGTACGTAATGTTCTACTAAGAAGTTAGCAACACATTTTGAGCACCCTTTTTGATAAAAAAAAATTCAGTTACATTATAAAAAAATTTGAAGCTGCTATAAATTATCTTAGAGAAAAAGGAAAGCTGAAAGTTTGTTGTCCCTAGATATACAGAAAGTATTTGAGCCTTTTGATGTCCAAAAATGATCTGTGGATGTGTTAGTGTTCTAATGTTGTAATGAGTAAGGAACTGTACTCAACTCATGTTAAAAGGGAAGCATTCCAAAAAAACAGAGGAAATTTAGAATCTGGAAAATAAATTTTACTCTCGAATACAGATAGATAAAAACTTTAGCCTATATTAAAAAGCCATTTCAAAACTAAAACATTCAGAAGTGTATTGTCAGAAGTTTCTTGGTGTAAGATTATTAGGATCACAAGAATCCATCTTATGTAGTAAAGTAGATAAATAAACCTCTGGCTGACATAAATTCTAGTAATGAAAACAGATGATAAAATAGGTAAGTACAAGCTGTTAGGTCTGATGTTTTATCCTCAGGAGTGAATACTGTTCAGAGAATGATTTGCTAAGTTCCACAGCTTCATATCTGCAGATCTCTGCATGGTCCTTGGTGTGGAAACTCTTCCCATTCATAATTCTATTTCAAAATTTAATCTCAATCAAAAAAACCAAAAAAAAGGCAACAAAAGAGTTTTCTTGCACACATGGAAAATTTTTAAATTAATACATTTGAGTGGCAAATATTGTTGATTTTTTCAGAAGGAGGGTCTCGTGCACTTGTTTTCCCAACCTCAGTTAAGGCGTTGTGGTGTGTAGCTGAGTGTGTAGGAGCTATACTGTCTGCCTCAAATGTTCCATAATTCCAGAATTTTCTGTAAGATCTGTGATGCTCTCCATATGTACACAGGCTGTAAAAATGTCCTTTGTTAGTGAAGGCAGTCACTAACATGACTATATTAATATGAAATGGAAAATCCATCAATGGCCCATCTTCTGTTAACTCTTATTCACTTGAAATGCCTCTTCGTTGAAATAGCTGATCCACTTCAATAGATTTCTCACCTGAGCAATAAACACATACACACATACACTTTTTTCTTGACTTTTGTTAACATGATTGATTTTGAACTATCCTCTGAGACAGCTTTATCTGCCATAACACATATAAGTGTTTGATTTAAGATAGAACTTCATGTAAGCTGTTTTCAAATTTAATTTTATGCCAACATCTCACAGCCATAGAATGGCCAGGTTTGGAAGGAACCTTAAAGATCTTCTAGTTCCAACCCCTCTGCCATGGTCAGGGACACCTTCCACTAGGTCAAGTTGCTCACAGCCCCATCCAACCTGGCCTTGAACACTTTTAGGGATCGGGCAAAAAAGATATGTATAATCAGACCCTGTTGGAGAGGAGTTAATGTGACTTCTGTAAAGGGAAATCCAACCTCATTACCTTCTAGACTACTGTATGAATGTCAACAAGTGCATGGAGAAGGGATATATTTTAAATATAAGATATCAGAATGGTCAAACAGCTACTGATAAGGTTCTACACCAAAGGTTACAAAAGAAACTAAGTTGTCCTTGTGATAGAAGAAAAGTCCTTTTATTAATTATTAACACGTTGAAAGATATGAAGCAAAAGGCTGGACCTTATGGTGATTTTTCAGGTTGGTTGCATCCCTGGTGGATTCCTGAGGAATTCATGCTGTGAGATTTACTCTGTGAAGGCCAAGGAGAGGACAGGACTGTGTTCATCATGTCCTGCAGCAGTGGAAAAAAGGCAATTTCAGAGAGAAATTGTTTTAAAAGATTTTTAAAGTATAGATTTAAAATATCAGTACAGCATATGCTGACCTTCCACAACCTGCTCTCAGAAGACATTGTGGAAGGAGAAATTACAAGCAGGTTCAGACAAACCTTTGACAAATTAATGAATGCTAGTCCACAAGCAAAATCAAGCAAAAAATGGCCATCTAAGGAAGTACGTCTCTAACACAATAGCTATGGATGCTGGCATTAAGGGCAACAGCTCACAGAAAGGCCAGGTTTGTGTGCTTTCCCTGGGTAACACCTCCGACTATCACAGCTGGAGGCAGAGTACTGGGCAAGGTGGGCCATTGATCTGACACAGCAAGATATTTATGCTGGAATAGCTCTGCATGTTTGTGTCTTTTAATGTTGAATTGTCACCCTCATTTACCTTCATGTCATTAAATGTGTGTCTTGTTTGGAAAGACAGGTCTCTGTCAGGGGAAGCTGGAGTTTCCCTCGGAATGGAGAATGTAAAACCCCCTCCTTCCAAATTATTACAATTTTGCAATTAGGAGCCTTCAGGCAAAAATATGAGAATAGGAGTAACAGTTCTTTACTAGGAATATTAAAAAATGCAAATGCAGTAATACAAAAAAATGAGCAAGCAAACCAACAAAAGTCCTAACGAACCCTGACGGAGTCAGGAATACAACCTGACACCCTCTTGGCCAGGGTGCTGGAAGCAGTCCAAGTAAATCCTCCTGGGGTGACAGATGTGGTTCTGTTGGAGTAGAGAGGATCCTGTAGACAGGTTCAGTGGCAGTGAGATGAGTCCAGTTTTACTCTGAGATTCCAGTAGAAAAGAGGATGTCTGGGGTCCCTGTGTCCCCATTTTTATATGGGTAGGGAATGGTTGGCTCCTCCCCACAGGGTGGTGCATCTCACAGTGAAATGATGTAATGTGTTGTGTCATTAATGGGCCTTAATGGCCCATTAACAGAAGAAATCACCCAGAGGGGGAGACGAAGTCCATGAAAGAGATAAGAAACACTGCCCCAGATGGTCTGTTATCAGAAGGCATAGGCCCTCTTCCCCCCCTAGAGTTACAAAAGATAAAGAACAATATCTCCCAAACGGTTTCAACAGATGAAAACAGAATACACATTTTTGGGTTACATTTTTCAACCCAAGACAATGTGCTTTACCTCTCTCAGCAAATAAATGTTTTTTGTCATAATTTGCCTTCATTTATTAGAGTACTAGGTACTATTTAATGGGCTAGGTACTATATATATAGTGTGAATTAATTGCCCCAGAAATCTGAATGGTGAACACTTGGGATTCTCAGACAAATAGCTGCTTGCTCACATCCAGTGTGAGTTAAAAGCATTTCTGATAACTTGAAATCATTGTAAATTGTTGTATTTGAATCTCTTTTGTAAACCTGTCTTAACGAATATGCTAAAAAAGGATTTACATTTAATTTGCCTGTATAAATGGTATTTTATGGGAAGAAACGTGTGTTACATAGAAAAATTATTTTAAAAATTGTTCTTATAATGACAGGAATGTACAAAATGGCACTTTTACTCCTAATGGCTGTTTTGAAAAAGAGACCACGAGTGATGAGTACAGACAGATATACAATTATTGGTGATTAATGTGTGGCTTTTTTTACAGGAACTTTTGCTTTAACTTCCTTAATATCTGCCAATGCAGTTGAGCGTCTTGTTCCTTCAGTCAGAACTAATTTCACTGCAAACAATAATTCAGGAATTTTGGGTTTGTCAGAATTTGAAATGCAGAGGATTGGAGTTGCAGCAGCAGTTTCATTTCTAGGAGGAATCATTCAGGTTGGTGGTAATCACATTTTCTGTATGCTACTGATGTACTGCCTTTGTGGCAGCTACAACATTTGTAATAGTTTTTATACTTCTCTGAGAAAAACTAATGACAACATCTGCTTCAATGGTAATAAATGATGAAACTAATGTGCTTTAAGAATTTGCTACTCCTTTGTTGAGATGTAGTAATTATCTGTATACATTCTCCCAGTGTTTTACAATATGAAGCAAAGCCACATTCAGTCAGCTCTACCATAACACTCACTTGAAGTTGGTGTCCCCTTTCCTTCAGAAACAAACATGAATCAGCTCCTGGTAAGCACTGACATATTCCTGAGGCTTTCTGTTTCCCTTGGCTCGAAAAGCAATATGATACAATATCCAATGATTAAAAACAGTAGGGAAAACTTTAAATTCTCTTTAGAGTTCACACACCCATCTTTAAAGTGAAATAGTAAAACAGATGTCTTCAAATGATTCTTTAAAGTTTATTTAAATGATCAGGGGTCTTTTAAATTTCTTCTCTCTCTCTTTTTTTTTTTTTTAAATTCTGGCTAAAAGGGCCAAGGTTCTTTATCCATTGCCAATTGCTTAGGTCTTCAATGAAGGCTTCCCTCTTTCCTTGTAAATATTAAAATAGAAGTAATGTTCCAGCATGTGACATTGCAACACTTCCTAGGTACCAGGCCTTCTGAAAGAAACCCAGACCCCTCCATCTGGTGTTTTGGATCCCTCTCCCATGCAGAGGATGAGCAAAGGAGCCCAGAATGAGATCTTCAGGCAGGAAGACGTGCTTGGCAGGAACTGTGGTATATACTTATATTAGTCAGTAGGAAATATCAAGAAGCATTGTTATTTCTGTTGCATTTTTATAATTCTTTTATTGGTTTATGATGAGGATTCTTTTACTGGATTATGACTTGGGGTAGAAGCATGAGGGACAGGCTACAGACAACACAGCAGAGCTGATGCAGATTATACCTGGCTGTGCCTGCATGTGCTGTCCCAGTGCAGCAGCATGTGCAGCACAGCACTGCATCTTATGCAGGGTGCTTGCAAGAGCAGAGCATGAATGGAAGGAATCCTGTGCTCATAGGTTCCTAGTAAATCTCCTACGTCATCCCCTGAGAGGCCAAAATGCCTCACGTGGGAAGCTGGTGCCTACATTCATTTGCTGTAACTTCGAAATCCAGTGCAGAAATTATTGTGCTTGGTGGCTATAGAATCCCATTAGATGTGTAAGTCCTCTAGATTTCATCTTTCATCCTGAAAAGCTCTGCTTTTTCATGCGCCTTCAACTGCATTGGTTGATTTATCTCAGCTATGTCCTGTTTAATCCTGACTGGAATGAGAAGAGCTGGTCAATCCTCTCTGCCTCTTCATAGCAGGTCTGGCAGGGAAGTGCGCCACGTGCATGGGCTCCTCTCCCAGGTCAATAATGTCACTTGCATTAGAATTGTACTAACTAACACAGCTGGTGCTTTTCATGCTGCCACTAGTCCTTTACACAGGTTTAATGGTTGGAGACCAGAGTGCAATGGTCTTTATTTCCTGAAGAAGTGCCTTGAAGTTGTGATACGCAGGTGAAAGTCCGGATCAAGGCTGAGATTAAACTTTGCCGTTTTCCCAGGTGCTGTTAAGTGTGGGAATCCATGCTCCACATTGCAATTCCAGTCTGCTGAGTAAGAGTTGCTACAAACCCCAGATAAGTTGACAGGGCACATCTTGCTCTTAATGGAGATCTAAGTCAGTCACCACCTTCTATTTATCAGATGAGATTAGAAATTAACTACCACCCTGGAGGTAATGTATGTTCTGGGACACGAAGAATTGTGTGATGCATTGTAAGGCAACAGCTTTTCATCGAAGATGTCCTGAAATACAAAAAGAAGATGTATCTTCCATGTAGCTGGTATTTGGGATGGTGCTGCTCTGGGAAGGAGCAGACCTGGGTTATATTATCAACTATAAGACTTTAATTCTTCTGAAGAACAGTCAAAGTGCAGTTTTCTAATCTGCCACTAATTGCACAAAAGCAACAGATGCTGTGACTAATCGATACTTTGGGCAGCCTCCAGAAGAAAGATGATAAGTCCTTGCCAAAACAGCTGTTTCCTTCTTGGGAAGAGTGGTTAAAGAGCTGAACACCCTTGGCCTAAACAGCAAATTGATGCAATTTTTTCAGTAGCTTGGCTAAGTACTCTAATCAGCAAATAATGTTAAGATAAAAGGGAAAACATACAAAATAGTGAGTAAGGGAACGAAGGCGGGGAAGGAGATGTTTTTGAGATGAACTGCTGTTGGCTAGTTTGTGTTTAGTGTAGAGCATAACCACACATTTGTGTGTGAGGCAAACTCTGAGCAGGCTCTGTGAATTTTAGGGCCATACAGACATGAAATAAATTAGAACTGTTTTCTGATCATAAGACAGAGATTGGTAGAGCTTACCACAATTGAAGTTTGAGGGTTAGCTGCTTAGGTTTTTCTTAAAGTAATACAATTCAGAGTCCTAAACTACTTCTGAAATCTTATGTTTGAAGAAATGTTCATAAAAGAGGAAAGATATTTAGTTATATTAAGAGGCATTCTGATGAAGATAAAATAGTATTAAAATAGAAAATAAGTAAACATAAAATAAAAACTGTAACTACCAAAACCATTTAATATAATGCATTCATTATTTCATTTTAAAAAGCAGAATGGAAGGCATAATGAAGATTTATTTTTATGTTTGTGTAGCTGCTACTCTATAAAGATAAACAGGACATGGAAAACAAATCAAATTAATAGAATTCTTCCCTGATGTATCTCTAAAATAATCTCAGCATACTAAACTGAAATTGAAGATTAAGATTTGCTGAATAAATAGAGGAAAGTTCCTTGCAGATCAAACCAAGAAAAAAAATACCCTAGGAAAAAGCCTTAATTCTCTTAAGACCACAGTGTTACAGACTTCAGTTGTGCTATTCTGCCATAAAGGAGAAATAGCTGCTTATTGCTTTCCAGTCTTGTAACATTTTTATTTGTAAGTTTTTCATCTACTGTGTTTTAAAAACGAACATATAATTAGTTGCTGATATACAGTCTTGGAAATAAAAATGTTTCTGGCTTTCATGAGAACAAATTTATAGTCTATCATCAATTTGCTTAATAATAAAGGAGCACATTTGAATAAGAAGGGTGTTTTTGTAAGGCAATTTCTTGTCCAAATCTTTATTACTGTGTGGGAAAAATGATGCTACACTAGTTTGTTACACATAGCTCTGCATGAGGTAAAAACATGAGTCCATTATACAGTGATAATCAGGAAAAAAGTTCATTTTTCTTTTACAATGGAAATACCATATTGCAGAATATGAGGAAATACCTCATATTCTGTATTTTGAAAACTACAAGTAGACTGGGTGGGAGTTCTGGTTCCCACAATTATGGTAGAGCATACTATGTATTAGCACCATAGAAAGGCCATAGGAAAGACTTTTTCAGGTCCTGGAATGAGGACTCTGCACACCATCAGAAGCTACCAGACACTCTCAAGACACCCAGAATGAACATAAGTGCTGCAGCTCAGGAGACCAAAAGCTAGTGGTCTACCAGTTAGACGTCTATTGAAACAGGCCATGGAGTTTTAAATTGGCAACTCAGCTGAGTTGAACTGTGTCTGACTGCTGTCTCCAGAGGGTCCATGTCGCGGCGGTGTCTGCTGTTCCCCGTCTGCCTAGCCTGGCTTGCTCTACACCGCCGGCAACACAGACTTTGGGAGGCGAGCTGACAGTATTGTGAAGTCAGCCCTGCCCCTGTGGGTTCTTGGCCTCGAGAGGCAGTGCAGACCCGATGGCTTGCCACAACAGAGAAGGAGGAGACAGAGAGGCTCTCTCGGGAGGAACACACAGTGAGGTTTATTGCCACCCTGGGTTCTCCCCGGAGAGAGACCCAGAGCCAGGGATGCACAGGGGTTTTAAGGGACAGAGCATGGGAGGAGCAATGGGGGTGGCTAGACGCAGCTAGCCAATCCAAGTTAGTAACCAGGACAGAAAAGGGGCAGGGACATGCAGTAAAGCCAATCAGGGAGGAAGGGGAGGAGAACATTTCTGGCGGGAAGGCTGAGGGACACTTAACAGCAAAAGCTAAAAATAGCTTAGGGTGCAGGGACTGTGAGGGAAGGCTTGCATAACAATTAGGGGGGAAGGGGTACATGAAACTGAACCATACAGAGAACTTATAGAGAAATAAATCATGAATCCCAACATCTCCCCCTTTTTTAGTTTTTAAAGTTCATTGCACTGCTGGCAATCACAGTCCGCGCAAATGCTTTGGCCCGCAGCATAATCTTCCTCTTCATCGACTTGAAGGTTCATTGATGTGGAGGCCATAGCGATGCGCACAGAGGGAGTGTCCGAACTGGAAGACAGCTTCAAAAGCATACGCTTAAGAATGCCGAATAAAATGAGGGCAACTAAAATGACAAAGAAAATCATTAGGACAGATTTAAGAATCGAACCAACCCAGCCAGAAATGCCCCAACCTTGGAATAGGTTGGAGAGCCAGTCATCTGTCTCTTGCTGGATCTTGCCCACTTGCTCTTGCATTTGCTGGATTAGAGATCTTGTGCTTACTGCCCGCGTCGAGAGATTAAAACAACATAGACCCTCAAACTCCTCGCACGTATGACCGTGCAAGAGGAGGAGGTAGTCTATGGCCGCCCGATTTTGTAGGGTGGCTTGTCTAGTTATTTCCTCGTCTCGTAGGAGGTTTGATAGGGCCTGGGATGTAAGATTTGCTTGTTTAGCAACCCAACACTCCAAGTGTCCGAGTTCGCCCAGGGCCTTGGCAATGGAGACCCATGGCGCGAAGATTGTGACTGCGATTCCTTTGGACTTCGACCAATGAATAATTTCTGTGTCGCAGTCAGGGTCCAAATCTTTAACAGCACGCTTTTGGCGTCCGAGATTTTGTGCACCATTTTCCTTTTCCTTCAGATTCATAATTTGTGTCTTGTTGGGTGTAAACAGCCCCAGTTTTCCCAAGGTGCACGGACCTCCTAGAAGGCGAGAGGGGATGCCTGCCCAGGCCCGATCGCCACAGATGAGGAACATTCCAGCAGGCAGCTCGCGTGGCTGACTCATGGAAGATATCGGGGTTGATATCTTGGCGAGCCTTTCGCACCAAGATTCCTCCTGGTGAGCGGTGCCAGACAGCACAACCCTGCTGGAGGGGAGAGAGGAAGACACCGGCGGGTGGTCGAACCTAACACAAACCTGAGCCTTGGAGGAGCCCAAGAGCTCAAGCTCGGGAGGCTCGGCCGGCAGGACCTTAAGGTCGCTCAGAAACCTCTTCCACCCCACCAGCGGATTGGCGTCTAGGTCGCCGCTTTTGGTCACCACGGAATGCGTCCCATCCGCTTGGCGATATGATTGATTGATGGCCTGGAAGAGTGCTCTAGGCATCTCGGCAGCGGTGAAAGGGATCCCCACTAGACATGTCGACATCGGGTCAGAAGCACTGGCCTGGTTGAGGCAGATATGATCCTGCCCCATGGCCTTTGCAAGAGTTGCCCAAACATTGGACTTGGGCTGTGGGACGATCCAGCCGTGTCCGGTGTTCACGACACAGGCGAGCAGGAAGAGGAGATGGAGGCTCCTCCTGGGGCAATTTGCCACGCAGATGACCAACCTGCGGGTTCCTCTCCTGATGGCTTTGACTGCAAGGGGAATAACTGCAATGATAAATAAAACGATCAGGCACCATCGGACCAAAGGTTGCGCCCAGCCCGGCACCCCCCAGCGCCCGAGGACGTCGTCCACCCAGTTGCTCATCGTCGTCGGTAGCTCCCGCAATGCGATCCACGCTTTACCAACGGCGATGAGGCACAGCGCCACGAGGGTGGTCAGGAGGCTTCGCATCCTGAGGCCGAAGGTGATGACCTGAAATAAAACTGTGGAGGAAGGTTACTAACTTGGATTAAACAGAAAATTAGGAAGGATGGGTTCACCAGGGTAGGAACAGCGCGAGGGGATCTCCCGGATCTCCTCCAGGGGGTCAGCAGACGACACTTTGCGCTTGCGGCGCAAAGCTGCAGATTCAACCTGCGGAGCTTCTTGAAGCTGCCCCGCGTCTTCCACCGGACCCTGCTCTTTCTTCCGCGACCTGGCTGTGAAAGGCTTGACCCACTTGGAGGGAACCCATCTGGCCCCAGAGGGCGTGAGAACGCAGGCGTACCCGCGCCCCCACGTCATGAGATCATAGGGTCCCTCCACCTGACCTGTCTCTGGTGACTTTACCATCACCGGAGGCTTCTTCCCAGGCTGGTATTCCTCATGCATATTAAAATGCTTCACAACCGGCGGATTAAAATTTTCAAAGGTACAATTTAGGAAATTGAGAGTGTAAAGTGCTCTAGCCAATCGGATTACTGGAGTTTCGGTTTTGAGCATCCTCGTCTGTTGGTCAAGGACTCTTTTGAGATTTTGGTGAGTCCTCTCCACAATTGCCTGCCCTGTGGGAGAGTGGGGGATGCCTGTTTTGTGTTCCACTCCCCACTGCTGGAGGAAAGCTGCAAATTCCTTGGAGGCGTAGGCTGGGCCATTATCAGTTTTGAGGCCCTTAGGAATGCCCATAAAAGAGAAAGCCTGGATCAGATGACTGATCGCGTGGGCCGCTCTCTCTCCTGCGTGGGCGGACGCATACACAAGGCCAGAGAAGGTGTCCACGGAGACATGGACGAATTTCAGCTTTCCGAATGCCGCCACATGGGTGACATCCGTTTGCCAAAGCTCACAGGCACTCAATCCACGAGGGTTAACCCCAGCATGGAGAGTGGGGACTGAATGGGATGAGCAGGATGGACACGACGCCACAATCGCCCTAGCCTGTTGGCGGGAGAGGTGAAACCGCCTCACCAGACTCGGAGCGTTCTGGTGGTGGAGCGAATGGCTGATTTGTGCCTGTTTAAAAACCTCGGGCAATGGGGCCACAGCGGCAGGAGCAGCGAGAGCATCCGCCCTCCTGTTCCCCTCCGCGATGAACCCTGGCAAATCGGTGTGCGACCTACAATGCATCACATAAAAAGGATGCTCTCGGTGGGAGACGAGCTTTACCAGCTTCGAGAGCAGCTCGTAAAGAGCTTTGTTGGACACCTCCTGCAAAACAGCCTGATCAGCTCTGGAGACCACCCCCGCGACATAAGCGGAGTCGGTAACTAAATTGAGAGGTACGCGGAACCTTTCGAACACTCTCACGACAGCGGCCAACTCAGCAATTTGAGGGGAACCCTCAACTGTCTTGATATCTGCCTCCCACTGCTGAGTTTTGGGGTCCACCCAAGTCATCACTGACTTGCGCGAACTCCCGGACGCGTCAGTGAAAACTGTGAGAGCCTCGAGCGGTTTCCTGCTCCGTACGCTCCTTATCGCCAATGTGAAGTTAACCTCCGAATTGAATAATTTGTGGGCCGGCCTGTGAATCGAAATTTGGCCCGTAAAGGAATCCAGAGCAAATTGAAGCGCTTCATTCTCCTGAAGCAGGTGCTCCAACATTGGTTTTGTCATCTGGCCCGTTGACAACCCAATTGGCATGTGAATGCATTGGAAATCGCATCCGGCCAATTCCCTCATCCGCAATCTCGCTTTGCGGATGAGTTCAGCCATCAGCTCCTGTGGCTGTGTCATCCTCTTGGGTCTGTGATGGCTGAGGAAGACCCACTCTATGATCAAGAGAGGATCGTTCCTGCCTCGACCCTTCTCGCGTGTGTGTGTGCGAGTGTCCCATTGAAAAATCACACCGTGAAGGTGTGGGAGCTTACCCAGGATGACAAACTTGAAGGGAAGCTCTGGGTCACAGCGGTGAGCCTGGCGCGATGTCATGGCGCGCTGAACCTTCTCTAACGCTGTGCACGCCTCCGGGGTAAGGTTCCTGGGAGAACTCAGCTCCTCCCCCCCTTTCAATAAATTGAAAAGAGGAGCAAGGTCCTCCGTAGAGAGACCTAACCAGGGTCTTACCCAATTCAATGCTCCACACAGCGAATGGACATCCGCAAGGGTCCGGACTTTGGTCCGAATCTCCAATTTTTGCGGCACAATGGTCCGCCTGGTGATCTCCAAGCCTAAGTACCTCCAAGGCGGCATCTTCTGGATCTTATCATGTTGCAGCTCGAACCCTGCAGCAACTAACGAAGCCGTTACACGAGCAAGCAGTTGTGAAAGCTCATGATCAGTTGGGGCGCAAATGAGGATGTCATCCATGTAGTGATAGATGACAGCCCCCTCCGATGCTGCACGCACAGGGGTCAGCAAGGAAGCGATGTACTGTTGGCACATCACTGGAGAGTTTTTCATCCCCTGGGGGAGTACAGTCCAGTGGTACCTCTTCCTTGGGGCATCTCGGTTAATGGTAGGAACCGAGAAAGCAAAACGCGGAGCATCGTCAGGATGCAGAGGAATTTGAAAGAAGGCATCTTTAATGTCGACGATGGCCAGATTCCAATCTCGGGGGAGCATGGTTGGGGAAGGCATCCCAGGCTGGAGAGACCCAACGTCGTGGATGACGTTATTAATTTGGCGGAGGTCATGAAGGAGACGCCAACGTTTGCCATCCGCTTTGCGAATGACAAAGACCGGGGAGTTCCACGGTGACGTGGACTCGATGATGTGGCCTTTATCTAATTGCTCCTTCACGAGCTCCTCCAGCGCCTGTAATTTGTCTTTGGAAAGCGGCCATTGATCAACCCAGACTGGTGTATCTGTTGTCCAATTGAGCTTCTGGGTTGGGCGCTGTGCAACAGCCGCTGCCCCAAAGTGTGAGGGGTCGGGAATGTCAATTGTGGCCCCCCACTGGGCCATCATGTCTCTTCCAATCAAGGGATCCTCGTAGTCCAAAACAAAGGGACGTACAGAAGCCAATTGTCCCTTTGGCCCCGTAATTTGCACCATGCTCTGTGAACGTCTTGCCAATTGAATGCCTCCGACACCCTGGACTTGCACAGGCGCGTTTTCCAATGCCCAATGTGACGGCCAATCCTTGATAGGAATGATGGTCACATCCGCCCCTGTGTCAAAAACCAATCCCTTGTCTACCGATTCATTCCCTAGTGTGATGGTGCAAGGGATGACGATCTTTTGCCTAGGAGTGATGGCGTGGACAGAGTTGACCTTGACAGGTGCATCACAGAGTGTGATTGCCTGAGCAATCACTGTCCCTCTAGGCAGGTAGATGGGGGGAGTCGTGCAGCACACCCAGAGACCGATGGCACCAGAAATGTTAGAGAACATAACTGGATAGACCTCAATCTCAGGCGGAGTAAATTTGCAATCACCAACGATGATGAACTTACCAACCCGAAGTGTCTCGGCGTCGGTGTGCGTCGAATCGACGTTGATGAATGACCAGCTGGAATCGGTGAGGTGAAGTCCTTTGGTCAAGTGCAACCTGCAGGAATGATGAAGACAGGTAGTGGGTGAACTGAGTTCAGCCCTAACACAGCCTTGAGGTGGAAGTGTCACGTCCGGTGAAGTGTCGTTTGTAATTTGACCCCCCTGGTTCCCGGCTGATGTAATGCCGGTGAATTGGTCCGCCCGATTGGGGTCTACACGTTGGACGGACCCACGCTCTCCCTCTAGTTTTTTTGATGGTTGCCCCCCCGCTGCAACTTGGGAGTTGCCGGCCTTGGTTTGTTGGGGCACTCATTTGCCCAGTGTCCCGGTTGTTTGCAGACGTGGCAGAACCCGGGTTTTCCACCACGGCTGCTGGTGAAGGATGGCTTGCGGCGAGGCGGCACTGCTGGTTTCTGGGAAGGCGTCCTCGCGTCTGCAACCTTGGGTCTGACAGGGCCTGTGGGTTGCTGAGGTCTGGACATGGGTTGAGACTGCGGCTTCAGCAGAT
The DNA here is from genome assembly GCF_021018805.1 of Prinia subflava. Lineage (NCBI taxonomy): Eukaryota > Metazoa > Chordata > Aves > Passeriformes > Cisticolidae > Prinia > Prinia subflava. The sequence goes on along the minus strand of NC_086247.1, from coordinate 25,072,663 downwards.
ACGGGACTTTGGCGTCGCAGACCTGGAGCATGGCGGCGAGTGTCCTCGGAGGGTCTAAAGGAAGACTTAAGATTGCTTGACGACAAACATCGTTAGCATTGATGAATGCCAGTTCAAGGAGGACATGCTCGCGCGCGGACACCGTTTTGACTTGAATTTCCACAGCCCTCGTCAATTTGTCCAGGAAATCCACATAGGATTCCTGGGGACCCTGCCTAATGTGCGTAAAAGGGGGAAGCTTGGCATGGGGTTGCAGAGCGAAGAATGCAGTGCATGCAAGCTCCTTGATCACCTGGAGGACGGGGACTGGGATGAGTGAGGCCTGGACCTGAGGGGTGGAGAACTGGAGCTCTCCAAAGAGGAGGGAGAGGGAAATGGGATTGCCCTGGGTGTCCGTTGCTGTGCTTTCGTCACTCAACAGCGTGGGAATCCTGTCCTTAAGCAGCTGCCGGAAGGCTGTCTCCCAGAGCTTGAACTCTGAAAGGCCCATGAGGCAAGCAAACAGCTGCTTAAGGTCAAAGGGAACCACTGTTGAGGAGGAAAGTTCAGCCTGAAGGAGACCCCTGAAGTATGGGCTGTCTCTCGAATAATCCTTGTGCGCCTTACACAATTCCCGAATTACACTTTGGCCTATTGGAAACCAATGAGATTTTGGGGTGTCACTACCGCGTTGCCGACGGTAGGTGACTGGCGCAATCGACAGACCCACTTCAGGATCCCAATCACTGTCATCTTCCGGTGGGGAACCGTGGGAACCGGAAGAGAGAGCGTGGGAATCGGGAAACCAAGATGGCCTCCTTCCGGGGCAGGGCGATGGGCGGGACGACTCCACCTCCGGGGTGGGTCGATGGGGGGAACGGGAGGGTGGGAACCTCTCTGAGGTGGGTGGGGTTTGGGACAGGAAGGGGTTTGTCGGGGAAGTGGGAGGGTGGGTGGGACGAAAAGGATTTCGGGAGGAAGAAGGGATGGGGGATGGGGATGGTGACCACGAGGCTGAGTGGCCGCCATTTTCTGCACCACATCCGCCATCTTGTGCGGACTGTGACGCAGTTAAATTAAACTTAACTCTGGGATGAGGGGATGAGGGAAAGCGGGTACGGGTTGAGCCTTCGCCTGCCTGGCCAGGGCAGTCCGAAGGATCCTCAGCAGTCTGGCCACGACTACTGAGGCTGGGGGAACGGGAATTCTGCAGAGAGGCAGAGCTCGGGGATTTTTTCACCCCAACTTTCTTTAGAATTCCCTTGGGGGAACGACTGGGCTTAGGACTAGGGGAAGGGGAAGAAGGGGCAGACTGCCTGGTAGATGGATTGGCAAGGAGATCTTTATTTTTCAAAGCAGTTTTTAACTGCAAGGCCAAATAAGAAAATTTCTGCGCCTCTTTTCCTCGGGACCGGCCGAATTGTGCAATTTTCTCTTCCACTGTCCCCCAAAATCGGAGACACTGGATCTTGTCCCGGGAAACCTCCTGAAATTCCTTGCCGATCCATCTGATCAGCCTCTTCAGGCAAGTCTTAGAAAAACGCGCGCCACTTGCTTCCAGCAAGGCGACGCAAACTGAAAAATTTTCTCTGTCTGCTGCCGACAGGGAAGCACCCATTTTCCCAACAACAAGATGTTAAATGGCAGCTTTCTCCCTGAGACCCGTATAACTCAAAAATCTCACAAAAACGACAAGCACCGCAAACTTAAAACCCGCAAAAACACACACTCACTACAGCTGCAAAAACCACACACAACACGGGGTGCGATGCAAAACTAAAATCTCACTGTCAGTTAAAACCGCAGAAGCCGACACACTGACAGCCCTGCGTGCCGCCCTCTCACGGCCACGCACACTCCCCAACACCAAAACAGCCAACAAAACAAAATCAAAACTCCAGAGCCAACCAACCGAGGGCGAGGGACCCAAAAATCCTACCCCCCGGGACCACGTGGTCACGTCCACAGCCTTATGGGCTGTTATATCAATTCAAGTCGTGCCGAATGGCACTTGCTCTCCCCGCAGCCTAGGGAGGCACAAAATTTCCACTTACCAGTCCTCAGACCGGAATCTCGGCTCCTGGAGGGGGTGCAGAACTGTCTCAGGGAAATCCTCCTTCTGCGAGGACCGACGCTGGAGTGCAGCAGGCGACGGCTATCCTCACAATCCTCCGGGAGCGCCTCCCCAAAGGGACTGCTCACCAGGAGGTACTGGAACGTCCAAGGATTTTCTTCGCAGCACCCGACCTGGTCTTGGGTGTTGCCAATCCACTTCCGCAGGGTCTTGACGCCTCTTCAAGGCCCCGCAGTGGGCGCCACCAAATGTCGCGGCGGTGTCTGCTGTTCCCCGTCTGCCTAGCCTGGCTTGCTCTACACCGCCGGCAACACAGACTTTGGGAGGCGAGCTGACAGTATTGTGAAGTCAGCCCTGCCCCTGTGGGTTCTTGGCCTCGAGAGGCAGTGCAGACCCGATGGCTTGCCACAACAGAGAAGGAGGAGACAGAGAGGCTCTCTCGGGAGGAACACACAGTGAGGTTTATTGCCACCCTGGGTTCTCCCCGGAGAGAGACCCAGAGCCAGGGATGCACAGGGGTTTTAAGGGACAGAGCATGGGAGGAGCAATGGGGGTGGCTAGACGCAGCTAGCCAATCCAAGTTAGTAACCAGGACAGAAAAGGGGCAGGGACATGCAGTAAAGCCAATCAGGGAGGAAGGGGAGGAGAACATTTCTGGCGGGAAGGCTGAGGGACACTTAACAGCAAAAGCTAAAAATAGCTTAGGGTGCAGGGACTGTGAGGGAAGGCTTGCATAACAATTAGGGGGGAAGGGGTACATGAAACTGAACCATACAGAGAACTTATAGAGAAATAAATCATGAATCCCAACAGGTCCATAGATGTCTTCACTTTTGCATCCTTAGATTTTGAGATAACCAATAAAATGTACAAATGAGAGGCTCACAGTCTGCACCATTTCCCTCCAAGAGATGTTCCCCATGTCTGCCTCATCCACCCAGCCCATGCAGGGAATGATCAGAAAGGGCACCACCACTTTGTCTGCTATAACTGTGAAAAACCCCCTCCAGTACAGTGGAGTTGAGAGGGGTTTAAAATTCATTCTCCAAAGCTGAAATTGTGCAGCAGGTAACATGATATCAGTCCTTCAGTTTCTGTGGACAGAAAGTTTGACATTAGTGATTTCCAAAGAGCTGTTAAGTGATAAAAATTTTTACTGGCCATGAAGTTAAATTGACTACATGTTGAATGGAATTCTAATAATAATAATAGTAATAATAAACTGAGCATGTTGTCATGGGAAGAAAGTATTGGAAGTGGACAAGAACCAAAGGTTCTGAATTAATGAACATTGAGGGTTTTGCTTTTTGCAGTTGCTCATTTTTCTTCTCCTGGCTAAATTCCCATTCTCTTCTACTTGTCAGAGTAAAATTATGGAACACTAAAGACAGCAGCGAGAAAAGGCTCCTTTTGTATTGTCTCTCTCCCAATATGAAATTTACCTCTTTTTTTCTATTTTTTTTTTTTAGAAAACACACCTTCCATCACTTATGCCTAATCGCTTCATTGTATACCTTCTTTCTGTGATCTTGTCTCCTTTACTGTGCATTAAACCAAGGCTGCTTTCCCTCGCTTTCTCTTATATTGTTTTTTCTTTTTTCTGCAAGGTCTTGATTTCATTTACATGAATTTGTTCAAGAAGGTATACCTGGCAAAAGCAAAAAAAAGAAAGTTACTTCTCAATGAGTCTTTTTACATGGTATTATGTCATGAAAATGCCACACAAATAAGCAATAGCCAAGTGCCTTTCAAATAATCTTTGTACTGTGCATATTCTTTCCCTGAAATATGCTTTTATCCTCTAGGAACTAAGTTCTTAAAATTTAAAAATTCTGTATATGTTTCTATAACGTGAAATTTTTTGTTTCTTTTACAGTTTAAGAAAATCTCATTATTACAACCAATAAAAGAAAAAAAAAAATTTTTTTGCTGTTCTAGCACTTTACTGTCACTTTTCTCTGCAGTTTGTCCATATCAGGAACAAAAAGAAATCATAAAATATACCAGAAAATAAAGTGGAAGACCTGCAAAAATGAACATCACAAACAATAGCCAAGATAAAGCAGATTGTTAGACATTTCTTTAAGAATACTGAACTTTCTACAGTTTGGTCAGTGTTACTGGGTGAAAGTTTTTATGACATAATGCAATGTAATGCAATTGTGTGCTGTCAGCTCAGCTCAGTTTCAAATGGTGTTTATTCAAAATGCAGTGGCAGCCAAGCTGAAATGGCTGTTGCCCAGCATGGAGGGTTAATTGTAGAGTCAATCTGGGCCTGTGTAAATGCTAATAATTTTATCTGTCCAGAAAACTCACATGCAACTAGAGTTGGGAGGCTTTATTCAAAACTTTTTTCCTCCTCATGATCCAAGCAGTTTCTGTACATTCCTCATGTTGCAAGGACAACATGAGGTTCCCATACCAGTTTATGCTAAAAATTACACCCTCCACCCAGAATATTTCCCGTTCTGGTTGCTTTATTCTTCGATATCTCCAAGGAAGATGTATGGGAGCACATCATATTTATTTAACTATCATGTAAATAAAGAGTAGGATGTTCATGCGCATGAAGTACTGCCTTTGATTCTGCAAGTCCTGAGCTACCTTCTGCAGTAAGGAGAGGGGACCAAGTGTAGGCTGTTGCTTGTTTAATTGAGTGGCTATAGGAATTGTCTAACTGAAACCATACTCATGGTTTGCCTAGCCTACAGTTTACATAGCCTACAGTTACATGCAATCAATAAAAGCTGTGTTTGAAATGTGTTCTTTCAGTTAGTACCTGTGAAGCATCCTCTTAAAATGCTGAAGACTAAAAGAAAAAAAAGTAAAAAACCAAAAAAGTAAATCTGAGAGTGATGCTGAAGTTTCTAAGCTTAGCAATCATTTTTCTGTAACTCACAATAACTTTCTCTGAAATGCTAATAGTAACTAATACTTCTCTGTGATATTATGTAGGACACAGACTCGTCTCTGTGGTTTTCATTCCATGACTAAATAAATATCCAATTTCCTGGAAACTAAGCTGTTACAATGTTAGAAATTTCGCATTCAGACAACAGAAACCAATCTTGGAAACTAACAAAACCTCAATAGGGAAGGCAGAATTTAATTAATATTGATCTTTGCTACTGTGAACAATGTTTTAAATATATTGGTAGGCACACTGTTAGAACAAACAGCTAAACAAAATATCTGAAATTAGTAATTATCAGTTTTAGGCCTGACTAACTAAATGACTACTCTCTGAGGGTATACAGTAATTATCATTATTGGAGTCCAATCTTGAATGGCAATCAGTGTTCCAATTGCTCATAGTAAAGAGCAATTTACATGCTATTAGTGGGATGTAGAAGAAAAGTCTCAGATTTAATCTCTCAAATGGAAGAGGATTTGTGGTAAATTAAAAGCCACTTATTTTGATATTTTTGTTTCTTTTCTTTCTATGCTCAAAGATCACTACACACAGGTGAATTTTATGGTGAGAACATGAATGATGTTCAGGCATAAAGAATGACATCTGAAAATGATAGTTTTAGCTTCAGAAAAATCAAACAACCCCCAAAAAGCAAGGGAGACTGATATATTCTAAAATGATGATATTTCATATGGTAAACATAAAATTAACCTCTTAGAAAGTATTGTAACAAACAACTCTGTGCCAAGAGCATGCAACTTTTCAGGCAGAAGAACTGCAAACGCAAAAGACCATAGAAGTAAGAAACTGCAAATCTCATTGTGAGGGGAGCTAATGTCAATTTAACTTAATGTGGATCAGAAAAGCATTAAGTGTTATGTAAACCAGAGTAGCAGCTCTAGTCATGTAACAACTCTGTACAAAGAATTAAGAGATACAAATCTCATACTTTGGAGGGAAAGAATGTTTGAAGCCCAGGATAAGAGGAGAAAGTACTTGAACACAACAATACCTACAACAGTTGTAGCGCCTGTTGTAGTTTTAATTCCTGGATTAGAGGTGTCACCACAAGAGGCTCTATAGCACCTCATAAATTTGGTATCTGTTGAAATCACCAATGCTGGGAATCCTGATAATGACATTATGGTAATCAGTAAGCTGCACCAAGATATGGCTCTTGGCCCATTTAGGCTGCATAGCAATGGAGCAGCAATGAGTCTCAGAACCAGCCTCGATTTTTGTGTTGTTGTACTTCTTATTGTGCTCATGTATTTGAGCAGGAGAGAATATTTAATGTTTCTTTGAGTCTGCTTTTGTTACTAAACCAGTGTTAGAGCCTGGTAAACTAGTGCAGGTAAACCCATAGAACTTCTGTGGGTTCCATTTTCAGCTACATTTGTCTTCCAAAGGACTTTTGCTTTGTATCTTTAGCTCATTTGTCTCATAACTTATTAAAAGGACTCTGAATCATTGTTCTATCACCAAGAAGCTGCATTTTATAATAACTGCTGATCCTCCTGCCTTTGCCTTTTAGGTGGCAATGTTTATGCTGCAGCTGGGCAGTGCCACTTTCTTGTTAACAGAACCTGTGATAAGCGCGATGACAACAGGAGCAGCTACACACGTTGTGACTTCACAAGTGAAGTATCTGCTGGGAATGAAAATGCCATATATATCAGGACCACTGGCGTTTTTTCATGTGAGTTCAGTGAAAGAGATGGGTTACTTCATTAGCTAACATTTTATTATATGACCTATTTGTCTCTGTGTAAGAGTATGGAATTTGTTATGCACAGGTGTGAATGAACAGATGAACCTTCATCTTGCTTTAACTGTTTGTAAGAAGAGATTTGGAAAACCTGATAAAGAACTAGCAGGAATTAATTTAAAATAACTTTGTTAGGGCATCAGTTATTCCATTTATTATCCTGAGCCATTATACACATACATACAGCAAGGGTCATCTCTCTTTGAGTCAGCATGTGGAAGGAATATAAATATAAATTTTAATATATTTTCTTCATATGCTGCTGAATGAAATCTAGCCACCACTGTGGTAAAAGGAAAATGAGCCAAGACTTGTGCATCTCCTATGCCGAAATTACTCCAGATATGTTATTTATTATTTTATGACATGATAGTACTTTGCCATAAACACAGCAAGTGGATAGCTTTAAGGTAATTTTTACAAAATGCATGCAGCATTTCATGCAGTATTGTTGCAAATGAGTGGTTAGGCTGCTTAAAACATCACCAACAGAGGTATTGACTAAAAAGCAATTATGAACTTAATATGATATGAAAGTGTGATTTTAACAGAGTTCAGTTGCAAGGTTCACTCTCTTACTTACTCCAAGGATGAAGCATTCATAGGAAAATTGCATTAGTATCAATTTAGAATGGATTACATGGAGACTGAAGATGAAAAAGTGTAAGGATGCAAAAGGTATGGATACAAAAACTAAGGTGTAAAAAAGGGCTTAACAGCATTTCATCGTTGAGTACTTTAACATTTATGAAGTGTTTAAATGGGATTTTTTAATAAATATAAGAGTGACTTAATTACAATATCGTGATAACAACATTCACACCATAATAATTTCACATGCACACGAGCAGAGATGTCTCTCTGTGAGTGTAAAGGTGCTTATCAAAAATTCCCCTTGGCTTCAAGGACGTACTCATGGCAAAAGCCTGTTTCTCACCAGGCAGGGGTTGCACTCAAGGAGTGTGTGTGTGTGTATGTGTATCAGTCCATCCTTGCCATATGTGATGGTCTTTCAAGTATCGCAGTCTGGGGACTTCACGAGCTCTGAGAGGTGCCCCAGTGAGAGGGAGATGCTGGCACAGCCCACTGTGGCCCAGGAGAGCTCAGAAGGCCTCACTTAGGAGTGCTGTGTGCAGGGTGACAGGGTGATTTTTTTTAGTCATCAGCTGGTTTCCATCCTGGCCATAACCCACATTGGCAACTACTGGAGTTTCCAAAACATTTGGAAATTGTTTCCAAAACCTCGGCAACAATGGTGCTGTTCTCCTTGGGCTCCAGTTCAGGTAGGGAGTGTTCCAAGGCTGTCAGGGGATGACTGATCACCCTTTGTTCCCCACCTGGCCGGACAGTGGCTGTTGCTGTTTTCCCACCTGTATCATGTGAAAGCACCTGCTACGGTCAGGGGCACGTCACCACCCGCCTGGTTTGGTCAAGGCCAGGAGGTGATGCACCACCACCACTGTCATGGTTACAGCCCATGGAAAGTATGTATTTTTGGCTGAAACCTTAAGGAGCAAAGCTGTATCATCTTATTACACAAAAATCGCAATCATTTTCTTGATGGTAACTTATTCCAACATGCTGAGTTTCGGTGCTGTGAACATAATCTCTTGGCATTATTAGTGTTACAACAATACCTGTCAAAATGATATTTTGCTCATAACAAAACTGTATTTACTTGCTGAGGTGATATTTACATTGCACTGATAGTGAGACTTCATCTAGTCAGCCACTAAATTAGGACACCTTATTTAAAAGCACTGACTATGTCTTTGTGCCCTACTATGTGCTTTATTTTTTCCTATTGTTGGGAACATTTCTTAATACGAAATCTTGATTAGAAGACGTTGCTTTTTAGAATTTTTTTCATAGTATTTTATAAATTTGATAGCTTTTCATATGGATAATTAATTTGTTCAGTTTTTTACAGGACCAATTTATTAATGAAAATTAGGAGGATGTAATAAACACAAGTAATTTATCCATCTATCTTGTAGAGATATACCTAAAAGTGTCATAGCTATTTTTATGAGTGGGCAGTTGGCTTATTAGACTACTAAAATGGTTCTTCATATTTTTTTTCATTACTTAGAAATCTTTTCATAAATGATTCTTAATATAAAATGTGAATAGCCTCTTTTTCATGGCGTTTCCATGGAGACTATACTTACATATAGGAATACTGTCATCCTGTAGAGATGACTGGTGTTAAGTACTGCAGCCAAGGCATAATCAAAATATACATTATGAGCAATAATAAAGAACAGCAGTGATATGAAGAAATATTTCCACCTTGGTGTGCTGATGATATCATAAATGAGGTCATTCAAATGCTTTGAAAGAAATCTATTCCCTTATCCCTTGTATTTTTAATGTTTTTGAAACAAGTTCTTTGCCTTTCTTTCTCTTTTGAAATCAAACCCCTTTGAACATATTCCAAAGATAAATTTTCCTAATTTTTTAAAGATTCTGAATTTCTCTGTAAATTGTGTGAAAATAAATGACCAAAAAATCCCTACTCTATACAACTTGAAATAATAATAAAAAGGGGCAATTTTACTATATAAGTATTTTAAAATATTTCTGGTGTCTGTTCAGACTCATGAATTGCCTTAAGAAGGTCCAGTATCTCAGTCAGAAGCACCAGAGCTCGACTTTAACAACAATTTTCTTCTGTGGTTGTAGTTTTATGCTAAAACTATATGAATTAGATGTAAACTAGTTTGCACATGTATCTAGAAAATGCAAGGCAACTTTGGCATGTCTCTATGGACATGTTCTTTATTTCAAATTCTCAAAATCCAAAGACTGGTACTTTTGCTTACACTTTTTTCTTTGTCCACTCCAAAACACCTCCCACTCACAAAACCAATTTCTTTGCCTCAGGCAGCCTTTGGGTTGGCAAAGCAAGAATAAGAATGTTTAATAAAGTGTGATAGAAGAGTTGCAAGTATAGCAAGCCAGTGAAATGAATTCTTTATAGCATGTGAGATCATGGTTAAATACATAGAAAGGAACTTTGCATATGGAGAACAAATCTAGTACACTGGCCTTGAGCCCATGGTATTTCTGTGTTTACACATAGGTTATGTAACTTATTAAATTTTGTTTTCCCCGTACATAGTTTGTCACATTTCAATTGAGCTGCACAGTGCAGCTTCAGCTGGTATTTTGCAGATGGGAATGGAGAAGTAAAGGTGAAGAAGAAAAACAGTGAGGGAGTAATGCACGTGAGAGCTAACTTTACAAGGGAAAAGTGTCATCAAGTTTTACTCAGCATCTGAAAACTGAAGAACATACTTGTATTTGCCCCTTAGTTGTGTATAGAGATATTTATCTTTCCACATATTTCTGAGAAAATACAACACTGCAAAATGAACTGGGATGTAAGAAACTTGCTTTGCAAAATGGGGTCTTTTGTGGCTGTGTTGCAACTTTGTTGCAAAATCTTTGTGTGGTTTTGCTGCAATTCTGAAAAAACCCCCCAAACCTTCACATTCTGCTGTCAGCCCTTTCTTTTCACCCCTTTTTTTCTCAGTTACCTATACAGCTTACAGTACTTGCCTGTACATTTTCCCTCCAGTGTGACATATTTAAAACACATCAGAATGAAATATTTTTGAAAAGGAAATGAAGTTGTGTTTCTTTAATTCTTTTGTTTGTTTCAGCCTCTATACACATTTTAGAGTTAATCTTTTGGGGTTTCATGTAGATATTTTAAAAAACCAAAGCAGAGCATTTCATTAATACATCCAAATACACACTTTTCTGGAATATAAACCATTACAATGCTCAATATCACCTCAAAACTGATGGTTTCCTGTGAGAAAAGGAACATTCAGTGTCTGTATATATATGTGCAAAGCTCAAATATTGCTTGTTTCATTTAGGTCCAAATTGGCATTGATTAGCAAAAAGTCCACTGATTGCTCAGAATATTGTCACATAGGTTCTAGTAAGAATCTTTACACGAAAATAGCAATAAAACAAAAAACACAAGAGGCAAACAGCTCAATTAATGCTCAATATTAATGCTGATTTTAAAATATTTTAAATAATATAATGACAAAGATTGCTTTGTACACTGCAATATCAAGCTAAATTCTGCTGCATAATTTCCAAATTATTTCTGTAAGTGCATCATCTAAATATGTGAAATGCTGAACTTGTAATTACATTTTTGATTAAAACATTTGTAAATACTTCTTCTGAATCTTGCCAATGCTATTGCAAGCTTGAGCTTTATATATTTAGATTTGGGATTTAGTTTTGGTCTTGGACGAGTACAATAACTGACTGGACAAAATACCATGTAAAATGTACAATTTAAAGACACGTCTATTGTGTATGTTAATTACATTCCTGTATGGGAAGAGCCACATGTTCCTTCTTTCTTATGAAAGGGTCTCCTCGTGTCACTGGTCACTTATATCATGAATTGAGTGGTTTTAGAGTTTCAGAAAATGATTAACCAGGAACCAACTAATCAGTGGAAGCTCTTTAGTCTAATGCAGTAATTAACTTCATGTTGATGTATTACTGCCAGAATTGTGTTAGTGTACTACAGACACTTTGGGGATAGGGCTCTTTGGGCTACTAAATTTGAATGAGCTACAAAGTGTTGGTAGTTCCATTATTTTTCATTTATTGGCTGATGTAGACTACATACAGAAGGGTATGACTTCAAAGAAACACCAAGGGATGTACTAGGCAGTTCATATAAAGATTTTGTTGCAAAGTCTGAAAAACTTATGGCAAAGGTTTACAAGGTTTGGCTATGTATTTTTAAAATTAAATGGAAATCTCTTTTTTACTCAATTTGAAAGACAACAATTCTTGCAGCTTGTGTATATTTCTGTACTAAAATTTTATTTATTCACTGTCTTTTGTCTCACTTTGTCTAGGAAAATTAGATTTGATGCCATGAACAGAGCTAACGCTGACACTTTAACAGACAGCATTTATTTCAAAACAAATCCCATCTCTGCAGCAAGTAGGAACCAACCCATTTCTTCCCTTTTCTTGCCACTTCACCTTAGATCTAGCTCTAGCTTTGATGAGTTTGTGGGCACAGTGTTCCAGATTGCCTCCTTTTGTATTAATTAATCACAGCTTCTGTTTGGGCACCCCGCCAAGTCCTGTGCTTCCTTGAAAATGCATTCTTGGAAAATTATGGGTACAGATCTAGTCCTAAGCCACTCAAGATACAACCCACATATTTTCTGATTACAGTGGGGTAATATGTGGTTAAAATTTGTGGTTTAATTCTTCAGATTTAAGACATCTCTAGATCATATTACTTAAGAAGCTGATTTTAAAATATTTTCTTGGTTTCTGGAGAAATGTTTGTGTTGGGTTATATTGTGCATCCTTAATCGAAACTCCAAGGGCTAAATTTCCTCTTTATGAGGAAAGTTACTTTTCTGAAACTATCTTTAGGTTTGGTTTTTTTCCCTTTTTAGATTATGGAAATATTCTCAGAGAGAAAAAAATCAGGAAGTTATTTTAATTTACCCATTCTTCAATATGAGCATTACCTCTTCAATAAGTAACAGAATCAGAACAAAAGAAATAAATTTTGTCATCATATTGACTATCTTTCTGCTAGAACAGGGTTCTTTCCTAAGATAATTTTCCTTGTACTTTTTCCTGTCCAATATAAATATACATATTTAACCTCTAAACCGTCAAAACTTGTTAGCATTATACATGTACTTGAGAATAAGTTCTGTGGAGCAGAAAATTATTAATCTTTATTTTGATAAAACTACAAGTGTCACTTTTGATCTATATTAGTGGTCTTAATCATTGCTAGAGAAAACATCTTTTTTAAATATTACTATTATTATTTCAAGCTTCACTTGCTTGATTTTATTATCCTTTATGCTGGGGTTTAAAAAAAGTTACTTGTGATGATGTCTAAATCTACATCCTAATCTTAACTTCTGTTCTCTCCATGGTTTATATTTAAGGATGCACAATTTAAGAATTTAAATGCAGAACTCAAGTAAACATGTGTATTGTATCTATATGGCTTGCTGTTCTTTCAGGCAATAGACTACTGCTTTTCTTCATGACACCCAAAAATAAGTTGTGATATGATCTCATGATTTCTTTATTTATCAGGATAGATGTTCTCTTTCTTCACCCCTTCTAACTGTTTCAGCAAGCTTCTAATTTTTTTCATTACTTTCTGTTAATCTACTACCATGCCTTATTTCCTGATACCATGCCTTATTTCCTGAATTTGCACAAATTCAGCATAGAGCAGGAATTACAGTTCTGGTGCAGGATTACAGTGCTGGTGCAAAGGCAACTGCATTCTTCTGAGTCTGTTACTTACAACATTGTATTCAGCATCAAACACCTCTGTTTCCAATCAGTATTCATCATTCTAGTCCTGTTCTGTCTCTATTCTGCATGTGCCTTGTAACTCAGCACCACATTTCCTTTGCTCATCACAGATCCAACTACACTTTTCTAACCTGTTTTACAGATTATTGCAGCACATATTAACTGCTGAAAAGCTGAAGGGCTCCCGTTCACAGCTCCACAGCTCTGTCCCAGTGTCCTCTTTTCCTTTTAACCCTGCAGTCAGCAGAAAAGGAAACAAACAGGGCTAAGCAGATAACTTCAGTTGTTTAAATGACCAGTAACATAGGTATGCAAGCTTGCAACTGTTTGGTGTGTGCAGCAGCTGGACCTGACCAAAGCATGCTCCATGGAGCACTCTGTAAGGGGCAAGAGCATCCCACGGGGTTTTTAGCCCTGCTAAATTACTCTGGAAAAATGAGCCACAGATTGCAGAGGATGCCCTGAAGAGGATGTTCATCTTGGAAGACTCCTGTAGCATATCTTCTCATCCAGCCACGACTGCATTTTTCTTTCCCTATTCTTTTTTCCTCTCCTTCTCTTTCACTATATTTTCTGTCTTATAGTTTTTTTTTCTCAGAAATAGCTTTTACTACTAGAGATGGTGGATGTTATATGGCCACTACAAGTAAACCTTTGTGCAAGAAACTTTTCGCAACATTTTAATGTGACACTCATTTATCTCACTGAACTTGATGAGACTGAATAAGAAAAGGAAACATATCACATTTAATGGAATTTTAAAGCTTGCTTCTACCAATAGAAATTTGCAAATTAATATATATAAATATTCACTGCATTGTTTTTTTGAGTTTTCAAAAGTCCATAGGAGTTGTAAATTGTTGATTTTCTTCCTTGCAACATCGAAAGTATGGGCCAAAAACTTCCAATGACTCAGCTCCTGCAGTATTAATTCAGCTCTCACTCATTATTTGTCTCAAGTTGTGAGAGGATGCCATGGCATGTGATCCAGAATATATTTTTTGATCTGTGATTGTTATTTGCTGTTCACTGTAGATTTATGCCTATGTGTTTGAGAATATCAGATCTGTTCAGTTGGAGGCATTACTTCTCTCCGTGCTGAGTATTGCGGTACTTGTTCTTGTTAAAGAACTGAATGAGAAATTTCACAGAAACATTAAAGTTGTCCTTCCCATCGATCTACTTTTGGTAAGTACAAAATTATATATCAGGCTCTTTCTTACAAAGGTTTCAGTGGCTCAATCTGCTGAAGTTCACTGGGCTGTCTATAGTTACCCACCTGCCACTTATTAAATAGCTGATTTTCATGGGTGTAAGTTAATTGTAAGAACAGCAAACAATTTGGCTTAATAATTAAGAAAAATGACATAAGCTCCCAATTTGTATAATATTTTTCATATGTTTACTACCTTTTACATAATCACAAGAACACAAAGCCTAGAATGTTAAAGCGTAAGAAGTTTGAAATAGAAAATAAAAAGCAACTGTCATATTGTAACTCCAAGCAAGTCTTGTGCTGGGTAGTTCTGCCTTAGATGTTGCTTGTGATTTATCTACAACAAAGTTAAATAGCTATGCTATTCCTTTCTGTCTTCTTACTGAGTTTTCCTTTAACATTTAGTATAGACTAAAGTAGAATTAGCAAGTGCGTAAAGGATTAAGCTGTAGTCAAATGATCAGCACTAGATCACCATCAGAAAGTTTCTGGTTTTCTCTAAACCTCTAAAAGAAAAGACAAAGTGTGAAGAACAGTTGGTTTTCAGGGTGTGTTATCACAATTACTCTTCTGTTGCTGGAAAAAAATATTTACAAGGGCAAAATGTTGGGAAAGGAAGTAGTGTGGTCCTGGTCTCAGTATTACCTTTTTAGAAATATTGGATAAAATGTACCAGCAAACTAAGTATTGCACACTGGAAGCCTTTTGTGTTGAGATTTGTGTGTTCATCTCATTTGAAATACAGGAAATTAGTTTGAACCTGCTCAGGGTCAAACTTTTTACTCCCTCTGCAAGATTCCTAAGTACTAGAACATAAAAACAAGAGGCAGACACATTTTCTGCTGTGTTCTGAGCTGAAGTCAACACTGCCAGTCTGGATTAGATGTGCTCAGAGAACATCAGCTGAATCAGATTACTCAGGAACACCTAAATTTTGAATTAATTTAGGCTGCTCACGTGAATGGCAGTGCTCTGGGGCACACGCTGAACAGAGCAACTTTGGACTGCCACGGTTCCTGAGGCTTTTCAGAGAGCCATACAAACCTCTTCATTAACACAGAATGTAAAAACTGCACTGTAATCTCACTTCATTATTGTGTCCAAATCTTAGTTAATCCTGTTTGACTGGATTGATCTAAGGATAAATGTATGAACTATGCCATTTGCTTAGGTATGGCATTAATAGGGACCATGTTAGAAGCAACAGAATTGTAACATCTTTTTCTGTTTGAATCACTAGATAATTGCTACATCCATTGCTTGCTACTATGCTAATATGGAATACATCTACGGGATAGAAGTTGTGGGAAATATTCCTAAAGGGTAATGTGGATTTTATTAGCTTGTGGCTTTTAAATATTTTTATTTCTGAGAACAGTGTCTGCAAAGGTCAAAGTAGTTTCTGAAACAAGAAATGGTAAAGTTCTATTTTGTTTGTTTCCTGTCCCCTTAGACACTCTCTCACAATTCAATCCCATGTTAACAAGCTATATGTGCACAGATATCATCACCAAAATGCATTTTTGTATATTTTCATAGCTTTTGATTGCTTTGGGGAATGAAAAGTAGATACTAAGTACTTGATGATGTATGACAGGAGGGCAGGTCACTCTTTACAAGATTATTGCAACCTGGTTTTTGAGAGTTGCTTTGTGTTATTGTAGCAGAAAGGATTTACAATGAGATAAGATTTATAGATTAAAACTCTTCATTCCTTTCCACCCATATAATAATTTTAGAAAATGTGGTTTCTGAGAAAATGTGCAAGATTAATTATGCTTAATCTAGAAAAGAACATTTTAACTATAGTTAAGGATACACTTTCCTCCATGACCTTGAAAAGAAGGAAAAAAACCCCAATATAATTAGCTACAAAGAGAAATTAGACTACTTGTCAGGAAAAATGTTCAAACTCTACAGGTTGGTATGGAAGAGCACAACTGTTGTGTAATCTCCTGCTTGGATATAGCAGGGTTTCCCTAAATTTCACAAAGTACGAGTCCAAGACAGAGTGAGTGGATGTGTGCCAGTTTGCACTGAAAGAAATAAAATAAGGAACATTTCTGAGAAAGAATATGGTTTTTAAGTACTTAGAGCATGCTATAAATCTGAAAATAGAACACGGCTAAGTGGGCCCCTTCTATGTGTAATGAATAAGTAAACTGCATTTGTGCAGTTTGAATCAGGAATTTATTTTCTATCTAACCTCATACGTGTAGTGCTGAAAAACAGAAGCAGAGCCTGGATAATTCCTGAACATTTTTAGGTGTTTGCCTGAAATATCTAACTGCCTTGTCAGTGGAGTGCATCAGAAACCATAAGAGCACAATTTGGTTTTCGGATGCTGTGATCTGTGCTCTGGAAAGACCAAAGTATTTTTGAAGAGTTCAGAGACAACCTGAGGTGGTTTGGTTCATAACTGGAGCAGTTGCACTGCAATCCCCATCAGATGGGATAAATGCCTGTACTGTCAGCAACCGACAGGAATACAAAATTTTTTAAAGATTTAACTTTACAGGAAAGCCAACTACATTAAAAAAGGAGAGTCTCTTTCAAAAGAGGAAAGTATTAAAAAAGGAGAGTTTCTTTTCTCTACAGTAGTCTCTTCTACTGAATATTACAAAATTAGTGAATGGTTGCTAATTTTATTTGTCAGTCATGGTGTTAATTGATCAACATCTCTTTATAATTTCTCAAATTGAAGTTTTCAGATTGAATACTCCATCTGAAACTGTTTCCTCTTTGACAAATTCTCTTCTGCTGTTCCCAACAGATCGATATCTTATTAATCTAACATATTGAAAAATGTCATCTTACAAGTAATACACAGATTAGCTGTTCCTGCAGAGATTTTTTGCACAGATATTCAAAGTAAATTGCAGATATATAGAGACCAAGTATGAAGTTTTGCAAAAATTACTGTCTTTATTTTTTATAGGTTGCCATCACCAAAAGCACCACCCATGAGAGTCCTGCCTGAAGTAGTCACTGAAGCTTTTGGAGTGGCCCTGGTTGGTTATGTAGCCTCACTAGCTCTTGCTCAAGGCTCTGCTAAAAAGTTTAAATACACTGTGGATGACAACCAGGTAAAGCTCTTTCTTCTTCTTGTCACTGAGCCTTGAAATCACCATCTGGGGAAAGTATTATAGATGAATGCCCAGTAGGAAAAGTTATGTTCCATATAGCACCCTGACACCTTCTAGTGTTTACAGTAACACCCAAATTTTTTCAAAGTATCTCCGCAGAATGCCCTCATTGGTGGAACTGCTCCTTTTGGGGAAGCTCATCCTTCAGGATAATCTTGTAATGCTTCAGTGCAGCATTTGGGTATTAATGCATTTTTCACTGTTCTAAAATGAGACAGCTTCTCCTCTGGCAGTTGAGCTCTTATAGACAAGCTATGATTTTAAATCAGCCACCAATTAATGAAACAAAGCAATTCTAAAACAAAACCAGGTAATTATAGCCCCAGGACTTGTCTGATGTTATAACAGGAAAATATTTACACTTAGGCAAACTAGAAGTCCTGAAATTAAGATTTATTTGTATCTAAGAAGCTGGGTGAGTTCAGAGAGTGCTGCCAAATTTACAGCCATAGGAGCTTTCTGTCCTTAGCTCCACTTTGCAGAGGAACATGGTTAAATAAAAGCGGGCCAGGGCCAGCTCTACACTACTACATTGCTTGTCATGGTGGGTGGGTAACTCCAAGCCATCAGGAAATCCATGGAGATGCTAATTCAAGCACTGTGGCAAGAAAGGCTCCATTTCAGATAACTGGCACTAGTAGTTGTGTGCTGAAAATGTTGCCTCCACCTTTATGTTAAGTAGTTTGGCATAAATGACATAGAGGGGAATGAAGAACAGTTGTTTTGCAGATGGAGGTCTGTTTGAACAGCCTATCTAGACAGGTTGGTCTTGCTACATCAGGTCCTGTCCTTTACAACTCATGTCACTGGAAAACACAGTGGGAACACTCTTGTCTGTTCAGGTCTCTAAAATATTTCTCTGAATACACTGGGCCATGAATGTCTGCTGATGCTTCAGAGCCATGTTTCTATGGAGCAGAGGGAGAATGCTTTGAGCTTAGTGCAGGTCAGACTCCAGGGTGCTTTGTTTCAAGGCACTCCATGGAACACAGCAACCTGTGTGTCTTCCTGCACCTTTGGAAGTCCTGTAGCTTACACAGCTTCATTGCTGAAGTCTTGGAAACTCTGTGTAGGTCTGCATCAAATGATGGAGCAAAAAAGCAAAACCTGCATGAGAAGAGAGCGGTGAGGTGGTGGGGCTGCACTGCCTTCAGGGGCCAAGGCGTAGTGCTTGGCACAAGGGCTTGTGGGTGTGTGAGGCTGCCAGGCGAGCTTTAAGGGGGTGCTGTTCTCTGCTGTGAAGACAAACTCATGAGCTGATGTTTTCCTGGCCGGGTACAGCACCATTTTCCTACACATTTTCCTTGGCAGATCAACTTGCTCCTTGAAGTCTGTGATGCTGGGTGGCCATGGTTAAACACTTAGAAAACGCTGTTCTTCTTAGGCTGCACATACAAAGTGTCTTCTCCACTTTTTCTTCTATGGATTTTTTTTCAGACACGTCTGCATTTTGACTGTGAACAAACACCAAATACATTCATGATGAAAGACAGCATTTATATAGTGTGGCTACCACACTTCACTTTCACTAAAACATGCTCTAAAGGAAGAGAAAGCAGTGGCTGTCTTTTTCCACTGAGCCATAAACCAGAAATGATCTGGACAGTTTCCAGACACCAGTACTTGGGGCTCTGGCCAGTTAAAAAGCAGACGTGGATCAAGATGTAAACAATTTGGTTGAACTTAATTTTCAAAATTAGCAATAGCATTTATTTTATGGACAAAATGTCCCTTCTGCTTTTCATGAATATGGTTCAACAGCTCTATCATTCAAATTAGTTCTGAGCTGTGAGATGATCTATTCTGTTGGGAAACCCTTTGTCATGTACCTGTGTGATTTTTTCCCTCAAAAATGCGTCCATCCCTTAGCATTGCTAATATTTACACAGGGGACTCTTTTGTTGGCAAGAGACATTGAAGTGACAGAACAATAGGAAAAAAACATCTTCTATTTAATGACTTTGCAGGAATTTTTGGCTCATGGCCTCAGCAACGTGATTCCTTCATTTTTCTTTTGCATACCAAGTGCTGCAGCGATGGGACGGACGGCACTTTTATACAGTACGGGCGCCAAAACACAGGTAAGAGTGAAGTACATCAGAGATTTAAAGCTGTGATACTGCCCACTGCAATTTGTACTGACTTATCTGTTGTATTTCTCTAGTCTCCCTTTTCCTCTGTCCTGGGAATGACTCTGCCCTGTCATTTTTAACAATCTGCATGAAATTGTATCTGATCAGTGATGTCTTCCTAGGAAAGATAATGGTTCCATTTGTTAATTTTTACCTGTTTCATTCAACATGAACTGTAAGGTCTATGGCAGCAAGGAAGTTAGGAGTTGTGTTTTCAGACTGCAGGAAACTACATAAAAGCCTTTTCAGTTTATGTGAATTTGTCAGCATTGTAACAAAAGTGCCCTCTAATGGTGTTTAATGGATTTAATGGATTTAATGGTACAGTCTAAACTGAAGTTGTAGGGAAAAAAATCACATTTCATTTATCTGACTTGATTTATGTTCTATCAGATTTCCAAAATAAAATAAAAGTAACCTTTAGAGCTGTTTGTTAAAAATACACAATCTCCCAGCTTCTGCCTTGTGACATGTTCTTTCTACTTGTCCTATCCCTCAGAGTACACTGAGCCCAGACATGACATTTAGATTTTTAAGGATGTTTGTTGCTATTTCCTACTGTAGGAAATGAAATCCACAAGTTGTTATTACAGTATCTCAGGAAAGAGGGGGCTGTAATTGCTGAGAATGATAACTGTGACCCAGTCAGCCTGTCATCTGTCCAAATTGTGCTTGTGAACAAGAGAGGTGGCAAACCACCTGGGGCACCCCCACAGCATTGCCTCTTCCTCTGAAACTCAAGGGCCCTCCAGTGGCAGCCAGCCACCTGCCATATCAATCCATGTCCTTTGGAGTTCCCTGCTGCTCTCCCAGGTAACGAGTGACAGGACAAGAGGAAACACCAACAAGCTGAGCCAGGGAAGGTTTAGATTAGATATCAGGAAATGTTTTTTCATCAAAAGGGTTGTAAAACATTGGAACAGACTGCTCAGAGTAATCGCAGAGTCACCATCCCAGGAAGTTTCCAAAAATTGTGGGAATATGGCACTTGAGGACACGGTTTAGTGGTGAACATGGTGGTGGTGCTGGGTTGATGGTTGGACTTGATGACCTTAAAGATATCTTCTAACCTTAACACTTCTATGATTCAGTGATTCTATTTTCAATTTGTAGCTGTTTCTCTTGCCTGTATAAAGGATGTTAGCTGCAAGAAAAAGGTTTATGAGGTACAAGACTAAATACAATCCATAGGTACTGTTCCTCCTCAACCATGTCTTACAATTATTTCTCATGCAGATGCCACAATATTAAGGAATTATACAGGGCTTTACTTCAATACTCTACATGTGAAATACTTGCTAATTAGCCTACAGAAAATGCTGAAGTCACTTAATCATAATGAATAATGTAACAAATAATAATCTTGAAAAGTATTTATATGCAAATATTTTAGCTACCACTTGGCTATTAGTTATTTGTTATATATTTCAGTTGAATTTGATGTCATACAATGTGCTGTCATCCTCACAGACCTTCTCTTCTGTAATCTGTTAATGTACTGACTACAATTTACAGCTGTCCTGCATCATGTTGTACTGGCTTTTGCATGGAAGATTTGAGGTAACCTGCAGACCTATAACCTGAAGGCATATGGGGTATTTTAGCACATTGGCTCTGGTGCATGTAGGAAAGAGGTTGTATAACCTCTGATAAAAGGTTATACAATACACAAAATGGAAAAAGAAACCACTATAATTTGATTTCAAGACCCCAAACACACAATAAAAATCTGCTTGGTTTATCTATTGGTTTCACAGTATAGCAGTGCCTGTGTCTAAAAGTGGAGAGTGTGGCTATGAGTTAGCAGTATGGCATAAAAATCTCTCCCATGCCTTTCTGGAAAGCAACACATTAGCTCAATGCTCTCCTTTTGTGGCTGTCCAGGCAGAATGAGGAGATGAGAAGATCATCACTTATAAATATTGGCCAGGACATAGGCAAAAAGAAGCCTTTCTTTAACATAGAGAGAAGTCAGTTTGGCATAGGGCATGGAAGAAATGCAAAGATCCTTTCAGGGGCACAGAGCAGCCCTTTTTTCTTAAATGGCTATACCTGGATTGCATTTTTGTCATTTGTTCCTCAGTGATATATTTTCCTGGGAGAAAACAGAAGTGAGGAACTCTATCATGGACTAGAAGTGTCCTTCAAATAGAATCAACACTTTTTTTCCTTGCTCTTCATGAAGGCAGAAAGAGGGAAAAGTTCCTTGTGACTTTAACAGCAGATTTTCTATCCCTTTTTATGTAAACACTCTGTCTATCCTTCTTGATGGTATTTTTAAGTACACCATGACTTTAATTTTCTAGTGTTTTAACAACTTGTCTGGTTTTGTTTTTAACAACTTGTCTCTTAAAATGAAACCTAATTATTTTAGTAGAGAAACATATTATCAATATAAAAATAAAGTGAGCATCTGTCTACTTATCGTCAAAAACCTTCTGTGAATCTGAACTGTATATTTATAAGACAGAAGTACTCAGTGAGCACTAAGAGCAGAATAGGACAGTGCAATTTTACTGTAATTTTCCATCAGATTAATACCATAAATACTGTGAAGAAATACATAATTATTAGACCTTTAATTTTTCTGAATTTATATTACTTGTATTATTTATAATCTTTAATATTTTAAAAAAATGTATTTACATTTCTTAAGTAAATACACCGATATTAACATGAAATTGTTAGTGGTTTCTCATTTAACAATAGATTTTTTTTAGTGTTAATCCAAACAAAAGAAGTTAGACATCTTCTCTCATGGAAAAAATGACAGCATATATAATTCTTGCTTAGGGCTATGACAGATCTGTTATTTAGTACAACATAGGGTGCATGGCTATAATAAGTTGCAGAATGACAGTGTGTGCTGACAAACTTCTGGGATGAGATATTGCACACACACTTTCCATTTAGTGCCCAAGTGTGTAAGTGATGCTCTGATCTGTGTCAGTGTGCTGGCAGCAGGGTCAAGCATAGATGTTGAGATCTCTCACTATGTTCTCACTGTAGTTGATTAAAGGTAATAATCAGAGATTAAAATTGAAATTTTAGGCATCTGTAATCCACAGATACATTAATAGCTAACACTTTCAACATCTGATTCTTGTCTTTGTCTACCATATTTTATAATTGATTCTTTTCACTATTTCTTTTGTTGTTTTTGTTGTTAGACTGAATGATCTGCAATTCTTGTTTATTGTTTTAGGTGGCTTGCCTCATCTCTTGTGTATTAATTCTTGTGGTGATCTACACAATTGGACCTCTGCTGTATTGGCTTCCTATGGTATGGTACTTATCCTTTTTAAAGATTAAGATGTCAAACATTTTCTAATGACAGTTTCTTTCAGGGAAAGAAATCCTTTACAACAGCTTTAAACCTTTACAAGCAGCCTTTAAAACAGCTCTATTTAATTTCAGTGGTCAAAAGAATAGTAAGGACAAGACAAATCTCAAAATCATAAAATACAGGGGTGACAGCACAAGATATATAGATTTTAAACATATATAGTTACATATATAGGCTATCATGTAAGCATATAGAAGTGAATTTCGCTTCTATTTACTTTTGGCATGTAGTTTATGAAAAATATACACTCAGGTTGCTGTGGATTTATAAATTGACAAAGTGTGGTAGCAATTAATGAAGATTCATGATATTTCTCCAGATATGTATATGATATACAACTTTGCTTTTCAAATTAATTTGACACAGATTATTTAAATAGTGATATAAGCTTAATCACAAAAAGATTTTGAAGTATTCTGATATCTCTGTCATATATCTATGAAAGACTCTATACATATATGCTAAGACTCTTTCAAGCAGTGTGACATCTTTTCACTATATCTAGCTTTTGGTATTACAAATTAATAGTTAATTTTAACTAGAGGCATGTCAAAGCTGCTAAATACAGCTCCAAAATTATCCACAATCCTGCCACGTATGTACATGAAGTTTTAACTCAACTATGTTTTAAAATTGCTTTGTGCTATTGTTTACATAGTGTCATAAAAGTTCTCACTTTTCAAACATAGATCCTTTTATAGCTTATTTTAACCATGCAAAGTAAGGACACTTGAAGAAGGGTGTGCAATATGTCCTGGGTTTTTTGCCATACTTCCTCCCTACTTTCATTTGTTTTTTTATGGATTATATGTAAATTTTGACTGGTGTCCTGTAGCTTTTTTCCCCCATAATGTAAAAATACATTTTGGTTTTTGCTTTCTTGATAATATATTTCTCTTCTATATGCTTTTTCAGCCCATCTATGCACTGTAAGTGCATCAGTTTGTATTCTGTTATTTTTGGCTGTAGATGATTTCTTCATCCATCTCCTCCTCCTTCCTGAGCCAAAGAACTAAACTTTTTTTTTTTTTTTTGCTTCAAAATCAATGGACTTTTGCCCTAAAGGCCTCCTCTAGGGAAAGGAAAGGAAGTGAGAAAGGGGAATTACAATTCTTCACTGCATAGAAATTTAGTGATGATTTGCTTTTGAGTCCTTCAGATTGTAGCAGAATGTATTTGGTTTGGTGATGCATGGAAGAGTCTTGGATAGTCCTGAGCTTTCTGTTGTTTTTCTCACAATTAAGTAGCCTGTAGATAGCCTTCACAAAAAAAAAAAAAAAAAAAAAAAAAAAAAGAGGAGGGGATAGGAGGGTTGTTGCTGTTAGCATTTGTTACAAGGATACCTGTTTATCCCATTTTCTAAACACCTACCAGGTTTTTTTATCATTTAATTATGATATTGACTGCTAAATTAAAGAAAACTCTGCAAATGGCATTTGTGTTTATTCTTTGCAGTGTGTGTTAGCAAGCATTATCGTTGTGGGCTTGAAGGGGATGCTAATGCAGTTCCGTGACTTAAAAAAATATTGGAATGTGGATAAAATAGACTGGGTAAGTAAAACTTCATCTAAGGAGGTTTTCCTGAGACCATTTGGCAAACATCTGTTAACTAAACTTTAACAGTTCTGTGGTCCTAGAAGAAATAAGGGCAAGATATTACTAGTAGTACTTTTTGTGTACTATCAGCTCAGAATAGCAGCATCGGTAATATCAGTTGTATTAAAAATAACATTTTAAAAAATTATAAAGAATCAAACATTATGCTAGAGGTGTGCATAGAAACAGATAAAGTTAATGTGAGCAAATATGTGTCTAATTTTTATGTCTTTTCTCTCTGTTAAACATGCTTTTGCTCCTGTAGCATTATTGAAGAGATTTTGGTATTGTCGTCCTCTGGGAATAGGGAATGACCACATAGGTCAAACAGAACTGGAAACACTAGTGATGCAGAAAGATAAATATTGAGGGGTGCTGTAGGTAAATTGCTTTAACTCTTTCAGATTTTGCTGAGTATCTATGGTTTGAACATAGAGAAAGATTCTGCACTATGAGAGAAGGAATACAAAGTAGATAGGTGAAAAGAGACATAGTATGAAAATCTAGTTTAATGCAAAGTCTAAATAGTCTGACAGGATTTGCACAGAATTCCTAGCAAATAGTAAAGATGAATCCATGTGTAAGAAGACTCCTGGATTTGTCTTTTGTGGGAGATTTTGAGTGTAATGACCAATTAGTGGAACCAAAATTTCTATGCACTTACATAAATACATACATGCTGACATCTGTATGTTTGAGTTAACAATATTCAGAAAGGTATTTTGGCCACATAGTCCTTTTCTGTGGCGGGAAATATAGGTAATTGGACTTAATATCAGAATTTTTTGAAATCACTTTTTTGACTGAGCATTCTGCAGCAGTAATTGTTAAGTCTAGACAGAACAAAACTTTTTTTTTTAATAGAGTACTGGATTTCAGTAGGGAAAACAGAGCTGAGTAAACAACATCACTGACTGTGAGATTTTTCACACTTGGTTGCAGAAAACTAGAGGTTCAAAAAACTTGGGTTTGTGGGTTTCTTTTGTGTTATCCAGAAGAAAAGATCTGTCTTTCCTGAAATCTTTTCTTCTGCAAGCAGTAAAATTCTGAAAATATTTTCTCTTGTTTTGTATTTGATCTTCAGCTTGACCCATATTGGCAGTGACAGAAATGATGGGTGATGTGGATCATGAATTACTTTGTGAACAATGGACTTAAAAACATTAAGTTATGAGAGAGAGATATATCTTCTGCATCAGTTCATTGAGATAATAAGTAGTTACATTTTCCAGCAGGATATTCTGGAATCTCACTAGATTTGACATGTCTTCACAGATAGACTAACCTGACTGATTTTTGCTTTTCTGGTTTTGGCAGAAAAGGTTGTGTGAGTAGTTAGGTATTACATCTCTGACATCTGTCATCATTTCTAAGAGATAAAACAAGGGAGTTTGCTGGGTTCATCTTTTTAACTAAACATACTTGAACAATGATTTATCTTCAAGTACTTTTACTGTCAGTCCTTAGCTTGACAGGATAAATCATCTTGCCTGAAATAGCATAGTTTAAAGTAAGACTATAAACATTGATCTTGCATTGCTGCCTGCTCTGAGGAGCCCCACCAAGCCCAGTGATCTGTGTAACTCCACTGGTGTTATTTTGACCTGAAAGGATTCACCCCAGTAATTGACAGAACACTGGAAATGAATAATTCCATCACCCAGGTTATCCAAAGTGTTTTGAAGATAGAAACCCTAAGAAAAACATTTGGAAATAATTAGCAGTTGTCCTTTCTGGAACTGATTCTTTGAAGGGTGTGTGTCATGTAGCATTGAAGTCAGGTTTGTTTGGTTATAGGTCTGGCAAATGATAGTGCATGGGGATGGAATATTATGGAGCTTGTTACCTTGTTCCTTCACACTTTTTAAAGCATCTCATTAAACACAAACAGGATGAATAATACTTATTTGTTGATTAGTTCTCTATAAACATAATCCTTTTAATTGTAGAAGGTACAGTATTGTTCAGGGGTTGGAGTTGAGGAAATTCATTGTTTCCTTCCATCACAGGATATTCTGTGTTTTTATGAAATCTCTTCCTTCAGTCATGGGTGGCTTTTTCTTTCAAGTTTAAATCCCGTGTCTTAAATCACATTTGATTATTTTTCAACTATTACCTCACTGTCCTTATTCCAGAGGTCTCTTTCCTGCCATTCATAGCATCCATATGAACTTCAAATGTCTCCTGCTTCAGTTAAGGTCTTCTGTCAGTCCCTACACTTTGGCTGGATGACTTCAACAATCTCAGATTAATAATTGCACCATTCCACTATATATGTTATATGCATAACTGAGAGTGATTTATCTTGATCTTTTTTTCTGCTTTGTCTTGAGAAGAGCCAGGTAGCTAATTTGGCCTTGTCTGTAAATATATCTCACTTCTCAGGTCCTCAGGTCAAAAGATGATTTCCTTGTCCTTTCTGTAAGCCTAATTTCTTACACAGGCCAACTCGACTAACTTGCTGTTTTTGTTCTCCAGCTTGACAGTGCTGGTGATACTAGTGATACTTTCCTAGTATTACTAAAAAGGCCAGAGAAGTTCTTGTTAACTCCTGATTTTAAGGCTCAGCATCACAGATAAGCTGCCTTTTAAGACAGGCAAAAACAACAGCCTGGAAATGGACTGCTGAAAAAAAAAAAAGTTCTCTTTGCTCTTAACAGTTGTACTTGAAAGTAACCCAAGATGGGGGAAAATACTTCAGAAGGTGATGTTCTAAGTGAAAAATTATAACAGAATAAGGATAATTTTCACGAGTTAGTTATATAACAGAGATTTGAGAAGTTCAGCAATGAAATACTCTGGCATTTACAGAGAAAAAAATGTTTTAAAGTTGCACATATATCTTGACCAGAAAATGATCACAGCTGAGACAAAGCCAGGTTGCATGCCTGACTTTTAAAGCTGGAAGAATGGCAAGTATTTATGGTAAAAATTAAACATTCCAAACATGGTGTTTTGATGATAGGCAGTTATGGATGCATGAACTGAAATTGTATGCAAAAATATTAATATTAAAGGATGTAAGGAATGGTACTAATTCAGCAATTAAAGTAGATCCAAGAATGAGGGTCTCATTTTCGACAAGTATCCTCCAAGATCTTGCCATTGTGAATTTCTGAGACATGTATCCAACACCCTGTCAATCTATTTTGTCAAAATATTTAGAGAGGACCTATAAAGAGTCTTCCTTGAAATCTGGAGCTCATTAGTGTATTTTCTTGGGGTTTTTTTCGAACTTATTCAGATATTATCCTCAGGAGGAAGGTGGCATTTTAATTTGTTCATCACACATAGGTCCTGATTCATGAGAGGGCTCTGAGATCTCTCAGGGCTCTGCTATGTAAACAATTTTCTACAACGTAGGAAACCATGTCTTCTGTGAGAATAATTTTACATCAACGACTTTATCTTATGACATCCTAGGGAGATTTTCTATTTTTCATGCATTAGTGAATATGCTAGTGTGAGCTATATTACTTGTGCTGTAGTTGGTCTCAGTGGGGTGGGAAGGAATTTGTAAATGCTTAATCCATTGAAAGCATGATTACCATATAAATTATTTTTAAAGAGTAGTATTTCTATCAGTCCCTCTGTTTCCAGGGCTGTTTGCAAACAAATTCCATCTCAACCATTGTGTATGGAATGCCTGTGAAAATTATATCAAAGAACTACCACACCAGTTTATTATCATAGGATCATTTAGGTTGGAAAAGACCTTTAAAGACCATCTAGTCCAACTGTTAACCCAACACTGCCAGGTCTACCCCTAAACCATGTCCCTTAGAGCAGTTCCTGCTCTATGGCTGTGGTGGGCTTCACTTGAATCCCAAGTTTTGATGAAGGGTGTGCTGAGGATCAATGCACACATTTGTCATTTGTCTGCAGAAGGATTTGGGAGCATGGCCCTGTCACTCAGTTCTTAGAGCCAGAGCCTCCTCCAGGATTCCAGCATCTTCTGCTGAGACAGTTCCTGAATGAACAAGGACTTCAATGGGATTCTTCTGGCTATATGCTGGAGAGCCTCTATTTAAGCAACTCATCACAGCCTCACATTACAGATAGCACAGAACTGGTCACTTGAGTCGTATTCATCTCTTCCTCCATTAAGCAACAGTATAACCAGGTAGGAGTTAGATGGACTGCATCCTAAATTTTCTTCATTCTGATAACCCAATCCATTGCTCATGGTAGGAAATTAGACAGCTGTGTTGCAGATAGTTACATGTGAGGAGCGCTACCCATTCAGGCAATAGCTGATCATCTCCTCAGTTTGCAGTGAAACAGGGAAGTGCAGAATCTGGTTTCGAATTGGTACAGAAACATTTATTATCACCATACCTTAGTGTTGCATTGTTTAGCCCTAGGTTCAGAAAGTATTCTGCAACTTATTTATATGATTTTATTTTCCTACCAAGTGCTGATTTTAGACTGTCATCAATTGTGGATCATTAGACCCTATGAAATGGAAAGTCTAGATGGAAGCAGCTGCTATACACAGTCACTGTACTTCTCAGTAGTTCTGATAGTTTCTGATAATATACAGGAGTTGACATAAATCCATTTCCTCTGCTTGTTTCTTTCCCCCTCTTTAGAGTTTTTCTTGAAATCACTACAGTACTTTGAAAGTGGATTTTGTTTTGATTTTTGATATTAACATGTGCCTATAATACATAATTGCTAAGATTTGAAGAGTGATTAAATTCTCTCTGTCCTGGATTATGCAATAACCATACTGAAGTCAGCTTCCAAGGAAAGCTTTGATATTCTTATGACTTCTTTGTTGAACTTTGCAATAACCCATGAATTAAAAAAGTTTATCAGATCAATGTAACTTCTTTCTACAAGTTTGATGCTACCCTAATTAAAGAAGAACTAATTCCAGGCCAATACAAAGCACTGAAAGAGTGATTGATTAATGAGAGTATGATTGTTTTGACTTAGCCTCTACAACAATGGCAGTCTCTGATTACAGTTAAGATGCAAGATACTAGGCTGCTAGAGAGGCACTTAACTAGCTTTCTCAGTAGTCAGCAGTACTTAAGCATTTCTGGCTTTGATTCTTCCTATGCATACTTTGTGTTGCATTTTTATGCTTTCTGTTTTCTTCTGAGACATAAGAATCTTGCAGGTCTGCAGCGGTGATTTAATTAGATGTGATGAGGTTCAGGTCTGCAGCTGAACTGGATTGCACTGGAGTGGATTCAGGTGTTGTCAAGGGTTCGGCCTTATTAAGAAAGTCTAATTCTTGATCTCACTGATTTCCAGGTTTTTAGTAGTTCTGTTAGCCTTTTCACATCCAGGTGAGCTTCTTTATAAAGTATATTTGATTTATAAATCTTAGAATTACTTTCTTATTTGTTAATCAGAACTCTCTACCTGTTGCTCATAAAAGCGGTCTTTGCAAATATTTGCACAACAATTTATATAAGATGTCATGTAATATGACATAATAAAATAATTATTAAATAATTAATTAAAAATAAAATACAACTAGTGATTGAGGACAGTTTCAGAGGAGGAACTACCTCCTTACCTAGCAGCCCTCCTGCTGAAGAAACTGAGAAGCCTTTTGCAGTAGTCAGGAATCTTGAAGATGAGGGAGGAAAAGGTTTCTCGACAGTCACGTAACACTCTGTCCTTTGTGAAGCACAAGCTAGTATGGTGTGACTTACATTTTATAATTCCTGAAATAACAGTTCTGAAATCTGCTCAAGTAAAATTCCTGTGGCTGGGCTGAAAGTATTCTATTGTCTCTGGCTTTCGTGAGTTAAGTGAAAGCATCAGAAAAGATAATCTTAACACTGATTGTGCCATTGTAATGTGATCTGTTATTCTGCAAACATGAACAAGCAGCACTGTAATTCTTGAAATGGGCACCTGTGGGGATCAGTATCCAGAGGAGTGAAAATACTTTCCATTTCTTTAACACCTTTTATATAAAGATTAGATGGCAGTCTTTGCTTAAGGCTCCCTCAAGGAAAGAAAGATGTGCTTTACTGTACCAATTAGGTTGGTATAAGAAATCAAGTAATTTGTACTTTTCTTTTAATTGTAAAATCTGTATGTCTCTTAGCTGTACACATTATGGTATGGAAAGAAAAGCAATAATTTCTAGTAAGAAAAAAGTTATGGAAAAATTGAAATGTGAAAGTTTTTAATGTTTTTTTAAATTTTCATTTTAAAGTGACTTTAGTTTCAGATATGCTTCTGAGTGTTTTTTAAAATTGCATTTAAAATGAATCCAAAGGTTTAGTTATCAAATATTGAGAGATGGGGAAGTAATATGAAATCTTACCATTTCCATTGGAAGGAATTAATTCCCCAGTAATTTTTATTTGTCATAGAGTTGTTTTAGTCAGCTATACTCTAATAAATGCCACTTTTAATCAGCCTCCTTGCAAATGATAATTCCCACTTATATGATTAGTGGGAGAAAAGCTCTCTGTATGTGACCTCATTAGGGCACCTCATTGTGTGAAAGGAAAGGAGGATTTAAAATCTATGCAGTTAAGAAGGTGACAAGAATTTGCAATGTGAAAAATAAAATATATGTTTTCCAAAACAACTGAGTTTATTCTTACTTAAGCTGTTAGCACAAGTACAAATGCTATTTTAAGTAACCCTGGAAGGAACCTCTGTGAGCACTGGGATGAGCTGTGCCATGCTGCATGTGGTCTCCCATGGAGAAGCATTACTTTAATTGCTAATTCAGTCTTCAGTATTTGCCAGTTCAAAGATCCAAATGTTCACATCTGAGAAACTATCTTAGTTTTAAAAATCTTTATTTCTGATTCATAAAGTGCACATTGCTATAAAATTTGAAACTAATCACTTCTTTTTTCTCCCCTCCTTAAAGAGCATATGGGTTAGCACCTATGTGTTTACAATATGCTTTGCTGCTAATGTGGGACTGTTGTACGGCGTTGTCTGCACTATAGTAATCGTGATCTTCCGCTTTCCCAGGTAAGAAACAATTTGAAACAACTGAACAACTGAAATGTTCTACTAGCACTTCATTATGTATTCGTTCTGCCTATTGCTTCACAGTCAGGAGAGACAGAAGGTATACTAAATTTAACAGCTAAACTTCAGTTTTTTAGTTGATGAAAATTGCAAGATAAGACAATTCAAAAGGAAAAGTCACATCTGTCCATTTACCATAGACTAAGGAATTTCTAAAACATTTTATAAAATGGCATTATTTTGTGATTTCTCTTATAACACATCTGTATGATTCATTATGTGAAGGTAGCATAAAATCAACAGGAAGATTAATAATAGTTTTTTCCATTAGATATTTATTTGCTCTTTAGGGAAAAAGCATGCCTGCCAAGCTTTAGTAACTAAGAGCCTTTATAAACTCCCAGGTACTATGTTGCACAGGAGTTGCTAGTTGACAATGGTACTGTTGGAACCCTGCTAATATAGATTAATGAAACATAACTGTACAACTATTCTAATGTCTAACAAAAAATATAACTTTTGTGTATGACTTAGAAAAGTCAGCACAAATAAACTAGAGCAATTAGAAGGTTTTGGGTTTTGGGTTTTTTTGGTCTTTTTTTTGGTTTTGTTTTTGGTTTTTTTTTGTTTTGTTTTGTTTTTTTGTTTTTTGGTGTTTTTTTTTTTGGTTTTTTTTTTTTAATATAATTCAGTTGCTACTTTGAATCATGAGTAAAGGGAAATATAGCTGAGGTTCATGATTGATTTGTGTTACAGAATTAATTCACAGCTCACCAGTCCTGGAAATGACTTGCTGCTTGCATGCAGTTGTTTGCATGAACACTGAATCCCACTGAAATTAAGCACAATATAGACAGCTTGATTAAATGCTTGTTAAAGTTAATGGTGTTAGACATTTGTGCACAGCTCTAGTCTCATAGAATTAGTTGCAGAACCAGCAGGAAAATCGTTCAAAATTTCAAGGCAGTTAAAATTTATGGGAGACAGCTTCTGCGTGAATCAACCAGTACTTTTGTGACAAGATTGTGCTACTCAGCAAACTAAAATTTTGGTAAATTCTGGTAGTAAAGCAAAAGGCAAGTTTTCATGTTGTTTTTGAGCCTGGATGTTAGAGGTTTTCCGACAGCAGGATGGGAAGGATATTTAACACAAAAGAGCCTTATCTAGTGGAGACCTCAGTCTGAACCTGCACTTATTAGTGTTAATAAGACTCTTCCCAGTGATCTCTGTGCTCTTCAGTGAAGCTGCACATGATTGTCCATACCATCTAAAGGTACTGAACAAGGCAGCAGCCTTAAAACTGGTACAGCACAGATGGAGTTAACAAGAAAATGTGTAATAAGCCATGCAGTCATGAGCAAAAGTATTAGCAGAAGTGAAGCAAGGAAAATACCATAGATTATTTATCCTAAAGTTTCTGTTCCGATGTCAGAGTACTGGATGTGGTATATGTTATCTATCAGAATGTATTAAAACCAGCAGCAGCTACAGCTTCATTTATGCAAAGATGAGAGAAGAGCTGATGTTTGCAAGGCTTATTTATGTGGCCCCAGTACCTGCAAATACTCCTTGTATATTGGTGCATCTGTCTCAGAGGATAGATAGTTCCACAGTTAAATGTTTTCCTGTAAATAACATGTTGAATCAGAAGGTCCTAAGCTGAGCTCCCTTTCCAAGGCAACTTTCTCTTTTCACTGTGTAGAGAGCATAGGAATACTGGCCCTTTCCAGTAAGCCCCCATTTTGATAGCTAGAGTGCAATGTTCTGCTTCATCATATAAAGATGTGTCAATTTCAATGACAAATAAAATATCTTTGTTTTTAATGACCTACAGATATTCTGCATATTTATTTTCCCTTTCCTTACAATATGATTTTGCAGGTAAAAAATATTAATTAATAACTTCTTTACTTTTGAAGCTATAGATTACATATGAGCTACCTTGACTTAAAAGTAGCTCTCTGGCCAGAAAATTAAAATTAAAATTTTCTTCACAAGAGAATTTAATTATTCATGTTTTCAAAGTGATTTGATAATTCTAAAATGAGCTTCTTTTCACTTTTTAAGAGGATGATTATCAGAAAAGATAAGGTCTGTAATTACAAAAATACTCACAGATTGTATTGTTGTACCTTTAAACTGCTATGCTGTAGTTTGGGGTGTGTGTCTTTTTGTTTCTGCTCAAGGCTACTAATGATTTACTATACAATTTATTTATATACATATATATTGATTACAGAGCAAAGACATTGAATTTGAAAAACGTGAAAGAGGTGGAATATAAATACAAAGCAGAAGATAATTGTGTAAGTTAATTTATTTTTTAACTTTTTGTTTCTGTGTGTGTTTCACTAATTCAGATTTGTTTTCTCTAGTTAGTTACCAGACTGTAATCAGGGAGTCAAGGGAATGGTTTTACGATATGACCTTGAAATCAAAAGCCAGGATAATATAATAACAACAAAACTAGTTGTCCATCAGAAACTGGAATATTTTCATGGTTCTGCTGCTTGTCTGCAAAGTGAAGTTAGGCAAGTCCTCTTAGATCTATCTTAGTTTATTTGTCATTTTTAGTTTATAAATTGCTCTTTCTCAAACTTTCCTAATTCCTAAATTTAAGGAAATATCTTGCCAGGAATGGCAAGGGCAATCTGAGCAGACAATAGCAGTCTCTGTATTATTATCACTTTTCCTAAAAGCCCTTTGATATTTTCGTCATCCTCAATCTCTTTTGAGAAACCATTTCTGTCACCAACTCCTTGTGACCAGACTGTCCCAGAGAACACCACAAGGCAGGGCTAAGAGGGGCAGCACCACAAAATTGTCACAGACTGCTTCACAAATCTCATCACCCTGTGCACAGGAAAAATGGATGGAAGAATCTCTCCCAAAGACTGTGCCTTTAAAATTCGGTTTCTTACAAACTTAAATCAACCAGTCTTTTGGTTATTTTCATTGCAATTATCGTCAAAGTTGCTTTTTGCTCAGGTCTATGCTAAGAAGAGAAGGGTAATGACCTAGCGAGGTGAACTCCCTCCTCGAATATGAAATGGTAGGTCAGCAGCCAAGAGAGAAGTAGAACCATGTGTCCTTTCAGCACAGAGCCCCATCACCAGGACATCCTCCCTTCTCCACTGTGGCAGTTCCTACGTCCTTTTTCCTTTCCTAGTGTTGAGGAAGGGTCTCCTGTATCAGTAAACTACATGCTCAGCAGGTATTGCTTCACCATTAAGCAGATCTTCTTTACCGAATTTATTATTTCTGGAAAATATCTTCCATCAGAGCTATCTTGGGCTAAAAGTCTGAACTTCCAAGGGCTCAAGGCCATTTACTGTTTTGGCATGTTGAGCAATGTTGGAATGTAAGAGGTACATAAGAATGGGGAGGACTCTGAAATGTGAATTAAAAACACTGTTGTTGAGGCTGCCTATTAGATCGCTTTTCATTCTTAATAAAAGTGTTGGGGTAACTTTCTGAGAGATGGGTAACCAAAATTTGATTTGCCTGACGTTTTTCATATCGGTTCACTTTGTGCAAATACCTATACATTTTTTTTAAAGGTTACTGCTCCCCTGCTTTTTTTCCCCACTAATTCAGTAAGATTAATGCCAGTAACCTAGTAATAACAAACTAGTGTCTGCAGACAGTGAGGAAAATAACCTTACATTAGAGATGCAAATTGCTCAAGAGCTTATTACACAAAACAAAGAAGGAAAATATGCCTTTAATTGAATTTAGAGTCACTGGGTTGCAGCAGGCATTTAGGGTAATTTTTAATGTATGAATGTTAAGACTGATCCAAGTTTCCCTGGTAAATAACAGATTAGACACAAACAACAGGACTTTTAAACACGAAAATATGCAAGCTTAATGATCTACCCTGCCATTAAGGTCTGTGGATTTATAGGGGTTATTTCATCAATAAGAGAAAAGACACTTTAATGTGGAAAAAATCAAAGGGTATTTAGAAGCTTATGTGAAACACATTTCATCCCAGGCGTTCACTGGCACTGAACTCATACCCGAGCACAGCCAGTGCTGTGCAGAGCGCACAGGGCAATCACCCGGGGCCTTCTAAGTGGTGGCAGGGACAGACACGTGAGATAAATTTCCTGCTTTCTTAGCAAGGACACAACAAAGAGGAAATTCATTTTTCTACAAACAGTTTTTGTTAACAAAGAATCAAACGAGAGCCAGCAATAACTGGCTGGTCAAATTTAGGCACAATTGGCCTTGTCTATTCTGGACAAAAACTATACTTAAGTCTGCTATCTGTTTGATCTGGCCTTATGATTTGATCCTTTCAAGTTTTGTACCTTGTATTTATGGAAGCTTGATTATCACAGGATTTGATCTTTGCACATCAGTCTTCCTTTTTTTCTCAGCTTTTATATTCTACTTTGCCATGGCACTGAAGTGTCCATGTGTCTCCACTCCAAGCTGTGTATAGCATCATTTGTGTGGGAATCTGTGGGATCTCAGAGCATTTCTCCATTCAAGCATATGCCATCTTCTGTTTTGCCATTATTTTAGAGGTCTATTCCACACAAATTGAGACACTTTAACTGCCTAAAAGCTGAGCTTTGCCACTTTTCTGACTGTGGCATGTTGCTGATGTGGTATTTACTGCAATCACATTCATAGGTAAATTGCGCCATCCCTACACATAGTCTGGGGTTCTTTGCCTCAGTTTGGGCTGTTTGAAATGTTTCCTTTATTTCATGGTCACTGGGGTGATGTCTGAGAGATCATCTCATTCCCAGAAGTCTGAACAGCAGTCTGCAATAAGGAGACAGTTCATGTGGTTTGTGGTGAAGATTTCCGTTCCTGTTTTGCTTGAAAGTCTGTTGGTAGAACTGCATATCTTCAGTGCAATCCCAAACAATTTTAACTACTTAAAAATGGCCTGTGTCAGCTCCACTTACTTGTGTTTGATTGTGACTCTATTACATGACTTTTTTAGGAAGAAGAGAGCCTTTTTTGACCTATATTCTCTTGTGAATTCTTGGATTTTTACTCCATTGTCACACTACTTGTGGAAAACTGGGAGTTCAGTAGAATTAACTTAATTCTGTCTCCTACAAGACCAGTCTTTTAGCATGCCTTGCTGCTGTCCAATATCTTTTTATATAAATATGATTTTTCTTACTGGCTTTTGAAGGTGTTTTATAACTACACTCTGAGAGCGAGATAAATAGCACTTGTTTTGTGGAAAATGTCTCCCACTTGTACCTGGGGGTTTCTGAACACTATCTGGTGTCCTTCCAAAATTGCTCTGCTGGGTAACATTTATGTTTGAGCTACACAGTCTGACTGAAGGTACTAGTAAACTGTTTGTAGATTATTCAGTGAAGTGCAGAGACAGGCTCAAGGGTGATGAAGAGTGCTCATGTAGATTATTGTGTTGGTTCTAGAAATGTGCTGGTAAAGCTTTAAATGTGTCACTTGAGGTAGATCTGGATCCACTAAGTATTCTCATAGAGAGGTATCTCTGTACTAAGATCATCTTCAGATGACCAAGATGAATACTGCCAGCTTTCCCCAAAACACCTGCAGTGTCTGCCTAAATCTTTGTGTACTTTGTTCAAGATGTGTTTATTTGATAAAATATATTTCCTGTCTGCAAATGATATCTTGCCTATGCTTGGGGATCATGCCAACTGAAAAAGTGTTATTATAATTGTTAGCTAATAGTTCTTAGTATTATGCCTCATAATGTGTATGCTATTTTTCATGCTAAATAATATTATAGATAATTTTCATTATATATTACTTGTGTTTCTATTCTTACTTCAGTTATGTGTGAAGTCTGATCAGCAGAATTCTGTTAAATTCTTCTTGCAATCCAAAACTCCTCCCAGGGTAATTTATAGGTATTTTCAGGTTTTTTAAAGAAATGAGTCTGGGTTTTTTTCTCCAAATCCAAGACGAACTTTTCAGCATTATGTTTATTTCATTCCCCAGGAATCACTAAAACATGTAAAAATAGTTTCAGTCAACAGCCCATTAGTCTTTTTGAATGCCAGAAAATTCCACGCTGACCTGTTAAAGATAATCCAGCAGGATGGCATAAGCAGCCAGGTATGTGATACTGTAAACAAGGTGGAATGTGCTTTACACTTCAGTAATCAGTGTAACTGGGTTGAAGATCATGTTTTCTTTCTTTGCATTTCTTAGAGAATGCAATCAGATACTGAAAGAGGTACAAAAAGTAACATTAGAAATGATTCATTTAGAATAAAGCTAATCCTAATTTTAATCAGATTCAATATGGACTATTTTTGTATCATTACTTGAAAATAATATCTCTTTTATTTTTGCATGTGATCCTGCAAGATATTGAAGCACTGATTCAAAACTCCAAAATTTCTAGAAGAACTTACATAACCTCAGCTGGTATAAGGCTGGGATTTTAGAAAGATGAGGAGTAGCCACAAATATGTTTGAATAAAATGTGATTTTTTTTTTTTAGAGCTAAGTCCATGAGAGATGGATATTTCATTTCTAACTATAAATAATTTTGTGAGAATTAGGAAGAAATTGGCTACTTTTTTCTCAATGGTGTTGTTCTTTTTCCTCTTTTGCACTGATTGGATTAGAAAAATAAACAGTATACAAATTATGTATATCACATTTTTGGAGAATATCCCTGTAAGTGTAGCATTTTCCAAATTCATCTGCACATAGCTACTGCAAGTTCCTGCAACACTTCTTAAAAGGCAAAAGATAAATTATCATTTTTCTATCAGTACCATGAAGGCATTCCAATATGATACAATGCTTACTGCAGACAATTTCATCCAATTTGGCAAACTGGGCTGAAAAAATCCCAGCT
Source organism: Prinia subflava (assembly GCF_021018805.1). Classification (NCBI taxonomy): domain Eukaryota; kingdom Metazoa; phylum Chordata; class Aves; order Passeriformes; family Cisticolidae; genus Prinia; species Prinia subflava. The sequence goes on along the minus strand of NC_086247.1, from coordinate 25,034,340 downwards.
GTCTTAGATGGCTTGTTAAGACAGCAACACTTGTCTACCACCCCTGCTGCCCCTTGACAAAGAGTTGTGCTACCCATATATGCTTAGATGGGTGGAAATTCAGCTCAGAAAGTGTGATGCTTTTTTCCCTTGGTTTTGCTAGGCTGACTGATTTGATTAGTATGATAAAAAGCCTCCAAACAGAGAGAAATTACTTAGGATTTTCATGGAATTAATTTGAGTCAATTTAATCAGTTAATTTAATAAGTTAATTTATACGTTGCTTATAAAGGAGATTTTATCCTTTGTCTCTTCTGTAAGGTACTCAGCAGTACAGCTGCCTGAAATATTGTGCTTTAATTTTATTTTTTTTAATTGAATAAATGTCTTTCAGTAGCACATAGTGGGTGTGAAATAAATGCAGTTTCAAATTTGTTTTTATGCTCTGTTTCTGGTTTTAACTCATGTTTCTACTAAGAACTTGCATATTGAAATTATTATAAAAATTGTCAGGATAAATGTAATTTTATAATAAATTTACACGTCAAAAATGTTCTTACTAAAATATTAGCATAGCAGATAAGATTGCAGCAAGTAGAAAATTAATCAAAAGTTAATCTTATAAAATCACTGCCAGGAATTTTTCTTGTCAAGAACATCTTTCCCATCTTTTGACCACTTCTTAACCACCCCCTTCTTCCCCAAAAGCATTCTATCCAAAATATGCTTTCTAGAGAATCCAAACTTGACAGAGGTTGAGTCAGCTAAAAAGAAATGCAAAATATGTGTTTGAATATGTATCTCAGTATTCTTCTAAAGTTATACCAGAAAATATTATATATCCAATAGGCTGTTGCATAGGACATGATTTTGGAGAGAATGAGTTCACTTTGATCCTGAGAAACAGAATTCTTATATGCTACATTGATTTCCTCTTGTTACTGTGCAATGGACAGTATGTTAACCACTTGTTGCTTTTATTTCAGTGTGAGCAGAACACATTGCTCTGTTCATTTTCCAATGGAAGTTGCCATGGTGAGTTTATTATCTACAAATGATGTTAAAACCAAGATGGACATAAGTGTGCAAAATAGCTCCACATTTTTCTATATATTTCTAGTTGCATACAAGTTGTGTGGAAATGAATATTTTCAGTTAGATCAAACATTCAATGAAGCATGAATACTAAACAGTGTTAAACTATGTTAACCTTGGCCTAATAGGTCCTGTTTTTCATTCTGTTTTTGACTGACTTTTCAAGATTTTAAAAGCAGGGAAACACTTGAAAATGCCTTTTCTGTAGGAGTGGAAGGTTCTAGTGGAAGTCTCATTGCCCATCACACACAGGAGTTGGAACTAGATGATTTAAGGTCCCTTCCAACCCAAACCATTCTCTAATTCTGTGTCCCTGCTTATTGCAGTGGGATGACTGTGTGTGTAAAGAGACAGGTACATAGTGGGGGAAACAATTCCTGTATTTTTGCCTGGACTGATCTTTGGACCAGGCTGAAGAGTCTATTTTCTTAAGCTCTGGTCTTGGGTTTTTTGCATGCACAGAGTTGAATGTTAGTATGAAAAAGTAAAAGTAAGATTAGAACCATGTTAAATCTTTGTGATCTTTAAAGCCACATAGGAGAAAATCTCAGGAAATGTCAACTGACTTGTTAGTGATGTGATAACCACCAATATTATACAGTATATCAATACAATATAATAAGATCCCCTAGAGGTTTTCTTTCAATTAAAGATTAAGCTGGAAACTCCACTCTTTCCACATTTTGTAACACTTAAATCAAACCAGAGCACATATATCCCCATGGGAGAGCTGCAGCAACCTTTTGTAGTGGATACTTTATACAGATGACTTCATTGTGGATAGAATTAAAACAGTGTTTATTTAAAACACTTATAAGCATTAAGGCCACAGTAGGAAATCTGATTTGGAGGCTGTTGTCTGAATGTTTGCGTTTGTTAACTAGACTCAGGACACTTTTATGGTCCTACGGTGTTTAGTTAACTTGGGGGTAACAGAGTGCTTTGCTGTAGCATAGCAACATCTGAAAATGGTTATTGAAGATTATATTGTATTTTATGGACTATATTGTAAAATACTATGCTTGAGAATATCTTACCAGTACATATTTCAATTATCTTGAAGATGAACTGGTTTCTCATATTACAAAAGTGACAGAAAGAACAAGACCTATTTTTTGAAAGCCTAAGTCCTGCCTTGAGGTCTTCAAAGCTGTTGTTTCTTGTACCAACCAGTCTATGGTGATTCTTCACAGGGCCTTTAAAACAACAAACAGAGAGAAAAAAGAAAAATCCCTTTTTAAGAGAAAAGCAAAAAGCAGAGCTTAAATTTTCAAGGAGGGGAGCATGAGGACACAATCCTTAAGCTTTATGGCACTTGTCCCAGAAAGCATGGAAATGTACATGTTTGTCAGAATCTTTCCTTTCTCCCTTTGGGGAACACTGTCTGTATCAGCACCAAATGAAAGAGGTGCTCTTGCTCATGCCACTGATCCAAAGAGGGTAGAGGTCTTTATCCCTCCATTGAGAGGCCAGGCAACCTCTACTGCAATTCAGGATGCAGCAAGGAATTATTACTCTGAGCCTAGGAGATCACATGAACTGGGTTTCTATCACAGTAATCTTCAGAGGTTCCCTTTAAAATTCTACATTTTTGTTTTTATGTATCCATGTATGTTGGGCAGTATACAGACAGTAAATGTCTGGAGATGCAAGTCCAAAAGCCTTTGGCTCTCAGACTACTGTCAGAAAGGAATTACCACCATTATAAACTTGCTTCATGGGGAAATTCCAAGTCCTCTTAATAGTTTAAAATCTTTATTTCTGCTCTGCCAAAGCCATTTAGCTTAACTCATCTTTACAATCAGAATTCCTTTCCTTCATATTTTACCCCTTTTCAGTTGCATGCATTATGATAACGAACATTTGTTCACAGAACAATGTAAATAATATGTATATTATTTTCTAGTTTTCCCTTTATGAAAGCCAGGAATCATTTATCTACGTGCTAGTTCACAATGCATTTAGAACACCAGACGTTTAGATTAAACACAAGATGGCCTGAGGTTGAAGAATGAGTACCAAAAACCTTGCAAATCTTTCCAACACAGTTTTTTTCTCCAGCATCAATAGATCGTTGTGTATTAAAAATTAACCAGGCAAAAAACAGCATAGCAAAACCTTAGGAAAATTAAATACTCCACTTTACATATATTTCTTCCTTATGGCCGAATATTAAGTAAAGCCATAGGCAGGTGTTTAGGGACTATGGAAATCAGTGTCATATCACAACTTAAAAGAAAGATAAATGTATTTTCTGTGTATCCCATGAAAAATCTTTCCAAGTAGCCAAACTGACTCAATAAGAAATTCACAGTTGAAGAAACAATTGCTTAATTCTTGAGACACTATTGCTGCCTAAAACATCTCCATTAATCTCTGTCTGTCACCACTTCTTTCCATTGCCCTGAAAGTTCTTTATTTGTGCTTCTAAAATATGGCATTTGCTTTCCTGATGCCCCAGCACGTAACAATTAAAATTTTATTGTGATAGTTTGGGCTTATTTTGTTGAGCTATCATCACTCTTACATCCATTTCTTGAGTATTCTCCTTTTAATTAAAGTTTTTCATTTGTTAAATGTGTAGGTGAGTTGGTGCAGTCATGTCACAGTGAGCGACATGTTTTGATATTAGACTGCAGTGGACTGAATTTCTTTGACTACACTGGAGTCTCTGTGCTTCTTCAGGTATTCATGACATTAGAAACATTCTGTATATGTTATAATTATACATGTGAGTTATTGGGGCCAACTACCAGTCCTTCCACCTATTTCAGTGAATAAATATTTCACCCATAGAAAAGATGAACACAGATTTGGTATTAAATTGTACTATGTTTATATCTAAAATTACATTAAAATATTTCTAAATATTTTGGGTAACAATGCAAACGTGTGTATCTATATGTAATGAAGAGGAGTTTTGTAACTTCTCCTTTTTTTTCCTAAGTTGGTTTAGGTCATATTTGACCCCGCCATGTCAGTTGTAGTGACGCGTAAATTTACCACTTTAAAATTTCATCTTTAATTCTGTGATTTTATTTGTGTATTCTATTGCCTGCTAAGCCAGAGGTCAAAACATGATCTTCATCCTTGCAGACTAGGTTCAGGCATTGCAGGAGTTCCAAGATGCTCCCAGATGACTAAAGCCAGCAGTCACTGGTTACTGTGGTGAATGGAACTAAATCCAGATGGCACCTGGCCACAATTGGTGTTCCCTTGGAGCCAGTCCTGTTTAATATCTTTGTTGGTGATTCAGACAAGGGGGTCGAGTATACCCTCAGTCAGTTTGCAGATGAGACCAAGCTGGGTGGGTGTTGATCTGCTGGGGGGCAGGAAGGCTCTGCAGAGGGGTCTGGACAGGCTGCATCAATGGGCCAAGGCCAGCTGTGTGAGGTTCAGTAAGACAAAGTACCAGGTCCTGCACTCGGGTCACAACAACCCCAGGCAGTGCCACATGCCGGGGCAGAGTGGCTGGAAAGACATGGGATAGTGGTGGACATGGCAATGCCAAGTTAATGCTTGGACTTGATAACCTTAAAGGTCTTTTCCAACCTAAACAGTTCTATGAGTCTACAGTTCTGCATAATAAAAGGTTTTATCATAGATAAAAAATTATGCTCAAAAGCTGTTTCTTACATTTCCATTAGGGAAATGTAAAAGTTGTGTAGTGAGTACAGATCTAAGTGGCTATAGAAGGTTTCATTTGCATATTTTTTCTGAGTAAGATAGAAGACTTGAACTTGGGTCTTAGCCCAGGCCTCTTCTTGCCCTAATAATTTTCTCAGTTTAGTACACTGATTGGACAGTGAAGTAAGTGTTGCCTTAAAGTATTTTAAATTAAAACTACACATATAGTTTATATGAAATATATAGAATATCTTGAAAAAGAAAACTGGAAAAATAAGACTAGTGGGAGTAACTATTAGATATCCCTTTGAAATATACAGCATTCAATATAGTATTAGTTTCAAAAATTGTGAAACTGATTTCAAAAAGATCTTAGAGACCTCCAAATTACTAATTATGTCAAAGAAGTGTTTGACAAATTTGTGAGAGACAAGTCTGGTGTAGGCTGTGAAGTGTACAGGTTGGTAGTGCAGCCTCTGGATAAACAGTTGGTCTAAATCCAAGTTACTCTTCCTCCTACCAAGAGGACCACACTCAACATGTCCTTGTTGTTATATTCTTTCCCAAAATATCATCATTGATGTCAGAGATGGAGGATTTTTGAACTACGATTTTTGCTTTAGTTTAAAAATAGATTATTCTGTTGGGGTTCTCTCTGAATCTCTTCTCTCAGAATTCTTCTACTTCACATGGATTATTTAAACATTTTTTGAAGCAGTGACTGCTTTGGATATTCCTCAGGGCAGAAAAATGTCCTAGTCTGGTTTTAGAGGGTTTTTTTCTTCTTTTTTTTTTATTTTTTCTTCCTTCTCTCTCTTATTAATATTTTGTCTCTGGGGAGTTGAACACTTTAAAAGAAAAAATAAATAACAACATACTGCTTAATGCAGCATCATAGTTATGGTGCTTTTTTGATAAAATTCTCGAAGTTTCCTAGGTCTGACTCCTGTCTGTGTGGACTGGTAGCAAGCATAAGATAAGGACATGAGAAAATACGCTGAAAAAAATACCCCAAAAACTTAAAGTCAGAAATTTCAAAATTATTAATCAAATTCAGTTTTAATTCTCAGCAGAGCAGTAGAGTACTGTAAAGATGTGGTAGGGAATAAATGTGGCTTGCTGATGTTTGCGTTATAGAAGGGCTCGCTCTGGTGGCTGCTGGCAGTACAGCTGCTGCAGCAGCACTCCGGGCTCTGCCTTTTTTAAATGTGGGCTTTTTGTGTACTTTCTTCTCTGTTGGTATTTAAAACAGGTTTGCTTTTTTTTTTAATTTCTTGTTTTCAAACATAGATTTACAAGGACTGTAAAAGCAGATACATCGATGTGTTGCTAGCACACTGCAAAGGCAAGTATCAGCATAGAGTAAAAATTTTAACATGATCGTTTATATAGCCTCACTACCTTCTCAGTGCTCTTTTTTTTTTTTTTTTTTCCAGCTTCCTTGATAAAAGCAATGCAGTACGGTGGAAGTCTTGACTCTGAAAATCCTGTATTTTTTGAATCTATTTCTTCAGCAATTGATGCCATTCATATTCACAGGGTAAGACTTTCAAGCAAGAGTAGGTGAAGCCCGGGGGGCTCCTTGGATGCTCACAGCAATTTCTTAAAGTCTGGGAAAATCTTATTTACCCAGTGAACCTTTTATGTAGAAACCTTTTATCTGTCTGTACTCTACAACTGGTCCTCAGCCTGAGGAATGCAGTTTTCCATTTTTTGCAGCTAGCACTCTCTTCCCATCACCATGTCTCCTTTCAAAACAACATCTCCATCTATGATAAATCCAGAGGCGCTGTGTTGTGGTGCTTTAATCTGGGCTCATTCTCCACTGGAAAGATTTATGTCATCTTATGACACCCAACACAGCCTCTCAGTGAGACAAATTTACTCACAGCCAGTTCTGCATTCCTGAAACTCCTATTTCTCAGCCTGGGATGCTTGAAGCTGCTTCACACACCACAGCACTGGTCTGACTGATAATGCTTCTGGATCCCCAGCTAGTTTGGTTTGAGTTAGAAATCTTGTCTCTGCCCTGCACTGTACTATGCATGCTGTGTTGGCTCACTGGTGGAAAAAGAGTTGCACAAAGTGGAAGAGAGAGCTAGAGGGAGAAGGCAGGCTCGAACATCTATTTACTTGCTCAATCATTCTTGTATTCCTCTTTAAAAAGATTGTAAACCTGGACTTTGCTCTTGAACTATGTGATTCTTTTCCACTGTCATGGCAGTGTAAGTGAGCGTGCATTAAAAACTGTGTGCTGTCCTGTGGTTTTATTTATGATTCAAACATGGCTAGAGCTTGGCTCACAGCCTTTTCCAAGAGACATTAAACTCACCATGGTCTGTGGTTTGGTCGTTTGTCTTTTTTTCTTCACTTTGTATTTTACTAATTAAATCAGACTTGCCTATGGACAAAACCACTTTCCATTGATTTATCCAGATTAAGGTGAGTTGGCACAGTTGATGTAGTGAATTGACCAGAAAAACATGTTCTCTTCAGAGCTTTTCAACAGTTTTCATTATGTTGTCCTACAAAAAATAATGGTTGAAATGGTAACTTCAGGGCAAAAATAATGGCGTTGGCTGTTACATATTTTGTCTGGGTCTGATTAGATGAATTAGAATGATTGTTGTCTTATAAAATGTCTGCATTTTTTATTGTCATTATTAACTTTCCTAACATTCTTGTAAGATAGTTATGTACTAGCACTCCCATTTTATGGAATTGGGACATGGATAGACCAGGACAAATGTTCATAATGAAAAGGGGGAGTTAAAACTCAAAGTCCACTTTTTAAGGAACTGATTGCTTGCTTTTACCAGAGCTGCTACGCAAATCAGACCTCTGCATAGTGGCTTAGCAGTTTAGTCTGAAAGGCTTGCATGCAGCCTCAAATTTTAAATGTAGTTGTGAACCGTGTATATACACTGCTGATGCTTCTTCAGAGTATTCACAGTATATGCTTCAGGGATTTTTTACGAGTTATTGTGTTGAACACATGAAGATAAGGTGGACAGGAGTGAAAAGGCAGGGTGACTGCAATAGCAGCACCACCCTGTAGCTGCCAGTCTATATACTCCTCCTGTGCCTTATTAAGGTGCTGAGATCAGTAGGACTTTTGAGTGTTAACATGATGGAATAGGCAGAATAAGATAGACAAAAAATATGAGGAAGGAGTTGGAGACTAACAGAAAGTGATTTATTTTGATTTACATTTTGGCTTCCCCATATAACAGGAAATGGTCTTCCACTGTCAGAAAGGTAGAGCTAAGAGGGCTGTGTGGTTCATTTTCATCTCTGCTGCTGTTCAGAAATGCAAAGATGTTCTTATCTACATGCTCCAATGAATATGTTGTGTCATTCTCATTGTTATGTTTATAAATTGATAAGATACTTGCCCATTACTTTATGCAGTTAATCATAAATAACTTTTTGAAATATTCATTTTTATAATGGTGCCATTTTCACACTAGCACTCCTTCATCACCTAATTTTACTTTATATTATAGGAAAACATTATAATACTTTTTTTTTCTGTTTCTCTCAATTTAGAATTACAGCAAGTTCAGTGAACAGAGTGAAGTGTGATGCCCACCCATTGAGCATAGCAAGTTTCATCTGCTCATACTCAAAATGAACTACATCATGGCTTCTCCTTCACTTTTTTTTTCCAGTGGATCTCATAGATGACCTTTTGTATACCATATATATTTAGTACATTCAGTAACAACAGATCTGCCTTTCAGAAAGAAAATCTTTCAGCTGCAATCACTCAGTGAATTTTTATGCAATTGTTCTATAGTGGTTTTATAAAATATTTTTATATACATTTAGATACAAATGATTAGAAAGCAGACACAAGGTACTGTGTTTACCAGTTAGGTGTATTATTTTATGTATCTTCTATTATAACATTAGTTGTAATATGTATCTCTAGTTTTGTGTATGGAATAGAGATATTATGAATTCTTAAAACAGCATGTCATAATTGATAAGGTATCTGCAAGAAGGCATATATCAATGCACTTTTTTTTTTCTAATGGCTTTACTTACTCTTTCCCCTGTTCAATACAGCCATTTGCAGTAACAGCATCATATCACAACTATTATCAGCTTTTACTTTTTGTAAAATACTTGGTTTTTAATGCTTTTTAATGCCTGCCCAGATCAATGGGAGAACTTGCAAGTATATGCAGAGAAGGCAGATGCATATTGGCTAAGAACACTGGATTGCCTCCATCTCTATTAGTTGTATTGTGCTATTATGTTTTGCTATATTTTCAAAGCCACAGGTATTCTTTAGCTCAGACTGTAGAGGAAAAACTGGTAGTATTTTTCCAAAGCTTCTTTCTTCCAGCACATTTTTTCCAGTCTGCATTTCCAGTTTGAGCTGTGATTTGTTCAGTGTTGAAATCTCCAGCTGAGGCAGCTGAAAGGTGATTGTAGCAACACGTAAGGTGTGTGCCACATTTCAGACACAATCCTGATGTGCAGTATACTGTGTGTGAGCACACAAAGTGGGTGGAGGAATTCACAGGTTGAGTATTTGGCTTGTATTTATGGGTTGTCAGCAATCAGATCATACTATCACATCGGTACCATGGTCTATGGCAACATATTAAGGCCTTCCAGTACTGAAGGGAGCCTACAAGAAACATGGAGAGAGACTATTTGCAAGAGCACATACTGATAGGACAAGGGGGGATGGCTTCAAACTGAAAGAGAGTAGGTTTAGTCTAGATATTAGAAGAAAAATTCATTACTGTGACAATGCTGAGGCACTGGAACAGGTTGACCAGAGAAATTATGGGTGCCCTGACTCTGGCAGTGTTCAAGGTGAGGTTGGATGGAGCTTTTAGCAACTTTTTTGAGTGGAAGGTGTTGGAACCAGATGATCTTTAAGGGCCCTTGAACCTCAGGCCATTCTACGATTCCATGTATGATTTTTCTCCTCTTGCCTTTGTTCCCTTCTGTGAACACCAGCAGTAAAATGTGAGTTGAGCAAAAAGGAATCAAGAAATTAGAAAGATATGGTAGGTTTGTTTTTGTTTTTTTTTTTTTCATCAACTTAAAAAATCTATGGAAGCTAACAGTAAATAGATATGGCACAGCCATAATGGCCATCTTACACTACAGAGAGGAGGGAAGGACGAGGACAAATATAGGCAAAATCTAGTTCTAAGCATTCTGCTTTCAGCAGCAGTTGCATGTGTATGCTTGTCTGGACCCTCCCTGTTGTGTCTGCCCAAAGCTGCTGCCTGCAGGAGAGGAGGTGGCTCATGGAGTGACTTTTGCATCTCTGCATAGTTAAGACATTGATAAGCTTTTCCTCAAGTCTTGGTCACTCCACACTAGTAGACAATAATGGGAGAGAGCTGTGGGTATTTCTGCCCTTTCAGTTATGAGTGACTCTTGTAGTTATTCCCTGCTTTGACCCACAGAGGACCAGAAATGTTCTGTACAAGTTCTTCTGAGACGGCTTTGGTAATTACTATGCAAAAGATTGATAAGTAACTGTGAGAAACTCATTATACACAGGAGAAATAAATTCTGTATATTGTCCCAAGCACATTAATTTCAGATGCTGTAGTTGATTGCAAATGGCTCATTACATCACTGGACTCAGTAACAGGCTATAATATTTGATTAATAATTTCCTGAAATAGTTTTAGTAATTTATTAACACTTTAGAAACTATTTACAATGTACTTTAATCACAGAAGCATCAATTCTATGTCACAGTTGAATGGAGATTTCTACTTAACTGCAAACTGAATAAATGAATAAATGCCATCTTTTCTACTAGGTTCAGCATTTGTTCTTTGTTGGCTAAATGTTTTTTCTTAAAATTTATAGATTAGTTGATTAATGAAATTGTTAAAAATAGGGTCTTTAGCAAAAATAGGACTTTTCTTTGACTTTTCAGGAGGCTTTCACTTTTATTCTGAATGATCTTATAAATGTAACAACACAGATATTTTTAAAATTCCTTGTAGTATTAGCCTTTTAAGAAACCTTCTATATTAAATAATTAATTTTGTAGTGCTTATTAAAAAAACTTCTAATTTTTACTGCTTTCAATGGGAATAATTTTTGCCCAGTTAAATGGCTTTTTTTGGGGGATGAACATTTATCTCCCATTAGCTCCAACCTTCCAACACTGGGCTTTGGGATAATATTTCTGTAATCTATTTTGCTATATATAATTAGTCTAAATAACGTTCCATTTCTGAGAGTATGCGTTGTTAATTATATTGCCTGTCTGGCAAGTGGAATCACTTAAGATAGTTGTTTCTCAGTAGAACAGTGTTTTAAGGGACATGTGAAGATAGCTGCCCTTTCAATTTCTTCTAAAATACCTGTAATGAGTTTAAGCTCTGTCAAACCAGAACTGCTCTATAGAGCTATGGGCAGTGAAGAGCAAATTGCAAATTACAAACTACTGACACAGTTTCCATTTCTCCACCACCCACCCTTCTGAGCTACTGATTTACTAAAACCTGTAGCTGTGCACTGCCTGTCTTCAAACAGCAGGGATGCCATTGCCATCAGACTTCATGGACTGCCAGAGCCCTGTTGTTCTGCTGGTGGGATGGGAGTCACTTCATGTCCTCCCGGAGTTATCTCTGCAAATCCCCGGTGTGTTTGTCCCACTCACAGAGTCAACTGACAAACAACTCCTTAATTTAGAGAAACACTCTAAACCTTCTGGATTAAGTTTTGGAGGCAATTCCCACTATCAGTTTCAACCCTTCCCTCAATGTTTTTGTATAAATTGGCTTTCCTCTGGCTCTCAGAGAGAGCTTCACTGGAATGGAATGGAATTAAATAGGGCAGAGTAACATTTGAAAGAAATCAACAGCCATCATCTAGTCCAACTGCCATTATTATAAAAGAATATCAGAATAAACCATACTTATTCTTCTGATGGAGGAGAGCAAAGGGAGTCAAATTCATCCTGTAGCAAAGAGCCTGCACAAAGTCTGACTGTCCTTACGGTTGTGCAGGCCTGGCCACACCATCCCAATGGAGGTGAACTACAGCCAGGAACAATAAGGGGTTTAGTTATTTGTGCCCTGCTGAGACAGACATTCATCTTTGTACCTTCACCCTCATTTACTTGAACATCACTAGGGACTTCTCAGAATAATGCAAAGTTTTATTAACTGTGGTTATACTGTGAGCTTATGCGGTGTTAGCAGTAAGAGCAAACTGTGGAGTTCCCTCTGTCCTCAGTGATTTCTAAAGGTGCAAGAGAGAGTGCACCTACCAGCAGAGGCTTGAGGAAGTCTCTCATTTACAGGTTTCAAGTAATGAAACAAACAAGTTTACTGCTCTTAGTAAGCAATTCTGAAAATCTAACCATTCACTTTGATTCTTGTATGTATACTTAGATGCTCAGATTTTATCTTACAAAATTCAGTATGTATGAGTCACGAAGCTTTTGAAAATCAGCGCTTCCATTCTGCACATTTGGTATATTCTGTACTTCACAGGATAACTTTCAATCATGATTGTTTTCTGCAGAGATGGTCCAGAGTTATCAGAGATTATATATTTACTTGACATGTTTAGGAATTTTTAGCTATTTTTAGGAACTTATTCTACATTTTAAATAGTATATAATGTGAGTAGAGTTTTTCTCACTATTTAAGATTTGCTAACCAGAATACATTAAAATGGTATTCTTATAATATGCTTCTTACAGAATTTGTTTCACACATTCCAAAACAAAGAAACTAATGAGGAAAAAAAGAGAGCAAACTGATGTTAAAGAATGAGTATAATACCAATTAAAAATTAGGCATAAAACAGGTAATAAGGAAAAGACTTAACATTATATTTATGCAAATTAAATGTTTCTAATTCTTGTCATATGTCTTTCATTTTAAAGGTTATTTGCCCTGATTCTATGATTCAAGTGTCACAAGGTCTGGCTGTAGCTGCATTGACATAATTTATTTGACAGCTCTGTGTGTCATAATGTATAATGTAACAAGGAAAGGTATCTTCACTGTTGAATGAAAACATTAATGTGTCAATACTGTGTATGAATACTGTTTGACATTTACTAGTTTCAAAAATAAAATACACAGTATGCCTTGAAAATATGGTATTCCTATTTTTCGAAGATACTTTCTTTGTCTACAGGAACTCATAAATAAATGAAGTGCAGTTCCAGAGTGCATGCTAAATGGTGCCTTCATCATTATGATAGATTTTACTAAAGATCACCTAATCTGTACGTTTCCATATGCTTTATAATGCATTTAAATATTTTTTTCTTTTCCTGAGTCTGTGTATTAGCATATGCAAGAATAAATTTATACTGAAATAAATTGGAATTTGAGACAATTTGTATGTAGAAGGAGGAAAATGCCCTCATTATTTCAATTCTTTTTTTTATATTCCGTACTAGCCACTTTGTTATAAGATACGCTGCCTTCTCCAACCTCAAAATGTATTAAATTTTAACAATGAAAAAAAAGAAATTTCCCTACATTCACAAGTTTTATTTCCTCACAGCTCTTACAGGAGTATGGCATATAACAGACATTTTTACCTCTACAAGAAATACAGAAATCTTGATCCAATTTCTCCAGTATTGCCTCTTTGCATGCACAGTCATTTTAATATATCTTTTTTTAATTGTCATTTGCATCTACAGATGGTGCACCTCATATCCAGTTGGCACATACTGATGGCACTGCTTACATACAGTCTGTGGCTTATCCCAGTAGAGAGGAAATGATGGGCAAATCTTCCCACCACCTCCCAATAACTGTAATGACGTTAATGAAAAATGGATTGACATATCTTTAGAAATCTGGCCTTGAAAGTAGCAGCTTAATTTTTCAAGCCTGGTAATTTATGAAAGCATTTGCTTCTACAAATATGAATGCAACTGCTACATTTTTTTGATTTTACAGTGGTATGAAAAAGTATAAACAATTTACAGTGCCATAAACTCCTAGATGCTAGACAGCTAAATATTCTTAATGTTAATCTCAATGACATAGGCTATTTTCTAGAGCTAGGCTATTTCCTAGAGCTATCCTTTCCAATTACACTCACACAATAGTAAGGAAACCTCCACATTATCTCACTTTGGAGTGAGATGACTGAGAAAATATCACTATTTTTATTCCCAGAATGGGCATGTAGAAGGCCAAGATCAGCTCGCACCAGGAACTTGAAAGTGAATTTGAAGTGCAACTCCTTCCCTACTGGGAATCCTCTGTTCTCACAGCAGTTCTGGAGAGCATGACATCCAAAAGCAGAGACATAGCTGCTTGGGTAATCTTTTTCTCATGTGTTTTCCAATAAAGAGGTCTTTTGTGCTGGATACATTCGGGTGGTTAATATTTAAGAACCAAGTGAACAGCTTATGTTGTTGCTCTGACTGACTCAATTATGATAAATGTTTCTCATTCCAATTGTGCTTTTTTAAACTGTTGCAGTTTAAAATGCAGCAAAATCTTAGGAATTCCTGAAAACTCTACAATCCTGAATTAAGCTGAACCCTGTACATTCACTTAAATCCCACAAAATATATCCCACTAACTTGGACACACTGTTTTATATTCCATTTGAGAGGCAAAATTGTCTGCTCCCTTAATTGTTACTTGCAATTGATATTTGTAAGATTTTGGGGAAGGTGGTTTTTTGCACATTTGTTCTGATTTGTAGGCTCAGGTAGTATAGCAAAAAATGTTGGCTACTCACTGGGTCTGGATGAGAGTTCCCAACAACAGTACTGGAATTGTGAGTTGATACTACAGAGTGGATAGTTTATACTGCAGTATAAATTAATAATTTCAAAAATTCTCAGCATTTTGCTTCACGTTCCTTTTTATATTCGCTCTGTGATTGTTCTTAAATCTCAGGAATTTCATTGCTTTCTGGTTCAGCCTGGTTCCTATAGCCAAATTCTTGATTCAGAATACCTCCATAAAGGAAGATATGTTTTGAAAGAACAAGAGCAATCCTAACTTATCTGTTAGAAAAAAAAATGCACTTTTTTGGTTCTGGAGTACTTCCAGAGTTAAAACATAGTTTGGAATATTATGTTTGCAATCTGAAATTTGTGATTATTTTGATCTTATTTTTAGTAATAAAATTGCATTTAAATCTGCTGATCAGAGCTCAGGTTTGGTGCTGTCCTGACTCCACTGCTGCCCTGATTTCAGAGGTCTCCAGTACACCCTGTCTTTGGTGCCCAATCCCACAAAACAGAGATGGTGACTTGTAGGTGACCCGTGATGCTCTGCAGACCTGGGGACTGCTCCTTTCACTGCTTCCTTCAGCCTCTCTCCTAGCAGGAGACAACCTGCTCTGCAGACTGCAGAGCACTAGTGGCTGCAGGAGGGATTGAAATACAAGTGGAATGCTGCAGACGCAGAGCTGCAGACCAGGGCTAAGATGCTGCTGGGCTGTGAGACTGTCATGCATGGGACTGGGAGGAGAAGGGTGCTGGGATAGACAACAGGATATGGGAAGAGGCTAAACGGGAGAAAAAGATTCAATTGAACAATTCTGTGATATTATGCATGAATGAAAAAGCTGAAGAGCAAAGGTGCAGCTGGGATGTCAGGCTGCATGGAGGTGTGGGATGAAAGGGAGACAAACTACAAAAATTTGAACCAATTCCTATTGGCAGGCCTTTGATCACTACACAAGGTCATTTTCTTCCAAAGCACAGATTGCCTCACACAAGGATAATTTCCTCACAGTGCAATTGGTCCTGTTAATATGGTTTTAGCAGCATTTCAGTTACTTCATGTTAATAAGAGTTTGGGATTTTTTCTGGAGTCAGACATAATGCAGCATTTATGGGTGCTTCATTCATGTAAGTATGAAGTACACATATTACAAAGCTCACAACTGCCTTTTGTCAGCCTCACAGACTACACCTTTTCAGAGAGACAGGTGGTCCATAAGGACTAACAAGTGTACCCCAAGTATTGCTGCCTCCCTGTTATGTGCAGCCCTTGCAAATGCTGTGCTCAAAGCAGTTCAATCATTTCTCCATCATTTTCACCATTCATATACTTCACCAGGATCCATCTAAGGTAGTGGCAGCTCCATTCATGTCATGCATCAAAGAAAATTTAGCACAAACTAGAAGCTTGTAACAGAAAGAAAGTTAAATGGGAAACATTTTCAGTTAAAAGATTAATTCCAAACTAGGATAACACTTTTAGAATAACCAGTCCATTAGGACTAATCAACAGTTAGTTATAGGCAATGTTAGTAGAGTTTCATGGGGACATGGTACTCTGTGCCTTGATGAGTGGCTCCACTCTTGTCTGTGCAGGGAAAGGCCAAGCCAGGTAATGCAGCAGTTTTCAGTGCTCTCAGTGTTCTTCAGAGCTGCACCGAGATGCACTGCCCTGGAGATGTGTAGGCACTACACAGAGGACAACTGTGACCCATTGAGCACCAGACAACCAAGTGTTGGTGTAGGCAGAGACACTATTGCACCTTTTATCAGGAGAGAGACACCCATGTGGCTTTGGACAGCTGCTGAATCTGTCTTTATTAACATGGTCCTCAGCTTGGGATGGCATCATCCTGCCTGCCTGGGCTGTGCGCACCAAGTTGTGATCTCAGAACTTGAACCAAGTATTTCCAAATTGCCAAAATCTACTGTGCCTAAGGCTGGACTTACCTCAGGAAGGTACCTTGACTCTTCTATGATTTCTCCTTCCTGTGGACATTATCCGGCTGCATAGAAAAGAGAGAAATGAGATTCATTGGTGCCAAGGGCAAAGACAGCAGAGGGCATGAGCTAGCAATCTAAGTTCCTGAGGTCTGGTTCTTTGTAATGGTGGTTTAACATTAAATACATACATTGTCCTAGGAAAAGGGAATAGTAGCCAGGAGTTGCTCACTCCTGTGACTTCCCCAGGTACTAAAATACAGTGTCTCCTTTTGCCAGGCAGCCTGGTTAAGGCTTAAACTCTTTTTGGCACAGTTTTGTTGTAAGGTACCCTCACCCACCAGTAGAAAGGTTATTACCCTGAGGGTAATATGGTAGATGTGAATTTTGTCAGTCTGAAAAAGAAGTTGTTTCTGGATTTCTCAACTCATATGGCAAAACCTGGGCTACTGTATTGAAGGAGCTGCCCTAGCTGATGCAGGACAAGAGGACTAGCAATATGTTAGGTCGCTGCTGTCAACACTGGAAAAATCAATGAGAAGCATCTCTATATTTCTACAAGGGATAAGGGAAATGCCTCACTGCTTGGTCTGGTCAGCTGTGGACAACTCTGGTGCCACCAGAGCCACAAGTCTGGACATTAGGTAAAAGCAAATAAAGTGTTCCAATACCTAAAGACATGAGCAACTGCCAAAACCTTTTGCTATGTGTTGGAGGTATTTCCTTTGCCCACACAGTTGTCAAAAAGAGAAGGAAAAAAACAAAAAGTGATGTATGTAAAATGTTTCTGTATCAGTGATTTCTCCCCCATGGAACACAGCAGGTAAGTATTGGTGACAGTCAAGCATAAGCTTTTTTTTCCCCTCTTCGATTTCCTGGCATTTGCAAATATAAGATAGGTCCTTAATGTTATATTAACATAGATTTTTATGTGTCAATTAACAGATAAATTCATTATGAAAACTCATTTAGGAAAGGACTGACACCAGACAAAGCCTGAGGCAGCTGTGGAGTGCTGGGACGAAACATCTGCTCCATCAAATTGCACTCAGATGCTCCCATTTCTCGGCTTTCACTCCTGTTCCACAGAATCTCAAGCAGCCACTTGCCTCCTTGGGACTTACAAGTTTGGACACAGACCCACACAAAGGCCAAATGTCTCCATCAATTCTTCCATAACCAGCAGAACCAGCTAAAGTTGTCAAGATAGGCAACCCTTTGACATCACAAAAGAAAAAATATCTGTACAAGCTACATGCCATGTTCATTTTTCATGTGACATTTGCTTTTGTTGACTTATTTACCAGTATTGAATTTGACAACCATCTCAAATATAGAATCTACTTCTGAAACCCACCTATTTTCTATGTTATGGGCCTCATTCGCTACTTTAGCTAATGCAAAAATGCCTTCCATTACTAGCTGTGTTGCTTCTCATGACATAATAGAAATTGACTCAGAAAGTAGCATATGCTGTTATCACCCATAATAGATCAACCACATCTCAAGGACTGGGAGCCAAAATTACCATTTGGCATGTCTGTAAATTCAAATATAACGTCTGTCCCAAGTAGGAAATTAATGGAATTTTATCTATTTTATAGATATATATCAAAGCTTTCACTACTGCCATAAGAGATTTTTCATTTAGCATTTGTGTTAAAGAAATTCTCCATGGGTGTTTAACGTTGTTGAAGAGCTCATCAGGCTACAATTTGTAAAACACATCTCATTCTGCCTCTCTGCAGATTGTTTCCTCCACTTTGAGGTTCAGTGCTTCCGGAAGCACAGAGCTGGGAGAAGGTCCTGAGAAGCTGCTTCTCTGTCTCCCTGTCCCAAGGCAGGCCCATTAAACCATTTCCAACAGTTACTTCTCAACAAAATAGAAGGCAATACTAAAGTATTGTACACTTATATATACACACATCCCTTCATATACATGTAGTGTATGTCAAAAATTCTTCCCTATTGGTTGGTATTATTTATGTTTAATATTTAAAGGGCCAATATTACAGAAAAAGGCAATTACTGAGGAGGACCCTTATCTGAACACTTTCAGAACAGAAAGCTCCCTGGCAGCAGTGAGATTTCCATGCACACACATGGCAGGATCAGACCTTTCATGAGTAACTCACTTCTAACCTGCCACTGCGGTGCATTTTCAACCAGCACACAAGCTCTGGTGCGGATTTTTTACCCAATTGTACAGACTATTTTTTGTCCTCTGCCACTCGTGTTTTTAACGAGGATCTCTTTTCAACAGCTATGGTTTCTTTAAGGGACAAATTATGCGTCCAGTTCTGCAAACCTGTCTGCAATGAATGCCTTTAGAAATCAGTGGAGCTTTCACATGGCAGATGGCACCCTAGAATTGAGCTCTACATAATTTTGCGATATTTTAGCTGGGGATATTTTAGTGGCTTTTTCCCTATGCATGACAGCATGATTTGCTAGCTGCTAGGAAATGTCATCAGACCCTTTCTCATTCCACAGTGAAACCTTTGGATTTGTTTTGAATGAGCAAAAATGCTTTCTTTCCCTGTTGTACAGGACACTCCTATCCGATTAAAAATATTTCCAGATAAAAAGTGACAGTAGAAGGGTAGAAGGGTAAACCAGCCATGTTGTGATTCAAAATAGACGTAAAGCCAGAAGAAGGGGGAGGAGGTTTGGTTAAAAGCCTTTAAACAAATGTTCTATTATTGAAAATGCTTCCATCCCCTAAAATCCTTACTTGAAGACTTTCTAATTATTTAATTTGTGGTGTCATCTGATTTCTCCTACAATGCAATGAATGCAAAAATATGATAAATTCACCAAGTTTAGTTTTTTTGCGTTTGTTCAAAAAGGATGAATTCAATGATTATTGCATGTCAGTCCACATCTAGACTGCCTCCTACAAAAACACAGCAAAAGCAAAAAACCAGTTGCTTCAAACCTCTCTCTATTTTGCCAGCATTTGTCCCAGTCCCAGAAAGAATTAATTCACTATCCCTGGGCAGGTCTATATCCAGACACAGAGATTGCAGTGGATTATTTTACACTAGTTTTGCCAACGGACTCTGCAGGGAACACTCCTCTTCAAGCTAGTCACACAACTGGTTAGGGGTAACAAGCCATGTTCTAACCAGCTACTACAGTGCTTAAAATGGACTTGCATGTCCAACTGATGTTTAAATTCAAAAGCCCTGTCTGTGAGTGAAGTAAAGGTTACCTGGCTCCCTGGGCAATCCATAAAATGAAATAGGGGCCCTATTTGGATAGTTCACATTTCCCATTGTCATTCCCATAGAAGATACATGTAATTATGACTTACCATCTCTGGCTAGTAAGACTGATTCTACTGTCATTTTTTTGCATTTTTAAAAAAAATCTAAGCATTTATGTCTCTATTCTGAAGCAAAGCAGATATTCTGAATACATCTCACTTCATCCTAGAATTTGCAGTCTGTAATAATATTTACAGCTCACACAAATACACAACTCCTTTTCTAGTTTTCTCCATTCTGAGCTTGTGACTAATTATTCCTTTCCAATGTTTCTATTTGTTTTCATAAGGCATTCCTTCTTCTTTGACCCTTCAGTATGATGGCTACTCAACAAAACTAAAATTAATGTTGCTTCCTTGCTTCCTTCCTTATACAACAGTGTAATCGATAATATCATCTGACTTCTGGAGACAGGAACTGTTAGTTAACCTTCCTAGCTGCTCTTGGCTGAACGGCTCCCAGGCATTGCAGCCTGTAAAACATTGAAAATTACAGAAAAATAGTGGCTATCTTCAAAAATATGGTGATGCAGCAGTCATTTTA
Source organism: Prinia subflava (assembly GCF_021018805.1). NCBI lineage: Eukaryota > Metazoa > Chordata > Aves > Passeriformes > Cisticolidae > Prinia > Prinia subflava. The sequence goes on along the minus strand of NC_086247.1, from coordinate 25,014,168 downwards.
ACAGCAGGATATTTTGATTTATTGTTCACATTCACTGTTCACATAATAAACACTTCAGGATTTGACTCTGGGCTATTGAAGAGGGTTTTTTTTGTTCAAAATAATTCTTAACCGTTGTACCAGTGGTATTCTGAGCCAGATACTTGATCAAAAAGGTCTGGAGCCTTAGGAGACTATTTGGACACCCACCTGTGAACTCCATGCAAATTTCATGTGCTGTTCTGCCTGAGCATGGAAATACAAATGGGAGAAAAACTCACTAAGAAAACAGCACTGGTCATGGTAAGGGATCATGGAGGTTTTTTTGGTTGATGTGTTTTTTTGTTTGTTTGGGTTTTTTTAAATGATATTGTATCAAATGGACAAGAAAAAGTTTTAAGAAAGGAGAATGAATAGCAAAGATTTTGCTTTGGCAGTTGAGAATCATGAATGTGTTTTGCAGCTGGTAACCAACACAGCCAGGGAGGAAGAGTGCTCATTGTTGCACCAGTGACAAGTCAGTACAGGAAGAGTTAATAGAACACATTTAGAAAATTAGGGAAACAGGACCTTAAGGAAGCACTCTAAGGCATAACATGCAAAGCCATTTGTGCTAATCAAAGAGGCATTGCATACTTGGCTGACATTTGCTTTAATGAAAGACTTTCATTTTTTTCCAGCTCCTCCACAGAGTTCAAAACTGTGTAGCTGAACTCTAAACTGTCTAGTATTTTGTGTCAAAGGTCTAAACTTTTTTGTCAACAAAGAAATCAACGGATTATGCATTCCCATTTTTCAAACTCTGTTCAGCCAGTGTAGGCAAACTCTTGCTTACAGTCCCAGACTTGTAGACCCTACGTTAGTTCATGAGGATGAAAAGGGAATTAATTTTGTTACAAGATTACAACATCCAGTTTAGCATTCTTTGTACAAACTTACTGAACTAGACCAGTAACTTCCTTTATACATTCACTTCAAAACACTCCCATTTCCTCAATATACAAACACTCCACTCTATTTTGGAGGAACCTGTTTATTGTCACCTAAGTAGAAATCTACACATGCACATGTACAATATTCTAGAAACAGGCAGTCTCTTGCTCTCCTTTTATAGTCTGAAAAATAAACTACGTATTGGATTATAACTTTAAAATTGATATAGCCATTTAAGTTTTTCTCTGCCAGAGTCCTTAAAAAGTTTAGTTAGTCTAACTTACATCAGAATTCAGTCACAAAGGATAGAAAATAAGAAATACTTACTATCAGATATAATGTTTTTTGAAATTTTTAGTAATAATTTTTATTACCATTTTTTTGTGAAGTCACATCTGGAATAAAGGCAATAGTGTTGTCTTCTCCACTCTGAGACTGGAGGGCAAGCAGGTCTTACCATGGCAAAAAAGGCAGAGCATCCATGAGATCAGTTTATCTGCCATCAAAAAACATCTTCAAAAAAGAGCTGAATTTATGGATTGAAACCTTAAGAAGAGTTGATGTGTCAGATATTCCCTGCCTTGCCTCACAGACGAATTCCAATAGTACCCAACAGCTTCCCAGACTAGAGATGGCTAAAGAGAGGGTAAGTATGTCAGAATAAATTGATTCTCATATTTTATTCTGGAAAAAACCCTTTATTCATTCTTTGAGAAGGGATTTAGGAGGGGAAATAAACTGTTTTGATGAAAAAAGCCCCTTGTTCCAGCAGTTATACTGACTTGGTACCTGGAACATGAAAGTGAAGTGCTTTTTATCCACTAGTAACAGAAAAAATATTTAGTTTTTATTTGAATTTTTGTACTATTAATTAAAAGGATGAACCTTTTTAATTCTTTTAGTAAAATTTCATGTTAATTGCAAAGAGTTTTTCACTGGGGGCAAATATCTTGATACAATGTTGCCAGTTTAGCCTGATGTAAATGAGAATTAAATCCTTCCATGTTGCTAGAGAATGACAATGATGCAAATGAAATTATAATCTACCAGGGAAAAGCAAGTTTAATTTATGGGAGATCAGACCCTCAGTGGCTGTTCAGCTGAAAACCCTTAACACCCTTCCAAAGGCTCAGTCTGAGTTGCATCCAATGTTTTAGCTGCCTACACGATACAGATTTTAATTCAGAGGTTGGAGCTGTCTTGATCAAAACTTCTGTGGTGTTGCATTTCCGCGTTGTTATCCACTCCAGGAAATGCTAACACAGGCAGACTGTGAATGGCTGACACTCTTTTAATGTTTTGATGCTGTTCCATGAATATAAACTGGGCTATTTTTTTCATTACCCATTAACAATAAACAGCAACTCGGTTAATTAATACATGTATTTCATGGACTGTCAATATTGAAAAAAGGTGAGTTTTGGTTAGTATTTTGCACATAATTCTTACTAACATTTAAACAACAGACCTGTAAAGTTTCTCTACTTCTTTGACAGTGATTTTGAATAACAGACAGCTATGCTTGAGCTCTATTAGCAGAAATGAATGCAAAATAAAAAGGCTCTTAACCTAAGAACAGAAACAATGCTCTATTTACACAAGATGCTTGTAACAATAATATTGATTATGTAAACGAGGCTATCATTATTGATTCTAATAATTTGTTAGTATTTCAGGAGATTTCTGCTGAAAACACTTTGCAGTCAACTTGTGTTTGTAAATGTTTTAAAAAGCTGAACTAAAACGGAAGAATGAACTCTATGGGTATTTCACCAACTAACCAGACCTGTGACTTGCTATCTGAGAGAAACAGAAAACAATTTTATGAAACAGCTTCCCAACAAAATTGCAATTTCATTATTCTAAAAGACTAAATCTATTTATTTTGAGCAAATGTACCATGAAAAAAGTAAAAACAAAATTGATTTATTCTTTAATTGGTTTAATTTGCTATCCTACTCAAATGCATTGAATATTGTGCTATACATAAAGGAGATTTTAATATAACATAAAATCCAAACAAAATATCTAAAATTATAACTGGAATCTCAAGAATTTTTACAATTTGAAATAGAGTGATTTTTATTTTGTTAGACTGATATGATTGAGATTGGTTTACAACACTAGATAGATTGCCAAAACAGATTGTTTCAACAAGCATGTACTAAAGATTTCTGGATTTTTTATTTAATGAGAAATGCCAGACTTTCAGCTCTCCCCTTAATTTAATTCAAAGGAGAAAAAAAGAGAAATTATGACTCAAAAATTTCAATGGCACTGTGCAATAATAGAAATTAAAAACTATGAAAGTAGATGTTGGGAAACCTTGGTCTATGAGGTTGCATGAAGACTAATATTTCTTATTAAATTAACAAATCTGTGTATCTGCATATGTTAAATAAAACCAAGGATTTTGGCCTAACAGTTAAAATATTTGGGGGTTCACTGTCTGTATTGTCTTAACTGGTGGAGTATATTTATCACTTTTATGAGGGCACATAATTTATACCTACTCTTCACTTGACCTCAGCCACTAAAGCAAATGGATTACCATCAGTTCAAGTCAGTTTATACAAAGACCCTTTTCACTGCTCCAGCACAATAACCTAACAAAGGCCCCACATAAAAGACTTTGTAGTGTATTTTTGGGGTACTTGGTATAATTTTGATCTTCTTCAGTATACTTTGCATACCTCCTCTGTGTTGATATTATTTGCGTTTTAAGTACAATGGACTTTGTATAAAACTACAGAGGAATGAAATCTGGAATTAGAGCTAAAAAAGAAGAATCCCTTCAATGCTTTCATTTGTGGTCAGTCACCACTGTACTCCCTCTCATTTCTTTTGAGATTTGTAGCCAAGGCGAGCTCTGCAGCCATCTGTTTTTAATCTCTACTCAGGATGATAGTCTGTGGATCAATGAACTCTAGCCACAGTCTATAGCGAAACTGCAAATCTTTTTGGGATAATTTCCAGAGGATAATAATATTCACAAGAGACTTCTTTTGCCTTCCTTATCTCCAAGTACAGTTTTTCATAAAAGAATGGTATCATAGCTGCCTGTTCAAACAATTGCTTCTATCATGATGCATTATTGCCAGTGAACTAAACAATCGAAGTCATAAATCTTTGAGCTTTTACCTCTGCTACCACTGCCCAAAGGAGATTTTGTAAGACACAAGTGAGCTAAAGAGAGTCAAGTGACTAAATTCAAGAGGGTGAAATGGGATAGAAAAGCTTTCCTTCTAATATATTGTCCAGATTTTCTTGCAAGAAAACATAGCATGAAATAAAGTTCCTTCACAAATCTGAAATTAAACACAGTGCATTTGCTTCAGTTAATGCCCATCAGACATCAACCGTACTGACAGAAACGAGTAATTCTACTAACTGTACATTACGTGGAGAAAAACATACAAGCAGAAATTAATAACTACTAGTTCCTGTCCTGATGTCCATTGACTTGGCATCTGCTGGGGATCAAATGCAAAAATGCATATGCTAAGAAGTGTTAATCTCGCTGGCTCTTGCACAGTTCAGTGCTGAGCACTCCCCTACACTCAAACTTCTGTGCACAACCTGCAGCCATCCTGCCAAAGCCAGAAAACATGTGGCTTTTTAAACCCCTGACAAGGTCTGCACTGCTGCTGCTTCTCCCTTCCTCATACTGAGGAAAAAGCGCAGAGAGTATCTGGGACTGAAGGAGGTACAGGTTCCCCAATCCCAAACTGATTTAACTACTGGATTAGTGGACAGCACAATACTCTTTACAGAGTTGGCTGAAATCACCTGACTGAAGGGTCACTACCACATAAGCAGGTCATTCCTTGCAGAGGGGCATGAGGGCATGATAAATCAGCCTATCAAACTGCTCCAAAGAAAAATAAATAAGCAGCAATCCTTAACCCTTAGCTCTCGCAAGTCAGCTTTGTCATTTCTTTCAGAAATCTGTCCAAACTGAAATTGGCATAAACTCAGGAAATTATTTCTGATCTGAGGTTCAGGCCTCTTATCTGAGTTGCATCACTGCACTTAAAAATCACATCCTTGTTGATGTGCATATCTGTCTTTTAAAATTATTGTTCTGTATGTGATGTGAGTTGCAGTATTCTTATCTCTCTTGAGAAAAAACAAAGCTATTTTTTCAGATTCTTGCAACATTTTTTAGGATGTTGAGATTCTACATTTTAAATATGAACAGCTGAATTCTCCCCTTAGATACATAAATGCAATTCCCACTGAAATCAATTAAAGCTGTCTTGAAATCTCACAGAGTATCCTTAACTTTATATCCATTTATATCTTGAAAGTAATTGGACATACATCATGTGAATTGTCTAATGGAAAGATGAATCACCCCCAGTTCACTATCTGGAAGGAGAGTTTGGACACTTGATACACAGCTTTTCAATTCCTTTAAATTTTCAGAACCACAGCTTCTCTCTACACCTCCGTTTGTATAAAATATTTCAATTTCATGGTGCTAATCCACTTTTTTGTGAACTTTATTTCGATTTCCTGCCAAACAAGGAAGAACTATGGGAAAAAAAATAGTTCTTAACTGAGTCTACTCTCATATAAAATATTTCTACTCTACAATATTATGGGGAATATTTTAAAACAAAACAGACTTTATAAGAAAACAGCAAGGCTGTGGTATTAACCTGAGAAGTATTTACAAGGAAAATTACTACAGTGATGGAAATTTCAGTTGTTTCAGACTAGTACTTACCCCATCCAAGTCAATAGATTTTTTGCCACTGATTTTTGTGCTGGACAGAGCTTCACTCTTCTCAAGGGCTGGGACTTCTCTCTTGCCAGTGGAAGCTTTAGAGCATGTGATAAAAAAAAATGAAATGGAATTTTCTTGAAAATATTATTTCAAGAGGCCATAGAAACACTGATAAGCATGTTGCTTGTTCTAGAATGACTTCTTAATTCCAAACCATCTCTAGTTTCCATTGAAAAGAAATAAAACATTATACAAATATAATAATATTAATTCCAAAATATTTTTCTGAAGCAATTTCTGAGGTATTATTTTCATTGTTTAAATACAAGCATTTTCTTGGTTTTAACAGCTTTAATTCTGATTGAAATGAAGTTGGGCTTGGGTGGAAAATCCACTTTTAAAGACGTATCTGGCTGGAAGATATAGGTACAGGTCAGAAGCTATTAGAATCCCTTTTAAAAGCCTGTGTGAAGCATCATCCTTGGGAATGGGAGTGTGAGGATAACTGGGAGGCAGCATCTGGAGCCAAGGACCAGGGGAAGCAGCTTTTCTGTCTTCTTTCCATTTCCACTACAGACACAGTTAGCTTTAGCTTTATGTATGAAATTGCCTTCCTGACCACACTTTTAATAGAAGAGCCATAAACTTTTAATTAAAAGGTAATCTGAAAGAAACAGCATATTTTCACAGAGTAATAGACTCTTGCTGGCGGCAGACAAGGCGTTTACTGAAATGAGATTTATCTTCAAAGCAGAAGATATTGATCATATGCTATTACAATCACAGCACTGTTTCTTTTACCAGGTGATGGATGGTGAAGCAGTGATCTTGACTGATGGATGTCAGTACACGGGAGAGACAGTGGTGTAATGCATTTTTTCAATAGCAGACCTCTGCACAGTTCAAGTCATAATTGCCCCTTCTGGGGGCCAGAAAATTAGGATAATTTTGAAATGAGAAAATAATGGATGTTTCTTCCATAGAACAAATTTTCCATTTTAAATACCATGATTAGTCTATTTCCTAATCAATGGGCTTATAAGGACTCAATTACAGTAATTTTAAGTTATTTCAATATTTTTTCCTGGAAATTTTCACTAATAAAGTATAATAGAGAATAAAGAATACTTTTTTTTTTTTTTTTTTACATTCAGCCTCAGAGTTTAACCCAAGATCCATGAAGTGTTTCTATGTTTCTATGAACACAGAGTATTCCTGCTGCAATCACCTGCTTCTGTATTTTTGGGTGTTGACTTCATTTGTCCACAAATTCCTTACTGGGACTTCTGGTTCCTCTATCCTGTGGCTATGAGAATCTCAATTATCTCTTAAGATCAGTGATGAATTCTGTGTGTATCTTAAGAGGTGGGGGATCTCCCTTCTTATCTACTCTTGGGGTACAGCCCTGCCTAATCCGACTCAGTGATCCATTTGTTTTTAAAAACATCCACAGTTCATTCATCCTTTCTCAACATATAAAAAAAGTATGTGAAAATACAATTCTTTAAATAGTGGTGAGAAAACCCAAGTTTCTTTTATGTTGGCCATTTTGTGCTGAAAGCTGTAGGAAGGACATCTTATTCGACAAAAATGGTAAGAACTCTAGCTATGGCTTCCTCACCCCTTTTAATTTTTTTTTTCCATTTCATTTCATGTCTTGCTCCTGAGAACTTGTTATATCTCACAAATCATGGGATCTGCTCTAAATATTGTGGTTTATTAGCTTTCAAAAGTTCTGCCCTAATGATGACACAATAATACTGGGTAAAATTGATTAAGCACTTTTTCTTAATTATTTCTACTTCTTTGATTAATCTACTGAGAATTTAGAAAGTGTAGAAAAAATGTTTTTTCCTGTGGCCTGTTAGATATTATGGTGAATTTGGAACCTTACAGAAGACATGAGAAGTTACACTTATCTCTATTTTCACAAGTCTGTTTGGTTGGTTTCAAGTCCTCTGTACTTTCAAAGAAAAATAGACATAGAAATGAATAAAGCATTTTTAAGTTTGGAAAAAATATTTTACAAAATAGGGTGCATGACAGGTCTGGCACTGTCTGCCCAATGTAGATTTGTGCTGCGGGTACCTAATGAAATAGTGCTGCTAAATTCAGTGCTTATATTCCCTTAAGAGGTGATGAAAAAGGGTAAGGGGCTTTGAAGCCCTCCAGAGGCAGGTCTTCTCTGGCAAGCTGAGGCATCTAAATGACCTCCTCTCTGAGGGCCTGAAGGGGAATCTGGGATTTCCTACTGATCATACAAGATACAAGACAGATTAGGTTCTCTCTTGCCCAAATACTGCATCCCTCTTGCACCTGCTGTAAGGAGGGGAGGACACGGGCAGGGACCTTTGCCTTTCACGAGGCATTTTCTTGGCTCGCATCTTGCTCTTTAGTTCTACTCTGGTATCAACCCCAGCTGGCATGGGCTTGTGTTGTTGGTAGCTTTGCTACCGTGGGGTGTAGGGATGGATCGAAGTTTGGGCATGAAATGAGGAGCTGGGATACAGTCGAGAATGAAAATGGACCTTGCCTTCCATTTTTCACCTGTCTTTGCCGCCTTGCTCTCGAGGATTTGCCGTGTCGGTGTTTCGGGGCTCATGGAGCGCCTTGAGCGGGCTCTCCGGTTGCCCGGCCCTGCGGGCTGTCCCTCGGCAGCAGCACGGACGCTGCTCCTGCCCTAGGGCTCGGGCAGTGCTCAGCCCCGCAATGCCGCTGTCACCAGCCGTGTGCGGCTCCTGCCGTGTGCCAGGTGCCGGGACGGCCCCCTCGGCTCCCCCGGGGCCGCCCTGGCCCGGCTGCCCGGCCGCGGCCCGGCGAGCCCGGTGTGGGGCACGGGCCCTTCCCGGCGCCGCGGGAGCCGCCCCCGCTCCGTGCGCTGCGGGCCCGCTTGGCCCTTCGCTGGGAAATAGAACCGTCATCGAAACCATTCGGGTGAGTCAGCTATAAACCAGCTAATTCCCAAATCCATACCATGGGTGATTTAGAAAGGACAATTAAAAAGCCAGGGAACGCTCTCTATGGATTTTATTGTGAGCTTCATCCGCCCGGAGTGGTGCTTGCCGTCCACTGCATTAAAAAGAGCCTCAATACATAAATTGCAATGGTATTTCATAAGTGCTTGCTTGGCTTCCCCTCCTCTGCACCAGACTGTCAGAAAATGTTTTCTTGTATATAAATCACTATTTTATTTTAAATTATTTTATTTTAATTTTATATTTCAGTTTGTTTTATTCTATTTTATTTTGCTCTGACTGTGGATTTAGGGCTGGATTGAATATAATCAGAAAGAGAATGGCAATGAGACAATCGCCTAGTGTGAGATCAGCCCTGACTTGCTGTGAGCTTAACCACCCTTCTCCTGGGCAAAGTAAAGGAGCAGCAGGGCTTGGGAATGAGCCAGCTCCATCACAGCTCTGTTATTATGCCAGCAGCCCTAGAACATAGCCCTCCTCAGGACTGGGACCAAGGGTTCAGTCTCACCTTGCCTGTCAGAGCCGAAGAAGATAGGACTTGCAATTAAAGTGGACACAATTTCGTTTTAGTATCTCAATTCTGGAGTAACAAAGCTAAGAGTAAAGTGACTAAAACAAGAGTCACGGCAAGATTAACATGAAATTAATTTTTTGTTTTCATGTTGTCCTCCTGGCTGCTCAAAAACAAGCTAATACCATGTTAATGTTCCTTTTAATAATAGACACTGCATGAAACTTGCCTGTTCACACCCAGCAGTATCCGAACAAGAACCTGGCCCAGATCTTACGTTCTGTGTCTCCATCTGTGCTGGTGGGTCAAACTGCTCTGTGAAAAGAGCACTCCAATAGCTCCTGGTACTCAGCTAAACTAGTGAGAATCTAAAGTGCCAGGGATTTGGATTGAATTCAGCTTTCCTTTTGATTCAGAAAAATCCAGACAAACTTACAAGTGAAAACCTTCCTGTCTTTCTCAGGTTAAAAAGGAGGATGAGCTGGAATAGTAGGTGAGAAGGCCTTTGCTCTCTCTGCTGGAGCAGACCAGGGCATGGTGCTAGAGCAGCAGGAGCAGAAGATGCCTTCCATGGCTGCAGTGAAACTCAGCAGACAGAAGTTCCCCCAAAAGAGGGGATCTAGTCCACAACAGAGGTCCCTGACTGTGCTGTGTCCAGTGTGTGAGTCTTTGTGAAACTTTCTCTCTTGTTCTTCACCCCAGACAATTCAAGGTCCTCTCTGGATAGCATTAATGGCGTTGTGTTTCCTTGCATTTTCCACAGCTGCCTGTTTTTCTACTTGTCTCCCCTTTTCCGTTTCCGCTGGCACTGCATCCTAAACTCCTAACCTCTTACACACATGCACTGATTTTTTTCACTTGCTGGGGGAGGTGCTGCACAATGAGATCCATGTAGTGAGAGTTCAATTGCTGCATGTCGGAGCACGGCATATGCTAGCCAGTTTTCTCACCCACACCCCTCTCCGTGGGATTTCTCAGCACATTTGCTTCCCAGCTCCTGCACTCAACATGTGCTGCGAAGTGTAGTGGAATATCCGGGTCTGAGGCCCTGCAGTGTACAGGAGGACTCTTCCTGACTTGTATTAATATTTCTGCCAGTGAAATCTGTGGCATTTTGATTGCTTTGGAGTTCCAGTGCTGAAACGTTTTTCTTTCTGCCTACCCATATGACTTCTCCTTTCAGCTTTTTGTCTTCACATGAAAGAGAGGGCAAAAAAAAAAAATCTTTTGATGTTTTTTGAGAATATTGCAAGATATTCTCATGAAAACACCATTTCATTTGCTCAGGCTCTTGTTCATACAGATTTTCATGACTTCCAGGATTGACTATTTTAATTTGTTCCTGGTGGTGTTCCAGATTGTTTGCTAAACTGGCTGCAGATGGTTTTGAATGTTGCTGCTGCCAGAATTGTTACTAGGACTTGATCTGCAGATCATATTTCTCCAGTCTCACGTTCCCTCTACCCTGGTGCCTGTTAAGCAGCATATGGCTTTAAAATTCTTTGCTGACTTTTAAAGCTTGCACTGGCCCTGATTCTTTTTACCTTCCTGGCCTTATAGTACTTTAGACTTTGGCTTAGGCTCATGGCTTATCTGATGTAATGGCCACTGACAGTTCAGAGCCAGCATCCAAAAACCAGGGTCAAGTATTGCTTTGGATTTTGCTCCTTGTCATACTTTTCTTTCAGTGAAGTGAGTAGACTTTTTGCTTCTATTGCCTAATATTCTAATGATTATTCCAAGTTTTACACATAGCTTTTCTATGTAGATTTACACATAGATGCAGCACACACAAAGTCAACATATAAACATATGCTCTTTAAAATTCAAAAGTGCAAACAAAAGAAGCTTGATTCCCAGCTGATGTACAAGAGAACTGGTCTAATAAATTCTGGAGAGCCACTTCCTGTTGACACTAGAGGAAGAGGGATAGGTCCTTGTATGGACAAGGCATGGAAAAATTTGGGAACATCCCCCTCTCTTATTTGCCTGCCCTTCAAATGCTTTGATTACTGAAAGCTAAGGACTGTCGCTCAGCTGTCTATCAGTTTTGTGTTGCCTCAGCTGAAAAGGAGGTATGCAAGAACACTGTCTTGCATTGTGTATATTTCGTCACACAGTGTTTGGTTTTCCCCCTAACTAGTGGGACTCTGCTGCTGGTTTTGATCCCTGCCAGATGCAGAACAAAGGACAATAAAAGGGGACTGTGTTCTTTTCATCTAGTACTGAATGTGCTTATAGAATTTTTACTAATGGTCGTACAGCACAAATGCACAATGGGTGAAATTTTGTATTTACGGAAATCTATGGGAATTTTCCTGGTGTCTTTATTAGAGCCCAGGCTTTAAGGAACAAGATTTGGAAGTACAATTGGCCTGTATTGCAAAGTTGGCAAGTGGATGGAAAGATTTCTTGCTGTCAGTAACTTAAGTGAGGATTGCTCTGGGGGTCACAGAGGTGCAACCAGGGGTTGCCGTAGGTTTAGGTCTCCTTCCAGAAAGCCACTCTGCAAGCCCAACCATTAGTATTTATTCTTCAAGGGTTACTTCAGGGGCTGTTCCTGTCCTCTTGCTATCTTTGAGCTCCTCTGGACACTGAGATGTTTGCCTCCATCTGGAAAGAATGTACAGTGCTCCCCTCTGCTCCTACCTCTCCAAGACCACACCAGGACCTCAATGTATCCCACTCCCTTACCTTCACTGACTGCAGTGCAGTTATTTCTGAGAAGATATGTACAAATTTATTTGACCTGAGTAGTTCTGAGTTTACGGATTTCTTTTTCTTCTTGGTCTGTCTCTGGGTGAGGTCCTATATATTTTGTACTTCTTTTATTCTTTCAACAAAGTAGAAAGTAGAACACAGGTTCTACTTTCCCTATGGAAAACCATTTCAGACTTTTTTGCTTCTTTCACTTATTCCAGAATTGACCATAGCTGCAGATTACATAAATGTCTACAAATATTTTTTTTAAAAAAAGAGGGTGGAGGAAATTTGACTTGGGAAAAAAGTGGGGAAAAAAAGGAAAATAAAAAGGGAAAAATAGAAGAATTTGAAAACTTATGCCCACCACCATTTAATCTGACTGTATTCTGTGTGTTTGGCTTTTGTGTTGTTCTGTCAAAACAAAAAAAAACCAAAAACCAAAAAACAAACAAAAAACCCCAAAAAACCAAAAAACAAAACCAACCAAACAACAACAACAAAAACCCAAAGAAACAACCCCCTCAAAAAAACAACAAAACAAAACCAAAACAAACAAACAAAAAACCCCAAACCAAAACAAAAACAAACCCCAATAAACAGAGCGGGGAGAAAAGGGAAGAAAGTATGGACATATCAGCACTTCTTCATAAAAAAATCCTTTTCTCAAGAGAGTTGTATATTTTATGAAAGAAGAAAAAGTCAAAGTTCAGATTACTTTTTGAGTCATAGAATATATTAAATTTGTTCCTGTGTGGTAAATTCATGAAGGGAGAATTGTAGGACTCTCTAAAAAGTTAAGAGTGCCCTAGTAAGGTTAGAAAGTATTGGAAATCAACTGTAGTATAAGGCAGGGAATACATGACAAAGGACATGGAAACTCCTTAAAGCTCATGACAATTTAGTGCCGTGATATTGAGGCCAGATGACTTACAAAGTCTCCAGGTATGCAACCATGTCAGTGATAAGTAGAAATCAGGAGTTACTTTTCTCCTGTGTGTGCATTTTAAGACTTCATAGGGGAACATGACACACAGGACTGCAGTCAGCTTTTTAACAAGGTATTGAGCAATTAGAGAAAATGAGTCCCAGAAAATTAGGGAAAAGAGTAAACAAAATTATCTGAGAGCTAGAGAAGTTACTTTCTCTTCGCAGATTGGAAGCACAGTGTGTTTATTCAGGTGAAAAGGTGGATGTTGAAGTAGTCTCTAATCAAACAGATATGGCCACAGCAAGAGTTATGGCTGGAAGCTCTGGCCAGATGAAGTCAGAAGAAAATATAAAACAGGCCCTGAGAAGCAATGGCAAGAAACTACTGCAACACAATACCAAAAATCTCCAATGATACTGCCTAAACAAATCTGAATGCTTTTTTGGGAGACTTTTGTTCACACAAGTTTTAATTTAGTCATGCATATTACTGAGCTCACTCACTGCATGGACACTGGATAAAATGCTGTGCTCTGGGATGTTCAGGGGAATAGACTGAAAGAGATGTTGGCTCATCCTTACCTTAAACTTTAGCATACTGGGAGGTGACTTTCTGGATCAGGCCAGATTTCTGTTACATCTTCACAGAGGAAGGTAGAACAGCAACCCCAAGACATTACTTGTCTTGCATTTTAAGGGGGAAAGCAATAAATATCAATATTTTTGCAGAACTAGTTAAAATGGATTTCAACTGATGCTTTCAATTCCTTTGACTGAAGTTACATTTCTTAACAATTTCAAATAAAATTGTTTAATTTTGATTTATTTATTTGAACATTTTGAGCTCAGGACTCAGGGGGACTTTGATTCCACACAGGAATTGTAGTTCAAATGCAGCATCCTCATTTTTCCTCTGTGGTTTGGTGTCCCCATTTCAGTTGGACCTGGTCTGATGTTTCAGCTTCAGGAATGTCTATGGTGTAACTCAGAAAAGGAAACTTTTGCAAAAAATGAACTGGTGCATGTATTATCTGAACTAAACTGCCATGAGACATTTCCTTGACTTTTGTGACCATGAGGTAAGGTTTAACTAATCTGGTCTGAAGTGTTTTAACCAGCCAAAATTATTTTCTTGGAGTCAGTGTTGCCCAGTTCTCGGGTTCTTATCCCAGAGATTCGGTGGTAAAGTGTCTTTTGCCCTCTGAAACACCTCGCGTCAGAAGCAGAAGAAGAGTCAGGAGTCTCCATCTCAGGTTTTCCAAGGTTGTTTATTCTTTCTTATCTCACAATTCTTTCTGTGCTCTGCCAAGGTTCCTGCTGCAGCAGGGAACCTGTGGCGACTCTCCCTTGGTCGGGCGGTCTCAGCCCTTTTGTACCATTCCTCTGGCCCAACCATGGTCCATAACGTATTCTCCATTTACAACTAATTGCCAATACTTATCACTTATGCTAACCATGCCATCTCTACTCTAAACCAATCCCTTGTGACCCAGCACTGCAGAAAATAGAGGGCAAGAACAAGAAGGAAGAAGAACGGGTCCACGCCCTGATTCCTCCATCTTGGCTCTTCAGCCTCCATTCTAAAAAAACCCAAATTCTACTTTTTCACCCTGTGATAAACTAACTACTACACATTTCACACTCTTGAGACTTGTAATTGCTCCTGGGCTCTGTGCCAAGGTTTCCAACCCCCCTGTACAGACTCCAAACTCCCCTGTACAGGTTCCAAACCTCCTGCTTGGGTCCCAGACCCCTCCGCCAGAGTCCCAGACCCTCCAGGGCAATCCAAGAGATGCCCTGGACTGCGACACCCAGTCAAGATTCAGAAACCTCAAGGAATATTATTGCTTCCTTGCAGTGAAGTACAGTTTTGCATAAAATGCATTTTATATGAAAAAGCATTTGTGGAAATTTCCTGACTAGTTTTATTTAAGAACTAAAGAACCAGCTCTGAATTGAAAGCGGGAGAGTGCCAAATATTAACACCCCCAGGGACAACAAAACAGATTAAATATGTGTCTAATGTTCTGTTTTTAATCCAAATGAAACTGCTTCGATGGCATACATGTTGTTTTAAGTTTTTTCATTTTCCTGAAAAAGTGTCTAAGTGAAACAGCATGTTCTTCATGCTGGGGTCCCATTCCCTCGGGTTACTCTCATTGTGCTCACAGTACATAAGTGCTGCTCTTTCCCCTGAGCAAGCAGACGTGCCAGCAGCGCCAGGGCTAGAAACAACAGTGAGGAAAACTCTGCAGTGGTCCTTGGGTGTGCCTGACTAACTGCTAGGTCGTGAGCTGCAGAGGTTGGAGACCTGAGCTTTCTTAAAATTGCTCTACACTGATGCGTCCCTTCCTGAAGTTACAGCTCTTACAAACAGCCCCACTTGATGATTAAAATGAATGGTGGAACACTAAAAATGGCAAAGTTTTCATCTCTTTTCAAAATCACAGATTAATAGATTGGCTGAAGTTGGCAGGACCCCTGGAGGTCATCTGGTTCAGTTCACCCCACTCAAGCAGGGCCACCTAGAGCCAGTTGCTCAGCACTGTGTCTAGATAGCTTTTGAGTGTCTCCAAAGAGGGAGACTTCACAGCCTCTCTGGGCAACCTGTGTTAGTGCTTGGTCATCCTGACAGTAAAAGAGTGTTTCCTGCCATTCAGAGAGAACCTCCTGTGCTTCATTTTGTGCCTTTTCTTCTGGTTCTGTCAATGGGCACTGCTGAAAAGATCCTATAGCCATTGATAAGGTCCCTCTTGAGCCTTCTGGGTAAACAGTCCCAGCTCTCTCAGCCTTTCCTTGTAGGAGAGATGCTCCAGATGCTTAATCGTCTTCATGGCCCTTTGTTGCACTCTCTCCAGTATGACCATGTCTCTGTCATACTGAGCAGCCCAGAATGGGGCACAGCCCTCCAGGTGTGGCTTCACCACTGCCAAGTAGAGAGGATGGATCACTTCCCTTGACCTGTTGGTAATGGTTTGCCTAGTGCAGCCCAGGCTACCATGTGTCATTTTAGCCACAAGGGCACATTATTGCCTCATGTTCAACTTGGTGTCCAGCAGGACGCCAGGTCCTTTTCACAACACTGATTTCTAGCAGGGTTGCTCCCAGAACGCAGAAGTGCATGGAGTTGTTCCTTCCCATATATAGCACTTTGAACCTGCGCTTGCTGAACTTTGAGAGGACTTCCTTATAAAACTAGGTGTTACCTGATAATAATCTTTGCTATTCAGACACAAATTACATTAGAATAAAGTGGATAAATAAAATCATTCTGATCTTTTATCAGCACTTACTGTTTATGTGTTCACCAGCAGCACTGTCAGAGTCATTAAAGTATCCTACCTCCTGCCATACCACATCCACCTTCTCCAAAAAATATCCATGTTGTTGATCGATATCCTTTAGCAGTGATTAAAATCTGATGAGGTGGAGCTATTGAGGCTACCCTTAACTCTGAAATAACATTACTAAAGCTTCCAAATTTCTATTGCCAAGAGAAAAAAGAAAACATCTTGATTTTTATCCCTTGACTTACTACCATTGCTGCACATGCTGAGAGCACAATGTTTCATCTCTGAGAGAAAACTCACCTGTCTGTAGTACAGACCTTTCATTACAGACTGTGATCAGATGGTCTATTGCAATACAGCCAGGTGACTTAAGGAGATATGGATCACAGTCAAGGTTGCCTTGGTAGCTCTAGCTTTTCAATGCTTTTAAGTTTGTAGGATGAGTTGTAGCAATTTTATTGTAATATCATCTGTTTTAATGCTTATTAAGCTGCATCAAACTGCATTATTTTTCTTGAAAAATGTCGCATATTTATATGTATGTGCATATACAGTTTTTTAAAATTAAATTTGTAACATGAGCAGCTGATATAAATCTAGCTGCAGTGCCACACACTTTATGGTACTTACTTCCTGGAAAGGCTGATGAATAATTGTAATTCTAGCAAATATTTGCTTAGGGGACTCTAAGGCTGAAAGATGTCTTTATAATCTGGTGTTAAATACCATTTAAGAAAAAAAAAAAAAGTCTCATCCAAAAGTCATGTGCAAATGTAGGCAAAGGTTAAATCAAATCTGAACCTCTTTTACAGGACAGAAATCCAGAGATGAGGTCACATTAAACCACAATCCAATTCTGTAGAGAACATCCTGAGAAAAAAGCAGAAATTCAGAGAAAAACTCATCCATCCATAACATGCAGGTTCTTCTCATCAGTGAACACAAAGCCAGGGGAGAAGACCAACAAATCATTAGTTTACTTTGACCACTAATTTGTGGATGGCTAATTGGAGATGACTGTGTAGCAGCAAGCAACAAATGCTTAGTGTTTATATCAAGTAATCCAGTGAAATGGTCAAAGACAAGCCAAATCATTTACAGAAGGCTTTTGGTGTGGCAAAGGGTCTCGCAGTGTCTTTGCCAGTGCACAGCTAAGCTCTGCTGGAGACGTTGCCTTTAACTGATTCTTTGTGACTGATCCTGGGCTCTGGATGCAGGAGTAGAGCCATGTCTGCCTGTGCAAAAGTATTAGGTTTCTGGCTGCTGGTTCCTCTCAGATTATTAGGAACATGGAATTGGAAACCCCTTTTGGGAATGCCAAATACACTCTCTAAAAAATAAATGCATTAAATATTTCCTTTCATATAGACATTGTTAAAATATGATATAGAGCTAATAAAATTTGAAGTCACAATAAATTAAACTTGGGAAAGGTGGAAACCTTTTGAATAGCAACGTTACAAAATAGATAAACATAAGAGTTCGATGTGCACAGGTAGGAGTTCATCTCTGATCTGCAATGCCAAAGACGCGCCTAAGGGAGGAAGCAGAAGAACAGTGGTGATTGGCACTTGTTTCCAGATCTGCTCCTGGATTAGATTAGGGCTGCTGTGTTTGTGACAAGGGTTTCCTGGCCAGAAGTATGTGTGTGTGAACCACCCAGGTGGCCTACATATGAACTGGAAGTGCATCCCCAAGCTCAGCATGTCTGATGTGCTCTGCATGTGCTGTGCAGCTGTGCACACACAGTCAGTCAGATGGATCCAGTACACACTGTGTTTACCCTGTCATCTGTGCAGTCTGTGAACTACCGGGGGAATCAGGCAAATGACACATGGAGACATTGTAAGATTGCTGGTTGCTTTTGGACTTCCTACATCCTAAGAGTCCTTGTGGAGGTAAAAAGAGGACATGCCTGTGACAACCCAGACACATGGGCAATGTTCTTTCTTATGTATGATTTACCCAAAAGGTGATTTTTTTAGAAGTTGTAAAATACCTGTTGTGCATTTATGGACTGGGACGCATTATTGTATGAGCAAAACCAATGCTTTTTTCACCCAGTGAAAGAAGGCAAGTGTTTAATACATGACTCCTGGACCAAGCTGAGAATGAAATCATATCAAAGCAAAAATGCACCATTCAAGCAATGCAACATAGCTCCTAGATGCATAAACCTTTGGAGTAAAATAAAACCACATGATCCCCATTCATAAAAGCAGCCTTTGGTGGCATTTGCTCTGCCTTTGGCTTGCAAACATTCAAGTGTAAAAGCTTTTGTTCATGAGGATATCTGCAGGGATGTGAATACTCCTACACATGCACTGCTGATATTAAAAAGTATATAGGTATACAAACCCCTGTGTAAATAGGCATCTCCTATAGTGATTCTCCTGAAAGCTTCTCTTCATTTTAGGAGTCAGGAAGCAGGTACTTTATGGTTTTGATGAGCAAAGGCAGACTTAGAAGAACAGAGCATCTAAGTAGTTCATGTAAACTGCTATTGTACAGAAGTATTTGAAGAAATGCATGAAAATCAATTCTGTACTTTGGTAAAGCAGTATCTGGGAAAGGGAATATAAAGGAGATGGTGCATTGCTTATAGTAGTAGGCGTGCACGGTTTTCAGCTATTTGTAAGGTAAAATTTTATTGTTCACAAGGAGAGAGGCTTGAAAGATTTACAGAAAGGAAATGCACAATAAAATTGCAGTGAGTATTCTTGCCAATAGCAGAACCTCATGCAGAATGTTTCTTTCCCTTGTCATTTCAATTCAAGACCTAAATGTTATTCACTGACACACAAACTAACAATGACATTTTAAAGCTTGCACAGTGCACATGCATCCAGCTCCCCTAGGAAAAGTCAGGCAAACACCTGATGCCTGCTGGGAATTTCGCTGTGGGTGCCAGACAGCTGCTGCCCATCAGTGTTTCCAGGTGTGCTTATTCAGTTGGGAGGTCGCTCCAGCTGCAGACACAATCATAGCAGGGACTCAGGCAGGCTGGAGAGACAGGGGACATGCTCAGATTTTGCTGCTTGGGCTGCCTTGTTTTTGCCCTGATTTAGAGCACCTGGCTTGTTTCAGGATGCAGATGTTTGCTCTGTTGCCCAAGAACCAGCACTTCATTCCCTTTATAATGAGCACTGTGACCTGGGGGAGTTATTAAATCTCTGGTTCAGAAGAGTCTAGTTTTTCTATCTTTTTGTTTCGTAGCTGACAGTCTAAACTTCACAAACAGATTAGTGGAAGGAATATACAGAAATTAAAAACTTAATTTTCAAACTCCTCTGAGTGAAATCTAATTGACAATGTGAATTATAGCCTGTGCTGTTCTTTGTTTCATTTTTCTTTGGGGAAATCCTTGCTTAAATTTAGCTTTGTCCTTTCCTATAATTTTACAAGCCTATATTTAAAAATTATTCTGAAGCAACTTCTAGAGGCTGAAGCAATTTTAGGACTGCTGCAGTGCTGGTGTGAGACCATGCAATATTCAAAATTGAAAAGATTATACCTTACTCAGGAGACTAGGTACCTTTTTTAAGACCACCAATTTAATTAAAAAACACAGGCTCTTATATTAGCAGCAAGCTTATGGATCACCATATGCCAGTCAAACATAATGAAATACATGCAAATGTTAGAGGGTGTATTCTTTTGTCTCTGAAATTAGCAATTTCAGTGAACAATTTCTGTGCTATATGTGGGGTTTTACTCTTCTTTACATTTAAAACAATAGTGCCTACCTGAGTACATATCTTTTGAATGATAAGAAAGGTAAGAAATAATGTATTGTCAGCAATGCTTTCTTCACAGTTAGGGCTTGGTGTTCTTGTCTTTCATCATGAATGTCTGCATCATGCACAACATCGACATCACATTGAGGTATCCTCTTTCCTATCAACACATTTCTGCCCTTGGAGGTTGTTTGCATTGAAGGGGAAAAAAAGTCATGAAATTGAAGCCCTGGAGAAAATCACTTATGCTCAAGAAACACATTTCAGCCTTTCTGTCTGAGCAGGTTTGCTTTCTATTCCAACTTCATTCTTCATCACTGTCACCCATCCACTTGGCCATTTGTGTTTGAGAAGTCGGGAAAGGAGAACGTTTGCTCTTTGTATTGCTGCCACAGTCAAGAGCCGTAGCAGAAACTAGAGAGCTGTCACGTAACAGCTCCAGTGACTGTCTCTGAGAATATTAATAAAAGGAAACTAATTTTAAGGGACAGCCTCACAACTGATAAATGTGCTAACAGAGCAAAATATATTGGGAGGAAAATCTAGAGTGTGAACCTGATCTGAGTGTGAAGACAACTGCAGAAACAATCTTTCTGATTTGTACATATGATAAGAAAATAGAGCCTTAAGACAAGTTCTTCAGGATGTCACCAGTACATGACACTAAGTTTATGCCAAAGGGAAGGAGTTCTGAAGTTCTTTCCTTCTACAGAAAATGATGATGTTACTATTGCAAGGCCTTTGTAAACTTCTTTTTATCTTTATCTGTTAGCATAATTTTTGGTACATTATCTGAAAATGTTATGGCTCTGTCTGAAGATACTATTTCTATCAGTACAGGGTCATCAGGAGCTCCATGATGACCAAAATAATGTAGTGTAAAAGGGTCTTATGAGGAAATTACTTTTTGAATCAAGGTTTTTAAATTACTTTTTATATCAGGTTTATTTTTTTTCCTTTGTGAATATGACCATGCTTTGCTTAGTTATTACATTTACTGGTGCTCTCAGCTTATACTGGAGACATGTCATCATATTCTGAATAAAGTCTATTCCTTTAAATACATTCTGGTAACAGTGATAATCAAAGTATTTCCAAAGACCAAAAGGTGCTTATGAAAGAAAGGCTTAAATCCTAGGTCTGATGAGACTTTGTTTTTCAAAAGCTACTTTTCATACCTATTTTTAAATATTTTTCTAAGTTATTTTCTTTTATTGTTATTTAAAATAACTATTTTGATTAGCTTGAAGCTAAAATGTCACATTTATTAAATGCCTTCAATTTCTTCATGCCTGTAATCCAACATATACAGAAAGATTATTGCCCAAGTAAAGTGCTGTATATTCCTTTTTTTTATATATAGCCAAAATTTAGATTCTGTTCTTGCTGCGTGATACAGAAAAAGAGGAAATACTCCAAGAAAGGGTAGTGATAAAATAGATGTTTTTACTACAGTTGAACCACAGGATGTCACTGTTCCTCTTTCACAAGAAACAAACTTCAGCTGTGAAAGTAGACCAGATTCTTCATAAAATTACTGAAATGCACGAAAATTACATAAAAAGCACAGAAATTAAGTCAGACATTTCTTTTTGTATGTGTGAGTCAATCTAGGCAATGTGTTGCCTATGTAGAATAACAATTTAATATTCAATTCAGTCTCATCATGTACCAAGATTGATATATTTTTGGTACATCCCTCCAGACAGAACTGACACATATCAATATGTCCCATATTGCATAAAGAGTCAGGCAGAGCTGAATAGAGTTCAGGCGAAAGTTAATGTAAGACATTAAAACTTCCTGTAGCCTTCCCTAGTTAGCACTGAATTTCTAAAATTTAGCACCCTTTGCAACCACAAAGCTGGATCTTGACAAACACATGCTGCTTCTAGAGGTTTAATATGATCCCTCCTTAAGATCCTTGGTTGCTTTCAATTGTAGAGTTCCCTATCCTGGATGTCCCAGTAGGATGCTGGAAATTAGCTCAGAGAGGCTCTAAGATGTCAGTGTGCTTCAGGCATTATTTATCATCTGAGGGCATTGTGGAATAAAGTCCTTTTCACATGGTCATCCTGATACCTTTCTTCATACACTTCCATGTGTCTGTCTATTGTCCATCAGTATGGATCATCAGAAGTTCTGTAATGACCAAAATAATGTAGTGTAAAAGGGTCTCATGAGGAAATTACCTTTTAAATCAATGCATCAGGTATATTTTATCCAAGCCTTTTCTCATTGCAGTACATGGGGCCACTCCCTCACTCACTTCAAATCTCCTCCGAAAGTTCTTTGTTCAAAACTCCAGTAATATTGATCTGCCAGTACACACAAGCCCAAACCCATTTTTTAAAATTAGCATTTGGCTATGGAGTCCACTTTTAGACTTCTTGCATTTCTTATGGAGTTACCTTGTTCTTCCTCTAGAGAATTATTTCTCTATCCTGAGTACACTGGTTGCACATGATACATAATGAAGGGCTTGGATTAGTGGCAGAGGTTTTAAGAAATATTCTGTGTGGAAGATGACTGCTCCATGGTTGTTCTGGAATGGCTTGTGTGAAATGGAGGCATTCTGGCATATTTTACTCACCTTTTTGGTTTCTATACTCTTCTCACAGCTTTGGTAAAATGGACTCTTCTATTTTCATTCCTTTTGTGGGATGACATGTAAAATATATGGAAAATGTGTAGGAAGACTTTTCACAATCGCCAATTTCATCCCTGCAGCCCACTGAGATCTCGAACTGAATCACACTCCATCTTCTACATGTCTGAAATAATTTCCATACTATTCTTTAAAATGGCAGCCAGGAGTCAGTGAGAGGCGGGTGCAGAGATTTAAAACAGAAGAGAGTGCAGTACCTGCAGAAATCTTTTTTCAGAAATCCATGACTAGATCATCTGGCATCTCTGTCTGAAATCTAGATTTTCCTATCACTGAGGAACTCCTAAAAATAATTATGCTTTTAGTCTTCTTTATAAACAATGAGAGTACTTCGCAGGAATCTGTCTTCATGGATATCCTTCCAAAAAAAATAGAGGAGGTAGCAGTTTGGGGTGAGGGATTGTGTGGTGGTTAGCAAGACATATGGTGTGCAGCATAAGGACCATACTGGATGCAACTCAAGGCGGTAGCAAAATTCCCACCCACATCACCAGATCCAAACCTGGCCCATAAACACTTTCTTTATTTGACAAACCATAGTATAAATGACTTTTTATTTTATAAATGGACTCTATAATTCCCACTAAATAAGGATTATTATGAATGCCATTGAGCTCTCCCATGCCAATGACATCTCAATGCCATAGGAGCAAATTCAATTTAAATGTGGGGAAAATGTATGAAGATGAAGGAGGATTTGTAGGACCTAAACTAAATGTGCGGTGACAAGCGTTTCCCAGAAATATTTCAATATTTTCGGGAATATTTAGCTGAATAGCACTGAGGTAACCAGAGGCTGAACAACAGGGTTACAGTATTTCATCTGTTGATGCCAGTTGGCTGGACAACACACTTGTTCTTCGAGCTTCCTGTTTCCACAAACTGCAAGGAAAATTGTCTCCAAACACTAACTCTGTGCTCCCATGGGTCAGCCCATGCTACTCTGACAGACGTGTGGCAGATGCATCTACAGTAGCCTCAGCAGGGCTAAAATAGGAGTAGCAGTGCAGAAGATGTGGAAGCATGGGTATCAGCACGGGGTACCAGCTGAACACTCCTCTTGTGTGACAAAGTGTAACTCAGGGTCTCCACTGCAGTATTCCTGGGGCTGGTGAAACACGGCGTCTTTGCTGCAGTCATACCCTGAGGTGCAGTAATAAGTTGTTCTGTGACAGCACTTTCATTGGAGCTTTTCTCCATATACACTGCTGGCAAAATATGCAAACAAACACACCAACAGTCCTAATTCACAACAGACACAGTTATGGCAGCAATATTTTTTGCCTTTTCCAGACCATGTGTCAAATTCTACTTTGCTTTGAATGCAAGCATAATTTTCTCCAGAAAAAAAGATAAAGGAGATCCCATTAGACTGAAGATGAAACATGGTAGGGAGAGTGAGGGGGTTACAAAACTCTCCAGTGTCTTTTTTTCAGCTGTATTGATTTTTTTTTTTTAATTTCTATTTAATTTTAAATGAATAAAAATAATTTGTAGACCTTCAGACCCTCAGGGGTACTGAAGCCTGCAGCAAATTTAAGCATA
Source organism: Prinia subflava (assembly GCF_021018805.1). NCBI lineage: Eukaryota > Metazoa > Chordata > Aves > Passeriformes > Cisticolidae > Prinia > Prinia subflava. The sequence goes on along the minus strand of NC_086247.1, from coordinate 24,990,168 downwards.
CTTACCACTTCAAAGTCAACTGGGCTTTTTCTTATAGCAGACCAGTTAGCGTTTCAGGGGGAAAAATTCAAGTGTATTTCTCACTGGAGATGAGTGCAGAGGAAATGTGCTTGACTTCCAGCAGAAATAAGGTGGTTTTGAAATGTTACCTTTTTTTATATAGGGTGGTTCCCTTTAATACCTCCTCAATCCTCTGTTGTCCAGACAGTCACAGCTTCAGTCAATATGGCCTGCACCATTCAAAATCTCTCCAAATCTGAGCAAATGGGCAATCTGAGGGCTTTTAAATCCAATGACTTCTGGTTTTGGTGATCTTAGGGACGTGTGGAAAGCTGGTTTGAAGGGACAATTACTGTAGATTTTTTTGATATGTTGTGGCTGGACTAGAAGATCCCATTGGAGGTGGGTGTCCAGCTTTGCAATGTGTCAGATGGTATTGTATATGAGGTCTAAGTCAGTAAGCAAGTATCCAAAGCACATACTTAGTGCTTTCAATGTTGTTGGGGAAGCAAATTAAGAGTTTGGATGGAAAATCATAAATTTGACTCAGAGTCTAGCTAACAGTGATGGCTGAAAAGAAGCAGAATTCATGTGGGTTTAAGTGGCAGAAACTGAGGGCCAAACCCCAGTTTTTGGAGCTGGAGCAACCCATGGAGGCCACAGGAGCTTGATTACTGCCTCCTTGGGGAATTCTGCCAGAACTTCAGAGACAGAAATTTGTTTGGTGCTTATGGCATCTTGGCAATTCCCAGTGTCAGGTACTTAGTATCCTCAGTACCTCAGGCACCTCCAAGATAAAGCAGCAAGTGAGGGGAGTAGACACAGCTGCCAAGTCCCTTCCTGACTCTACCCGAAAGTCTCATAAATAATTTTTCCCAAGTCCTTTACCTCCAATATCAAGAGTATGTTGGATCAGTAACTGATATCTTAAAAACAAACAAACAGACCAAAAAAAAAAAAAAAAAAAAAAAGGAAAACCACTCTGCTTTCTGTTAAAATCTTTATGATCACCTGAAAAGTGGAAATTCTATTGTGCTGAATGAGGTCAGTTCTCAACTGGGTACAAATAGCAAGAGAACAAAATAAACACCTTGTTTCAAAAAACCCATGATGAAGCCACATCAACACTTTAGCATATTTCTCTCCCCTTGGAAGTACACAGGCTACATTTTTGAAGATCAGAACTTCACAGGCTTCCTGAAATAAACTGGGTGCAGAAGAGAAGGGAATACTATTGTTGGCTGGATACTAATGTCCTTGCTTAAGCTAGCAGGTCTCATTATGGTTTTGCCTCTTTCAGCTAACTCTGAATAAAATCCAGCACTCAGTGATATTGTGCTCATTTATTTTGTTGGCTAGATCTCTATAGGCTTATAAAACAAAGATTGGATAATGCTTATTCACAGATTTACTACATTTCATTTTCCAGTACATATCTACAAGAAAATACATCTAAGTATTTCAGACTTCTTTGTCATAAAACTAAAATAAAATCAATCTAACCCACAACTAATTTCAACCATCAGCAAAACATATTTTTCCTTCACCCTTTCAAGGCCTTTCCTGTAAAAATCCTCAAGTGTTTAAAGGCAAGCACTGTACTGGGAAGATCATTAATACTTTTTTTTTTTTTTTTTTGACCAAGTGGAGGAAGCAGGTTCAAAGAAGAAGGCTTCCCACAGAGAACAAACTATCCTGTGAACATCTGAGCTACTGAGTCGGAGTTTCTACTAAGCCATGTCTTATGATTGAGTTTGGTATCTAAGAAGGTGCTATTTTGATTGACATTTTGGGGAAAGTTGTTGCTTGCTTGCTGGGTTTTTTTCCCCTTACCCACCCCCCACGTAATGATAGAATCATGAAGTCTCTGTCCAGAATAGATTCTTTGGTTGTTTTCACATATGGCTGTCTCATAGAGGCTCTCTCCTTAACCTCTCGTATTTTTTAAAGATTTTAATTACCCTTGAATCTCTACATCTGTGTCAAATTTGATTGAATCAATCCAGAAGGATCAAACCCTTTGTGTCTGTGTGGGAAGCTGGTATTGCAAAACACCTGCAGACTCTATTTTTAGGAAACCAGATCCTTTAATAATTTCCCTTTCTAACAGATAAGAGATGACCATTCTTTGCTAACAGTGGCTAAGGCAGTATCCCACAGGTGTGGGATCCCTCCTCTACACAAGCATGGTATGAACATGACATAGCTTGATGAGCTATTCAGATACAAAATGAGGGGTGACTTGCAAGTAGGATCATTTTACACAGGAAGGCAGATTTGCTGTCACTCACATTCACTCCCTTTGCCAAGTTGTGGCACCAAAGCTGACTTCAAAGGTAGCTCTCTCAGCGATCCCATCACCAGTGATTCCCTGGACTGAATGTTTTCCTTTCCCATTGGGCAAACTGCTAAGTGACTCAGACTGTGCAAGATCCTTCCTTGTCACCTATGTGTTGCCTTTGCTCCTCACTCATCTCAAGACATCTTTGTAAAAAAAAAAAACAAACTACTGAGTTTCCAAACAATTGAGAAGTTTTCTCTTCCCAGCCTCCTCTGCCCAAATATCTGGTTTAGAAATCTAAGAGCAAGGTTGGCCTAGAGACATCTGGCTTCCCTCGTGGTGCAGCACCACCATATGACTGATGGATAGAATTTGACAACACTGTGGAAGATCCAGCAGTTTATTCCTTTTTGTGGAAAACAGAAAAAAAAATTGGCAAATGAACAAATAGAAGGAGGAAGTAAACTCGAGGAGGATCACCTCAGGGCTCAGCATTGCAATTCTCTGCTCTTTAAACCTCATCCAGCCCAGAGTGAGTTGTTTTGAAGCACTTAAAAATGCAACTGAGTGGAAATTGCTGAACAAAACATGTTATAATGAACATGGGACTTTCACTGCAGTGAGATACATGTTGCACACTGTTTTGTCTACTGACTAGTGCCACAGTCTAAGGGACAGGCTTCACATTCAAACAGAGGAGAACAAAAAAACAGTGGCAACCCCCATTCACCCCAGCTGTGCTCTCTTGGCTCTGTACTGAACATGGTGATCATAGTCTGGCAGAGCTGATGTAGAAAATGAGGTCTGGAACACTTAAAAACATTTTTGAGTGAATTCTGTTTATTAAACACCACAGAGACCTTTTATATCAATTTTCAATCCTTTCAATAACTTGTTTTCCAACAGCTCTAAATCACCCACCTCTTCTTCAGATCTTAATTAGGCCATCAATTAGGTAAATCACATCTGCTTGTCCTTTTTACCACAGTTCCCTGTGTACAGTAGCTCTGGATATTTTAGAGTATACATCCATGTTGGCAAGGCAAGATTGGCACTGCTCCCAATGCTGTTGCCACCCACCCTCTGTTTTCGCAAGGGTGCACACAGATGCAGCAGGGTTGAGGATCACTTCTGCTGCAAATGAGTTGGGTCTGAACAAGGGAGTTACTCTTGGCTGAAAACCTGTTAGTATACAGAAGTATAAACAAAATCAGCAATAAACGTGATCAGTTTGCATGACTGTGCACTCAGACTAATGATGAAATAGTTGCCTGGGCTTAAGCGGCTGCCAACTGCTGTCACTCTACATATTCCGTGTTGTGTACAACTTTTCTGTGGCATGGAGAAGGAGGAAGCGTTTCAAAGAGGATGCAGGTGTTGGCTCACACCTGGCATGTTAGTAGGACGTACCTCCTTCACTCTGCAGGCCCACCATGCTGCTGCAGGTGGAGTGTCAGGAGCTGAACAGCTCCCCATGGCTCCTCGGTCACAGGTACTGCGTGCAGGGTGCCAGGGACATCCCTGCATCTCTGTCCTGCCTCCAGCCCTACTGCCCCTCTCTCCTGCCGTTTCTGTAGGCAGCAGCTGTTTACCTCCTTTGTTTGCAACAGGGCTGAGCACACCCAGGGCTCTCCATCGGTTTATTAGTCCTGACCAGACTCACGCTATGAGTCTGAAATTCTTGTTGGTGTAGGTTGTATCAAGAAGCCCCTGAATCCTCCTATGCTGAATCTCTCTCACTCACCACATGGCTTTCACTTAAGTACCTCACAAATTCAGGTTTCTTGTCTTACTGGACACAACTAAGAAAGAACATTCAAGTGGGTGAAGATTGCAAAATCTGTCTTTGAGATTATAGATCCTGACTCTTCTCATCTGAGCTCCTCACAGTCATTGCCACTAAGGGAATATGAATATGGAATGGATGTAAAAAACTACTACTTAAACCTCCCTTCTCAGAAAGAAATGTACTTACTACACTTCCCACATTTGAAAACTACTCACTAACATAAAAGGCAGTGTATAATTGGTCCTTCACATTTAATTTGCTTGTAGAACATAAGAATAGCATGCATATTACCAAAGAAAGCAGATTTTACAAGGAGTCCTTTAACAACTTAAAATTGTTGGATGAGGCATGTTAAAATTATACTAGGCCTTTCAAAATCCAAAAAATAAATTTCAATTTTTAGCCCTCAAAAGTTGAAAACTTCTATATTAAGATTGCATCTAAGATAATTTTGTTGCACTTAGTGTGCACTTTGGAGATGTTTCACGTGCTCTGGTGTCATGATACTGCAGTGAAGGAGGGTGCCATTACCTGGAAACTCATGTTAAAGAATTTGGGAATCTGATTGAATATGTTGCAGCAAAGAAATTATTTCATGCTAGTTCAATGAAATGCAGGATATCTGGATCTATGGCCCAGGATTCCTCTGTGATGCTGGGCAAGCAGCATAAAACCTTATTTTCCTCTGAGGTTCACTAACCTGTTTGCTGCTTGCTTTCAGGCCTCCTAGTTCAAATTCTTAAGGCCAGGCTAACAGACATACGAAGTGTTCACAAAGGTAGAACTGATGGATTTGAGCCATGAGAGAACGGGTTATGTGCTAAAAATTGCATTATTATCTGAAGTATCAAAACCTCATTATCTCCAGTGTTTGTCCAAAGGAGCAAGCTTGCACTTACCTGTGACTCAGTTCCTCAGAGGTTAAATTGTAAGGATGGCAGAAATGCCATATAACTGGCATTTTTAATACTTATGGAAGATGCAGAACTAAGAGCTCTGTGAGAACTGAAGATGTGATCAGTATCTAATTTGAATGATGTCTGCTAAAGTAGTTGAGGGAGTGCCTGGCTTGTGTGGAATGGGGAACACTGAGGAAGGTGCTGAGTGGGATCCTCTGGGATAAAAACAATGTGTCTGCTTCATCAGAGTGCTAAACCTGTGCAGTGTGTGTGCAGAGGGGCATGTCACACCTTCATGGGCAAAACAAACATCCTTGGTGTTTTCCTGGGCAAGATCTATCCCCCAAATTTACCTGGCCTTTATTTAGTTAGGGAATATCTAAGGCATTACTAAATTCATATTTTTGGTGTAAAAGAATGTCACATATATGACATAGGCCAATCACATCACTCCACAATCTTCTGGAAAGCAGCAGGTGGTACTACAATGAGGGATCGAGCTCTAGTGGAAGCTGCTGTACACTAACAGTTCCAGGGCTCATGGCAGCATAATTTTGGCAATTAATCAATCTCTCATTTTCTTCCACGTTTTCTGCCCTGTTGATTACTACCCTTCACTCTTCCCATCCCCCTTTTGAGATGGCATGGATCACAAGGGCCAATATCACACAGGCATCAAAAGGGCTTTTCCTTTCTCTCCTCTCAGCAGAAGAAACGCATTCCCTGGGATCCTTACCTGTCTCTGAGAGGGCTGTGAGGATTCTGGGAGCATCCCCCTCTGGGGATCTGGCTGCCAGTCCAGGGCTGGCTTAGAGACAGGGCAGCCTCGGCTGGTCAATCCCTTTGGAGGCATGGGAAGGTGATCCTAGACAGCCTGAGCTCCTGTCCCAGCCTTGGCCACCACTTGCCAAGGGAGGTGGCTGATGCCCAGGGCTGGGTCTGCCCAGGCTGCGCCCTGTCCTGCCCTGTCCCTGGCTGTGGAAGTGGGGCATGACAGGCTGTGAGGGACCCCCCAGCCCATGCAGTGTATTTACAGGGAGAGAGAAAAATTTCATCAGAAATAGCTTGCTCGTTTTTCCTCTTGATTTTTTAAAATTAATTTCCATTTTAAAGTAGCAGCAAGAAAATGTCCTGACAAGTTTATACCAATACATGTAATGTATAATTTGGTGTTAAATGTGACTGAGAAAATTAACTTTGCACCCATATACAAAACCAATGCACAAAAGTTGACCTTTTCTGCTAAAATTAAGTCTCTTTTTCCACTCTGCTCTCCTGACCACAGCTGTGTCCGAGTGAACTCTGGTTTGCAAGGCTGGATACCATGAGACCATTTTTTCTTCAGGTAAGGACAGCATTCTCTTACTCAGTGGATTGCTGCATAGGTTCATTGCAGCAAGGATCAACTGAGCCACAAACTCTCCCAAGTTAAGCCTAGATCACTGCCCTTTTCCTGGAGGGGGATGCAGAGGTCTCCTTTCTCCAGATCAAGTATTCCCTGATGCCATTTCATATAGTATTTTTAAAGAGGCCCAACTAGTTTTAAAAGTTTCCACCTTCTTCCCATCAGTCTCTTGTCTGCATCTGTCTGTCTGCTTGCCCTCACTTGTCCTGATTTAATGAGTTGTGAGAGACCAATGTTGTACAATCTGGAGAAGGATTCAGGACACAACTTCCCTAAAAAAATTCCACATTTTTTAAACTCAGATTCTTCCTGTGGATTCCAAGATGGGAGAGCTGGCTTCAGCATAATCAGGATCACAGCCACAGACATGTTGTTGTCTGTATTGCCATGAAGCAGATTCTGCCATCCTCAACTGTTAATTGCCTTCTGTGGTTGTGTATGTGGCAAGCTATTCCAATCTATTTTTAACATTTCATAGTGTTAAAAAACTTTATGGTAATACTGGGAAAAATCAAGGCTATGTAGAACATTCAGAGAAGTACTACAGAGAAGTACTATCCATCCTTTCTTTTGGAACATTCTTCCTTTACTAACTAGTTATATGCCCAAGTCATTTTCTTTCCTTGTCTCTGTGCTTTCCAAGTGCTTGAAATTACAAGTTGCACAAAACCAAAATATTTCTCCAGCTCAGCTGCTTGAATTCTCCAGAGGTTTTTTTTTTCCTGGCCTTTCTCAGCTGCAGGAGGGAAGACTGCCTCTTCTTTAAATTCCCAGATGAGTCATGACAAAAATAGTGTGGCATTTATATTCATACTAATGCACCTGCAGGATCATCTGTCTCCCAGCTATGAGGCTGCAAATTTCTGCACTTATCAGTGCATAAGTTGAAATACTTATAAGTCTCTGCCAGCATAAAACATGTCTCTAGCTCTGCAAGCTCAGCAGAAACTCTGAAGAGAGACAGAAGAAAGTGTATGTCCTGAGCAGTCCTGACTGATGGGAAATTCATACAACATGATACAAGTTATTCAGATTCATATGACTAGATTTAGATTTAAATCATGTGATTTAAAACTTTTTAGGCCAGTCTCCAACATATTTTCATGTTCATACAATGTTAGTTCCTCAGTAATATGTTAGTCTGTTATTCTTTTTTTGAGTTCACCTACTTTGTTCTAGATCACCTTTGTCAGTGATCTATAAACTAGTTCTAGTGTAAACTCCAATAAAAGTGCTTTATCTCCAATAAAATATTTAATCCTAATTTTATGACATTTTAAATTAATTGTCAATCTCTTCTGCCACACTAAGACATCAACCTTGCTTGCTTACTTAAAATTAATAAATATATAATTGCTGGATTTTTTTATTTGATTCTGTCTAGTCAATGATACCCCTCAACACTGTTCTTGTTCTTCTCCCACCCCCACAGGCTCAGCCTACTGCTCGTAGTTCTGTTTGATTCTGACAGCTCTGTGCAGGTCTGTCCCTGGGCCCATAAGCAAACTGTGTGGCTTTCAGTTCCAGTACACAACCTTTGCTTCTGCTGCTGCTTCTTGCTAACTTTAAAGGCCTGCTGATTCTGGGACATATTCTGAGGACATTTTCAAAACCACCATAAGTTACTATTGAGCTTCAACCTAAAAATGAAAAAAGAGTTTGACAGTTTTGAAAACTCATTTCCTCCTTTATCCTCCGTGTAACCTTATTGCTTGCTTCTCGTTCAGTCACTGAATCATGATATGCAGCAGAAATGCATGTGGAGACACTCAGCTGGTGGATTCAGTAAGTGTAGATCCTGCTTGCATAAACAAAGACTCAAGGGGGAAAAAACCCGACCAAAAGCACATTTGGGGCACTTTAAATGTATGTCACGATCTCACAATCTCCTCCAAGTTAACAAATTGTATTTTAGAACCGTGTTTGGTAATTATTGCATTCATACCTCAGAAGTAAGACCCAGGCATTATGGTTGGTTGGAATTCATCTGAATAAATAGCAGTTTGCCACATTCTTAACAAAAACATTATTCATTAGAACTATTACGTATTAGCAGCCCTGAATAACATTTGGCAATTGCTTTGGGTCTGTGTTACTAAAAGGTCCATAGACGCATACAAATTGCTCAGTGCGCTAATATAAAACAGGAGCAGTAATGAAATAGTAGAGGGAGTATTAAGCTCCAGGACTGCAGTTTTATTCTGCAAAATGTTCCTCTTGCAATTTGTAAACATCTTAGAAACTCGGGTGTTTTTAAGCTATTTAATGATTGTTAGTCGTAAGGCTTGATTTGTATTAGCTGCCTGTCCCTCTCCATCTGCAAAAGGCATTAGTGGCAAGCTAAGTTGGTCAGATGATTTTGAGACATTGCAACAATAAGCCCTAAGTACTTCAGAGGTTTTACAACACAGATTTCTGCAGGTGGCTTTCAAAAAGACCCTATGAAGAAAGTGGCCAAATGGGTGCTATGGTTAGTGCTGACTGGTGCGGTAGAAGGAAGTATACAGGTACAGTGGGAGACTTGTCAGGTTCTGTAAAAGAAATCAGATCATATATGACTTCTCTGCCCCATGCATGGCTCTAGATTCTAGGAAAAGAAGACACTTCTAATGAGCCAGTAAATGACTGCTCTTCCTAGAAGCTAACATTATATCCCACTCAGAAGAAGTGTAGTCAGGAAGAAGAAAAAAATCTTCCTTACACTACACATACTGTCCCAGAAAAGGAAAGGAGGCTCAAATAAAAGAATTTCTTGGATGTCAGTATAGTATCCGGACACTTCTGGACCTCTAGAGAATTTAATTATGAACACTGCTGTGAGATGATTGTACTTCCCAAAGAACAGAAGAAGGTTGATACACTTTCTTAAAGATATTTGGAATGCTTAAATTCTACATCAGACTAAACTGCTTGCTCAAGATCTTTCAGAAAGCCTCTGAATGAAGAAGCTGAATTTTGTTACCTCAAGTTCTATAGTTTATGACTCCAGCCGCTTAAATCTGTACATAATCTATTAACCAAATAAAGGATTCTTCCTTTATTGAAATCCAAATGGTTTCCAAAGCATCTGCTTCCAGTTTTGTGAGCAATCTGGAGGATACATTGCAGATACCTTAAGGGAGAAGTAAAGCTCAAGAGCCATTTATATACATTACCCATCACTGTGACAATGTATGGGAAAGGAATCTCCAATGTCTCCAACTTGAAAAGTTGGAAGGAACAATATATTTTGTGTCAGTCTTGCTAATACCTGTTAGGTTGCTTTCAGGGCAACCATGATTCCATTGTTCTTAAAAGCAATGTGACACTGGAGCTCTACTCCAGATCAGTTCAGAACCAGTCAGACACATGAAAGATGATATTCATGACAAGTACTTCCTCCGTAGTATTGGAATTTTTTTCCTTGTACCATTGGGGGAAAACATTGCAAATGAAATCTCTCTCTGTTTATTGCTGTAATTCCTTTATGTGACTCTTGTTTGTTTACCATCAGTATTTTTTGAGATTATCTAACAGTAGCCAGAAATTCAGATTTCATAACCAACAATTACTTTCTGTTAGGTTTAAGAAGGTTTTTGTATAAAGTTGTGGTAACAGAAAACATTTAGTCTTAGCATTAATTCCATAGCAGTACAATAATCATGAAAGGGATGTGAGTTGGGTAAGGAATTATAATTTATTGCCTTTGAGCATCTACTCTGAACTGAAATTAGCACATTCTTATCAAGGTTACCAGTGATTAAGTATTTTATTGCTGGGCACAGCATCACATCTCTATATTTTAGAAATGGGTGTTGTCTGGTTTTGGCTGGGATAGAGTTAATTTTTTTCACAGTAGCTGGTACAGAGCTGTATCTTGGATTTAGGATGAGAACTTACTGTCGTGGTTGGGGGGGGGCGGTGAATTTTTCCAGGGGGATGTGGGCAGTCCAATCAGTAATCAGCTTTTCTGCTGGCACCTGGATTGGTCACTCAGAGGTTTGGACACGCCTCTGAGGACACAAAGAGTTAAAAGCAGGAGTCTGGGGGGTTCAGCCTCTTTTGGGTTCCGGTTTCAGCAGTGGAAACATCTCTCCCCTGCTCAGCTCTGGGCTGAGTGGGGGAGGGGGAAGCCACGTGGCCAGGCTCAAGACAACCACGCGGTGGAACTAAAGTAAGCTGGGGCCCGGGGGGGAGAAGAGAATGGACAGGACTGGAACTGAGCTGCCCCGTCCAGGATGGAGGGGTGGAAAACTGTGGAAGTGCCTTCTGTGTGTTCTCACCCCCCTCCTTCCCCCCAAACTCCGGGAGAAGGTGCTCAGCCACGTGGGGTTTGCCGAGCCTGGGAATGCCTCCGCCTGCAGCACCCTGCTGAGAAGAAACTGTTAACCCTTGCTTGGCAGAAAGAAACTTTTCTTAGACATTGATTCTCATGACTGGTGGTTTTCGGAGAGAGGGAAGCGGCCTGGGACCAAGATGATAAAGCATGATTGGAAGGAACTCGATGGAAGAATGAGAGGAGTAGCCTTGGAGCTGGACTTTTCTTGCATAATGTCAGCCATGGACTGAACTTGAGTCTCTTTTGAACATAAACTGCATTTTTGGGTGGATACAGCTGCCCCTTGCTTTTGCTACAGTGACTGGCACTTGAAGTGAGTAGCGAGCAGAGAAGAGAGGGGGAGGGTGAGGTGGCACCCTCTGCCCTCAGGGCAGACCTGCTCCTGGAACCCCGGCCCCTGGGTGAAAAGGGGGAGAGCTTGGCATGCAGCATCCTTAAAAAGCCCTGTATGCAGTTTTGGCCTATGAGACAGCGGTGAGAGCGCTGGACATAGGAAAAAGAGAGTGTCACCTTAGCAGACTTCTCCGGGCGGTGCTATGGGTGACATGGAAACACATAAGGGGTGGACCCGTGTTTTCTGAGGAACAGTCTGTGGTGCGAGAGAGACTCCTCTCTCCCTTGCTGAATTGAAGATTAGTTTGAGTGGTGATTGTTTGATCTAAAACCCAAAGGTTGGTCTGTGAAGAGTGATGGGTGGGGAGGTAGAAACTGGGAGAAGAAATGTTCTAAGAAGTTTTTATTTCTGTCTTTGTGTGTGTTTAAGAGTATTTCTGTCCCTGTTCTTATGTAATTAATAAAGTTTTGGTGGGTTTTTTTTTGTTTTCAAGATTTAAGCCTGCTCTGCTCTGTTCCTGATCACATCCCACAGGAGTTGTTAGAGAAAAAACATATATTCATGGGTGCACTAACATCTGGCCAATGCCAACCCATGACACTTACCTTCTGTGTTCCTGTTCCAGGTTTCCTGCTCAGTTTTCACAGAAAACCAGTGGCTTCACCTGTACTTTTGCACTAGCATAATTCAGTTCTAACTCACTCAGTATCATTCACTCTTTTATAGTTGGGCCACAGAATTAGCAAAACAAACTTTAAATACAGCCATCAGTAGAATAATGTTGCTGCTTCTTGAAAAGGGGAGAGAAGGAGGAAAACTGCTTGTTTAGATGAGACTGCTCTTCACTTTGAGATGCTCTTTGGGCACACAAGGCAAGTAGGTGACACATAGAGCTCAGGTCTCATTCCCTATAGTGTTGGGTAAGCAGGCTGGGAAAAGCATAGGTCAGAGCTGCCTCCAACAACAGCTGGCAAAGTCTACTTATCTTTCCTTACAGGGGGCTAAAAGGCTGCTCTGAGCAGGAGCTCATCCCTCTGAGCCTCTGTGTTCCCTCATTCAGTAACACAAGGGAAAATGGGACCTCTCACTTCCTCACCTAGGCGGGTGTAAAAGCATTGTTGGAAAAGGAAGACCTTGGCTTAAAAGGGCAGTAAAAAAAGGCTAAAGGGGCATGTAGTTTTTCTGTCAGGTGAAGACTGATAATTACTTCTCTGGAAGCTATTTTTATGCTGATAGGCATTCTTACTTTATTGTACAAAATTGATCAATTTTGGAATTCTTTTAAATGAAGTGTGGCCATTTAGAAAATGCTGAGAAATTTTAGATTCCACTTAAATAATGCTAGTTAAATGCATCCATATACAGTAAAGTGTCTTTTAGGCATGATTCACAGCATATATAACAGATCACCACTGAAGGACTGACAACCATGTAGAGACTATGAACAAACCCATCAAGAGTACTTCTCTCACTGTACCTGGAATCTGAACAAAGAGTGTTCTGCTGCATGGACTAACGTTCAAAATGACTGGGTTATAAAAACTGTATTTACAGAGTTTCAGGTTAACATGGAGCACCTGAAGAAAAGAATGATCACAGGCTTGCCTGTCTTTTAGCTGTAGGTAAGAGGGCAGTGAAGAGAGGGAACTATTCATGCTTTTTGTGTGAGTATCATTGAATTTAATGAGAAATGAGTGCTAAAACCTCACACAGCACTTTGAAGATAAAGGGGTCACTTTGTCTCCTATTCTGTTGAAATGACTGAGAAACCAGCCAGGAACTATATATAGTTTTTGAAACAAGTAAATATGTCAGCAATACAGTAACACTGATATGTTTCACCAAAGAAATCAAAATATTAGGGGAAATTAATTATGCAAAAATAGGGCAAATTGTAACTGACTACATGACAGCTGAATTGAGCTACTATGGGACAATTTTGAAGATATCTTCATCAACTTGCAAGATGACAGTAAATTTAACAAGATTCAAAGCTGGCCTTTAATTCTTTATATTTAATGTGCTTGTTTAAGAATATGGCATTAGCAAGCATATATCTGAAGTACCCTTTGATATTCACTCTGGACATGAGCCAGCAATGTGTGCTCACAGCCCAGTAAAGCCAACCTTATCCTGGGCTACATCTAAAGCAGCGTGGCCAGCAGGTCAGGAAGGTAATTCTGCCCATCTGCTCTGCTTTTATGGCACTGCACCTGGAATGCTGCACCCAGGTCTGGAGTCCTCAGTAGAGGACATGGACTTATTGAAGCAATCCAGAGGGGAGCAGTGATCAGAGGGATGGAACACCTCTCCTGTGAGGACAGGCTGAGAGAGGTAGGGGTTGTTCAGCCTGAGGAAGAGAAGGCCCCAGGGAGACCTTACTGCAGCCTTTCAGTACAAACATGGGTCTTATAAGAAAGGTGGGGACAGACTTTTTAGTAGGGTGTGTTGAGATGGACGAGGGGTGATGGTTTAAAACTAAAAGAGGGCAGAGTCAGAGTAGATATAAGAGGAGAGTGATTCATCTTTTGTGATGAGGGATGAAACACTGTAACAGGTTGCCCAAAGAGGTGATAGAAGCTCCATCCCTGGACACATTCAAGGTCAGGCAGCAGGCAGCTCTGAGCAACCCGAATTAGTTGAAAATGTCCAGGCCCCTGCCAGCCCAAACTATTCTATGATTCAACTCACAGCACACATGTAATTACAAAGCTACAGCACAGGTGAACTCAGTCCTTGGAACAACATAACAGTGGTGTGCAACAAATAATAGCAGAACAAAATGTTCTTCCAACAATTAGGGCTTCCCAGTTATCAAAGACTGCCCTTACCTTCTTATCTTCTGTCTTCAGATGCTTCAGATGGCTGTTTAACCAGCTTGGCTCTGCCTGGAAGCATTCCCAGAGGCCAAGAGACTCAGGATACTCAGTACTTGCCCGTGTAAACAAGAACAGTGTCAGCTGCTTTATTTGGGCTGGTTTTGCCTGGAGGAAGAACCTAAGGCAGGAAATTGAGAGAATTTGCTTCAAAAATAATCATCAGACTACAGTGGTAAAGTGAATGAAGAACTGGAAAGGTTGTTTTATCACTTTTAGCTGATAAATTTTTTTTTGTCATTATCTCCAGTGAACATTGCTATACTTATTATTTTCACCTAGAACAGCCATCCAGACTTGAACTCCTGGTTGGTTGGCACATTTCACTATCCTTCACACAAAATCAGAGATTTTTATGGCCATCACTCCCTGGGACTTTCTTAGAACTTGCCTCTCCAGATGAGTTCTTGAGCAAAAGTGGAAATGTCACTGCAGCCATGACAGCCCAGGGGAAGATTTCTAGGGAGTCATTTCTCTTTAGACAAACTGGTAGAGCTGGAAAAATAGGGCATTTTTGGTGCACCACAGTTGTTCTGCTCTGAAGAAAACACATTTGGCCATTTGTGTGCATTGAGCTTGACAATTTTTACACAATGCTTCTTTGAGTCTTCTCATTAAATACTACCCTGGTTATGCAGAAGTAGCCATCAGTGTCTTAGTCGTCCATTAGTGTTCTTATGAGCCTGTTCCTTACCATAAAAAAGGTGGTGAGGGATTCACATTTATTGTGCCTGAGTGACTTGAATGACGTTTTTCAGTTTAGAAGCATCTCGACTTGCAGACTCAGCTTGGGATCTGAAAGTCAAGCTGTGCATTTTCTGGCTTATACAGCTTTGCCATTAAAGCTTCATTACATCAAATTCTACTCACAATTAAACCTTCACAAATAAATTTTCCTCTGAGTTTGCAAAGTAATAGTTGAGAAGACAGCATTTTGGTCCTGGAAATGAAAAACATTTAACAACTCTTGGTGACACATAAGCCAGAATGGAAACCAGCTTTTTTTTCATACCTTTGTCAACACTAAGAAGTGAAAGAAAAAATGTTTTAAAAAATTATTTTAATACTAAATACATTGGATACATATACAGACAGGGAATAGTTAATTGAGTGAAAGGATGCAACTTTTTGACAGTCACTTTTCAGAATAAAGATACATTTTAAGAAAGACATAGGTGTGTTGAAATAAAGAATTTTCTTCTATACATGAAGGTGAGTAAAACTGTCTTGGGACTTCATTTGCTTAACTGACAGGCAGAAAATGGGATTCTGGCTAGTACTGCAGCTTCTCTAGCTTCATATGGGAGTTGAAATTGAAAATAATAATGAACTGTAATGTTAATCACTCCTTTATTAGAGCAGGGACTGAGGATCAAGGGGCCTTAGTTCTTTCTTTGATTCTTTCATTGAAGTCTTAGCTGATGTGAAAAATATTAACTGAAATACCAATGTGATGGTACCAATCACTGTCCCTCAGTGTCAGGGCCTGGCTAACAGCCCAGCACAGCCAGAAAGACAGGCACATAGGCCCATACACAACCAGGGCACCCCTTTACATTATTTCTCACATAAGCACATTGTCAAGACATAAGGCTACGTGTAGGAAGTGCAAAACACCATTTCAAAGCACCTAGTCTCTGAGAGAATGTTCAATGGTCCCTGCCACTCCCAATATTTTTTCCTATGGCATCTCTCATTCCTCAATAATTTTTTTCCAGATCTAGTGGGATGTCCAGGACAAACTGCTACAGGGCCTACTGTGCCTACTATGCAGGAGACATCTCCCATATTATGAAGGAGGTTTAACCTTGTTAGAAATGGAAGGACTTTGTTATCCTGGGATCTCTTTTCACTGGGGACAATGGTGAGCATTAAAAGACTGAAGGAAAATTTCTTTTTTCATCACTATTTTTCCTGAAGCTTAAGCAGCAGATGTTGCATATTGTGACTGCTTTCAGAACAAAGCTTTCAGCCAGGCTTGAGTCCTAACATTACTCATCCCTCTCAAAACTCTTCCCAAGCACTGACAGCTAAGTTGGATGTCCTGTGCCTCTGCACAAGTAGTAGTTGATCTGTCTGACATGGCTGCTATGAAGCTGAATGTGGTAGTGTTACCCGCTGAAAATGGCTCATGCATTTTTTCAGACTTGTGCAGTGGTTAGGCTGACCCACCTGATATTAAGATTTACAAAGAAAGGAAAGAAAACAAAAACATTTCAGAGAAACAACGTGATTCTTTGTGCACTCAGCACTTATAAGCAATCCTTTTACTCGTTCAGGCCTGCAAACTGGATGCTAAAATGCTTTCCAGGAATAACCTGAACTGAAACTTCAGAGGATGCTCATGTTTTGATCCTGTTTCGATTCTCTTGCAATCATGTCAACCACCTGCCTTCCTTGAGTCTCTATTAACTCAGCTGGACTCTTTCTGTTTAAGCAAAGTTGAGGATTTCAATGCAAACCAGATGTGCTGTCTAATCCAAATTTTCCTGGGTAAATAAATGCTCACTCTGTTCCATCCACTTAGTTATAATACACCAAACCATCTCTAATGGAAATACTTTCACAGCCCATTTAGTAAAAATAAGGTCCCACTACTCCTAGAGACTCACTGATCCTCTGTGTAGGAAATGTAGGAAATGGTGGCAAGAATCCTTCTACCCAGGCCAGTGTTCTTTTTGTGTGCTATAGTGAGGTCTTCTTAGAGGAGAAAAAAGCTTAGCAGAGATCATGAAAACCAGGGAAAAGCCTTGAGTGGACTCTGCAGTGTAAACATGAGGAATGTGGGAGGAGATTGTGCATGGAGGTGCTGGGAAGAGAATATGTAGCAGTGTGGATCAATCATGTAGAGGAGCGGGGCCATATCAGCAAGCAATAACAATAAAGATATTTGGAGACAAAATGTGCTGAAGAGCAGCATTTTCCTGCCTCCTTGGTAGTCCACCTTTTCCCCCACCCTCAGGCAGGGAAGCCAGATGTCCTCCAAAAACAGATCATTAAATTGATGTAACAAAAGACAATTAATTCTCAGTGGCAGCATTTGGTACTGCCGATGGTTGTGTTCACGTCACAGACATCCTGCCCCATGGCAGTGGGGGGTTGCTGAGATCTCATAAACAACCAGTCAGGTGAAGCAGCAAATGCAGGGTACCCTGTACACAAAACCACCCTGTTTTTTTACTCCTTCAGCTCTCGTAGTCGCCTCTAGCAAAAAGGTGACAACATGCTGCTTCTGGCTAGGATGCAGGAATCAGGATTCTAACTTAACAGTGCTGTGGTAACTGAGACCTGTCTCTCTAAGTCTTGGATTAACAGACAGTGTTTGTGATGGCTTCATTCAGCACTTAACTAAAATTATTTGTATATGAATAAATAATGCTCATTATTTTAGAGACAATGTGACAGTCCTTTGTTCAGGGAAGAAATAAGTATTCCAGCTCCTTTGTGCTAAAGAGAGACTGTGGCTTTTATGGCCATCCCTAAGATCAGTGCTCTTTAGCATGAGACAGAGCTGACCATGACATTTTTTTAGCAGACCTTTGAAAATATTTTTATTCCCTTAGACTTCCAATATAAACAGATTCTGCTTAACCATGTTTATTCTGCTTCATACTTAGCAGAACTGAGAATCTTAGAAGATGACAGCGGGCTCTTCCTGGCATTAAATTAAAATTACTTTATGTAAAAAAATAAAGATGTATGCCTTTTGCTATATTCCAATCATGCAGTAATCCACTTGCTCTTGCTGGCAGCTTTTTATTTTCAATATATAAAAAGGTTATTAAGAAACATTTTAGACAAATGCAGACCATTTCCAGGAGTGCCCAGAAGAGCTCCAACAGTGGGGAACTGGCTCAGCTCTGTGAGTGGTGGGCAGCAAGTCTGCCTTTGCAAGCAGGGCGCTGCTGGCCATGTGTGCCCTGTGTCTTGTCGTGGAGAGACAGAGGCTGCCTGGGAAGTTTTGCAGTGCTCTGAGCTCACAAGAGCTGGTGACAGAGCTACCTCTTGTGAGGCAGCATTTTTTATACCACAGCTGTCATTGACTTACGGCGTGAGCCAGGAAGATAAGTTGGAGCTGGAACCTGCTCTCCACCGAGGCAAAATAGTCCCAGTCAGCTTCAGTGGGAAGGGGCTGGTTGAACCTAAAGATATTCAGGTGGTTTCTTGTACTCTTTTGGGCAACTCTTCTCATCAGCCCCTTCCCAAATTTTTGTTTTAAAGCTCCACATGAACATGATATGTACCAGAGCCTGTGCTGGTTGGGATGTGTTTTATTCGAGGAATAAAGAATGTGATTGTGGTTACCTCATCATACAGGATTGTGAGTGATAGGCAGCACCCAAGCTGCCTGTGATGTGCTGCGGGAGGATTTTACAGAAGAACATTTTGGCAAGAACAAGGAGGGAGAACGAGGGAAAGATAATCCATAATGTAGGTAATCTCTCAGACAGTAAGTTTTGAAGGCCCTTATAAGAGTCAGGAATGGAGAGCAAAGCAGAAAACAGCTTTATAAAGTTACAGCCATCCTTTGAGGGATCTCTTCCCCTTTAACCCCTAATTTCATCTTTTTCCCTTGTCTCCAGTGGGACACAGTAAAGCTCAGGAACCAGCAGGGAGAGAGGGCACAGACTCTGCACTGCAAACCATGACAACCTGTCTTCGTGGGCAATCTGAGCATCCATTTTTCTCCCCTGTCCTCACCCAGAGCAGCTCCATTAAAACAGGCATTTGCAAAATGCTGCCTGCTGAAAGCATGAGAATTGACCTCTGCACGATATGCCTTAAGGGCAGTAAAAATTAGTTTTCCCATTCTGCAGAGAAGGAAATGAAATGAAAATGGTTAAGTGACTTGCTCAAGATTGAAGAGGGAGCCTTTACTGGAGTTGAGAAGGAGCAATGGAAATCATACAGTTAATTTCTTAGGATGGATCCTTTCTAAAAGAGCCACACATCTCATGAGAGCCTCCCTTCTGCTCAGAGAAGGACAATCACTGCTTTAGTCAAAGGCAGAACTGTTTGGTGACATTTCTTTTAGTCATGAGGTCTCAAAACTTTTCAGGCTCTCTGAAAAATATCTGGACTTGACTTAAAAACAAGGAGACCTCTGCTTCTCATAGAACACAAAATCCAGCCCCAGACATCCCCAGAGAGGCCATGAACTAAATATGGTTGGGGGAAACTATGAAACATTTTCAGTCTAAGGCTTTTCTTCTACCAGATCCCAAAATGCTGGTTTAAGGTTGATAAATTGAAGATTAGAACATGTATAGAGTTTTCAACAAATTATTCCATCATGGTGTATTGAAGGATTTTTTAAATGAGAATTAAATGCATTTTTAGAAAATATGTAATGTCTTAGAGCCACTCTGGAGCTGGAACAAAACATGTTTTCTTTATTTAAACGGTAATTTTTATGGATGCATTAGACTTGGAGCCAGAGAAAACATTTTTAACTGCTGAGGTTTTACAGCCACTCTAGGGTTAGGAAAGAAAGCTGAAAAAATATTCTGCCTGGCAGATTTTTTAACGCTTCATTTAAAAGTAAAATAAAAAATATTGTAACTTTTCCACCTGTACCTGAGTTCCACCAAGTAAAGGAGACACCTTTCATTTCATCCCTCTCTGCTGCAATGAGCCCAAATTCAAGATAACCTGCCTTGTATCGAAAGAAGATGCCAGCTCTGGGCTGAGAACAAGAGCAAAGGCACTGGGGCTAGTCCTTGGTCCATAATAATGATGGGTCTCTGTTCAACTGCAAACCTCAGTTTCTTGCACATAAAATGCAGTCAAAATGTTCCTTCTATCTGATTCATTTGGGTGTGTTGGGAAGTAATTTGGGCTGCCACAATGTCTTTATATAATGCTTTTTGCAGAGAAACCTTCAGAGATACTTGCCTTTTGACATAATTCAACACAGTTGATGCCAGACTGAAAATCTATTTCTGAAGGTTAAAATGTTTTCATTTGCTTAATCAAGTAAGTTAAAGGGCATAATATCTTGAGTTGTTAAAAACAGTTTCCCTGTCTAAATGTTACTTCTGAGAGAGGACCTAAAGAAATCAAACAGGATCTCCAAAACTTCAGCTTCATGTTAGGAAAACACAGGGCCTGCTATATGCATTGCAAAGAGACAGATGTGCCAGACTTGTCTATAATTTAGTGTCTGGTCTTAGAGTCAAAACTAAGAGAGGCTTTCTCTCCACATCTCTAGGCACATTTTTTACGTGCTGAAATTCTTGCATATGGAACCTGAAATTCCATTGGTGAGAGCAGATCCTACAGATGAACATACCATATATGAAAAGCCAGAGGAACTGACATAATTTTTGTTTATGTGCAGAAAGAGATTAATCTCTTCAGGTGAGTAATTTTGCGCTGTTCTCCCTTGCTCATGTGAGGACTTGTGCTGAAGTACTTCAATTTCACACATGATAAGTCAGAAGTTGGGCAACTTCTCCTGCACTTTGCTCAATTACAGGGTAGCTGAGATTTTTTTTGCGCATAGAGCTTTTATATACATTTCTTCTGAAATGTGCAAGTTCTTGAACTGTGTGGATTTGTCTGCAGCACATAGCAAAAGGCCATTCTCACAGTGTGACTGTGTAGCCCACAGAAGCACAGAATAGTTCTGAAACAGAACACGAAAGGCCATCTTATTCACTCCCTTGCTTCATGGGAAGATCAATGTTATCAAATTAACACTTCATCTGACACTCTGAAAACAACAGCATCAACAAAAAGCTGTGTGTAAGGATGATTTTTTTTTCTTTCTACTGTAGAACTGACTTCTGAGAGGTAGTACAGCCCACCATCCTGCAGGATCTGAGGTCCATAGCAAGATATCAGGTAATCCTTTCACCTTTCCATATTCCCATCTTGCACTTTCCACACTGTGGACAGTCTTTTCCTAGGTTAATGTAAATTACTCTTACAATCAGTAATGAAGACTTCTTAATTTAGTCTTCAGTTTTTACTTTGGGATTATAGAATGTGCCTTGAATGTATTCATAGTACAGCCTTTGGTGAAGTACCTGGAGCTTTCATGGTATTATGAGGGGCCAGAGAATTTTGGGGTGCTTCATGCTTTAGAAGACAACAAAAATTGCCAAACAACTGCTCATTGGGAACCCTTGGAGTGCCCATGATTAAGGGTCCAGATAGAGCAGGAAAAGAAATGAAGCAGCTACACATATAGTTTGGGGAGGATGGGTAATTTGAGGCAAAAGAGAGGGAGGTTAAGGTGAGGTCCAGATGGTTTTTAAAGGAAAGAAAAGAATGGAATATAGAAAGTCAGGCCACTGGAAAGGTTTACTGAGAAACTGAAGACAACCAGAGGAACCAAAGGTGTATGCTTTGCTAAGCAGAATTTTCAGAGAATCATGAGAACAGGATGAGGTTCATTGTGGAAGAACCATGGAAAATGTAAGACCCATGGATTTCACCTACAACATGACTGAAGGCCCACTGCAAAAGCTGGACCTAGAGGAAATGGCAGACTGCATCATGGAGATACTGTTGGACGTCTTTAGGAAATATAAAATGAAAATAAAGGGAAAATATGGGAGAAAAGCAGTGAGGCAAAGATTTAAAAGCAGCAGCAGTGAAGGGACAAGGCAGTTTACTTTTGGAGTTACATGTGAATGCTGTCTCCTTTGCAGTAAGTGCCAGAACTGCTCAGCTTTTCTTCATGATTCTCACACCTATTCTGCTCATGAGGCAACACTTTAATATCACCAGATGTAACCCAGATGGTACATATTAATTTATATATGGATGCTGGAAAATACATATATACTTTTGCATTTGAAGTCTTTTAAGTATGATTTTTATATTCATTTGAAAATTGTTCATTTTTATTTGAGTCATAAGGCAGCTAAAATACAGCTCCCAGGTGAGTGAAAATTTATCTATTCCACCCTGAATGATTCCAGGTTTGTGTGAGACTACTTTCAAAGGTGTGTGATCATTTCAGAAATTATTTTTTTCACTGGCTTAACAGCAATGCATTACTGTCAAACGTCCATTATTATGCTGAATGGAAATGTTGGGGAGATAAATTTAGAACATATTTCATCTCATTTTCAATATTAACAACTGTTCCATATACTTGCCAGCAAAGACTCAATTGTGTGACAAAGTAGAATGCCGTAATTTAAACATTTAATTATTTTTCTGAGTCAAACTTGATTTAATAAGTAATGATAATTGGAGTCGGACATGATCTTTAGATAATCAAGCAATGGAGCTGACTTATCTGAGAGAGCAGGAAGAAGTGGTGGTGGCATTTGTCATAATAATCTATGCAACATCAGCACCAGTATTTCCCCAGTGTTTGGAAAAGATCACTGAAAAAAGGTAATGAAAAAAGAAGAAAATATACTACAGGTAGAATATCAAAATAGTATTAAAGAACAAACTATGCTTCTTTGTTGGTAGCTCCCAGTTCCTTCCAGTCCTCCACTTCATTTCTTATTCTCTGTACACCATTTCTGCAATTGTATTTTCTAAGCTCAAAACTGGACTCCTAAGTGCTATGTTTCTGCCAGAGATGGACCTTTGACCTCAGAGAGCAACAAGGAAGAAGTAAGCACTTAAAAATATCAATAAATAAATATGTTCATTTTAAAGCACTAACCCACAGAGTAGTCTGCTATTATTTCTGTTGTATTAAAGTGGTCATACAGAAATGAACACAAAACCAAAACATGAATTTTGTACCCTTAAGAACAACTGGAAAAGGAATCTTCAGGCCACTCTTTTCAATCATTACCACAAATATGCACTATTCCACTAGACTAGCAAAAGCCCTTTCCTGCAAAGACCACCTTTCCCTCAACGAAATAGAGTGAGGCTGATGCAAGAGGGGAAGGTAGGCTTTAGTGAAAGTATCTGAAATGCTCCTGTATTGGTTTTGCATGGTTTTTGGTAGTGAGGGTGCCACAAAGATGGCTCCTGCGAGAAGCTGCTGGAAACTTCCACCAGAAGAGTCAATCCCTGATGGCTCTGAAGATAGACATGCTGATGGCCAAAACTGGGCCAATGAGAGAGGATGGTAACATTTCTGTGATGACATATGTAAGAAGGAAATCAACACAAAGTCAGGGGTTTTTTGCTCCTAATCAGAGAAGAGAAAGAGGTGAGAACATGTGAGGGAAAAGAACATGGCAACGCCAAGGTGAGTGGAGGAGGAGGGGCAGGAGGCACCAAGAGCCGAGATTCTTCTGCAGGCTGTGGTGAGGACCATGGTGAGGCAGCTGTGGCCCTGCAGCCCTTGGGGATCCACAGGGGATGCAGAGATCCACCCACAGCCCGTGGGGATCCATGGGAGATGCAGAGATCCACCCACAGCCCATGGGGATCCATGGGGGATGCAGAGATCCACCCAGAGCCCGTGGGGAAGGTGCCCATGCCAGAGCAGGTGGATGCCTGCAGGAGGCTGTGATCCAGTGGGAGACCCAGTGGAGAGGGGCCCTGCTTCCAGGCTGGAACAGCCTGTCCTTTGAGGACTGCACCCTGTGGAAAGAGAGACCCAGGTCACAGCAGTTTTGGGAGGGCTGTGTGCCTGTGGGGGGGAGCTCACACTGCAGCAGGTGCAGTTTGGCTGCTGCTTGTGAGATTGGAACCATGCTGAGGAAGTTCACAGAGAACTGTCTCCCATGGGAGGGACCCCACGGTCTCACAGAGGAAGGACTCCTCTCCCAGAGCAGTGCAAGCAAATCTTGGTGATGAATTGACCAAAACCCCCAGGCCCTGTCTCCCTGCACTGTCAGTGGAAAGGAGGAAGGGGCTGAGGGGAAGAAGTTGCTTCAAGGGCTTATTTTACTTCTCATTATCCTCCTTTGATTCTGTTAGTAATAAATTCACTTTGCAACCTTAAGTTGAGCTTGTTTTGCCCTTGAAGTATTTCTCCCAGTCCTTATCTCAACTCATGAAGCCTTCGTTAATTTTTTTTTTCTCTCCTCTGCCCGGCTGTGGCAGGGGAGGGTGAGCAAGCAACTCTCTTGGGTGCCTGGCACTGAGCCAGTGTCAAACCATGACAGCTCCCTGTGGGATGCTCATCTTGCCTGGTCCCAACTGCTTCTCTCCCAAAGATCCTCAAACCTCAGAGCTCTCCTTCCCTTCAGCCCATTCAGTGTCTTCACTCTTACAAGCTCCACTCCCATAAGCATTCTATGCTTACCAAAGATGGTTGGTTCTCCTTTCACAGCTACTAGGTGTAAATTTCCACTCTGATTTGATGCAAATCCAGACAAAATGAAAATTATTCAAAAAACATTAAGCTGTGCAAGTGGTTAGCATGATTACACATGTTTATTAAAATAAACAATGAAATGACAAATCATTCTTGCTACTTCAGAATGGAAAACACCACTAGTTCTACATCTTGAGTAGAAACTCCTGCTACAGGCATACTATTCTTTCATTACCTGGTGCAAAGATATGTACCTTGAACAATTTGCTGTTTGATGTTGCCAGAAACAGCTGCTAGATTAGATGAATTGTTGGTCTGATGAGATAGAACAATGCCTTTACTCCATCCCATGGGCCCCATAAGTGGGGGGCCCATGGGATGGAACATTTCCTGATGAAAATATATTTAGCTACTTCTTGTAAGTCACTGCTACTTCCAGTTGTTATTTTCCGAGTTCTTTCTGGTTTGTGGAATTTGGTATTTACAGCATACTTTTGGTAATGCCAAACTCCAGCAGAGTATTTTAGGTATGTTCATAAGGTACAGCCATATCTAGAGACAGTACCAAGGAGCTTGCCAGCAGCAGACAATTAATGACTATTAGGAGGACTGTAAGGTATCCTGCAGTAGCAATGGCACACATTTTCCAGCAATCACTGCCCAGTGCTTTGGAATCAATCTCTCTCCTGTTATGCTGCTGCCTGTTAAATATCTTGGCATTTATCTCACAGCAGAGACCATTCGCCTGTGCCAGGGTTCTGTTCCATTGACAATGCCTCTTAATTGCCTTGTTGTTTAAATAAACAAGACAAGATAATTAAGCGATAATGACAAAGAAATAGGATGTTAGTGATAATGGGTGGTAGATCCCTCTTTGACTCTAACTTCACTATCTAGAGCAGCCCAAACTCTCTGCCTGTATTGACTCTCACAGCAACCTTCTGAGTTTTGAAAGGGCTCTTTTATCCGTGCTGTTTGAATAACTCAATAAAAGTGAAAAAGTCTGGAGGAAGAATTCAAGACTAGGAAAATGAGAGAATCAGGTGATGTGACGGTTTTGGAAAAGTAGGATGGACCTGTGGCACAAATAAAAGCAGTTCTGCATGGGGAATAACCAGCAGAAGGAGCTGCCTGTTTGCTGCTCCAGTGTTCCTGGCAGTCCAGCAGGGGCTGGCCCTCAACAAGAGTTGTTCTGTTTCTGCTCCAAAGCTCTTCAGCCATGCAGTCTCCCGTGGGGCTGGGCAGCAGCAGTGCTCCCCTGCTGATGCCAGCTACCTGGGCTGCTGTTGCACACACTCTTTCTGTGTCTCTGCTCACACTTCACCTTGCTATTTTCCCATACAGGGGGCTTAATCAGAAAGGCTGACTTTGGGCAACCCTTTAGGCAAAGATTAACCAAAGCAGGATTTTAAGCTATTTAGCTCTAGGAGCAAAGCAGTTTTAAAGTGTATTCATACCACTTGGACACTAATGAAATAGATTGGTGGTCTTTTCCATTCATTACTTTATTTCCTCAACTGGGGATAATAGATGAAGAGACAAATCCCAAAAGATTTGATATGGAGAAGCCTGGAAATATTTTTTCTGTCTGGGATTATTTTTTCTGAAAGCCACTAAGAAGACAGGAAGACTACAGACTGATAGAGTTCATTGCTTTTTTGAGATTTTTGGTTTATTTTGGTACTTTTTGGTGTGTACAGTTGACAGAGACCAGTTCTGCATATGATGATGCCATTGTATATTTCAAGGTATCAGAACAATCTGTTCTGGCAGAAAAACATAGCTGAGCAAAGAGTGGTAGTGAAAAGAAAGAGAAGTTCCTTTGAACTTCTTTGAAGTTCCTGTTCTCTCTCCTGGCTTCCAGCTTGGCTGTACACTTTGCTTCAAAGACTAAAATAGTATCATACCAGATTTGCTTCCAATTTTCTCAGTTCAAACATCTTTCCTGCTGGTTATTGATATTGATCTGACAAGCTCCAGGAGAGGTTTTTCAGGGCATTCTTAAAGCACTTGTGTTGGCATCAAGCTGTTCAGGCTATTTGAATGTAAAAACCACCACGTAGACCAAGGGCCTGCTTTTGTGTTTGTCCTAGAACAGATTACACCTTACCGTATAAGAAAATTTTTATACTGGGGTTAAAAAGTGGGTTTTTGAGACAGAGGTGCAGTGTTTGATCCCCAGTCATGTCTGCCTATGCCAGGAGCCAGGAGCTGTGATGGACTTGAAGGGCTGGCTATGTGGTCTTGTCTGTTACTCAGACATTGAAAACAAGAGCAGAAAGGTAGAGCAATCTTGCTGCCTGCTGGTTTCTTCAGCTATTGATTAATGCTTTAAGGTCAATCAAAGGAGGGTCAAATTTGGAAATTAAGGACATATGAGAAATATTTCCAGTGCTCTAGCAGTAGATCTACCGAAACACAAACCCTCATCAACACTTTCCAGCCTGCTCCTGGCAACTGGCAGGGGTTTGTGTCAGGCTGGCCTGGAGCAGGGTGAAGAATAAGTGTTAGCTTCAAAACAGTTTTACTAGGACTGAAGTACTTACATGATGCCACAGAGACATCAGGAAATTCTGCAGGTATTTTAGTCTTTGACTTTGATATTTTTGCTAGCCATTATCTTCAGGGTTACAGGTCAGATATCTGGGTTGAGGAATAGGTAGCTTTCATAAGGGCTGGGCTTGTGTTAGAGAGGCAAATTATACTGCAGCTCAGAAAAAAAATGAACTGTGGAATATTTCCATAGAGCAGACTAGGAAGCTGGTTTATTGACATTGAGGACTCGAACCTAATTAGTACCATAGCTTGATGACAGAACCAAACCTGAAACCCACACCCTGAAGATCCTCGGGACACATGCTGCACATTTAGCTTGCTCTTTAAAGGATAATGATTAGGATACCTTTTCAAGCACTTTGATCAGATAAAATGAGGATACATGGTACATGTATCACTGATAGATATATGACACATATATGTTTTTGTGAGCTGGAAATTACAGGCAAAGAGCTTGTAAAAAAAGGTGTTATGGCACGCTACTGTGCTGCCCACACTGGCATTGCTTTTGTGAAGAAGGCCCTGACAGACAAATGCCTGCTTCTGTGATTTTTGGCAATAAGAATTGTATTTTTGTCATTTTATATTCATATATTTGATTCTGACTTGCATTTTGAACTTATTCATGGGCAAAGATATGGATTCATTTTATTCATGGAAATGGTAACTTTCTATGTCCTTATCCCCCAAGAAATCTCTTGAAATAATAGAGTCACTGGATTTTAAAAGAAATGTTGAGCACTTCATGAGCTAAATATGCCACTATTAGAAAGAAACAAAGAAAAGGCAAATAAAATGGAAGCTTATTTGCATCTGATTTACATTATCCTGTGAGCATTGATTTTTATTTCATTCCTCTTAATACTATTCAGATTGCAGACTGCAACCTTGCTGCAAATTTACAGCTGAGTTTCATTGTTCATTTAATCATCTCAGGTGTTACTGAAATAGGGAACACTGGTGCTTGAAAGATTTCCCCTGAGGTTCATGGGAGCTGCCTGTATCCTGAGGCTGGAGGAGGGGGTCTGTAGATACGTTCTGGCAGTTGCTGCTCTGAATTTTGATGATTGTCTGTTGAAAAATTGCATGGGCCATCCTGTGTCAAGACAATCATTGCTGTCTCCTCCTTTTAGTCAGCAATTTGTCTCTTCAAGCTTACTACTTAGGTTATGCCTTTTTCTCCTCCATCTCTAACTCCTTACTTCAGCTTAAATATTTGCAATAATTCACATTTCCCTCTCCCTCCTTCCTCTTGCAGGCAGGAACAAACACAGTGTCCACACTGTTCAGATGTGTTTTAACCCAGCAGAATTTTTTGGTGAGTTTGATGGTGAGTTATGAAATCTTTGTAATTAGCTCACAACACAAGAGGATTCTTTGATAAACATGAGTAATTGGAGTTAACCATGAAGGTATCTTTGTCAGGGAATGTTTTTCATTTTGTTTCCTGCAGCTTTGCTTTCTCTGGTTCACATAGTTAAAAAGTTAACAGCCTTGGGCAATGGCCAGTACTATCCATGATTTGAAATTCTATTTTAAATAATATTTTATAGTTTTCTTAAAGTCTACTGTGTCTGCAAGCAACCCTTCCTATAAAATTATTTACCGCTGAATATTTGCTGAAAGCAAACATAAAAGCATTATCAGGTTCTAAATAATTACGTTTTAAAATTTAAACAACTCCGAGTTAAAAATATTTTGAAATCTTTGTTTAGCTGTAGTCTGTTTCTATTGACATAGGCTTACAAGAATCTTGTGGCTGGGATCTCTGATGTTTCCTTTTGAATTTTTCAAATTAAGTTTTGTTCCTAATTTTTGGAGAGGCGAAATTGTGATGGCATCATAATGAACAAATGAATGAATACATAAACATCTAAAAATTTCCCCTTGGGCAAAAAATTTGCTCATATTAATGCTGGAAGAGAGGGTTAAGTGCTATGTGACAGAAACTGCATTAGCTGTTGCAAAAGGAGCTACTAATTTTGATCAACAGCAAAACGTTTGCCTTCGAATCTCCAGTCCCAGTTGGAGCAGCAACCTTTCCCCTATAATTAATTTTTGTGTGCTGTAGTCCATTAGAGAAGAGAGTGACAGCCTCTGGACACAGATTACTGTCTTAGGTATGGCCCAAAGGAACATTATGTTCTTAATTAAAGGTGGCTCAATGTGTCAGCCATTGCAATAGTTTGAGCATTTTTAAAACTGTGTCAGTATCTAACCACCTTAAAAGAATTCTGGTAGCAAGCAAACTAAGTAATTTAAAGGCAGCTCATGTTCTCTGTAAGTTTTGCAGGACTGCTATTGGGAATACTTGATAATTTATGAAGGCTTACACCACCAAATTAATTACATTTTCCTGATGCCACATGTCTTTTTCATACAAGCTAGCTGTGAATTATAAGTAACAATATTGTCCTTGTTCATTCCTTCAGTGCAGGAGACAGCTTACTAATAACAGCGGTAGAATTCAGTTGCTGTATTTTAGAAGTGTCATTTATTAAACACTGCTACACTTAAGGTGGTATATGCTCTCTAATACTGACCCTGATTTCTGCTGTGTGTATTACTGCATCTCAGTTCTGAGCCATTGGCATGGGTTTCGTTTGGGAGCATTTTTTATAGCTTAGGAAAAATAGGTTTTGAGGAAATAACCAACACCGAGACTTGCTGTGATATGCAGGAGGTACAACGCCATGCATCCCACTGTTTTGTGTGGGAATGAGGTTATACTTCAAACCATTGTTCTGACAAACAAAATAACCTTTTTGTCCTTACAATAGGAAACTCATTATCAGTGGGTTTCTTCTGAGGTTCTGCAGTCTTGAATCGTGCTTGGGTTTTGCATAGCAGATACTTCTTAGAAAGCCTGACAGACTTCTGATGTGGTTGGCTTAGAAAAAAATGAATTTTTTCAAATTTTCTTTAAATTAAAATAAAATCAGTTTGAATAGAAAGTATATGAATATAGCTAACGCCTGAATTTCAATCAGCAAGGAGGGAAATAAATGAGATAATAAGATAAATTAGATAAAATAAGATAAAATAAATGAGATAAATAATAAGGTTTTAGAATATTGAAACTTTCTTTTGCGCCTCTGCTTTTTTTTTCTGATTTGTGTCAAGAGTATAGAAGAGCATTTAGGGCTGCTTTTGGAATAATTTCAAGCCAATAATTTTTGCAATGAAACTATTTTTTTCCATGATTTGCTATTACTTGAAATAAGAATTAGATTGGAGATGAAGTTCCAAGAGGAGAAATTTTCACAGAAAATCTCACTTTTATGCAATTCCTTTAAATACTAAAGTTTGATCTGTGAAGGAAGCATGCTGTTGTGAAGTTTCATCAGACTCTAAGTGGAATTGGAGTGAAAAGACCTTCTTTCACCTCATTATTGTAAAATGCAACAGAGAAAAACCCAAAAAGTACTGTGAAAGCAATATGTATAGATGTGCCCAATTTGGAACATGAAGCGTGCAAGAGGATCTTGCATTCTCTTCCTAGGAGGGAGTGAAAATATTATTGGACAATGACACTACAGTATCAGTGCAGCAGGTATAACTTTGGAGCTCAGAATTGTCCAGCACTTAGGCTTAACACTTTTTCCAGTGAAGTCTTCTGTTCCGGTATTTTCCTTTCTGATTAGGGAGTGTTGTGGAGCCACACTTCACTTTTCAGCCGCATCAGTTGCACGTGTCTTAGAGGTCAGCTTCCAAACATTACTGATTCTGCAGAGAAGGCCTTACTGAACTAACGGTGAATTATATTTTCTGCTGCATTTAGTTTTCAGCTCTGAATAATGTTTGGTCATCTTCACATTATGTTAAGTACAATGGATGTTGAAGGCCTTCCAGGTAGTGACATCTGGTTGTGCTACTTTACAGTACAAAAAATGCCTCAAGGAACTAAGCCTCAAGTAGTTCAGCATCTGTTTCAGGTTGTTTCAAGAGATGGTATACTCCTTGTAAGCTTGCCCATGAAGAATTCTTACATGAGTTTTGATAGCAGAAACATTTTCTGCTTTTTCTGCAGCATGCAGTTAGAACTTTACTTTGATAATAAGTATTTCTTTTTGTGCTCTGAAATTTAAATCAATTTGGAAGTGGCTAGTGAAAACGTATTAATTGAGCATCAGAAATATTATAAATACTTGCAAGGGCAAAGGTATATTAAATAGGTCTTCACACAGTCAGGACTTTTTAACTGGAACGGTACTGATCATGTTTTGTCTGCATCTCTGCTCAAAAGTAGAGGAAATACAGGTCTTTGTCAACCCATTTAGAAGTTTGACACCTATTTTCACCCTCTGTCTTCTGATAGCACAAATGTCCTTTAACTTTTCTTTACTCAAAGTAAAATTCTTTGTAACAGTTGCACAGCAGGCAGTAAATCAAACCTTCTTAGAAGACATTTGGATTTCCAACCAAAAATGAGATTCTCCATCTATCACTCTGTCTTGAACCAAGGCCTCCTGAGTTTACAGAGTTTGTGTACTCCAGATTGATTTATTTTGAACAAGACTTGAGATCTAACAAATTTGAAAGAACACCAGTTAAATTGTATTGTAACTTCTAGTGTACAAATATATATTGTCAACTAATGGCTGCCCTGGGTCAGGCCATATTTACTGGGAACCACAAGATGGTGCTGCCATAACTGACCTGTTTAGTCTATCTTGGATCAGCAAACAAGAAAACACTTTGCTGTCCTCCCCTAAAGAGGCAACAAGAAATGACTCACCATGGATCATTCACTCTGTTGTTCCCCAACACATTTACAACAATGTGCTGTTTGTTTTCAAGGTGTCAGGATGACACTTTGTCAGGATGAGCTACATCTTCTCGTCGTGTCTCCTTCAGTACCTCCAGTGGCTGGGCAACTTCACCTACCAGGAGATTCTTTATAAGATATAGTTATATTCCAAGTAATTTTCTGACATAGTGCTAAGGAAGAAATAATGTGAGGTTATGCTTGTGTCTCCACAGGAGCTGGACTGAAGTGGGTGTCAGCAAGACACGTGAAACCATACCGAGTCCAGAAGCAAGCAGACATGAGTCCTGGAAACCGAGATGCGAGCACGCAAACGTGAGCTGGTGTCAAGACTGCAGACATCTCTTCATTCTGTGTGCAAAAGACTTTGGGACTTGGGGTTCTTTTGGGACTTGGGTGGTGTTGCATTTCAGAGATTCCCACAAGGGATGAGGCTTTCGAACACGGAGTTCAATCAGGTGTTATTCCTGTGCCTCATTCTCTCACCTATTGCCTTAGGCAATGTGGCAGATTTGCCCATGATCCAACCAAAAGAGAATGTTTGGGAAACTCTGGCCAATGCATCAGGGTTGGACACCATCTGTTTGACACACTGAAGGCCAAAGAAGCCTTTTCCAACATGTTTAGGGGGGTTGCCAGGGACGAATGGCCGATTCCAAAGAACATCCCTCCATCGATTTCAAAGTCCATTGCGAATCCGGTGGATGAGTGGGATGTTTGGACAGAATTCCTTCCTATGGCTCCTTTTGAACCTCAGGAACTGGAAATTCTTGGATCAGTCAGAATGAACTTTTGTGTGAAATTTGGCGTTTTTGGGGTGGTGAAGAAAAAAAAGGTAGATGTCACTCTGAACCACATCATTTACAAGAATGCATCATCTTGGTGTAATTACACTAAGATGTGGAACAAAACATCTGATCATGTTCCAGCGCAATTGCAGGAAAGTGTGAACAAGCTTGGAGAAGTAACTGGATCATGGATGGATGGTGTGTTAGTTTGTTTAACCTTTCATCATGGTGGAGGGAACTTTTGAAAGTACTTGTGTATTTCTTGCTGGGGCTTGTGATTCTTCTGATATTTGTGCCGTGTTTGCTTCAATGCATACGGCAGGCCATGAACAGAGTTGCCAAAGAGGTGTTTTAGGTGCAAACAGGAGGGGGAGATGTCGGAGTCCAGGACACCCCTCTGGTCGCCCTGAAGGGTCTGAGACCTGGGCAGGAGGGTTTGGAGACTGGACAGGGGGGTCTGGGATCTTTACAAGGGGGTCAGCCAGCCTCACACAGAGCCCAGCAGGACACTGCTTTTGATCCCTGTCCATGGGAGAGAATGCCCACATTGTACGAATGCCCACATCTGGACCTCTCGGGCAAGAAAAGCTTGAAAACCCTACATACCTCAGGGAACAGCAACCCCGAGGAGAATCTCAGGGAAAAGCAACCGTGAGTCCTGATGATGGCATATCCAGACCCAACAGTGCAGCCAGAGCTGTGCATATCATGGAAGCTGGCTTTAGTATGTGAAACATCCCACACTTGTAAACAGTGAAAGGGAAGACCAGAATGGCTGGGTATTTGACAGCCACATCAGGATGTGCATAATTCTCTCAGCCCTTTGCCTAGTCATTGTAGTCTTCCTCAGAGCCACATAGTATTTGGGGTCCAGAGCTGATCCCTAAGAAAACAGTCACAGACATTGTATCAAATATCTCCAAGGGTTATGATAACAGGTCTTCTGCTGAATCTTGCTGGGAAGCTTAGAAGGTAATTACCTTTACTTGTCCCTGTGCTGAGTTTCTGTTCCTCCAGCTGCCCCTCTCCCCTGGATGCAGCGATGAATATGTGCTGGCCCACAGGAGCAGGAGGCTGCTGTGCTGATTTAAAAATCTGCCCTGTTCCCCCATGCCAGTTCTTTTCTGCCAGGGCTGCAGTGGTACAGTGGAAGGGACCGAGGGCCTGAGCCTCAGGGCCAGGGTTCCTGCAGTTGGCACTCTGAAATGCCCAGCAAACGTGACTGCGCTGTGGCTGAGGGTGGCACACACCTCTGCCAGCTCTGCTGTGGGGTGACTACTGCTGGCAGATGACTGTGAGCATCTAGAAGCTTTTAAACATAACAGAAAATTCCCCATGGGTTTTTTGTCAGTCTTTCCTCTGTACCCTCATTAGTTTCCATGTATTACTTGTCCAATTGAAACTGCTGAAGGAAAGGGATGTCTTCTGTGGTAAAAATATTAATTTCTGTTTCATTATTATTTCATCTGTTAGCAAAAAGAAAAAGGACATGAACAAGGTGTGTGCAGCATCACTGTAGACTCATAATGGACTTATAATAATTATTGTTTTTATAGTGAGATATTCAATAAACAGCTTGTTGGCTGCAATGAAAGAGGGGCTTAGAATAAACTGTTCCAGGAAATAGCATTGATACGTCCATACCAACCATGTGGGAATCAGGAGGGATGCATAAGGAGAGTCAACTCTTTTCCTGGAACTAATATATAGAGTTTCTGTGAGAACACCCACACATGCACAGTAGTGCACAATCTTTATTTATTGCATTCTTACCAAGGAGTACTTCTAGAATGTTATGAGAGACACATCTAGAAATATGATTTATCTGGAAGCAGAATGAATTTGACTTGTTAAGTAGTTCAGATTTGAATGAAGATGTTCCTGTTTACACACACCGAAGACTGGTATCGATTTGATGCAAATACAGAATGAGCTTCTTCCCAGCTGTTTAAACTGTGCCCTCTACAAACTTGAAAATTTAGATTTATGTTGCCTTTCTCATCACATCAGTGCTATTAGGAGGGTTTGTGATACTCGGGGAAGTGGTTTGGTTTTGCTGGCTCTGAATGAATTGTGATTTAGGAGAACTCCTTTGAGTGGGAACAATCTTGTTTTAAAGTGTCATGTGTGATCTGAACTTTAGAGAGATGCTGTAATGGGCATCAGTGTGATCTGAACTTTAGAGAGATGCTGTAATGGAGGTTTTAAGCAGTTTGGTAATGCCTTTGTGATAAAACAGAAGGCAGCATTCTGGCCTTCTAGATTCTGAGGTTACTTTTTCAGTTCTATTGATATGTCATAGTTGACTACTGGCTACCCCATAGACAGCATACTTCTCACATGTTTTTCATAGAAGAATTTTAAGAAAAAATGAGGATTTCATCAAGCCTGTTGTGTAAAAAAAAATGCACTTCATTACCTTTAAACTCCATACTAAAGTTGAGGTGACCATGTACAAGTAGCTGACTGTACCAAAGCTTTTTACAACTCTTTCCTAAAAAAAAGCTGCCATTCCATTTGTTGTATACTTTAACTGTATTATGTCATGCTCTTTGCTGTAAGAATCGTTCTGTACAGTATGTTTTCAGTTTATCTAGAAGACCACTAAAAATGGGCAGCACAAGTAATTTAAGTTCCTTTGTAGTTCTACCACGTCTATCGTCAACAGGAAAGAAGCTTTCGAGAAAAAAAGGTGAAAGTCCGTACCAGTGTTTTTCCTCATAAGACTCCAACATGAGAAGCTCAGAGCACAGTAGCTTTGCTGAGAACTGTCTGACAGACTTTATAAAGATTTGTCCTTTATTAATATTTCTGGTTTCTGGACTGTGGGCAGTTATGAAGACGTCAGTGATCTCCCCTCCATCAGACATCAGACAGTGAATGGACATCTTAGGCTCAGGGTTTTCGTGAGCAGTTGGGTTTTCCTCCTTGAAAAGATGGGTGAAGGGGAGAGAAAGTCAGTTCTGGTCCTGCAGGTTAATCTGTGGAGCAGTCCCAGAGGCAAAAGCACAGAAGTGTCACAATCTCACAGCGTTGCCCTTGGATCCACAGGAGCCCACTCTCTTCTGAGTGCCAGCTGTTGTGTCTCAGTGTCCTCCCTATTGCAGCACCATCACTCAGAGTGTTTGAATTTGTATGTTTTCAGTGTGATCCCTTTGTAAAGTAATAATCTGTGCTTTCAAATGTTCAGTCATAATCAGCCAAATACTCTGACAGAGCCAGCATTCTTTGGTTGGGGGTAACAAATGTGACATTTGGGCATTCCCATGGGATGGTGACCAGGTCATCCTGTGCTTGGCACCACAGTGCAACATGTGGCTTTTGGGTTAGTGAAGTGTCTATGCTTGGGGACCTTCTGCATCCTTCTCTGCCGTGCTTTTTCTGCCCCTCTGCCAGGCATCGTGCATATGCTGGAATAAGCAGGTGGGAAGAGGGAGATCCCCTTCCAGAAAGGTCCTGTTTGTGTGCTGGGGAAAATCTACCTCCAGCATTAGCCACTGATGAAGAGCATGGTAATTTCAGAATTACTCCTTATATATTGATTTCTGGTGGATTCTGCACCACAGAAATCCTCCATTCTGAGTCTCTCACCTTTGCTTCTGCTCTGCATTTGGACAGAGAAGGATTTCTTTCTCTTGCTGGCTGGAGGAGGTGAGGTCAGAAGGAGAAAGAGCTTGGGTGGCCAAGTCACAGGTGGCAAAAGAGCTGGGGAGGGTCTCCAGATGGCTGACGTAAGGGTTCATAAAGTGATGAGGACTCAACCCGCAATGTTCCTTTAAACCTAAATGTTTGTATGTGTTACCAAGCCAGCATGTAAAACTATATAAACATTTTCACATGTGGAACTACACATTAACTGTGGCACTTATGATGATAATTAAAACCACAAACACAACATATTGTGAAAAATTCCACATGCACGTTCAAGTTCCAGTCTTGCAGTCATGGAAAGGCATTACTGAGTTTCTCTTGAAAGTTATTCTTTGTATTCAGCAAATCTTAGGTGAAGCTGAAGGTCTTGCAGGATTGAACATCACTATTTGTAGAATTTGGAGAAGGTCTTTCATTATTTCTTGAGGTATTATTTAGATCAGGGTTTTTTTTAATACTTTAAGTGAAAGCAACTAACTTCACTTTAAGTGAAAGAAACTGACCTAAGAGTTTGGCGTGATCCATATATTTCAGATCAAATGCTTAGACAGAAAACTTTAATTCTTGACAATTTCGAGCCATTAAGAGGAGTTTAAATCTACAGGGGCAGGGGAAAAATGAGATTTCAAAAGTATGCTTTATATCAGGCTTGTAACTCTTTTTCTTTAGTGCTTGGAACAGCAAGGCAAATGTTTCTGAAAGTTGCTTTAACTGTCTTCCTTTGGGGGTGGTTTGTCGTGTTTGTTTCCTGTGCCAGAAACTTTTCTGTGCAATGCTGAGTATACTGCTGGCTGTCAGAGCTGAGTGAGCCAGGACATCTACTTGGGCTATGCTGTTCCTTGATGAAACACCAGTTACCCTGAAATGCAGTAGCCACATCAGCAGCTGAAGAAAATAAAACTGGACCACGAATAATTACTTTTGTATGTGTATATTTTATTTTTTTAACTAGTCTCATAAATTTTTAAAAGTTTGAGATGTGTTTTTGAATATTGGTGGTGAGACTAGAAATGAAGCACTACTATGAAGAACTACTCCAAAGTAGTTGAGAGGCCAAGACACAGAGGTCATGACTCCTACCGACAGAATAGAGAGAGAAACTGCCTGATGTAGATAGAAATATAACCTTGTTTGTTAAAACTGCAACTCAAAATTAGTCTTTTGATTTCTCCAGCCTCATCAAAGTGTTTGTATTCCAAAGTGGTCCTGCACTGATCTTATCTTCTTCACTGATATTTCTGTTTCTAATTTTGAGCCTGATTCTTCACTAAGGTTGTGCCTGGACAGTGCAAAGTGGCACTGCAGGAGAAAGACTGAGACCTGCTCTGAGTATCCCCACGAGATAAGGATATCCTTAAGGATATCCTCCAAGTATCCAGGAGATACTCCTGCTTATCGTCCTGATAAGCAGGAGTATCTCCATTGCACAGCACGACAACATGTTGTCAAAATTGTTGACAGCTTTGGAGATGCCATAATGCCACAGTATGGATGGGGCTATTTCAGGGATCTTTCCACCAAGTAGTAGAGGTGTACCTAAACTACAGTAGTTGCAGCCCAAACATGCAGCAGCAAAAGTTAATTGACATAGGGAAACTTGTAAAAATACCAAAGTTGGTGGGTATTTTTCAACAATCAGAAGCGTTCAAAATTAGAAATATTGAATAAATAGAAACAAAGAATTATTTAAAGTGTCATAGGTCATGTTTAAGATTGAAACATAGAAAAGCTAGGGTATTTCAAGAGGAAAATGCTTAAATATTTCTTTATTTGTTTTAAAATATGAACCCTTTACATGTGATAAAACATCTTGTCAAAATTGTTGATCTTATTTTAAAATTGTTTTATGCAGTGTTTTCTTCTCTGTTGAGTTTCTGAAAATTTTCAATTTTTTTTCATTTTAGGTTCTCCATTTAAAAAAAAATCATCAAAAATGAGCAAAGCCATATTTCTTCCCATTAAAATATTTTTTCCACACAAAAGTTAATATTTTAAGAAATTGACAACAGTTTTTGTGAAATAATTACACTTTGGGGGAAAAAATCCTTTACAAAAAAAAGAAGTGATACTTCCATAAAAAAAGATGTGATGTTAAATTCTGAGCAGCTGCAATCCAAAACACCTTGCAGAATGTTGAGAAATTATAGCTACAGAGTCAGCAAAACACAGGTGTAAAGGCTCCCTCTGTGGAGCACAACTAACTGTGATGTTTGCTGTGTATTTGCATTTATTGGGATGTTGTCTTGGGAAGTCTTGTTGGCAATCTTCTCTGGGAACCTGAATTCAGAGTGAGAGAAACATCACACTGGGCTGTTCAGCTTGAACCTTGCACTAAGCCTGCCCTGAAACATACCGTTATTATTACTATTATTTTTAGGTCTGGGTTGTGGGGTGTTTTTTTTACTCTGCATTAATGCAGCTAAGATCATAACAGCAGCATATGCACAACAAAGCTGCTAACCAAGGAAATATCAGGCTTACAGCACTTTGCACCACAGTTGCTTATCAATGAAGCGTGTATATAGCCTAATTAACATAACTGGAATGACTATAATTATGCTATCATTTTGTTTACTTTAGCACATTCTGTTGAGGTATATGGGTAGCAATATTTGTTATTGAAATATTCCCCCTTGCTACACTCAGGCTGTTTAATTTTCCTGTTAGTCTATTTTATTTATGGTGTGATTTAGTTGCTTAAAAGTGAGGAAAGTGTTAAAGTCCACAAAGTCTTGGCTTGCATCCTTTTGTATGGATCTTTGGATCTTGGACACAATTTGATAAAGCTTTGAGTAGTTCTCAATCATGCAAGTAAGGCAGTGCTGTTATATTTAATGTCACTATTGTCTTCAATAAGGCTTTGGAGAATAGAAGCCTAAAAATAAAAATAATCAAGAACATGCACAGCTAAAAGCCTTTCAGGCTCCCATTTGAGAAAGTGCAGTGCAAGTGAAGCTGTTAGTTTAGGATAGCATTGCCGGACAAAGACAATGGGGAAAAATTGTTTAAAACCTTTCTTTTGCCATGGCTCAGACGGCCCTACTGAAATGACGATGTTCCCTCTTTTAAAAAAAATGGCACTCCCAGAAATGTTTCTAAAGAAGGTTCCTAGTGCAGCAGGGTGATGCTTGCTTCAGCTTTTTGTATAGTCCACATGGACATCTGCATCTTCATGGCTTCAGCAGCAGTGTCACCAGTGCATCTTTGCTGTGCTGTGGTGAGACTGCAGCTCAGGAGAAGCAACCACAGCACGTTCTATCCCTCATGCCCCTTGTCTAGGGCCAAAGGAGAGGGGAAGGGCACATAGTCCTTGCTGACAGGCATTTCTGGAGGTCTGGGACTGTAAAAATCCTTGTGATGCTATTGCCTTGAACTCTTCTCCACCTCATGCAGCCGCAGCACAGGAACACAAAGCTCTTCACTGGCTGTCACTGACAGAAGTGGTGCACAACCAACTCACCCAGCAGAGACCTGGATCATCTGCTCTCTTGCATTTCACCAGGGCTAATGCCTCCCATTTTCTGATGGTGTGTAGAAAATTAATAACATAAGTCATGTTTGTACAGATCTATGATTTCCATAATTAGAAATGTCAAGGGTGTATTTTAAAGTAAGGATGTATAAATTAACAAAGACGTACTGAGTGTGTTGGCACACTGAGTGTGTTTAACACACCCTTGGGTGTAGTCCAGGGCCTTTCTTCACATTAAAGGAATAGCAAAGGTTCTCTCAGGTCTCTTGCTGAGCTTGCTGGTCAGCTGGAAATCTCCTCTCTTATTTTGTGCTTTTGATAGAACCAAACTGTTCATGGTAGTGTTTTTACTGGGAGAGTACCACTGGTGTACAAGCTGTCATATTTACAGTCACTTTTAATTGGGAACAACTTTACTTCTCAAGTTGACCCATCCCACAGATGAAGTGCCTACAGCAGGTCAGAGGGTCCAACTCTTCCCAGGGATCTTCTGATGAAAACTGGACAGTCTGAAATCTTTCCTCCCCTTTCCCTACCAGCACACTTACACAGACAGAATAGATAGCTAATTTAAATATACCAAGTATAAAAACATGGAGGGAATTAACTATTTTTTTTCCTGATAATTGCAGTCACATCACAGTCAAAAGAAGAGGAATAAATGAAGAAGCAGCACATTTCAAGCCCACTGTTAAAGAAGTCTCATGGTGGCTTTGCTGTTCCTCCATGTTTCTTTACCACTCTTAATTAGAAACCATATATAAATGAATAAGGCTTACATGCAAGATCTCTCCTAGAGTTATATCAACTATTCCTAATAAAAGCTCTATATGTGGAACTTAATCATCTACCAGATGTTTTTATTTACCAGTTCTTATTTTTTATTTAAAATTGCTCATCTGATTTAAATGAGTAGATGCAAATTCATCTCTGAAAATACATCATTAAAGTGATGCAGTTTTACATAAGAGATGAATTTTATCCACACATCGTATGTTTTTAAGAATGAAAAAATCTGTTACTGGAACACAAGCACATACACACTTTCTCTAACCCCTGGCCATCACAATGAAATGAAGACTTGAGGACATAACCTTTGGAGACAAATATACATGTGACTCTTTCCATCTCATTGCCATCCCAAGGACTTTAGCATTGAAATGACAGCTGATTCTCTCTCCTTTTATGCAGGCACAAAGGCAGAGAGAGTACTGAGGCTCAGAGACAAATATCTCAATGTCAGTACAAGTGAAGCTTGTGCCTTAAGAACAGCAGGTTTGGACTGCTGGCAAGTTGCAAGACTAGTCGTGATTTTTTTCCATCTTCTGCCCTCATCCTCTGATATGCTTGTGACATTTTCTCTCTCATTGCAGCCCATTAGCTGGTAATAGGGCACATAGAAGTGTTTTGTGGTCCGTTAGGAAAAGAGACCAAATGTTGTGACATGCTTGCTAGTGACCATGGCTGGACTTGCTGATCTTTGTCTTCCACTTCTGAGCTCCTGTTTCAGACACTACATGTGCAAATGTCTTTCTGCTGTGTGTTAAATTGCCCTTGAAGTCTAACCTTCTCTACTCCCAGCTTGTCTTTTAAGTACAATGTCAATCATGTTAGGACTTTCTAGATGTGTGACAGTTTATTGAATTTTATAGAAAAAGACGTTGGTTTGCTTTGCCAAAAAACATATGCTTTAATTTTCCATTGTGACTTCTTAAATTCAGAATGAGGAGGAGGAATCCTTCCAGTTTAAACAGCTTCCTAGTATTTTGCAGTGGTGTTCTGGGAACACAACCTTGCAGTGCCTGGACATGAGGCCCTGCTGCCTCAAAGAGGTGATGTGAGACCCTTGCTCCTTGCATGAAGAGAGCCTTTCTGAGGCTCCCAGCAGTACTAGGCTCTGAATCATTTTATCATTGCCATTATCACTGGGGAAGCAAATAATATTTTACCCTTTATTTTAATGGTGTTTGTACTTGCTTCTTGAACTCTTGCCCTCCGTATCCCTTTTGCTGATATAAACGCTGCTTCTGCTCTTCCATTCCCATGCAGTCCTCTTTGCCTTTGCCCTTTCTTCTTTTGTACAGCTTATATTTCCCTTGTACCGAGTTATCTCAACAGTTTGTATTAAACTCCTGTATTAAATAACATGGCATTTGTGCAGCTGCACACCCCACTCAGCTTTACTCCATGCCTTCTTTATTTACTCTAGGTGCAAGTGACAGCAGTGCAGGCTGGAGTCACCAGCTGGCACTGTCAGGAAGAGCAATATGTAAAGTTTTACTTCAGTAAGCCTAAACCTCCATGGTCACCAACACACACATCTTAGCTTGGTGAGACCTACTGCTGTATCCAACTGGGAAACAAGTAGCATCTTCCTTCAAGAAGAGACATTTTTGAAAAGTACCAGAATGAGTAAGGGACGAAAAACATGTTAAAGGGAGCACACCGTGTGTGTGTGTGCTGACCATGTGTGTGTTTTTGTGAGGATCCCCACATCCTGTCCCCTGCTGTAGTCACAGAGAAGTGCCTGCAACAGGCAAGGCAAGAACAGCCAGCAAGATAGCCAAAATCATTACAAGAACAACCCCTGTGTAACACACTGCACAGCACAGCACTGCGACTCTTGAGTAAAGAGCCTCAAGATATCTGATGACCACAAGTGGCAGAGGTGTGTGGTGTAATGCACCCTTCCCAAACATTGCTCTTCTGGTGTTGACTGTTGCAGTGATGGAAGTATTCCTTCAAGTGCAGTGCCTGTCTCAAACCACTGCCTTTGCCAAGGACAGCTGCTCTGCCAAACGCTTCTTTTCTTACCTTAGTCATTTCCTGGCAGACAGGAAACTGATCCTTTTGTCAGACCAAAATGTCTCATATAATCCCAAACTGAGACACATCCCAAAAATACTGCATTTTTATTCAAACCAGCCATTGTTTAATTGTGTTTTTATCAGCAAATGGCTTTCTTTTAAAAACTCCCACATGTGACAAGTCATGTTGTAATGCATTACTTCAGGCTGTATCTTTCATGTTGCATTACAGTAAGTCGAACTTAACATGATTTGATGCTTGCAACCTGCTTCAAACGTGGCATGTGAAAGATTTGAAAGAGATGTATCTTTCAGGGGAAACAAAGAGTTTATAGATTTTTTTTTCTTTCATTTATATTTTTCTCCCTTTTTAGTTTCAAATGGAAGTTAAATAATGGGGATGTTAAAGAAAGGATTAATCAATGCATCTCTTTTTCCTACTTGTAAAAATACTTTGAACTTTCAATTGTTTGTTTGATTTCTGCTTTATATTTCCCAAATTACTGAGAGAAACATCTACCTGATGACTGAGAAAAATCTCTTCTAGCAAAGCAGCAATTAGGTTGGAGGAAGAATGGTTATACATTCTCTAATGGATGCTGATAACAGAAGAAACAATTCCACTTTTGAAAGATGAAGGTTTATATGGCTAAATCCCGTGTGATCCCACCTGATCAGCCTCTTGTATTCTAAGATATTTCTGATTCTCAAAGTCAAAGGTGAATGAACATAACAACTCTATCATATAAAATAATATACTTGCCTAATAAAAACAGTAAGGAAAAACAAAATAAAAATAACCTGAGTTGTTAAAATAGCTTCAAATAATTTAATTTATTATGTTTGGCAATAAATTTACACTTAAACAGAGAAAAAAATTGCATCTTTTTCGTTAAATAGTAGCAAAAGGAATATTGTAACACTTGAGGTTTTGGGGTTTTGTTTCTCTTAGAAAACCATTAGGTCACCAAATGTTTTCCTGAAACATTTCTGAGCACAAGGTGGTTTCTCCTGATACAAGGAACTGTACAAACACGTTGGTGCTTGGAGTCTGCCTGAAAAGTTTCCTGCTTTCTTTGCTACAGTGTTTTATTTTCGCTGAGACTATTCAGAGACTATATGGTCTATAGACTATATACATTTTTACTATAGTCTACATGTATAATCTATATATATAATCTGTATATGTACAAATATACAGAGACTCTGTATTAGGCTATAGAGACTATATATTCAGATGCTATATGGTCTATGAGTCTATAGTTATGTATGAGCACAAGCAGGTTCATGATTCTCACTGGGCTAGACTCTGGTATTTTTATTCCTTCTGAACCATCCTTTTTCACCCTTTGAATCACAATAATTTCAGTGGGATGACTTGGACAAAGATCTCTGTCTGTTATACCTGTTGGTAACATGTTCTGGTTTTATGGAGTTTTTCAGTGTGAGGATATTTATTCTAGCCGCATATTTCATTTTGTATAGATGCCAATAAAACTGCAGCCACCTACTTGTCCATAATTTCAAATCTTAAAATTACAGTTTTGGAAGGCACGCTCTGGACCAGCCAGGAAGCAGAAACTTAATGCAGGAAACACAGAGTAACATCATATAATTCCTGTGTACAAAATCAGAATTCTTGACCAAAATTGTCTTTTCTGGTGTCAAAATCTATTAAACTCTGTCTACACCCTCGAGGGCAGAGGCTCTGCAGTGAGACCTTAACCAATTAGAGAGATGGGCAATCACCAACTGTATGAAGTTTACCAAAAGTAAATGCCGGATACCTGGGATGGGGCAATCCTGGATGTACAGACAGCCTGGGGAACGAGAGCCCGCAGAGCAGCGCCACAGAAAGGGACCTGGGGGTCCTGGTCAGTGGAAAGTTGAATGTGAGTCTGCAGTGCCCGGACAGCCAGGAGGGCCAACCATGTCCTGGGGGGCACAGCATCACCAGCTGGGCAAGGGAGAGGATCGTCCTGCTCTGCTCTGCACTGGGGCAGCCTTGCCTTGAATGTTGTGTGCAGTTTTGGGTGCCACAATATAAAAAAGATATTAAGCTACTAGACAGCATCTAAAGAAGGGCCATGAGAATGGTGAAGGGCCTTGAGAGGAAATGTCTAAGGAAAAGCTGAGATGACTTGTTCAACCTGGAGGAGACTGAGGGGAGACTTCATTGCAGTCCTCAACATCCTCACAAGGGGAAGCATAGGGATAGGTACTGATCTCTTCACTCTCATGACCAAAGACAGGACTCGAGGAAACACCATGAAGCTGAATCAGGGGAGGTTTAGGTTAAACATCAGGAGAAGTTCCATTTCTGGAACTCCTTCCATTTCTGAAGTTACCTATAACACAGCTATTGGAAAAAACAAGAGAGCAACCTCAATACAAGGGTCAGCACCCAGTATGTCTTTGTCAACCAAAGGGTATAATATATATTATAATATATATTATAATATATATTATAATATATAATATATAATATTATATATTATAATATATATTCAGACTCCCTGAAGTTGCCCAAATGATATGTCAAACCAAGAAGTGATG
Source organism: Prinia subflava (assembly GCF_021018805.1). Taxonomy (NCBI): domain Eukaryota; kingdom Metazoa; phylum Chordata; class Aves; order Passeriformes; family Cisticolidae; genus Prinia; species Prinia subflava. Next base: position 24,945,476 of record NC_086247.1, on the reverse strand, counting down.
TTATGAGCAGAGGATGTGCTCTGTATCTCATGGGGTTGGTTGTAAATGATTTGGGATAATTTAGATTATACTAATAAAAGTATTTTTGTTTCTAAAATGGAAATAGTTTTCATGTTTTGGTTTCACAAAAACTAAGTACTTAGTGACTTTTTCACTTGCCAAAGAAGTGGTGGGGTTAGAAGTAATGGTGTTTTCTAGCTCATCACTACTGATTTGTCTGCATTTAAACAGAAAATGGATAAATGTAATATTCTTTGCATTACCATGGAGTTAGCCACTCTTGTTTCTAAATGAGAATTTCACAAGCTGGCAGGATTTTGAGTTTTACCACCAAGTATTTGATTTAGTAATGTAACTCCAGGAGTAGTGGAGCATAACCCATTGATGTGCAAGTAGGCAGTATGTCAAGAAAATACTGAAATGGATGTTGCGTTGTTACCACGTGCACTGGGTCAGACTGTTGTAACATCTGATTCCTGGAGCAATAGTTAAAAGCTCTGTACAGCAAGCTGACATAAATCTAGAAAGTCAGCCAGAACCTGGTACTAAATTTTTCCAGAGCATGTGTCAGCAGGTATCTGTTGTGCCAAGCACCTTGCCAGGTACCCTGATCTGTAGTGCTGCCAATTGCTCCCAGTGCCAGCTCTCTTCATACAGATAGCCACACGAGCAGCAGTGGGAATTACTGATAGAATTGCTACAAAGCCTGGAGAGGGCCTCTGGGAGCTTCCCACTTAATTGCTGCATGCTGATGAGTCCTCCTGGTTGTTGCTGGTCACCAAAAGTTGCCTCCCCTTACAAGCCCTAAAACACCAACTCTTAAACAGTCTGTACATGTCTGCTAAGGCACAGCACAACAGGGTGGGGATACAGCTCATGTTAGTTCCATACTCTTCTGAGTTGCCAATCTTTCAAATAAAAATGCTTTTATGTAAGCCTATTACCTTCAAACCACCCTTAGTTCAAGTCAGGTTAAAGTAAAAGCAAAATGAAAGTATACATTCACAACATCCAAAGCTGACTGTGAGTGCAAAGGTTTATGCAAGTTATGGGCAGAAGAAAAGAAAAAAGCACACAATCTGTATACATGAAGTTGAAATTAAAGTTATTTCTTGCTACAGCCAGCTGAGGTGCTAAAAGTGCCTCAGTGCACACCTCATCATTGATTTTGGCCTCCACTATGCCTACAATGTCATCTTGCAGCTATTGGAGAGGAACACCAGCTCTAAATCACCTTTCCAGGGAACCTCGGTATTGCCATAGATGTCAGGTTTCCCACACAAGACTTTCCTTGGAAGTTCTGCTCCCTTCCAGCCCTCTCATGAGAGGCATGGTGGAATTTGACTCTCAGTCAACTTTTCATGTGATGTAAGCAAAGATTCCATCCAAAAAATTGATTGGAACTTCCAATCTTTTGAGAGACAATCACACAGTGTGCAAAAACCCTTGATAAAATTTCTAAATAAATACAGCATGGAAAACAAATAAATTCTGGTGATGATAAAAGCCTAATCCAATAAACTAATCTGATCAAAAGATCAGTCTTGTAAAATCAATTACATGTCTTCAAACACACAGTCAAGGTTTTTAGAAGAAATACATTCTCTGTAGGGATTAAACCACAAATTGCTTTATGAATACACTCCCCTAAGAGAAACCAGAATATAATTCCTGAATGATCTCTATCAAGAACCAATGGGAATTTAGTCTCTTTTGTACTATTTTAGCAACTCACTTGAAAACATGTAAACAATGTTTGGTATACAGCATGTGATTTATTGCATACACTGTTTTGTCTCTGTGCTTTCAAGGAGAACAATAGCAAGCTGTAAAGCCTTCTGCTCCAGATCATTCCTTCAAAATAAATCCAGTTCAGATGCTCTGTGAGGACTGGCATTTCAAAGTGATAACTGGCAATTTATAAATCACCCACTTTCTTTTGCAACAAGACAGCACATCTGTAATCCATATTTATTTCCCATTAATAACTGTGACGGTGCTGCGGCATTGATTGTTTCATGTCGTGTGCATTTCACCTTACTAACTAACCTTGAAGAAGAGTAAAGAGGAGCAATTTTCCCCATTTTTTTCCACTCAGAGAGTATTCTAAGATGAACTGTTTCAAATAAATTTAAATAAGTTATTGAACTAACAGATGCTCAACATTTTCATTAACTTATTAATGAAATCTATATTTGCACCATTTATGTTTCATTCCCTTTCCAGACATCCACATCACATATGAAAGCTGAGCAACACAAAAGGCAAATACTTTATTTCATTTTTAAAAACAGTCAAAATGTTGAGTCACTTCAGGTTGACACTGGTAACAGTGTGACTTTGCATGCCTCCAGGATTTGTAAAATTGCCAAAACAGATTTTAGGAAGCTGGTGGGACTAGACTACCAGGAGGGAGACTTAACAGCAAGAAGATTGATTACAATCAAGTCTGCTAAGGGAGGGCTGTAACAAGCCAAGGTGCACTCCCTGCCTGCCCTCGAGCTATGCTGTCTGCTGGAACTGGGAAAAAATTGTGTAACCTGGGCTGTTCCTGCTTGCTGTTCTCATCTCCCTACACTGGGAAAGACTACACAGCCCCACAGAAAGAAGTCAAAGAAAAGGCTCTGATCATGCCACCCATGGAATTTTCTTCTGTGTGTAGCCAAGGAGTTCATGACTATCTGTGGAGAAGACTCCATACAAAGCATGATTCATTGAGCAGAGCACATCTTTTCCACTTCGCCCATATTTTCTTTTCCTTTTGCCCAGTTTCATGTCTGTTGCCAACGTTTCTGTGTTAAAAGGCACCCTGTTTTGACAGCTTCTAAACTTATATTAATATTTATGTTGAATCCTTGATTACTGAAGCATAATAATCTCCATTAATAAATCCTATATAAGTAAGTTGAATAATTAACGTCCCAGCCAAAAGAGATGTTGAACTGCATGGGCAATGTTAGATGCACACACTAACTACTTTGTGATGCTTAAAACCCTCAATCTTAAAAATACCTTTACAACAGGGTTCTTTTTCCATTCCTGCCTAATATTGCTCTTAAATCAAATATACCAAAGATTAAATCAGTGCTTTCATGTCACACTAAACATTCAAAATCATTATCCCAAAATCCTTTTGGGAGGCAGACAAGATGCCCTCAGTTCAGCTCCCTGTAGACTGTAGGTCAGTAGCACAAAGACATAGCGTATAATTGGACTCAAGTGGTAGTCTGAGCTCATAAGAGGCCAAGAACAAATTAGTCTGAATCATCTTCTACTTTAAAAAGAGACATTTAAGTATGGGCACAGTTCAAATTTGCAGCTGTCTGACCTATGGATAAATACAAGGCTTTAATGCTTCCAGAAACAGAACAGTGACCAATTTAAGCACCTGAATATGACAGGAAACACCAGCTTTTTCTGATCTATGGCATTTTTGTGACCATTTTGACTTTAGGAAGAGCCCTGAATTCTTGAATTTATATTGAAGTACAAAACAACTTTAAATTCTATATTATAAAAGAAAATGAAGAGCAAAATAAAAGCAGCCTGCAAGTATTAACTGTGAAATATTTCCAATAATTACCAAATATTGCTTTCTAATGATATGTGACATTTTACAGATGAAGAAAACAATCAGATGTCTATTGTCAGCTAATTAGTACCTTAAAATAAATGCAAATGCAAAAATTACTGACCTGATATCCATTTTGATATCATGAAAGTGGTATATTTTTATTTTACCAAGGAATTTTTAAAATTACTAAACCTTTATACTGAATAATGGGACAATAGATCAAGAAAGGATCAGTTTATGTTTTTTCCTTATATTCTCCAACTATCTGATAGCAGCTGCTGCATACAGTAAAAAATCAGTGTTAGGATCCTTTCATCTAACTTGAAGTGGGAAATGTGTTCTTAAATTTTAGCAACAAAGATGTTGTCTAGGTTGGAATTTGAGTTTCTGTTCACATCTGACTGTTAGTTAATATATGGTAACAATGAGCACATTTCATGCTTTGGGTAGAACAAACAAATATTTGCTTCCTGAAAACATTTCGTAAGCCATGGGCAGTAACATGTATAATTCAGTCAAGCTGGAAGGAGAATGAAGTGGCTGAGGTATGAGCCCAGAACAAAAAGGATTCAGCTTTTGAGCTTCACCCCAGGCTTTTATGGCAATGCTGGAGCAGTCATGTGGCCTCCTGTGTGCCTCAATTTCCCTTCTGTACTGCAAGGCTAATAGTATCACTCTCCATCTCAAAGGAAGACAGTCCTGTAGGTCTGTGATTCAGCCCAGCCAGCCAAGCAGGAAGAAAAACACATTGTGCTTCTCACTCTTTGGGGTTATTTTTGGACCTTTACTTGGAGGTACAAGAGAGATGAAAGCACCATCTGAAATGTACTTTTTGCTGCTGGAACAAAAGTAATGGTGTCTATCAGATTTAATCAAGCTGTTTGTCTGCTTTTACTTTCCTGTACTTGAAACACTGCAGCGCTTTGTTTTCTTTGTAGTGCTACATTTCTTCATTGGTTCAGTTTATGTTCAAAGAGATTTAGAATTGAACATAACTTTTAAAGTGGTACTTTAAGTGTTTGTCTGGAGGGCCTGACTCATGGAATTTGTCACATCTGCCCCACGGTGTGCTAGCAATTCAGGTGAAGCATTGCAGTCACCATTGTAAAGCAGTGGCCATGTTTTTATATATGTTGCTTTGTAATGAATAAATGGTTCCTGTTGAAAAGAAGCTGGCAGAGGAGGTGGCAGGTTCTAGTTTTGCTTTCACAAAGCATCACAGGAGCAGCTGGCTGGGGGCATGAGACCAGCCAAAGCCTCCTTGGGCAGGCATCTTTTCCCATGGCCACGTGGCTGGGGAGAGGGAACACTTATTTATCAGTGCAGCACAAGATGAGGTTAACCAGCAGGATGCATATATGGTACACTAAAATACTCAGCAAGGTCTTGTTGACTTCTGCTGCAGGAGAATTTCATCCTCAAGAATACAACATTCACCTGTTAGTGGGAAGAGGAGATCCTGCAGATTCCTGCCCTTGTGTGATACCACCCACTGTTCATAGGGTGACTCTGAGTACTGCCTCTGGCTGTCTTCTGTACGTGCCCACAATCACCAGGCTCGCTCAGATTAAAAGGAATGGAGATGCATAGTGTCTGAAAATTTTTGAAACTGGTATTTCAGCTCATTTCTATCCTTCCCCATCTTTTCCATCTCCCTTCTTTTTAACTCTTCACATTCTTTCTTCACTCTCTAATATTTCCAAACCCAGAATTCACTTAATTCATTGACCTTGAAAACAAACAAACAAAAACCAAAAAATCTTCTAGGAAAGAACAATTCACTTGCCAAGTTCAAATACTTTGACAGATGCAGGGTACAAACCAAGCTGTGAAGTCAATCAAACCTGTAACGTTGCACATTAGAAGTCCTCTGTCTCTCTCCCTCTGGGTTTCTACACAGCATTATTTTTCCTTGGTTGCATCATTCTTTTTGAAGACTGAAACTCTTGAGACCATAACTACCCTAGTCTCTATAATAAATATATCATAGAACTGGTGTGATTTATGGATTTTGGTAGTATATTTAACAACCCTGTTATATGTCAGCAAGGATTTATAGCGAGGATCCCTTGATCTTATAAAACCAGGCACAACAACCAAAAGCCCAAGAACCTCTAACCATTAGCATTCTCTAGTGCTCTTTTGTCAATAGGGAGGATTGAGAGGACACACTGTCTTAGTATGGGATTCACACTAAGGCTGCCCAGGACATTCCATCATGGGAATGTGGCCCCCCTCAAGGGCCACAGCTGCACAGCTCCACACTGTGAGGACTTCTCTGTGAGTATTTAAGCCTAGACCTATATTTTAAAAATGCAAAATGGAACCTGGAAATACTTGAACCTGCTGGTCAAGTGCCTTAGCACAGAGGTAGCAGATGTAGAGCAGTTCCTATCTGAAAGGAAGCCACTAGAGGGAGGGAGAGGTCCACAGTGCCCTTCCCCAGCCACCCTCTCCATCTCCTCCACCACCAAACACAGGCTAGACCCTGCCTTCTGACAGCCTGTGGGGACTTCAGGTTTGCCCCTAGTCATGGCACAAATGGAGGTAGCAGCAGTTTCCCCAGGCCTGCAGACCCTCCAAAAGCTCCCCACAGCTTTCCTTTAGCCCGGCCGCTGCTGCCACACGGCCGCGGTTGCTCCGTGCCGCGGCTGCAGGCCAGATGGAGGCATCCCGTGGGCTCCGTGCAGCCCAGGAGCCCTCAGCTACAGCACCATATGCAAGTGGTGTTTTACACACGTATCAAATGTCAAGCCTTGGCTAAGTCACAGATGAAGTATAATGCTACTGCTGTAGCACAGTGCCCTTAATACCACCCCACAGTGTGGGAGAGCCCTTCCTCCAAATCATGAGCTACAGATGAGCTCTGTGCTTATATAGGCCCCTGAGTCCTTTACAGCAAAGTCATCCCCAGAACAAAGTGTGTCTCCACTCCTCCTCGGCTGAGTTTTAACACAGAATTTAATAAAGATTTATCGGTTTTCAGAGATTGTTTCGAGCTTAGCCAAAGTCTCTTTTTTAAATCACGCTTTTCCATAGGGGGCAGGGGAGGAAGTGTATCCAAGGCTATAGAAAATGAAGCAATATCTCAGGTATCTCCAGCCTCATTCAATGAGCTACCAGCCCTTTAACTTAGGGGAAAACAGGATTTGTTTTACAAGTCTCATCCAGAAAAGCTTTGTGTGAGTAATAAAATGTTAGGCCTCATAAACTTATGCTAATGCTCATATCCCTGGATTTATTACATTTGGAAGTCAAAAATTAATACCATAAAATTTCCAAAAATAAAAAGAAAATGTACTGAGGGCAAATAACTGAAAGCTAACCTGAGTCATTATTTGTTAATTAAACTACTTGAAGGCCATTTTGATGACTAGAGATGGACAAATGCCAGAAGTTTCACTCCTGCAAGGGGGTTGAAATTTGCTAGGAAAGGGGATTGTGATGGACATCATTTTGTACAGAAAGTTAAAGTCTTTCCTCCTGTTAATTTAATGTTCCAAGGATTCTGAAGTGCTTTCCAGAAAAGATAATAAAAATTCCCCTTAACCTGGATAAAGGCATTGAATTCAGGGAGGAATGTCTTGGAGTCAATGTTTAAGCCTGAGTGTCCTCAGCTGTTAATTACAGGAAGTAAAATAGTAAGAGTTAGAGTAAGAACTGGTTTGGTGAACCTTGGGAATGCTGACTCCTCTTAAACATCCCAGGTATGCCCATTTTTCTCACATAGGTTGTGTTCCCCCAGTTACTGAGCATTAAGGTTGGTTTCCTGAAGGCTCCCTTTAGGTAGTCCATACCTCTCCTAAGACACAGCACGAAAAACACAACAGAATACTGAAGATGAGTCATCAAAAGTGGGAAGAAAGATGAAAATTTAATTTACATGTGTAAAATACCTGTTTGTGTGTTTACATTTGCTCTGGTTGGGATTAACATTCTTTTTCTGTAGACCTGCAGTCCAGCTCACACTTTTTGTGAGCGCGTATCTCATTATGCCTACATGTGTTTTACTTACCCTATTAAACTGCATCTTGTTTATTCTAGGTCATTTTTTTTTTCATTTATCAAAGCCATTTGGAGTTTGCAGACTTTTCTATATGAACTCCTCATGTCACCATTTAATTCTCTATCAAAAATACTGGTTAACTTGTGTCAGACCTAGACTACTTTTGCAAAATCCATCTTACTAGATCAGTCCAGTTGCCAAATGTTAAGAATTTTGGGTTTAACTTGAATCCAAATCTCTTTGGAGAAAGCATCAGGAACTGGCTATGCTGCTAAAAGCAGGGGTAGAATTTTCATATTCTACCAGAAAAGATAGTCCAATAGTCTGTTCCTAACATCAGCTGGTTGCAAGGGAAGATTTGAGAAACTGCAGAATGGGCAGCTGTGGAACTAGGGAAGATTATGCCGTAACCAGAAAATTACAAGTGACAGTAGGATAGCACATACTGAACTTCTGCCAGACAATATTATCTGGGATTCTGAACAAGGGAGAGTGAATGAATAAAGAGCTCTTAGGGAAGATAAATCTCATACCCTGTGAGAAAGGATGGTTTTGTTTTTAAGCCCCTGCTTGCTCAGCTTTACAGGGGATCTGACAACTGTTTCTACCAGAGATTTTTCTTATGGGCCCTGAGCACAGCAGTTAATCTCTGAGCATCAAACCTCTTCCTGATTCTGAGGGATACAGGTTTAGTTATTTGAGGAGCTCTTTGATACTGTAAGTGCACCCCACCCCAAAAAAAACCCCAAACCAAACAACTCCACCACACTCCCCCGACCAAAACCCCAAAAAACCCAAACAACCCCCCCACACCCAAAATACAAAAATAAACAAACAAACAAACACACAAAAAACCCCCAAACCCACAACTCTGGAGAAAAAAGGATGAAGCCAGAAGAAATCAAAGATATACCTTGACCAGAATTTAGCTTATGTCTGGTGAGACACACATATAAAGTAAAAAAACACGTTGCACAGCTTAGATAAGAGAAGTGAGGGAAGACAAGAACTACCTGTGATAAAAATAGACTCCTTACCTGACTTTAATATAGTCAGGTGAGGAGAAAAATGATTTTGTTTTTCTGTTCAAAACATTTGGATCCCATATAGAAAGTGTGCACCAAATGAGAGTTACTAGAAATGAAAAGTCAAGTAAGAGACTACAACATGTGACTTCCCTTATGACCAAAATCAAAACAGATTTAGGATCTAGGTTAGGACACTGGTGCAATTCAGGCAGCAAGCTCTGGTGCTGAGATCTTGAAAACTCATTAAACATGACACTGGGGTTGTATTAACCCCAGGAAAGCTGAGGATCTGCTCTGTGCTTAACCAGAGTAGCTCAGGAAGCAGCACAGCTCAGGATTTGGCTTCTGTCTGCATGGAAGCAGACACAAACAGCTGAATGTTTTGTAATACCAAAGAATATTGAGAAATCTGGTTTTTACTCTGAAGGGTTTGGCAGGATCCATTTTTGGCTGGAAGGAAAGATCTACCTCTCCTCGCTAACTTCTTTTTATACAGACAATCTGACCTGACATGAGGAAGCTCCATTTCCTGGACTGCATGTGAACTCCCAAAGTAAGTCCCAGAATAAGGCTCTTCCTTGGTGACCCTCACAGACCCCACTATAAAGAATGCTCCCTGTGTCTCAGTACAAGTGCTGGAGGAGAAAGTGGGTGCAGGAGCAGCTGAAACATTGATTTACCCTAGTTGGTGGAAGGGATGAGACCACTCCCTGGGGATCATGGAGACAAGGGTGCACAATGTGGCCAGCAAGTGTAGACTGTGGCTAAGGCAGCCCATACAGCACAGAGCAGAGTGGGCACTGCCAGTTTTGTGATATTACCAGCATCTAATAATTTTGAAATGTTCTGTACTGTGAATCATGTTTCTGCCATATGCTGATGCCACCACTCTTCTTGAGGCTAAAAGTATCTGTTAGAAACAAATTCCTTAGGATGAATCTCTCTGAAGGACTGCATCCAGTAGTATTTCTCAGTGTTACATATGTGCACACAAATGCACCTGTGTGCACAAGACTTACTGGATTCTTCACAAAATAAAGTCATAGCTTCTGTTTTCTTTGGAGGTGGGTGAATGAGGACAAGGTTAATGTCATATCGGAGCCCAGTAAGTGGTTCCTTCACTGTGGGTATGGAAGGTGAAGTGTCATTTTCTTTCTTCAGTTCAAGTTCTTTCTTTGCTTCAGAGAATCCAAGTTCAGTCTCACTCCTTGATGTGCAGTTTTCTTGGTTAGAGGAGAATCAACGTGATGAGATACACCTTGGGGGCTTAAAAGTAAAGACTACATTTCCTTACTTCTCCAGAAGAAGGAGAATTGACTCCCACTTTCCCAAGACCTGTTTGAGAAGTTGAAGTCTATGTCTCAGCCTTGCAATACCATGTTCCCTTCATGGTTCTGAATGTCCTCATGTAGCTCCAGGTGACTGATATTTCTCAACATGTTTTGTGCAAATGTACAGAACTCCTTCATCTCTATGGGCCAAACGACCGAGTTCATGAAGCCAGAAAGTAAAAGTAATTTATAAATCTCATTTCAGATCTCAGAGGAATGATGTAAGGCAAAATAGAGATCTTATGTACCTCCTTTTATTGTACATTCTCTGGTTACCATATAAACTAAGGGGAACTGCTTTTAAGTAAAACTCAGCATTTCAAATAGTTTGTCTCCTTTGTCTAAAAGAGCTCTTAAAAGAATCCATTTGTCCTGTTTTTCTTCCTGTTCCTTTTCTTTCCTACTCCCTCTTGAATACCACAGGTCTTATTTCTGACTTACAAGGATGGTCATCTGCTCTTCTCATTCTCATGTGGTCTCCCTGGATAGCAGAGAAATGAGGAACCTTGCATTCCTTCACTGTCTTGGTCCCAGGGGAAATAACTGTAGCCACAGATATAGAGCAGAAAAAATGAGTGAGCTGGGCTTTTCCACCATCCTTTATTTACACTTGTCATGGTTTCTTTTCCCTCAATATTGGTTATGTGTTAATGTTCATCCAGCAGCCCAGCAGGGATCAGTCTTTACTCTCACCAGTGGAGTATCGTATCACGGCAAGAAAAAGATAAAACAGCCCAGGTCAAAGAACTAGATAGCACCCAAATTTTATATAACTTGCAATACCATTTCGGACTGCTAAAATTATGACACAAAATACTGGTTTTTGAATGAATATAGGGTAATCCCACCAGTCTCAGGGCAACTGTAAATGTACAGGCTCTTGTCCACTAGTAGCAAAACTCCCTTTATAAAGTAGCACACCAAAAGTGAAGGCAGCTGTGATGCAGTATGTAGGAGGTTTTGCACTTGGCAAAATAGAGCTATAAAAAAGGGTGCATAGGAGGGAAAAAATTGGTGTGCAGCAATTTTATAACATAAATTATGATAAAATATTGGCAGAGATTAATAACATTTGCCTGGTTTCAGGTTTCCTTACAAAATTCAGATAGTACATGAGATTTAGCAGGATCTTTCCACACAGAGGTGAAGGACTTGTTTTTGAATAACTCTTGTGAGCAACAGAGAAAGCAAATATCTTCCTGAGTTTATTTGTCATTTATAATTCTTTATGGTTGCCCAAGACAACACCATGTACCCAGATACACACATCTAGGAAGTTAGGGTGAAGTCAGAAGGAAAGAAGAGAGGAGTATGTTTATGCTGACTTCATGTTTTTTATTGATTTGCCAGTCAGCCCACTGTGGCTATCATGAAACACATTGCTAGTATGTACCAGCTGAAAAAGGGAACTATCACAAGGTAACATTAAGAATTAGGAATCAAGAAGGATAGAAAAAAATTACAACATAATTCTAGAAGCTTCCTTAGAAGATACTTCAACTTTACAAATAGAATTTTTCAAAATATGTTTATTTTACCAAATATCTTGAACTGATGAGTCTAGCAGAGGTTGGGCTGGAATAAAATTACACTGCACAGTTTTTCTAGGTAAATATCTGCATGAGAGAAAGAAGAGCTCATGATCAGGGTAAGCACTATGTCTGCTCACATAGCAGCAAGAGGATTCATCCCAATTCACACCTTTTACTCAAGACTCCTGCTTTCACCTGGCAGCAGGGAAAACCGTTTTGGAATGATCTCTCTGTTGTAGGGAGCCTGAACCCACTTTATCTGCCTCCCCAGTCTGTCCTCAGGCTTTCACTTGTTCTCAGTTTGGATCCACTCCAGAGATCAAAGTCTGTTCTCAGATGAGCATTATAACCAGTATGCTCTTATGTAAATAAATTAATCATCTCTTATTTCACTTCTGCATCCATCTGAGAGATTTCACGGGGTGGGATTTTATGACAAAGTATCAGTTTGTGGGTCCTGGTGTCACAGATATCCACTCAGTATTCAGTTATATGGTAATTCCCACATCACTCCAGTTGGTGGCTTTAGCTTGCTGCAAGAAATGCATGAAACTGCACCCAAAAGAAACAGTAACTCCTCCATGCACCTTTCATTCACCAAACTCAGTGAATGAAAGTTGGATGCTTTGATGAAGACTTTCATTGAGCCAAAATCTTTGATGGAGCTGTCACCTAACCTCCTACAAAAACTCAGCAGACACCTTGTGACTTTACAGGAAAGAGAAGCTTTCTCACCAACCACTTGTAGGGGTACTTAGAAGAGTCTGCAGCCAGTTTCTTCAAGAGGATCTGATGGAGCTGTGGAAGAAAAACTGAGCACAGGTGTGATTCTGTGTTATCTTAAGTTGGTCCTGCAAAGAGATGAAAGGGAAAATGATGGGGTAAATTCAAAGGCATTTCCTTAAATATAGTCAAGGTTTCACTTAGATTCTTTTATTTAATAAGAAACAAAAATATTAAAAGAGCTATACATAGACAAAAAAATCAGAAGCATCATAATGGACTTCAATGCCATGAGTATCAGGGGCTAACCTGACAGACTGCAGTAAAGATGTATATTGTGGAGAAATACAGCATCTACAATTTATTATTTCCTGTAGAAATAGAATGTAGTACCATGAGCCCCTGATATATCTCATGGGGAATTTGCAGGAGATCTCCTTTAATTAACTTGAGTCACTAGTGAATGCAGGTAAATAAATCAATGTAATCTTGATCTTCTTAGAATTAAATGCGTAGAAGGTTCCTTCATTACCTTGGGAGTTTCTCTCATGATTTGTTTCTTGGTTATACAGATTGATTTGGCTGTTCAGTGTGGAGGTCCAAGTTTCCCTCCTCATGCCTGAGGTGTTGTCAGTGAGCAGAAGAGAGCAGGAGACAGACTTCCCTGGAGCTAGCACTGGGTTTCAGTGGTTACCTGAACTGACGTTGCAGTTACTGCAAATCCATTACACCTGCTGTTCCTTGAAGCCTGCTCCTATGCCCCTCTCTCCTGTCTTGGTAGAAACACCATAGGGAACTTAGTACCAGTTTTGTTTTAGGGAGTCAGCAAAGTCTGCTAAGGTAGCTGAATGAGTGTCAGAACAATGCTCCTATGCCCAAGACAGGGTTTCTGTTACACTAATGCCATTACCTGACTATGGGAGGGGAGAGGAAAGGAGAGCAAGTACACTCAGGTACTGAGTGTATTTAGGCCTCTACTCACTGTAATCAGTTTGTGACTGAGCACGTAAATCACATTTCACACTATTGTTTGGAGTTCCCTGAGTCAGGCTGCTCCACAACCCACCCAAACTTTCAGGCAGAAGACTGCCTAGCTCTTTTCTGGTCCTTTTACAGCAAATTACTAAGTTGGATTGGAAGCCATTTCCATACTGGACACAGTCAAAATAAATGCAATGACTGAAAACTAATTCTATAGCTTTGTGCTTCAAATTCACATTCCTGGCTGTGTTTTCTGATTAGAGACAAAAAATCATCTTCTATTACACATCAAGTGTTAGCATAGATTTTAAAAGACGAACCAATTTCAAATATCAGAGAACAGAATAAAGTTTAAACCATAGGAGCAGCAATTTCTTACTCTGGAAATCAATACCTTTGCACTGAGGATAGCTGCAAAGTCTTTTTGGTTTCTATTGCCATAAGCTGAAGCTCTGATTCCCACTGTAAGCATTACTCAGTTTCAACAGACTTTGATCCTTACTGGGAAGGAACAAGGGTCTGACCTCTGCCTGAACTTGGTCCTGTGGAGAAAGAGATTCCCCAGTTAGAAAAATAGATGGTTCTGAGCTTCTCATACATCTGTTAGTTTCCCAACAGGCAGCATGTGCATGTGCCTGGGCAGCGTTCCTGAGCCATCTCCTCTAATTAACCTCTCAGAGAAGCTTGCCAGCTAATTTACTGACCAACCCCAAACAAAAAAAAAAAAAAAAAAAAGAAGGAAGGTTTAAAAAAAGAAAAAAGTGCAGGCAGTGGTTTTGAGCATGATTCTTGAATTAACTTCACCAGATACAGTAAAAAAATAGCTCTGGCTGCTGTGCAATAACCTCATTCTTGCATCTGCTTCTAACACTGTTCCCTCCTCACCCCCAAACTTTCTCCCTGGGAATTTTCCTGATGTGATTAAGTTGTTATTGGTTTCCATGGGTAGAAATAATGGAAATCTCCCAAGCACAAGGAGCTGTGAATATAGACCAAAACTCAATTCACCAAGCTCCTAAAAAACCCCATATGTGTAAACCAACAACCTGAGTTACTGTTTTGAGTTCCTGATGAAAACTGTGGATATCAGAGGGGTGTTCTGGCTATTGCTGAGCAAGGCTTGCATAGTCAGAGGACCTTTCTGCTTCTCATGCTGCCCTACCAGTGAGGGGGCTGGGGTGCACGAGGAGTTGGGAGGGACACAGCTGGGACAGCTGACCTCAACTGACCATCCCACACCGTATGGCATTTTCCTCAGTGTTAAAATGGGGTGGGGAAGGCAGGTTGGCCAGGACTGTCATTGCTCAGGGATTGACTGGGCACCTGTTACTTGAGGGTGAGCAATTGATTTTCTTCTGCATCACTTGTTTTTAGACTTTTACCCTTCTGATTCTCTGCTCCAGAGGGAGAGCGAACCACTGGCTTTATGGTGCTTAGCTGCCTGCTGGGATTAAACCGTGACTGACTTGAAACCCTTCCACAGATTTGCTGAAACCAACACCTGAGGCTGCACGAGTTTCTTGCATAAAGTCGTAAACCAGTATATACTGTCCCATCTGACAATTTTACTCCCTGATTTCTCCCACATCCTAAAAGCTTCCAAATACCTCCACTTTTTTCTCACTGGATTTGTGTTTACTTCTCTTTCTTCTCACTTTTTCTCCTGATTCTTTCTCATTCCCACCAGCCACGAACCAAACTTCAATCTCTTGTCTCCTACCCCATCTCCATCTGCTTTCCTTCCTCTGTTTGCCTTTCTTCCTCCTTGCTGCTCCTGTGTGCAAGTCTCAGCACTGATTCAAGGGCTGAAAGAACATCAGTTTGTCACTGCTCTTGCCTTGCTGCAACCCCATCACTCCCTGCATGGTGCCCCAGTCACAGCATGCCCAGCTGTGGCACAGCTGTGTGGAACACACTTGGAGGACGCCTCCTTCTCCTAGCTGCTCATCTTGCTGAGGCTTGATTCTCTTTTTTCCCTATCCTGTTTTTTCCACTCTTCCTCCCTCTTCCTTCTTGCCACTTTGGGGTCATTTCTCCCTCATGCAAAGGAAAGGGGAAAAAATACCTAAAAATAAGAACAGCCATGAGTAGACTGGCTGTTCTCCTGCTTGCTCTCTGTATAACAGGGCATAGAAGTGGGAGATTACCAGGCACATAAGACAGGCAAAGGTGTTGAAAAATCAAGGGACACGTGAAGGTTTTTCTTTATGAGCTTGAGTGCTGCTCACAATTTGGCTTTGAGTGTGTTTGGGTTGATCAGTTCATGAAGACAATTACATGGCATGCTTGTGATGATTAGAGGGTTTTTTCCCTGACCAGGATCTTTTCATCTCTCTGTTGCTCTAATTTGCCTTTTTGTAGGAAAGGATAGGGTAAAGGTGTAACTGTTGGTTTAAGAAAGTAGATTTTTGTTGTTCAACATAGCCTGGCATAATTACTATCAAATTAGCTGTGGTTGAAACGAATGTCTTGGACTGTAAATTGCAGTGCCTCACAATGCCTATGTACTCCCTTCAGGATGCCTGCATCTTAAAGTGGGTCAAAAAGCTGGTAGGTTTGCTTAAAGTGTTTGCATCTGACCTGAACTCTGCTGCAGGAGTAAGAAACAGCTAGTGGCTGTATAACAGTTAAAGTTGTGGGTGGTAATAGTAGGATGATAAGAAAGCTCTCAGTCTGGGATGGGGAGGTGGCCCATGCCCACAGCACTACAGAAGAGACTTCAGGCAGTGACAGCCACTCCTCATCCTCACTGTGATTTGTTCTTGATTGAAGGAGTCAAGCTCCTGCCTTAACCAGCTCAGGACATTGTACATTTCTGTCTTTTGGGGAGGATTCCTCAATCTTTCTACCATGCCCCTTAACCTGGAATATGAGGAAAAGATTTATGTAACCACTATTCCCCAGAAGTTATGAGCCTTTGAATGACTGGTGCAGTGTTCAACATCTCAGAGCAATCACAGCAGCTCAGAAGCTGAGGAGTGGCCCTTCCTTGAACAGCTGGGAGTGGAGTACATACCACAGAATGTAATCCCCTTCTTCAGAACAGCAGGGTGTGATATAACGCTCCTGTCCCTAGAATGGCAATCTGGCAGGAATCCTTTAGCACACCAGAAGTTTTCACTGTGTTTGTTAGATCTGTGACCTGATGACTCTCAATCCAATTGTGGGTACTGGTCCATCTTTCCCCAGTGATGATTGTTAAAATGATAATCATCATAAGACAGAGCATTTTTCGTAGTTTGAGGACCTTCTCTTTCCCTGGAAAAAAGTCAGGTTATATTACAGGAGTTTGTTATCTATTCTGGTTACTTGCTTAATGCTTCTAGACATAATCAAATTCATTTATCTGCTTCTTACTTGAGGGCAGATTTTCTTTTGTGCCACCAAAGTACTGTTACAGTTATTTATAAATGTTCGTCAGATCATTTGCCTGTACAAATTACAGCCTGAGTATTATCTGTGAACTGTGTATTTCCATTATTCATCCCAGTCTCTGCTCCTGATTGGATGCCTGAAACTTTATGAATAGAGAAAAAAGTGAATGATGAATAGTGAATCATGAATAATAAACAGAAGATGAGTAGACTTTTTCAAACTCCTATTCCTCCATGAATATGTGTACCCCTCTATATCAGTTGACTTCACCAACATTCATATGCAGAGAAAATTGATTGAAACAAGACTAACAAAAAAGGGCAGGAATGCAGCTGAATCAAATCAGGAGCTAGCATTTTTTGTGCATAGTTGTGAATGCACTACTCAGCAGTTATTCAACTCCAGTAAAATCCAACTGTTCTAGGGATGAACTTAGCTGCACAGGCAAGAGCAGGATTTTTTCTCTGCCCTGTCTTCCCCCAAACCTTTACAGGAAGGTGGATATGTCACAGTGCTTCTGCTTTCTTCTTCCTCAGCAGTAAAATAGAAATAATTATGCCCTTTCTTCTTCTTATAGCATCCTCAAACCTCTGAATAAATCATGCTAAGTGAGAAAGAAACATTTTTAAAGACTCATCAGTAACTAGTATAAATCATGTCAACCTTTAGATTCTTAGCTGTTTGAGTAATTTACAGGTATGTACAATGCAGATGTTGTTAAGACATTATTCTTAAAGTATATTTTTCCAACAACAAATAATTGACAGCTTCTGTGTGCTTGACTGGCCAAACCATATTTTGCTTTAAAAAAAGAAAAACACAATTTAAAAAAACCCTGCTTTCTTGTGCAATGTCCAAAATTTAGTAATTATTGTTTTCCTAAATTGCAGCTATTTGCCTTTCTAAGCCTTTAAAAAAATCTTTTAATGTAAACTTGTAGAAACATCTTGGCAATTGAATGTAGGCAATTGCAATCATTCTTGCTCTAATTTATACAACTATAGAAATGTATTTTTTCTTAGCTGTGGGCCCTATCTGCCTAAAGCTGCTGACCATGATTGAAGATGTGAACATACCTTTAAAAAGATGATGATTTTTTTTAGATGGTGAGATTTGCTCTTCTCTTATCATGTTTTTACAGATGGATCTGAAGTAATTACATGTGCACTTCTAACTTCTTTCTGTTTAGGGAATCTACGACTCTTGAGCTTTGTATGAAGAGGCAAGAAGATTTTCATCTTTAGAAGGTAAAATCCACATCCCTAGGATCTCACCTGTAAATGAAAAAATAAATAAGGCTGAGCCTTCTGTATGTGATCTCGCAGTTTGTTGCTAGTTACTATCAAACTGTTTTGAACATTTTGAAATTCAGAAAAGAAATGTTCCTAGCTTGAATAAAAACAGCCAAGCCTTTCAGGAACTGCTGGAGGGTACTCAGCCAAAAGCATCCATTAGTCACCCAGAATTACCCCTCTAAATCAGACAGAAGAGGGACTCAAATCTGCATTTCTCGTTGAATGAGTGTCTCAACCTGCTTCCAAAGAGCCTTTTGCCAGCTAGGACCCAAGATGGTTATGCTGAAACCAGCACTCTTAAAATACTTTTGGTTTTGACTTGGGTTTTTTTAGTGACAAAAGTCATTTGCATCCAAAAATTCACAGTGTGTTTTAACCACTTTAGCTGGTATTGCCTCAAGTGAAATATCTACAGATATGCATTAAACAGACCTGTATCGTTCTGCTCTTTAACACTTTACTGAAGTGAAATGACAGAGATTTCTGTATTTATGGAATACCAGGATTTGAAGATTCTTCTGGAAGAACTTTTCGAGCAAAAAATGTTTTTAACAACATTTTATACTATTAAAGTGCATGTTTTCAAAAGTGCTGGATACACTTTCTTCAATCATAGTGGTGCGTCTGTTTAGATTTTAGCCCAGACTCTCTAAAAAACTATAATCAGAAAGATCAAAGTACCAGTCTAGCCTAAAATTCACTTAATGGAAGTTTTATGACCATATTTTTGCCACTTTAAAAAAATAATAATACAGCTTTGCTGATGTTTCCTTTGGTGCTCCAATGAACTGTAAATTAGGGTTACACTTTTAGTGTCCTTTTGAATTATCAAATTATAAATTCATTTCATCTGTCTCAAGGCATCACAGCAAAAAATTACCAGATGACCTTTGAAAATGGCTTGTAAAGCACTGTTGCTTACTTTGTTCTAGATCTCATCTCAGATAATCTCTTGTCTTTGTCACTTTCAGAGATAAATTGCTTTTTCCACTGTGCCTACACCTATAATAGCAGCTGTCTTTTCACCACTTGTCACTCACTTTTCTACCCCTTCTTCATTCCTGCTTTTATCTCTTTCTGCCTACACTAAAGTTCTCCATTTCTCCCAAGGAAACATTATATATTTAATATATAAATACAAAACACAATATACCCTGACCTTACCTTCCTTTTCCTTTAATAATGCGGGCAGCTCGTCTGTGCCTTTTCTTTTGACTTCTCTCTTCCAGTATTCCCGCCTTATCCCATTCCTTCTCCTTAGCGTCTCAGTATGCAATGACCCTTTTTCCATGACAATACAAGCAAGTTAACTCTTGTCCAGCTCACACCGACCTGCCTCTCCAGCCCCTGCCCATTCTTTCTCTGTTCCCCTCTCAGCTCCAGCTGCAGTGAGAAATTTCACTTCTCCCTCATGACAGTATAATGCCTTGGACTTGAACACAAATGACCCCAATACTTCTGAAAACCTTATCTTTTTTTAGCTTAAGTATGTCTTGTCTCTTTTTCTCTCTCTCTCTCTCTCTCGCTCTTTTTTTTTTTTTTTTTTTTTTTTTTTTTTTTTTTTTTTTTTTTTTTTTTTTTTTTTTTTTTTCCCATTCTGTCTACCTAACTGCTTGTTCTGGAGGTCTTCTGGAGGATTTTCTTGTTCTCCTCCATACTGGGGAGAGCAGAGTGGTGCTCAGTAAGGCCTTATTTTTAATAATACTTTTGATTTGATTCTTCTCACTTTATGTTGTGTGTCATCTGTGAACCAACCAATGTGACTGTGACATAAAGGTATGTCTTTACTTCATGTCTATTTCCCTATGTCCAAATGAAAACCTCTTAATGTCTCTTAAAATTCAACAGTCAGGCCAAGACAAACTCAGCTAAAACACACCTCTTAACCTCTCTGCCTTGTAAACCTGTTCCTCAAACTCCACAACTGCTTTTCACTGGCACAATTTTGCTATGCTGCTCTTAAATGGATACAATTTTCTGTTGAGGTATTTATAGTTCCCCCCTCCATGTCATAACTCATTCTTGCAAAATCTTTTCTAACTTTCCTAATATACATTTCTTACCTACCCCATCATCTAAGGCTCTCATATAGATCCCATAATTTTATTTCTTAATGGGAACACTAACCTTTCTCAGAGTTATGATAACGAATGGCTCCCCAAAGCTCCCACTGAGCCACTTTAAGGTAGGGATTTTTTTCTGCAAAACCTACTCAGCTAGCAGAGTACTGAAGCCATCACCATCTTGCTGATCACTATATCGGTGTCCACGGTTTACCTCTGACCAGATGCAGGTATCTCTAGATGTAAGTATCTGTGAAACAGCACATTTCAACTTGCTCTATAGAGATAGAAAGAAACAAAGCAATGCCAGGTAAGATCCAGTGAGTTGATATGTAGAGTGTCTGTTTCCCTTCAACAGTTGCATAGGAAATTGAGGATCACTAGCTCACCTGTCAATATCTGCAGCAGCACTATCTGGAACTATTGAGTAGAATCCCACTTTTTTGTGACTTTGAAGTATTTTATCTTATTTTAAATTATATGCAGTTGGGAGCAATTTTGTATCCATACCTGGATCTGTACAAAGCCTTCTACAATAGGATTTGAGGCCACGAATATGTTCCCATGGTGCCACTGTAATGATTAGACTTCAAATTACCAACAGCATCCAAATGCTGTTCAAAAAGACTGAAGAAAACATCTTGCAAAGGTTAGAGGAGCCACAGTGATGTATAGCAAGAATGTGGAGGCATTCAGGAGCAGTTAATTGATAGCTTGTGTGGCTGGTATTCACAGCTCTGCAGTCCCAGTGACTCTAAACATATGGCAGAATAATGCTGAAAAATAACAATGGCATTTAGTCAACTGCACTATATAGCACTTATATTTTTACTTATTGCTAAGAGTGGTATGTAAAACTTTTCTTGCTTGCCCTTGGAGAAGGTTTTAAAATTAAGATCCAAGCTACTTGGAGAAGACATGAAGTCAGATAATCATTAAATTATTTCAGTTGGAAAAGATTTTTATGATCATCGAGTCCATCCATCGAGTGAACACTGCCAATCCACCATTAAACCATGTCTACACTTCTTTTAAATACATCCAGCAATATTCAGACTTCCATAACCATGGGTAACATTTAGTAATAATTTAGTCTTTATTTTGCTGCATGATTGTCTTTTAGCAATAAGGGAAATTCCAGCACTTCTGCTAACACTGTAGTGGGGCCACTTGCATTCATCTTTTTAAGGTCATGGGGATCAGGAGAGGTGCCTGAGGACTGGAAGGATGCAAATGTCACCCCAGTTTTCAAAAGGGCAAGAAGGAGGACACAGGGAACTAGTGGTCAGTCAGCCTCACCTCAATATCTGGAAAGGTGATGGAGCACATCATTCTGGAGGCCATCACTATCCACATGGATGACAAGAAGGTGATCAGGAGTAGTCAGCATGGATTCACTAAAGGGAAATGATGCTTGGCCAGCCTGATTGCCTTCTATGATGAAACAACTGCCTGGATGGATGAGGGGACAGCAGGGGATATTGCTTTACCTTGACTTAAGCAAGGCTTTCAAAGCTGTCTTGCTCAACATCACAGGCAAACTCAGGAAGTGTGGAGTGGGTGAGTGGACAGAGAGGTGGTTTGAGAACTGGCTGAGTAGCAGATCCCAGAGGCTTGTAATCAGTGGCACAGGGTCTGGTTGGAGCCCTGTCACTGGTGGTGTCCCCCAAGGTTCAGTACTGGTTCCAGCATTGTTTGACTTTTCACCAATAACTTGGGTGAAGGGGCAGAGGCCTCCTCAGTTCCCTGACAAGACAAAGCTGGGAGGAGTGGCTGATCCCTCAGGGTGCTGTGCAGCCCCTCAGAAGGACCCTGACAGGGTGCAGAGATGGGCAGAGAAGATCCATCTGAAATACAACAAAGGTGAATGCAGAGTCCTGCACCTGGGGAGGAACAACTGCATGGACCAGTACAGGATGGGGCTGACCTGCTGGAAAACAGCTCTGCAGAGAAGGACCTGGGGCTCCTGGTCGACAACAAGCTGGCCATGAGCCAGCAGTGTGCTCTTGTGGCTGATGGTGTCCTGGGATGCATTAGGAAGAGCATTGCCAGCAGGCTGAGGGAGGTGATCCTGCCCCTCTGCTCAGCCCTGGTGAGGCCTCAGTGTATGAAGCAGCTGAAGGGAGGGCATCAAAAGGATGGACCAGGCTCTTCTCAGTGGTGCAAAGAGATGGGACAAGAGGCAATGGGCAGAAACTGATGCACAGGAATTTCCATCTGAATATGAGAAAGAACTCATTATGTGGGTGACCAAGCACTGGAACAGGCTGCCCAGAGAGGATGTGGAGTTTCTCTCACTGGAAATATTCAAGAACAGTCTGGACACAATCCTGTGCCGTGTGCTTTACGATGACCCTGCATGAACAGGAAGGTTGTACCAGATGACCCAAAGTGGTCCCTTCCAACCATGATTGATTCTGTGATTCTTCTCATGTCTTTGATTTTGCAAACTACAATGACCTTGTTTTGGAACGTAATGACTTAACAAGGATGTGACTGACATACATAAAATTGCAAGTAATATGGTGATGAAGAATGAAGAATGTTTATTCAATATTTCCCAAAATACTCTTATTCTTTTCAAAGAGCATCAAATAAAATTGCCAGGCAGCAGATTTAAAGCAAGTAAATGAAATTCTTCTCCCTACATGCTGCAAAATTTGTCTGTGAAATTTGTTACCATAGTGGAAGGAAAATACCAGTCATACCCACACACAATATGGTTTTCCCATGGAAAGCTTTCTGTTTAGTTCCACATACAAATCCAAAGTTAAGTAGTATTATTCTTCTTATGCTAATCGAATGAAACTTGTTTTCTCATCAAAATCCAGGTAAAGTAGAAAAACAGTGAAGAAGGCTACTGCTTTACCTTTCTTGTCTCCACTCTGGGTTAAGAGGAATCTCCTGAGCAAAGAAGAGACTTTCCCTAACTATAGAGCAACCAAATACTGCCCAAGGAGAAAAATTTTGAAATACAGCATGAGACAGAAAACTTGAGTTCAGACTGGGACCTGAAACACTAACAGTTTCAAAGGTGATGGAAAGAAAGAGACTTCTCCAAGCAACTCATAAAATATTTTCCAGAATTTGTTGTGACATGGAAATTCACATAAAATTTCTGGATTAAGAGAAACTCTGAAGGAAACTGGTATGCAAGGAACAAAAGGCAGGGCAGAGACAGTTGGTTTCAAATCCATTTGTTTCAATTCAGTTTTACCCAGCACACCTGGATTTTTTACTGTTTAAAAAGTGTGTACTTTTAAGAGATCTTCACTTTGCAGATACGAATTCCTTTTGGTCCTTCTGTAGAGTTTCGTAAAGGAAAATATATTAGCAGATATCTGAGTTTTAGCTTTTGAGATCATGTCACATATCTGACAAATAAAGCATTTCGTTTTTGTAGCCATTAGAGAGAGACAGGCAAAATTGAGAAATAACTCATAATTGACTTAGGAGACAGATGACCCTTTGGAGGCATCTTTTTCTCCAGTGACTACACGAGAAACCTGATGTTTAAACCAGACACTTGACTTTCAGGTGTCTACATTAATAGAATAATAGTCATCGTTTGGGTGAGGTTTTTTGGTTGCGTTTTTGTTTGTTTGTTTCTTTGTTTGTTTGTTTGGTTGGTTGGTTTTTTGTCAGAAGTTCTTGCTATTACAACCACTCAACCTGTGCTCACATGAGTGAACATATGCATGCAATATTGTATGATAGCTCACCAGTGACCCTGCAGGATCTCTAAAGAAGCACCATGGAAGCACAAAATGCCCTGTTTACATTCAGATGCATAACAAATCAGTCCAATCTTTTATTTCAGTCACTCTTCCAAAAGTGGCATTGTCTTTTCTGACAGGAGAGAGCACTTCATCATCTCCACGAAGATCTGATAGTAGGCTAACAGGCTCAGAATGTGATCTGCAGTTGTGAAACAATTGCTTTGAAGGCCTTCTTCAGCTTGGTTACAAGAACTCTTGCTTGCCAATTCATTTTGAACATCTGGTCTACTCTTATTGAGCATCTATTTATAAAGCTGTCTTCAACAAAATTCTCATAGAAGTGTCTGTCTTCAATCAGTTTGTGTGTGTCTTGTGGCATCAGAATATTTTACAGACATTAGTTCCTAATTGTCCAGGGTTTTCTTATACGAATCAGCATTCCTTTCTGGAGCTACTTTATTTATATATGGTTTTTATTAACAGAGCTGTTTCTGTATACAACATAAATGAAAACAACTCTATTAGAGAAACTGTGAGTCATTGCCATGATTTTATTAAATATATTATTTCAAGATCTCAGACAAGGCATGAAAACAAACAAGGCTTTAACAAATAGCTAGAAATAGGATTAAAATACATACAAACTCATTTTTTTCTTCATTTGTAGTAGGTTAATTTTAAAATCTTCTGGTTTTACCAAAGGTAGATAAGTTATTGTAAGCACATTTAGAAATGTTTAACGGTATCTGAGAGGAGGGAAGGAAGAGAAAGCATGAGTCTCATTCATGAAAAAAGATGGGACAGTTTGATTACTACTTATTATTATATAATATATATTACTATAAGGGGACATCATATATCAAGTGAAAGCATATTGGGAAGTGATTACAGTTCTGTGTCTATCACGATTTCCTCATCATAATATCTTCATAGAATGGTTTGTGTTGGAAACAATCTTAAACAGCACCAACCCCCTGGTTCCAACCGCCTCCATGGGCAGAGACATGTCCAGCTTTGCATCCACCAGCATTCCCAAGTCCTTCTTGGCAGTGCTGTGTTCTGCGTCCCGAGCCTGTATATTGATACTGGGGGCTTCCCTGACCCAGATGCACCTAGCCTTGTTCAGCCTCATGAGATTCCCATGGGACCACTTCTTGAGCTCGTGCAGGTCCCTCTGGATGTCGTCTGGTCTCCCAGCTTGGTGTCATTTGCAAATTGCTGAGACTGCACTCAGTCCCACCCTCTGTGTCATTTATGAGAATGTCCAACACTACCAGTCCCAACAGAGAACTGTGTGGAACACTGTTCATCACTGAGTTCCATCTGGACATTGCATCCTTGGCCACTGCCTTCTGGATGTGACCGTCCAGCCATTCTTCATCTGCCAAAGAGTTCACACATCAAACACGTATCTCTCCAATTTAGAGTGGAGGATGTTGTGGAGGATTGTGTCAAAAGCCCTATAGAAGTCCACATAGAGGACATCCATATTTCTTCCCCTGCTGGTGATATAATTAATCTATCAACAAGGGCCGCTAAGTTGACCAGGCAACATAATTTCATTAAATTTATACCTACAATAATGACAACAGATCAAAACATTAAAAATTAATCCTCTCTTTTGCCTTTTTTCCAATCTCAGCATCAGTTGCCAATACATGACAATTATGTTCAAATCAATTCAAAATGACCTAGTTAAACTTGTAGCCAGAACTTAGGGAAAAATCTGCAATATTTTCCTTGGCTTCAATGGTACAAAAATCTCTTTCTAAAGTCTTTCCTGTTAAAACCTCCATTCCTCTTGTTTGCATTCTCTAAATGGTGCAAGGACAAAATGTATTGCATGGATTCAGTGAAATATGAATATCCTGGCTGGATGAAGTATATAACGAATGATGATGAGAATACAAAGTTTTATTGCATGTAGCACAGCAAGAAAATGTTCCTAAAGAGAGGCATCTTTCTGACTCAACAGGAACAAACTTCAGTGATCTCTGGAAAAATAATAAGGGGAACGGGTAAAGGTTACCCAAAGAAGTGGTAGATGCCATATCCCTGGAAATGTTCAAGTTGAGGTTGGATGGGGCTTTGAGCAACCTAATCTAGTTGAAGATGTCCTTGCTTATTGCAGGGCGTTGCACTAGATGAGATTTAAAGGTTCCTTCCAATCCAAACTATTCTATGATTCTGTGCTACTATGTGACATCAAATTATATACACCTGCAATAATTTGGGTGCCTTGGTTTTGGATGATCCCTAGAAGTGCCATAAAATTGAGACTGCTAAGTGATCCATAGAGATGCATGATACCCTGCATTCAAGAAAATGTTTTGAGTAACCTTTTACACATGCTTTAACCCATTTTGAGGTAGGAATTACTTTTAGAGTATGAATTACTTCCATTTTCATTAGCTTGTCATCTTTTGCATATACTTAGATATATTTTTATACATATAAAGAAACAAAAAGAAAATTCAAAATGTTGATCCTGTAGGAGCAAAACACTGCTATTGGTATAATGCAGTTTTAAGATATTGTATTGACTGGAAAGTGTTTTTAGCAGAGTGTAGTATTTCTGCATGAAATTCATTGTCTGCAAGTGGGCCTCTATAATTATGCTGCATATTGCTCTGTCCGTCATTAGTCTCATAAGGAATAAGAAAGATAAAATGAGGAGAATATTTCAGTATCACACTTCCAGGTGTGTAACAGCTGGTCAAGGCTGAGGGACATCAGCCATAAAGGCTGTAAATTCTAGTGGAACTCGGGCCATTTTCCATCATTCTGGCTTTCTCACATTAATAATCACTGCAATCGAAACTGCGGGAGCTCAGATGTGCACTGTCACTCTCCCTGTGATCATCCCTACACACTGACCTGTCCTGGAGTCTCACTGGGGCCTTGAGTGGTAGTGACAGGCAGAAAGCTGATTTATACAGTGCTGTGCTAATTAAGGCAGTGCTGCCAGAGTTTGGGCCATGTCTGTGTAATGGGTTGACACTGGCTGGATTCCAGGCACCCACCAAAGCCTCTCTATCACTCCCCTCTGCAGCTGGATGGGGGAGAGAAAATATAACAAAGGATTCATGAGCTGAGATAAGGACTGGAAGAGATCACTCACCAAATACCAGCACAGACAAAACAGGCTGGAATTACAGATATTAATTTAGAGAGATATTGATTAAAAATAATTATTAATATTAATTATTAATTTTTAGGTAATTTACTATTAACAAAATCAGAGCGGATAGTGAGAAATAAAATAAGACCCTAAAATCCCTCCTTTCCAGCTCGGTTTCCTACCCCTCCAGCAGTGCAGGTGGACAGGGAGTAGGGCTTATGGTCAGTTCATCACATGTTGTTTCTGCTGATGCTCAGGTAAAGGAACCCTTCTCCTGCTCCACTGTGGGGTCTCTCCCATGGGAGAGAGTTCTCCATGAACTTCCCCAACATGAGTCCAGGCAATAGATCTCCACTAAAGGCTGCAACGTGGGTCATTTTTTCACAGGGTGCAGTCCTTTAGGCACAGCCTGCTCCAGTATGTGTCCCTTGTGGGGTCACAATCCTACCAGGAAATCTGCTCCAGCATAGGTTCCACTCTCTGTGGATCTTCAGGTCCCTGCCAGGAGCCTGCTCCAGCACAGGCCTCCCACAGGATCACATCTCCTCTCAGGCATCCACCTGCTCTGGTGTGGGGCTTCTCCTTGGGTAGTTCTGGCAGTTGGCATTCCTGTAGTTCTCCATGGGCTGCAGGGGCACAGCTTAACCATGGTCTACACCAGGTGCAGTAGGGGAATCCCAGCTCCAGTACCTGGAACATCTCCTCCCCCTCCTTCTTCACTGACCTTGGTGTCTGCAGAATTGTTCCTCTCACATGTTCTCACCCTGCTCTTCTCTGGCTTCAATTACAACTGTGCAATAACTTTTTTTCTTCTTTTTAAATATGTTATCACAGAGGTGTTACTATCATTTCTGATTGTCCCAGCCTTGCCTAGTGGCATATCAGTCCTAGAGCCAGCTGGTGTTGGCTCTGCTGGACATGGAAGAAGCTTCTGGCAGCTTCTCCCAGCAGCCACCCCTGTAATTCCCCACTATCAAAACTGGGCCATGCAAACTTAATGCTCTCCATGTTTCCAGTAGAAATCTTTATGTTTAACAGTTTTAAAATGTGGTAGTTAAATGCCACTCCAGGCTGCAAATTGTCATCAGTGCCAGGGGAAACCTTGCAATGAAATACAAAATATGTTTGGTACTTTTGAAGTTAACTTGGGTACTCATGTGCACACACACAAGCATCTGCCCACCAGAGCGAGTTTGGAATAGGAAATGTGTAACGTAAGTTATACACACTGTTCAATCATAAGTTTCATAAAGGCAGTCCTCTTCTCCTGACTGATCCTCACTTCAAGGTAGACAACAAAAGTCCTCTCTGCTTTGTAGCTTTCACACCACTACCAGGAGAAATATCACTCTGCAAGGGCTGAAGTGGGGATCCCTTCCATTTCTGATGCCCACTCAGCCTTCTTCAGGCTCACTTTGAGATCTGGTAGAGACCTCTCTGGTAGAGACATGTCGTGGAGTCAGGAGCAGGCTGAGACATTCTCGTGCTCGGCTGACCTGGTCTCAACAGCACTGGTCCCACCTGGCTCATCCTGGTCCACACCCCATGTTTCTGCCATTCCTGGGCTAGAGCCATGCTCAATCCTATTCCCCAGTCCTTCTCCCCGGTCACATCTGAAACTGTGCAGGGCCTGGAGCTGCTGGAGGAACATCTGTCACGGAGAGGTTGGTTAGGGCTAAGGGCAAGGTACCTAATCTCCCTGTTTGCTCAGTGCAGGCATGAATGCATGCCTTCATCTCAGGGCTGCTGAAATCCCAGTGATGAGTGCCACAGATGTGCCTGTAAATAACTGCATAGACCTAACACCCACGAGTAAAAAAATTAATTCAATATTTCAAGAAAGCAAACTGAAAGAATGAGGAAGGAGTAAGCAAATTCATGCTTTTGAATCACACTACGTTTTGGTAACATTTGCTGTGTTCCTAGTATACCATCTAACAAACCCACCTGAAAGACACAAGCATAGAATAATAAATTAAGTGTATGCAACTTTTGAGAATAGTAACCTCCAGACTTTAAGCAGCTTGCATACTAATTACTTATAGAAAACTTGCTTCCTTCTATAAGCTTCCCTCCCTCCCTAAGTGTGGGGAAATATCCAGTTGAGGTAGCTGTAAAGAAAGGAGTGCAGGAGCCAATAGATCACAAAATGAGAGATATGAAGAAATGCACATTTCAATCAAACCGTCAGCATGGGCATTCTTATTTATGATGTGTTATAAAAGGTTTATTGCCTGTTTTACAACTCTAGCTGCCCAAAGTTTGATTTAATCAGAAAACATGCCAGCAATGTGCATTGATGCCAGGCCTAGCTTTTTATGTCCTGGAAGTTGTGACAACTTAGCCCCGACATTTCCCAAGCTATTTGTTAGTGGACATGAATCCATCATGTATTTGGGAGAAAGTCTGCACTGGGACTTTTAAATCTCTCAGGAGCTGAGGACAAAATCTGCACTCTGAATATCTACTGGTGAATAGAACCACTACTCATGTTATTATTAACTGGATATGTACCCTTTTTTTAGTGCCCATTACTAAAAATCATAGTCTAAACTGCTGGGTGGTTTCTGAGACATCAGTGATGTGTTTTGCCATTAGAAGAAGTGAAGTCTCACCTGAAGCAGTGTGGGACCTCAGCTGGCCTTACTGGCTACAGGGAATATTGTCTCTTCCACAGGGAGAGACCACACATTGCTGGAGGGTTTTCCTTTCTCTCTGCCTTACTTTGCTTCAAGCTGTGGGTAGAAATATTCCTAAAGAATGGAAGGAGGAAGAAAACAGATCTCTCCTTCTCCCAGACTAGGGCTGAGGATAGAACTTGCTTTCGTAGGCCTTTTTCACTGTTTGCAATTGTCCTGGCACTGAGGAGGTCACTGAGTGTTTGCTGCTGTATCCCTCTCTGGCACAGGGAGATTTGCCAAGTGTTGCCTTCAATTCACTGTGGCTCTCCTGCACCAGTATGAGACACAGTGCTCCTCATCTGAGCCAGAGTGGGTGTGCAGGTGGGAGACTTCACTGGCTGACTGGATGGTATTGTCTGATCTGGATTTAGATGAGTAAAGGCCATTTTTTATACTGGGAAACTAAAGGTATTTTTTTAAAAAATGAGCTCCTTAGGCCTTGGACAGTGGGCTGAAAGAAAACAGAACTAAGAAAGATATCATTGCACCAACAGATTTAGAGATGTCTCACCTGTCTCTGTTTTGTTGCCCAAAAGGGGACATAGAAGAAGACATGGCAGCAAGTTGTAGGCTGTCAGCTTTTTTTATTCACTATGCTGGGTAAGAGCATACAGTTTCTTGTCAAGTTCCTTCAAATCCACAGCTGTGGGAAGGAGGAGGAAGTCTAGAGAGGCAGCTACTACTCTCAGTTAATTAAATTTAACTCACTTTCTTTAACTACTTAAAATTCCAATAAGCCTTCAATATGCATATGTGCCCTGATCAGCCCTCTGATTTTGGTCACATGGCTGCATACACAGCAATTCAGTCCTGTCCTGCAGACATCAAAGCTTCGTGCTGATCTCAGAGGAGGACACAGGTGAGATGATGCATCAGAGATGGAGCCCTCCCTGCACTTCAGCTGCAATTCAAAGCTCATGCTGGGCCAGGGCAAGGCGGGGACACAGCAGCAGCACCACAAACACACAACCATAATCAAACAGCAGTCACTGCAGGGGGCCGGGCCAGCAACTTGTCCCAAGTTCCTGAAAAACTTACCAGGAGATTAAATACTGCAGAAGCATCAGCACACAAAAGTGCCTTTTATATCCTAATTATTTTATAGTATACAAAGCAATATCTTGTTCTATTAAGCTATTTGTTTACCAAGCAGCAAAAGTTGCTGGCTGCAGAAAAGCCATGCTAGCATATTGTGTATGGATTTTAAGCCAAGATGCCTTATGGTACTGAACTGCTAAATTATATGAGCTTGCTGCATTCAGTGGTGTTATATGAGGATAAAAGATGTCAAACTTTGGTCCTGTACCTTCTGGTGGATGAATTTGTGTTCAGTGTTGAAGACAAAAAAAATTAAAGTGATAAAAAAACTGTAATGCAGCTCATTCTTTTCTGTGTTCTTTCCTTTGTTTTTCAAATTCATTGGGGAAAAAAAAAAGCTGTGAAAAGAGTGAGCATAATCTTGAAAATAGTATGTGTTTAACTTCACCTGCTCAACAGGTGAAGGTTTTATCACTTTGAAAATCTTTTGGACTGCTAGGAGGGAAGAGGTGAGAGAATATAAAGCATTTTTGGAATAAACAAGAATGTAAATCATTCTGAGTTCAGACAGTGCTCAGCTCAAGAATGCATCCATTTCAGAAAAGATTAATAAATCAATATTTCTTTCTTGTGCTCTTCTTTGGAGAAAACAGTTGGCTTTGATTAAGTAAATGAAGATCAAAAGAACAGAGACAGAAATGTATTGAATACCTGATCCAGGCTAGATGTAACTGTTAAAAGAGAAAGTTGAATCCTCCATGTCTTTAGTTATGGGATGGATATTTTGTTAAGCATATAGCATTATTTATGATGATTCCATATGGTAGGGATATAAAGCATATTTAAATTATGTTTCCCCTGTTGTGACTGACTTGCTAACTGGTCTAGAAAGACCATCTGTGTACAGTAGAAATACAAGTGTTTAAGGTGATGCTGTAAATTCATCTAAGGGCAGGGTACCAGTGGACACACTTGGCTCTCCTGGCTGAACTGTTGTATGTTGGATCAACTTGGAGAACTGTAAAGCCAGATAATGTCCTTTGTCTTGCCAATGTGTTTTAAACCTTGAGAGTGAAAGATAGGGTGGAGCTACAAAACAAGAAATGTAGCTTGCCATTTATGCAGTGGTCAATGAGGTTTGAAACACAAGCAGAGGCACAGTCAGTGAGAAGTACGACAGAGATTGATTTTAACAAGCCAGAAAAAAATTATGACAGAAACTGTCAGCCTTGGAAAAGCCAGGCTATTCCCATGTAGTATGTTTGAGATGTTTATTTTTATTTAATACAGATATTCCTTTTAAGATTCAGTCTTACACAGTGATGAAAGACTGCCTGTCTATCCTTACTTACATCAACATTTTAGATTATTTTTCATGAACGGCTGATGACATTTTTGTCTCAGTAACCCCACTCACTTGCAAGTACTGTTGCTGGTGACATCTCTTGTGCCCCTGATTTTGGATAATGAGTCTTCATAGGAGACATGCTGTTCTCTGGATGAGACAAAATGTTCTCACCATTTAACAGATATTTCCATTGTAAGCTGGCTCTCGTGATCAGGGATGAATAAGCTGCTGAAGAATATTATGCCATCTACCTGTGACTCACCTGCCATATTTTATTTTTAAAATAATGTCAAATAAATTAGGGAACAAATGATACAAGACAGAAATCTCAAGCTTTGAGCTAGAGGGGGAGAAAAGGAAACCTGAAGTACATCAGTTTTTTATCTTTGGTTTCATTTAATGAATTCTGTAAAATGAAATCCTGTAAACTTTTCTGGGCCTCTGCCATTTAGGTGCAGGGATAGTTGAAATAAATTAAAAGAAAGTAATCACATGATTTATTTTAAGCCCAAGATTAAATATTAATAAGGTGGAGACCTCTGTAAGGCTCATTAAAAAAAAGAATGGTATTTCTACAAAAGGCATATGAGCTCAAGAATTTCTTTTCTGCTAAAGAAAGACCTGAGATTTTTGAAGCAGTTATTTGTTCTCTGACAAAAAATGTGGGACCTGTGCTGGATTAGTGGTTTACTTCAGAAAACATGGAAAATGTTACTGTAGTGATGGAAGGACTGTAAGACTATTATATGATTAATTTTTGCCAGATTGAGACTTAGCTCCAAATCCAAAACTTTCTCAGAACTCAGACAATCAGATCCATGAATACTTCTAAAAATCCACTTCAAAAATTTTTCAGATCACATCCCCTAGAAATCAGGAAAACTGTTTGACTCTAGAACTGATGCTGTAAATCTATCCCAAAAACTTCACAATTATGCAAAGTGGGTGGAGCCACGGGATCGGGAATACATTTGAAAGGAAGGGCCGGGATCTCGGGATGCGCTGTCTGCCAGCGTGTGCCAGGCTAATGCACGGGGGTTGCACAGGAAGAAATGGCTTTTTTCTAATATGCATTGCTGAAGATTACAGAAGTCCTATCCATGGTCCAATATCCCACCGAAATAGAAAATCTAGGAAAAAAATCTCGGGCTTTGAAACAACTTTTGAAAAGTTGGTGTTCTCATGCCTCACAGCAATAGCTGGGCTGATTCTAACCAGACTCCTTCAGAGAATGGGGGCATTTGAGGCAGCCCTGAACTTGATGGGGAATGTTTCAACCACATGAAAAACATCATTAAACCAGCCCAAATTTTAAAACTAAGCAAAAAAGCACTAACGTGAATTTTATATGAACATATTGAAGACAGCACCAGAGGATGGCTGATTCTGCTCTGCAACTTTAATTTAAATCAGATATAAATTTTCATTTAAATTAATGATGAAGTCTCTTTTAACCTTAATGGTGGGAAAATTTATATATATTCAAATAGTTTATGTAATATACCTAGTTAACATTTTAAATAAGCTTAATTTCTTCTATGTGATCAATATGGATATTAGGAAATTAACATTTCTCCTTTGCAGTATTACCAATACAGTTGTGTAATATGACATAAGAGTTCTAATTTCTTTGAGTTTATGTTGTTTCTCATATGCTTTCAAATTAAGTTTTCTAATAAAATTCCAAGGATTTTTTTTCTGCTAAAATAAAGCTAGATATTCAGATCTAAAAATTATCACTGGTTACAGTGGCAGTTGCCCAAACAAATTAATGTGTAGTGTTACCAGAGACTGATTCAGTTTAGCTTTAAGAACAAGCTCCTGGAGGAGTAAAACCCAACAGTGGTGAATGTGTGTTTGTGTGTAAGGGATTTCTAGTGTTAACTTCTGATTTACACAAGCTTTAACATGCGAAGGTTTGCCTTCTTTGTAATTAGGCATAGAAGTTTAGGACCAAAAATTTCAACATCAGGACATTTGAGAAAACATCCTCAGAGATATCCTAGTTTACCTGAGAAGCTTCCTAATTCCTTCAGCAGGTTGGAGCACAGGTGCCATAAAGCCAGTCTTGTTCTTCTCTTGTGTGGTTCTTCCTGAAGGATAAGATAAAATCATTTCCATATATAGTAAGTCAGTATGCCTGCATGTATAGGACCAATTTTACAAAATCATCCTGAAGTTCACAGACAAAATGTGCTATCTAGCACAGAGATTAATATGCAGTATTTCTCTGTGTAAAATCTTCCTTTAATTCCTGGATTTATCCTCAGAGATTTTCATCTAGAAACTAACCCGTGTTAACCAGTCTGAGCCCTTGTGAGTCCATCCTGTGGTGGTACGAATGCAGACCAAGAGCAGGATTTGTTTCCCAGTAGCTTTTGCAATTCTTTTGCCAGACATCAAAAGCATTTCTTTATTGATCTGTGTGAGTGCTATGGTTTTAACTGGAGGAAGGCTCTGGGTGACATTAGCAACCAACAGATCTTCAGTGGGTACATTAAATTCATGTTATTATGGGGGTCTTGGGGAAAAGGGAGTCTGAGAATATTTTAGTAGAAACCTCATTCCATTTGCTTTAGTCCAGTTTTCCAAGAAATTACTCACTTCAGAAAACTAGTGAATATGGACTTCTTTGAGTAGTTTTCACTAAGAACTGTATATTGTGACTGAAATGTAGATGTCAAAGTTTCATTAGGTGTTGAGTCAAGGGAGCACAAGACTAGCTGGCTCCATGAAGACTGAATGAAGACACTGATGCTGTGTCTTTTCTAGCTGTCGTGATTAGCATGATGCATGGACTAGGTAAATCCAAAATCTGCAATTGGCAATATCAGGGACAACTGATTGAGATTTAGAATCACAGAATTGCTTGGGTTGGAAGGAACCTTAAAGGTCATCTATTTCCAACCTCCCTGCTACGAGCACAACACGTTTCACTAGACCAGGTTGCTCAGAGCCCAGTCCAACTTGGCCTTGAACATTTTTGGGGTCAGGGCATCCACAACCTCTCTGGGCAACCTTGTGCCCATGTCTTACTACTCTCACAGCTAAGAACTTCTTCTAAATATCTAATTTAAGTCTAGAGTCTTTCAGTTTAAAGCCTTTAAAATCACCTCTTCATGAGTCTATGATTCTACCTTTAACACAAACTAGATAATATCATGGCCAACTCTAGGACGTAAATGTTCTGTTTGTTTGCCCATTCCTTCTGTCAGACCTTCCTTGGGTAATTACTTAATTTCATGTTAATGATTTTGTGGTAGAAGCTGGTACACCACGTCAGAAACAGAAGCACCACACAGATTTTTCATGTGTCATTACTCTCTCTCCAAGCAGTCTTGATGAGCTTTGGGCAGGATGGGAGCTGATCAGAGCCCTCTGCTACACCTTTTCTGTGATTATCACTGCTCAGTGACTGCTGCAACACCATGAAGTGATTGCTGTGATAAAACAATGCTTCACATGTACAGTGATCGATGGTTGGAAACACTTCCATGTGGCCTGGTGAGGTCCATGCTGCCTTTGGACCACCTGCACTCAGTCCCTGCCAGACCAGAGCATCACAGCTGACTGATGAGTACAAAAAATTATGCTCTGTTGATGCTTCATTGCAGTAGATTTTGATGTAATTAATCCTAAATTTTTGATGTTTTTTTGTTTTATTGTGTTTTGGGCGGGGATTTGTTTGGGTTGTTCTGTGGAAACAAGTTCATTTGGATGTGTATTTGTTCCATCCTATAAAGTCTTCTCTGAAGACACTGGGTGGGATGGATTAATTCTTCCCATCCCTGAGCATTCTTTTGAAGGATTATTTAGGACTGTGTCTTGCCACCTTCAAACACAGTGCACATCTCCTGGAGATGTGCCAGAGAAGCTAAGAGTGCTGTATCACAGGGATGTTTTAAACCTGAGAACTTGACAGCATGTAGATCCAGACATGGACACAGGGCCCAGACAGAGCAGCCTGGCAACTTTCCGGCAGTTCTCAGTGAGACACATGGGTCTATCACAAATCCCAAACACATTATGCTCAGAAGAAATCTTTGATTTCATACAGTTAGTATAAAATAAAACGAAACAGTGCGCTGCTGCACAGGATGGCTCACACAGCACACATGAACAGTGCTCTCTGAAGTGTCTGTGATGGCTGGGAACATGCAGGTTGAGACAAAATTAATAAAACAAGAGGAGAGGTAATAAAAATTATTTTCTTGAACTGTTACAATTAGTCTTTGTGTGTACAAGTGCAAAGATTCCTGTGGTCTCTTGTCCAAAAATGACAGCCTATTTATTCAATCTCATGCTTCAGATTTAGAATAATGTCCTCACAGCAAGGAGATATCAAGTAGCTGTTGTTGGAAACTCTGCAGACAACACCTCTGAAAATCTTCCCCGTTCACAAAAATGCTACCATGACAGCTAAGACTGCCTGAAAGTCCTCCCCAGTCACAGATGCTGTATGCTGTTTTTCAAAACTGTGTCTCCAGTCCTGGGTCATTAAATAACCTGAACACTCTGAATCCAGACACATGTCTATCTCCTCTCTGACAAATCTCTTCCATGCAAGTGACCAATTAAAAAGACTCTATTTTACATACTTTCTGGTTAGCCACTGAAAAAAAAACCCCTGAAATAAAACCTATTAACAAGGTCTAAAAAAAAAAATTTATCCCTTGTTTTAATTCTTCCAAAGGCATGACGGCCTTCAATAATTCTGAGATTTTTTACACAGTGACTTGGGTAGTGACAGCATTTGAGGGAAGCTGGATTACATGTGTGTTTGCCTGCATAATGAAGGAGGCAGTGGCAAGAATCCCTACAGAATCCTGACACAACAACAAGCAAAATGAATGAGAAGACAGGACTGAGGAAAAAACTGTGCTAGCTCTGCTAATATGTTCTTGGGAATTCAGCAGGTGCAACCCAGGTCAGCTTTTCAAAAACCAAATAAATTCAACTTTACTTTCTCTCAATGTGGATTTCTTCAGCAATATGCCAGGAACTTTTTCTGACACAAGAGTAAGATAGAAAGTTTTATGATTTTTTTAGAAACTTTACCTCTTCTAACACCCTTTACCTCCTTCCTTACTCTTCCCAATTGCATTTTGAGCCACATCAGATAGCTAAAGAGTGACGATTATTGGGAGTTTTGTCTGTGTTCTTAAATGAAAATTTGTACAGTAACACGAAAAAGATAAGTGCAGTTAAAAGGGAATACATGTGATATATTTAGAGGAGTTGGGTAATCTTATTTTAAAATAGCTGATGAATTTGCTACAGTTGCAGGGTTTTTAACCTATACTGAGTTATTCTAGTAATATCATTTATTAACCAAGTCCTGTCATAAGCAAACATATGTCATTTTTGTTTGGAACTGACATCAAATTAAGAAAACATACTTGTTTCTATTTGCTTCTTTGTGTTCTCTCTATTTCTTATAGCTCAGCAACTTCCTTCCATTGCTTGGGTCTTTCTTGTATTTCAAATACACTGAAAAACATGCCGAATAATTCAGATGGTTCCTAGACTAACTCATCTAAGTGCTAGTATGTAAATGGATTGTGTTTCTCACTTTTGAAAAATCTACCTTTAATAACTGCTGTTTAGTATTTTCCTTTTTCTTTTCATGTTTTCATTGGAACATAAGTCATTTTACTGTCAGCATATAATATGACTACTTCTTTTAGTAACTGCAGGACAGAATTATGTCCATTGTGCTTCAATGTTGGGATTTTCCCTACTTCCAACAGTTTTTGTGCATTTTTTCTGATTCTAATGTATCTAAAATGCTGATGCATCATGTTATCCACTGACCCTAGACAACTACTTATATTCTTTTGTCTCCCTTATCCTTTTTTCATTACTCATAACTTCTACTTTTCATTAATCACTATGAACATCCTCCTTTTTTTCTGAACTGTTTTATATTGACTTTCAATTAATTATTGGGGTTTTTACATTCCCTCTAAGTCAAGCTGGCTGGTTTTGGGGTTTTTTTCCCCACGTAGTTCTTTCCTAAAGCTGAAAGATTGTGACCATACAATATTTTAAAAGCAGTTTGCAATTTGCACTTGCAATTATTTTATTTAAATTCTTTTATTTCATCTGATCTGATTCAACTCTTTTGAGGTGCCAGTAACTGGGAAGCAAGTTTTGCCATACAGAGCCTTTCTCTTCCTCATTTGTCCATTTTGCTAAATAGGTTAAAACCAATTTTTTAACATCTCCATTATACAACTTTTCCTATAGGAAGACCACTGAAGTGGATTTTCCTCTTCTAAACAAGAAGTTCTGCATTAAAACAAGAGCAGATGCTCTCCTTCATTTCAGCTAGCAAAAAGTTTGGGTCTACCATTTACAGCTGCCTATTCACTGCCAAAACCTCTTGCTGAATCAAAACTCCCTGGAAGCACAGACACAGCAAGCAATTGTGGTTACCTCCAGAGCTGCCCAGGTGGAAATTCACCATCACCATATTGTTCCCCTTCCTATTTGGCATGTGAAAATACAGGCCAATTTCTTAAACCTGGATGCCAGCTCAACTTAGTAAATACAAATTTCAACAGCCAGGAGCAAAGCTAACTCTAAATTAAATCTTATGAATCATTAGAAATATTTGAATATCCTTCTGCCAGTGTTAGAATTTCAGTTCTTATTCCTGCAAGTATAGAACCACCTTCAGCAGCCAGCTGTTAGCTAGTGGTAGGTTTAAATTATCTTCATGAGGATCTGCATACCTAATGGAAAATACTTAAGAACTTGAAAATCAAAGGCAGTTGAAAATGATAACCATGGTAATATGTGAGTGCACTAAAGTATTTTGAAATAACTGTTTTATCTATTCCTTTTTTGTGGGCTGTGTAACATAAACAGCTTGATTAGCTCTACCTTGACTGTGTGAAGAGTATATATATTATTGAAAAAGAACTGCATTTGAAGAAAGGAATTTTAAGTTCAATTTTGAAAGGTCATTTTGAATGGTCATTATAGTGCTGAATTCACCTGAGACTAGTGTTTGGGACCTAGTCCCCTTCAGCCATGGTAGGTGTATCAAAAGATGCAAGCACAAGATATATTTGGGTACTGATTGCTGAACAATGAGAATTTGTCATTGAAATGACAAAAATATCTGCTGTTCGCCACTAGGCCAGTTTATCTGAGCTGACAATAATCCCCTTAGATCATGTCCCATCCTGGCTCCAGAGTCTGCTCTGCTGCATCCTCTGCTGTCCATTCTCTCCTCCCTTAGACCTGACCCAAGCAATCAGTTATTCCACTTTTATTTGTTAGTTCAGTAGCATTTTTTCTCTTAGCCACTGAAATTTCTAAGAAGCTCTGTATCACTTGCCAGAGAAAGTTTGCTGTTTCAATTTATTTTCCTCATCTCATAAAGGAATAATGTAGTATTGCTCTTCTTAAATTGGAAATGGCATTTCTTTTGTTTAGCCTAATGTCCCCTCTGTATGACTGCTCATACCTCTCATGAACTCTTTTTCTATTTTTGTGTGTTTCTAAGCATTTTTTATTATTAAAATTTTCTAAAAATTTACTTCTGCTTTTAAAACAGAACTTGTTGAGTGACATTTTGTCATGTAACTGTGCACTGATCTTCAATGTTTAATTAAAACCTGTTATTAAGAGGTGATATCCTTCCTTAGGAATGAATTTACTTTAGCAGTGAAAGTCTAGAGGGGCAGTTCTTTTGCTGTCACAGATCGACTTAAAAGACCAGAGAGACATGCAGGAAGACAACTAACAGTTCTGTGCATATTTATGGACTTGTTGTGCATGTGGTAAGTACTCTCCTGACAGCTAGTGTTAAATCCAATCAATCATCACTTAAATACATCACTGTGTATATTCACCTCACTCCTTCATTAGCATTCATTAGCAATTAATCAACACAGCAGTAGTCTCTGGAAAGATCAACAATCCATAAGGTACATTTACATTAAAGATGAGCAAGTGAACATTTGTTTCACTTCAGCTAAGTCTTGTGTATTGTCATTTCTTCAAGGAGTGAAAGACATTGATCAAGGAAATGACTGATTGATTGATAGATAGAACATGCCATCTATTGCATCTGAAGACCATTTTTCTTCAAACTGGAGGACAGTAGTTTAGTTCAGGAAAAAACTTTCGGTTTTGAGTTTTGCAGTATGTTTTACCATACTGGTTGAAAATGTCTTCCCTCCTTAAATCCACTGGCTTTGGAGACAAACTCTGTTGCTGAATCTCTTTCAGTTTCTAAAATAAGACCACATTCTAGGGTATAGAGGTCCAGACATCCTTTTAGCATCAGACATGAAATTACATTTGTTTTGATGGTTTATTTCTTCAGCCAAAACAAAACAATTAATTAGCAGCATTTCCGAGGCAAAGTGGAGGAAAAAAATATATTTAGGCATATAAAAAATACAGCCTTAATTTTTTGTTCTATTACATTAATAATAAATCTTAGTACTTTGAGAGACCTTTACCACCCTGTGGAAAATTAACTGAACTGAGATTAATTGGAGCAGTTGTTCAGTTCCACTTATTACATAAATATATACTGATAACAATATCTTTAGTGTTTATCTTAAGTACTCTTCAGATTTTATAGCAGTGAAATTATATAATCAGATTTTAATTTGATTGTTTTCTTTTGTGATAGAAAATATATATTTCAAAATAAAGATTTTTCTAATGTTAGATGCCAAAATTAACTTAAAAGAGAATTTATCACCTTATATTCAGTGAAATTGAAATATTTGCATTGATAAAAATATTAAGTCATTGAGACACTAAATAAACATGTATTTCTCTGTAATTCCTTTGCTTTCACGGGGAAGCATTGAGCTACTATCATTGTGTTGTTAACGTAATAAAATATCCAGTATCTAATAAACATCCAGTTCTTTGTGAATATTGAGAGCTTCCTTTTTAATGCGCCAATTATAGATTTGGATTACTACTTTATCTGCTTCAATGTATCTCGTTACTTGTTTCATGATTTCTTTTTAATTACCTTCACATACAAATGCTACCTCTTTCTTATCTATGTATGACTTGATATACCTTTGGGCAGATATAACTGGACATATGGCCTTGCTGTGTCATACCTCAGAATTACTGAGCCATGTCACAGGATGACTCACTTCTAACTCTCTCTGTGGACACTGTTCCTTCTACACCTTTTTTGTTTGTTTGTTCATTTGTTTTAAGATGAATCCTTGTTCTGTGAAATATCTTTTCTTTCTTGTACCAATATTTCAGTGCAAAAGTTTGTTAAGGTTAGGATAACCCCAAAGCGAATGTGCTTGAATAGCAATTTATGTCTTCCAGGTGAAATGTGGTAGTCGGAAGAGGAGTTGTTCTCCATATTGCAAAAATAGAGAAAGTTGCATGGTCATTCCATTTAATGAAAGATTTTGACATCCTGTTTTACTATGATATGAGATGAACCCTTCTCTGTTTGAAAGTCTTCACCTCCTTGGTAGGACTCTTTAGACCTGCAGACCCTGAGAGCTCACATTAGGGAAAAATGTGTTATGGGAAATCTGGTAGGTGGATTGTAATCTGAATACCTGCACAACCCTGCCAGAAATAAAAGCTTCTCTGCAAAAACACACTGCAATGGTCAAAATTCTTCAGCATATAACACAATGAAATATTGAGCAGAATTATTCCAAGGAGTTTCCAAGTATAACTAAGACTACTCACCCCCATCCTTCCTCTCTGTTTGATTTGCTTCTCAGAGATGGCTTGGCAGGATTCACAGAGGTCAAGGCACTAGCAACCTTGACTAGAGAGATAGTAAACAAAACAATAGTGTGGATTCCATTATGAGTTTATCTGCCCACGCCTGTGCTACCATCCTTATCAAAAAGCTCTGACCTAGCACAAAGATAAGCTTTGCTCCTCTCTTTCCCCAAGCAGCCTGTCTTCTGTGTAGGAAAGGCAGCATTTTACCTTTACATTCACAAAATGGTTCTTTAGACTTCATTTTTTTTGTAAGAAAGACTTTGATTTAAAATTTTCTCTCATTTAAGAACAATCCCTGAACTGCACATCTTATTTTACACATAAGCACTGAAATTTGCTAAATTTAATTTTTATTTTGCAGAGGGAAACCCAACAGTGATTTTTACTTTTTAAACTCCTTTTCTATTTCTAGGAAACTTCAATGAAGCATTTTATGGTATGATGATAGTGCAATGGGAAGAACTTGTATTCAAGATGATTAGACAACCACTAACATAAGGCACTACTGAATTTCTCAACCCTACGGGCAACAGAAATGGCAGAGCAGATTTTAGGGAAATTTTACACATTAGTACATAAACAGTCTGTCAAGAAATCACACCCTTCAGATGTCTGCCTCTGACAGTCTTCAAGACATTAAAAAAATCATAAATGTGATTTGCAATAGAGACATTTACTAGCCTTAATATACAGAGAATGTCATCACTAGACAAATCCAGGAATGTCAAGTGAGGATTATTAGAGTCTGAAATACCCATACAGCAGAATGGCACGTGTGGATGTATGTTACCCCAAAAGTCATGAACTTCTCTACTCAGTGACCTGTTTGATCCTTAGCCCACAATCCCTTCTAGTATGGCCCTACATGCTTTGACAATGTGTAGACATAACTGTAAAAAGGAAAAGCAGGGGTCTGTGAAAAGGGTCAGTAAAATAAGAAAACTGGAGCTTTGTGAAATTTAACATGAAATATTAAAAGGAAGGAAGCATTGGCATGGAGAAGAAACAGAACTGAAAGAAGGAGGGAAGGAGATGAACATGACCACAATAGGAGATCTGAAAATGAATAAATAGTCCGAATCTTGTTTGGAAAGAAAAGAGCGTTTATCTTCACTGCATTCTTTGATTGATATGTGATTCTACAGCTTGTTTTATTTGGGTCAGTGTGTCCAGGCAGTAGCAACCAAAAAGTATGGAAAGGTTTGGTGAGCTGACAGTCTGAGTGCAAATGTCTGCAGACAGACATTTAAATTACAAGAGTTCCAGGGTAAAACAAGAAACACCCTGGAGACAGAGCCTAAATAACACTCCCAGATGTAGAGATGCTCTGTCTTTTGTCTATGCAGCTGCACTACCTGCCTTGGAATCAGCATATCTGGGACTGACTCTAAGCTCTCAGGAGCCAGTGTTATCAAACTGGTACCTTTCAGGTCATTACAGTCAATAATTCCTTTTCAAGTATCAAAAAGAAAAGAAAACAAAGTGAGATGATTAAAAAGCCAATTAGCAGATCAAAGTATGAGAAGCTAAGTCCTGGAGGGGGAAAAGAATGCATATATGTTAATTTAGTAAGGAAGATAATTAGAGCAGGGTTGTGATAATGGGATAAACTGGGGATCAAAAACTGTAGAGTTGATTGTAAAAAAAAGAGAAGAAAATTAAGGGAAATTTTAATGATTCTTAAAACCATTAACCATATAAATATTATAAGAAAGCTTGTCTAGAGACCAGCCTGACCTCTTTGTAAGTGGGATAGCGATCCACAATTTTCAAAAAACTGTAGTTTTAATTCTTCTCCCTGAGAAGTATTTCGATGTCTCTGATGCAAATATCTTCTGGGATAGTGAGCTGGATATGGAAGACATAAGTGGAGCAGCCAATAGAGATTAGAGACATAAATCTTCTCCATCTGTCGTGGTTGCGGGGGAGGTGAATTTTTTTTCCAGGGGGATGTGGGCAGTCCAATCAGTGATCAGCTTCTCTGCTAGCACCTAGATTGGTCACTCGGAGGTTTGGACACGCCTCTGAGGACACAAAGAGTTAAAAGCAGGAGTCTAGGGGGTTTGGCCTCTTTTCAGATCCTGGTTTCAGCAGAGAGACGTCTCCGGCCTCCTTCCCCTGCCCAGCCACGAGGCTGGGTGGGGGAGGGGAAACACATGGTCGGGCTCAGGTAAGCCGGAGCTCTGGGGGGAGAAGAGAGGAGACAGGACTGGAACTGAGCTGCCCCGTCCAGGATGGAGGGATGGAAAACTGTGGAAGTGCCTTCTGTGTGTGCTCACCCCCCTCCACCCCCAAACTCCGGGAGAAGGTGCCGAGCCACGTGGGGGTTGCCCAGCCTGGGAGTGCCTGAGCCCGCACCCTGCCGAGAGATAGAAGCTGTTAACCCTTGCTTGGTAGAAAGAAACTTTTCTTAGACATTGATTCTCATGACTGGTGGTTTCGGAGAGAGGGAAGCGGCCTGGGACCGAGATGATAAAGCATGATTGGAAGGAACCCGATGGAAGAATGAGAGGAGTAGCCTTCTGAGCTGGACTTCTCTTGCATAATGTCAGCCATGGACTGAACTTAAGTCTCTTTTGAACATAAACTGCATTTTTGGGTAGATGCAGCTGCCCTTGCTTTTGCTACAG
Source organism: Prinia subflava (assembly GCF_021018805.1). NCBI lineage: Eukaryota > Metazoa > Chordata > Aves > Passeriformes > Cisticolidae > Prinia > Prinia subflava. Next base: position 24,901,284 of record NC_086247.1, on the reverse strand, counting down.
TGACTGGCACTTGAAGAGTGGAGCGAGCAGAGAAGAGAGGGGGAGGGTGAGGTGGCACCCTCTGCCCTCAGGGCAGACCTGCTCCTGGAACCCCGGCCCCTGGGTGAAAAGGGGAGAGCTCGGCATGCAAGTATCCTTAAAAAGCCCTGTATGCAGTTTTGGCCTATGAGACAGCGGTGAGAGCGCTGGACATAGGAAAAAGAGAGAGTCACCCTGGCAGACTTCTCCGGGCAGTGCCACGGGTGACATGGAACACATAAGGAGTAGACCTGTGTGTTCTGGAGAACAGTCTGTGGTGCGAGAGAGACTCCTCTCTCCCTTGCTGAACTGAAGATTGGTTTGTTTTTTTTGAGTGGTGATTGTTTGATCTAAAACCCAAAGGTTTGATCTGTGAAGAGTAATGTGTGGGGGATGGAAACTGAGGGAAGAGAAAAAATGTCCTGGGAAGTTTTTATTTCTGTCTCTGTGTGTGTTTAAGAGTTTTTCTGTCGCTGTTCTTATGTAATGTAATAAAGTTTTGGTGTTTTTTTGGTTTTCAAGATTTAAGCCTGCTCTGCTCTGTTCCTGATCACATCCCACAGTAGTTGTTAGAGAAAAAACATATATTCATGGGTGCATTAACATCTGGCCAGTGCCAACCCATGACACCATCTCATCCTTCCTCCTTATCTTTTTCATAATTTTAACACCCTTTTTCATAATTTTAATTCCCTTTTTCAGCAGACTTTTGAATTTTGGTGTTGAAGTCCTAATTCACTTCCTAAGCTTTGTTTCACTTGACTTGCTTCCAAATTCCATTTTTGTCTACAGTTCTCACAGTTCTAGCTTTCTGATGAGGTTTGTTCTTGGCCAAACTTTCTTTCAGCATTTCTCCCCATGTTGTGAGCACACATCCCCCCTCTTCGGCCCGTGCCTGCCTGAACTCCTGATCTGATCCCTGCTGTTGTCCATTTGATCCAAACATGCTACTCAGGAACTTGCTGCAGATGAGGCAAAGAATGAGGGGAAACAGAAAACCTCCTTTTTTTTGTGAGGTTTCCAAGGACCACCCTTGAGCTTTGGCTCCAAATGCCTTACAGCATTGTGAGTCCACAAATTCCTGTGTTCTCCTTCACAAAGTCCTGTGAGTCTTTAAACAGAAAGGCCCCTAACAGTTTGCACCCCATGGTTCTGTCAAAGCAACAACATGCTTACATAAATATTGTTTGGCTCTAACCCTTTCCATGTGGCTTATACCACAGGAAGTTCACTTTCTTCTAAAGAGCCTGAACATGAGTGGGGGTAAGGATGAGTTTCAGTCTGTGAAGTATGAATTAGACTTTTAGAGACAGCTGGGACTCAAGAGAGAATGAAGGGTTTGCAACTTAACAAGTAAGAACAGGAAGGAACAGAGCTGTGAAGAAAAAGAAATAAATCAGAGGCATAAGTAGAAAAATAAACATCTCCTTTATATAACCTAAGGAGCTTCTGAAGTAATTTCAACAAAGGAATATTTGTCACAGGACAAAGACCATGGTCATTAATGCCAGCACCGTATCTTTTCAACAATAAGGAAAAATAAAAGTTCTTTTCTGAAGAGTAAGGATTAAAAGCATTCAACGTGACATTCCCCCAAGTGAGTAATGTCAAACAGTATGTCTCTTGAATGTTCACCAACTGCTTTGGTGATAAACACAGATTAAAAATGAAAATGTTGTATCTCTGTGACCTGAGGAAGCTCTGAGTAGCAACTCTGTATTTCCTTGCAAGTAAGGAGCATGAAGAAAAGGAAGCACAAAGCAATACTTGCAACTTTATTCAGAGTATCTAGTTCTGTGATTAGTAACTTCAGGGAATGGAAAGATGCAGCTGGACCAGGAGGTGATAAATGCCTCCCTTCAGGTCAAATTCTTCCTGCCTTCTCAAGCTACAGTAGCTGTACTTGAAAAGACTGTGTCACTGACACATATCTTTCTTTTCTCTCTGGAGGCAACTCTCTTGTCAGCTTTTCTCCCTGTGGAGAGGAGAAGAAACATATTTTTAATAGAAAGGCAGAAAAGAAAAGAAAGAAATGAACATGTCTACTCTTCTTCACAACCTTCCCATCTACTCCAGGTCAAAACTCACTGTACTGCTCTTGAACAGTGATTAATGATAATTCTGAGTCAGTCTATTGCTATGATGAGTCTGGAAAATAACATTAAGAGAACTAGCAAATACTAGAGGTGAGAGCTTTGGAGGTAGAAAGAAGAAGAAGGAAGAAGGATATGCTTCAGGATTTTGTGTTGCTCTGTTAAATATTTCTGTAGAAAATATGTGTTTTCATTGAACTTCATTCCTGTTTTACACTCCTACAAATGTGAGACATTCTGCCATTACATGACAACATGTGCTCCATAACAAATTTGCTTAGCATGTATTAGCATTGCTTATAAGACTTCACATTATTTTTGTTCTTTTCCAGTTAGTCTGGATTTATCTGTTTTAGCCATCTTTAACATATACTCTAGCACTCTTATCTGGCCCCTTTTTATAATTAGAGAAGAGAGCAAAGCATGTCCATCACCAAAGGGTGATTCAACCTGCCTATCTTGTGTATCTGTTTTGCCAGAAGTAGTTGTGTGGAAAATCATGTATTTGGTACTTGTATACTATAGCAGTGAGGTTTTTGGGAAATGGAAGAAAGAATGCAAACATCATGGCAGTTTTCTGCTTCGCCAAAACAACTTCTTGCCAGGGTTTTTCTTGGGCAAATTTACATGTGAAACATCAATGCTTGATCTTCAGCCTTTTCTTTCGTCTGTATTTTTTACAAGTGACTAAATCTCAGAATTATTCTATGTGATATTTATATTTTTAGTCTTTGCTTTTTCCTCTTTATCTTCATCTCTATTTTCTCTTTATCTAAAGTTTTGTTTTATGTTAGAAATGGATTTCTATATATTCTGGAAACTCAGTCATAGTTAGTACCCTGTAAGTTTCCCGCTCTTGAAAATATTTTCTTTCCTGAAATAATTACCACCTTTGTTTCACCTTAACATTGTCTTAGGTACATTTTCTCTCTTCCTTCATTTGGGCATGTGGAAACCTACAGTAGAGTTTAGCCTCTGTGAGATGAACATGACCAGAATTTCTCTAGCTTTCTCAATGTGGTCCATGAAGAGAAAATTGGGATCTTCCTCTCACAGCTGCAATTAATCAAGTAGAGATTCCTTTTGGCAATTTGCAATGCGAACTTTCTTGCTTAAAAATTTCTTTTGAAAAAATTTGAAACCCACTAATAATGCATAAAACCTACCAGATATTTTCCAGAAAGTTCTGGTAGTTTGACTCATCCCCTCCATAAGATTGTATTTCCTTCATGCAGATTCTGCAGTCCTGAGTCATTCCCTCTCAAAACTCTCAGAGAAAAGGAGTTGTGGTGGCTGTTGACTCTCTCCCACTCTTGTTTGTCTAACGCAGCAGTTTGCATGCATTCATTGAAAATGGGAGAACTCCAGCCCTCGGAAAAAAGGAGATAGAGAGTTAAGATGAAAGCCTGACTTTAAGACTTTTTCCTGCTGTGAAAGGGCTTTATTTCATTACTTTGTTTGTTTGTGTGTTTATTTTTGGAGAATGATGATCTTTCCATTGTTTTACTTCATTATGAAAACTAACTATTGTGAGGAGCCCTAGAGTGTGGGATGGGCTTTTACTTGGTTTCCTAAAAGAAAACAAAATTAATTAAACTATAACTCTTTCTCTTTGGTTTATGGCTTAAAAGATAGTGCCTTTTTATTGTCATGCATTCTCTAGTAATTATTACCTCTTGTAGTATACTGCAGACTAGAAACCATGCCTTTAACAGAGCAGAGATCTTCAGTTCATATCCCTCAGTGAGATCTTTCTATAGCAGCGTGGCTGTGATCTAGAGTGCCCCTGGCATAATTGACAAACACATCACAAAGAATGCCTTAAAAGTGGAACAGTGTAACTCAGCTTTGCTTAACAGCAGCAGGACACACACAACCACTTTGCTTCATTTTGCATCCCTAGATGCATAAGGCTGTGTTAAAATCCACATTGTTCAGATGAACCCAGCTCACCAGCTGCTCTGGGTCAGTCTGCATGTCTCATTACTGAATTGGAAGATCCTGTGGAAACTGTTAGAGGCTGAGAAAAAGCATTAAATATTCTTTATAGGGCCTGATGGCATAGGAAGTGATTGATTTTCCTGGGACCTTTTTGGGCTGTGGTACTGGAAATCACAGCTGCCAGGGCTGGCCCTGGCTCTGCCCACCAGTATGATTCAGCCAAATGCACCTTGTTTTCTAAAGGGCTTAATATTATCCTGGCTTAGGTTTTTATCTGAATGTTTTGGACATATCTTTATAAAATGGACCTTTCAGAAAAAAAAAATCTTAGTAGACTTATTCTAGTGCATGAGACAAAGCTACATAAAGGAATTATTTGCTTTGGTGAAGATAGCAGACAGTGGGTTACTGATGAGTCCACAAAAACAAACTTAAAATGCAAAAATCCATCTAAAGATGTATAGAACTTTCCTCGGAACAGAGATCATGGACACCACTTATGACTTAGCAGATGGGGTTTCATAATAGGTTTTATTAACTTTGCTTTTTGGTGGGAAAGAATGACATTTCCCTAATTCTGAACTGTCACTGAAGAATGTCCATGGGTGTTCTATGAAAGTAATTCATAATGTGTTTTGAGAGGGGCAGTCTTTAGTGGTTCGGATGTCTGAAGCTATTTCTTTAACTAATTTCTTAGTTAACTAATTCTGCTAAATTCACGGGAGCTACACTGGATGGCTCAAAGACTGCAGCAACCTTTTATCAGGCTTGTGCATGACATCATGCTTACAACACTCTATATTTTACTGAAATAATCTGCTAAAATTACAGTGGTAAGTTTGTTTCATAAAGATGTTAAATTTACAGAAGACTTAAGCACCCTATTCTTGGTTGGGGTTTTTTTTGTTGGTTGGTTTGGTGGGGGGTTTTTTGTTTGTTTGTTTTGTTTTGTGTGGGGTTTTTTTGGTTTTTTGGTGGGGTTTTTTTTGGTGTTTTGTTTTGTTTTGGTTTGGTTTTTTACCTTGAAAGAGGGATTCTGAAATGTCTGATATCTTTTTACCTTGCTTAATGCAGTTATGGCTGACCTCTATATTTCAAAGAAATCTCTTAGAATTAACTTTTTTTATTCTGTATCTTTTTTACAAGTTATAGCAACTTAATTGCTAAAAACCAGTTCTAAATTGTGCTTGATTTATGCCATTTAGTCTTTCAGTCTTCTGATATTTTTGCTTTATTATCAGAATATTACCTGTTTTATCTAGTCTCATTCTAATGACCTTTGCATATTTTCTGAGGTAAAGACAAAGTTAAGCTTCCTCCTTGTACTGAAATGTATCTGCATTTAGAACACGCTTTAATGCCCTTTCTTCTAATTTTATTACTTTTTTCTTTAAGAAGGGAATTGAGATGTTATTATTGATGTTTTCATTTTTTCCCTCTGAAAAATTGATTTTAATGCAGAGTCCCTACTTAAAAATCAATGACACAAACTGACTTAGGGTTTGACACTTAAAATCTATACTAGTCTCAGTGGACTTGAATTTCATAAGCCTAGAATCTGAAGATATATAATACAAAAGGCAAAAATTCTCCCCTGGGGTAAAATGTCAACTGAGATGTTGTGCATCTTAACAAAGAACTTTAATTGCCCCTATTCAGATACAGAAGGAGCTTATATTCAGGTAAAAAAATGTTTTTGTGTGCGTGTCTGTGTGCATGTGTTTGGAAATATCTATCAAATCCCCCTAAAGTTAGGTTATGGGTGACTTCTATACTTGTTTACACTTTGGAATCAGTTTGCCTATGACATATCAGTCCCTATCATTGTCTCATGGTGGTACTAGAAGTATCTGGAAGTTCACAAAAGAAGACAGATAAGCTATGATTAATTAAAAATAGGATTTAATTAGGAATATAGAGAAGATTGAATAGGTGGCCTGATATGGAAATTTAAAGGAGAGGTTTTCAGTTCCCTGAGATCCTGGATCCATTTTCAGATAGGATTAGCTGGGATAGGGAAGAAGGAGAAAAAGAGAAATAACCTAACAAGGTTTATTATGAACTTCAATCATTTCGTGGAAAATATCATGTGTTAACTCTGAAAGTTCCTTTTCGTTTTACATTTCCATATCCCCCTGCTGAGTTCTGCCCATGACCAATGACATTTAAAGGTATCTCAGTGATATTTAAAGGTGTGAAATTCAAAAGCAATAAAAGCTAATATTTTTCTATCTTGTGCATATTTGGCTTCAAGGAACTGTTGCCAAAGTTTTGCCAAAAGAAAGTTTTATGCTAAAAAGGTAGTTATTCTGGAACAGAGATTGGCTGTTGGGATTCATTGTGAAATTTTTCTTATGTCTTGGAGCAGATGCTACACCTTGCTTGTCAGAGTTTATATCAGTATTGCAGTTTTTATAGTTTCTCTGAGGTATTAAGGCCATTCCCAAAATAAAGTATTTGACTGTAGTGATCTCTGGTCTTACCCACAGTGGTCAGGCCTTCTTAGCTAAGAGACACAATCATACAGTTCACAGTCATACAGTCTTGTTGGAAAACCTCACAGGTCTGTGAGTAGTACTGGTCTCTCATTAAATTATCAATTAAAAGTACAGTTCAAAGTTAATACTGAGAAAATTGATTTATGAGTGTGAAGAATTGAATATACTGATGCAGACTGAGTGTAGGAGACAGGAGTTAGAATAGACAGCTTCTATCTAGAAGGCATAGATCACCCAGAAAACAGATACTTTTCCATCATTAGCAGACTTGAGCTGGTCCCCTGTGACAAAACAGCTTCTGCATTGGATCCTTGATGGTCTGTGTGTTTTTGAGAGAGCTTTCAGAGACAAGACAACAACCAGGTTAGGAGGGTCCACTACCTCCTCGCTCCCATGGTCTACTGTGAGCACATACAACTGTATTCCTAAAGAGTAGGAATACAACATCAGTGAACATAAGGAGGAACAGCAGCTGCTACTGTTTATCTGCAGCACAGGGAATGGAGAGCTCGGGTTCGTGTGTCCTTTCCCTGAATGCAGCTGCTGGCTAGGTAACATCAGGGTGACTTGTACAATTTGCTCTTCATATAAAGTAGTGATATTTTTACTTTCTTCCCTTTGAGATTGAATCAAATTATGCTTCTGAGTGACTTGTAATATTCAAGTGAAAGTTATAACATCATAATATATGATATTTAAACAAGAGGTGATAAATAGACATCAAGTCAAAAATAGCATTCTGCTAATATTTTTATTTTTTTTATCAGTGTTTTGAAAATGTTTTTTATAATATTTATGGGATACAAGAAATGTCATTCTCTAGGGGAAAAAAGAAGACAATGAAAAGCTAGTACAAACGGCAGAACCATGATGACAAATGAGAAAAAATACAAGTAGTTACAGAAAAACATCATTTTTGAGTTAACAGAAGACTGAATCACTATAGTGTGTATAAATATGGTGCAACAATGATTTTGATGACTCTTTATCACAACTCTGTGGTACAAAGTATGAAATAAAATAAAAAAGGACATGGGGCCAAAGATAAGCTACTCTACATTATGCTATTAATGAAGAATAAGGAACAGCATGGAAATTGATAAATCTTGCAGGATAGGAAAATGACAACTTTGGGCTCATCTATAATAACCTGAAGGATTTATCACTCTCTTTCCCTGCTGAAGCTGTAGGCAATTTTTCTGTTGTCTGTCTGGTACCTCAAGTTATTATACAAAGAAAAGGCATCATATATGCAGCAAAGACGGAACTGAGGAGGAGAATGAAGATGAAATATCCCAGAGGTGACCACTGTGACCGTGTTAGTTCTAATATGCCAGTCCTAATATTTGTGGCTTTCCTTTAATCAAAGCCTGTTTGGACTTAACTAAAATAGACACTTTGGATTTTCAAGCATTCATAATAGGTATGTTCCCTCAACAAAAACTCATTCTCAAGAGAGAGATTGGTAACACATTTTTCTGGTGAATAATGGACGGTGCATTCCTTGTTACTGTACAAGGCAGTACCCATTTTCATGAGTTTTAGCAGTGATTTGGATGATATGTGGGACTAAGGCTGGATGTGCAAACACAAATCACTGTCATGGGAGCATTTCTCCAAAGTGTGTCTATTGCAGTGTCTTCTTTTAATTTCTCTCATGATTATTCCTTGTGATGATGACCTGAAGGGGATCAGTAGTTAGTTGCTATAAGGACAAAATTTAATCAAAGTGGCAATACTCTTTTTCCTAATCTCCTGCCATTTCAACTGATATAGGCTTGGCAGTTTTCCACTACCAGTCTCAGCACAGCTTTTCACTCTGCGTGTCCTTCAAAAAAAAAAAAAAAAAAAAAAAAAAAAGTTTTTTTCTCAAATTTCTGTGTCCTCAGTTTAATCTAGCACCCTTCTAAACTATTGTTTTTTTCCCTCCAAGGGTTCAAAATTCTTATGGAGGCTTTTGAACAGACATCTCCAGGCCCAGAATAGGCACTTGATTGCACCTTTCAGATCACCTTCCTTAACTGTGAACTTCACAGAGGTGTGTGCCCACCTCTGGACACCGTGTTCACAGTTCCAAACATTTCTCTCATGGATTGTTCCTTTTTACATTGGAGATAGTTCTGCTGTCTCTGTCAACATATCAGTGCACATCCACAGATGTCCAGACACACAGCAGTGCTCAAAATTAGTCTTCAGACTCCAGTCTACAATTTCTGAAGCACTTTCCCAGATAGAATACAGAGAAAAAAATTAGAACATATTGAATGCTGTATTATCCTGCCTCCACACAGCAATGTCCACACATTACTTCAAATTTGGCAGGCCTATAAAATAAAAGGGCCCTGAATCCCTGACCCAGCCATCCAGATGTTTAGCCATCATAGTCCTGAATAAATGGGATGATGTGATCAGAGGATCATCAACAGTTTCTATCACTTGGTATAAATACCTGTTGAAACAAAACCTTTTGAACCCCTGGATAAATTGGTGTGTCCCAATCGAGGTAGAAGATCCTCATGTCAACAGGACTGTATAGTACTGAGGCTCCATTTATCATGTCTGAAATGGGAAATTCTTCAATCACACAGAGTTAGAGAGAAGACAGGGCTAGAGAGGAGGTGAATATGGCCTGGCTGCCTAGGAAGTCTGTGAAATCCCTGTTACTGGAGAATTTAAACTATGACTGAACTAGGCCCTGGGCAACCAGATGCAGCCATGGAGCCAGCACTGCTATGAGCAGGAGGTAGGACATGGCAACCTCCAGAGGTGGCCACAGATTTTCTGTTCTTTTGAATACTGGTAAACAGCTGCTCTGTGATCAGCTGTGACCATCCTACAAATGCTGGGGCTCTGCTGTGTGTCACATTTGCAGGGTCTCATCCTGTCTTCTTACAGAAATCAATCACTGATCCATCCACCCAACCCAAGAAGCATCAAGTCGTGCAGAAATCCAGTGCCACAGCAGAAAACAGCACTGAATCACTATTTTTTTCTCCCACTGGAAGCAAATCTGAGCTGTTCTGATGAATTTGCTCATGATGGGAACTCAGACTGATGAGCTAGACGATTTGGGGCCCAGCTAAACATCTGGTTTCAGTCCCTGTCTGAAGGGCTGAAGAGACCTAAAGACTTTCAAACAGTTAGAGATGAAAGGTTATTAGATGTCTCCTCTCTGATATGCTTCCTCAGTAATCCATGCATGGATGAAGAGGGGTTTGTGGGGGTCACTACAAGAAAAATTTGATTTGATAACTTGTCTCACTTAAAAAAAAAAACCCTCATGCTACTTTGTGAAAATCTTCCTTTGCACAGCTTACCTACAGCAATTTATGTTTTCACAGATAGCATAAAGGTGCTCATATTCAATGTATCCTTCCATTTTCTTCCACCCCCTTCCCTTGCACTGTGGCTCCCTTTTTTAAAACTGCTAGCAGAATCATTTCCTTTATTCTAAGATAAAATTATTTATAATCAATTAATAAGCATTGCTGGGGCTTTTGTTTGCCTGAAGCATCATTTCCTATTCAGTTTTTGCATCTGAACTATTCAGCACTGGCTTTTGGTTTTCTCTGAAAATACTCTTGAGAAGCCTGGCTTATCAGCCAAGAAGCATCCAACAGCGAAGCATGTGCATTTATAAAAAGACTATCACTTTTGTGCTAACTTTGATTGCCAGTTTCTACACTTAAAATGAAAATGAAGCTGGTGGTAAAGCCACATATCTGAATTCATTACACTGAATTATATATATTTCCTTTCTTTCCTTCAATTCCCTCAAGTGGCATAGATTAATTTATAGAGTGTATGTGTTTTTAACATCTGCAAAATTCTCATGTGGATTGATGTACTGAGAATAAAACGTAAAGCAGCCATTTCGAGGGTAATACAAACATTATTCCTCTTAATGATTTTTGCAGACCTGTATTTTTGAATGTCATTTTGGGAAGTGGGAGTGGTATGAGGGTAATTAAAGAAGTCACTTTACTGACACAGTAGGAGACATATAATTGCACAGGCCACAAAGCATAAGAAGTCCCACTGAATGGGAGGACTGATTTTCCAAAGAGATTTGCGGGGAGACATTCTGAATCTACAAAATTTGCCCTCCACAATAAATGACTCAAAACACTTCCTCTTCTGAACACCTGATTTACATTAGCAACTGGTTACTTAGAGGCAGAAGCATTGTGATTTGTGTCCAAAAGCTGGTTTTGTACACAGATTTTCCTCATTAAAATGGAAATTACTTGTTTTGAAATTTTTGTCCTGAAACCCCTATAACCAAAATCCAGTGTTTTTGAAAACAAATTAAGCACATCCCTGTCTGCTCACTCCATCATTTCTTTGTGTCTTTAAACAAACTGGGAGCAAGGTAACAGTTTGTTCTTTTCCTCCTTTGATCACCTGTCAAAATGACAGCAACACCAACCTGTCTAATGATTTCTGGCTATCACTGACTTAACCAGAAGCAAACACCATACTCTGTAGATCACACTGTGATTTAACTTCACATTCTTCAAATTCCCCAATCTATTTTTCAGATGGTTAAAATTAGAGAGAAAGAGCTTGTTTTCCATAGAAGATTTTTCTGTAGACTTCAAAGAGAAGCATTTAAAAAATTGGTAGTGAATCACAGTTCAATTCAGATTGGAAGAGACCTCTGAAGGTCACTTTGTCCCATCTCCTCAAAGCAGGGCTGACATCAAAGTTGGGTCAGGTTGCTTGGGATACTTTCCAGTCAATTTGAAAATCTCCAAGGACATCACCACCTTTCTAGACAGCCTGTTACTTTGCTTAACCACTGTTATAATGGAAAACTTTTTTTTTACGTAATTTCTCTGCCAAAAAGTGCAACTGTTGCTTCCTGCCTTTCACTGTGCACCCCTGAGAAAAGTCTGACTTCATCTTCTCTGTAAACACCCATTAAGTGGTGGAAGATGGTAATTAGATCCATCCTTCTCCTTGTCCTCCCTAGACCAACCAAATCCTCATTCTCTCCTCGTACGCTGTGTGTTCCAGCCCACTCTGCTTGACTCACTTCAGCTTGCTGATGATTCTTGCACTAAAAAGTTCAAAACTGACACAGTGCTTCTTGCAAGTGTTGAGCTGAGGAGAATGATCATTCCCACCAGAAAGGACTCCTAATGCAGCCCTGGATGCCCCTGTCTCAAGGCCTTATTGCTGACTTCATACTCAACCTGCTGCCCCACAAGACCAGCAGATCTTTCCCTGCAAAGCTGAAGCCTAACCCTGCATCATCCAGAGTGGAGTGCTGCAGGGGTTTATTCCATCCTAGGAGGATGGCTTCGCCTTTGGCTTTGTTGAACCTGGTTCCCCATCACCCACTGCCTCAGTGTATTGTTAACTCTTGCCCAGTTTGAGGCCATCCACAAACTTGATTCATATCTGACAAAGCACTGGAAAGGGTGTTGAAGCAATGTCAGCTCCTGTATCAAATTCCATTGCAAATATTTGCATGTCAGGCTCTGAACTGTTGCCATAAATGTTCCTGACTGACTTTTTCACATCTCTCCCCCTCGATCTTTGTCCCTTGAAGAGAGTCTGTTGGAACGACAAGGTAAAGCCCTGCTGTGACACCCATAGTGCAGCCAGGTGCTGATCAATAAGTTGCTTTCATTGATGCCCAAGTACTTCCCTTTGACTGATATGACTGTTCAGGTCCTTGTTCCTGCTCTCTTCTCTTTTCTAGAGATCTATGGTCAAAAACAAATGTTTCCCTTGACAGTCCTGAATCCCTTAGATCCTATAATTTTGATCTAATCAAAATTATCAGACACTTGAGCTTACATCAGATTTTATCAACGACAGGAAAACACACATAATCTGTAATGTTTGTCCCATTAATAACAGTATTTTTAGCACACAGAAGCTTTCTTAAGAGAAACCAGTTAGTGTAATATTTGCTCTGCAGCTCAATAAGGTGCAAAATGTATATTCTTTTATTAAGGCCCGGTTCCTGTTCTGACTACTCTTTTACCCATAGTTCAATATCTGTAACAACTTGAATGAGAAATTAGATAAAAGACCATTTCATTAGGACTGTAAAATGAGGCAAATTTCTTCTCACTATCAGAAGTTTCATGTGAAAAAGAAATCACTGGGTTGTAGGGTGGGCTCCTTTGTTTAAAGCCAGACAAGCCCTGATTGCTCTGCTGGGCTGAGGAGCACACTTAAAGGACCAGCCCTGCCCTGAGAGAAGAAATGGACCCTTGCTGATATCTGTATTTCTCTTTGCTCTGGGATTATTTATGGATAAAGTAAATCCCTCAGATGTATTCTACCTGTAAATTCACAAAGCCACAAAACAGGCGTTTAGTTTTGGGAAAAGCACTTTGCATACCCCCAAAATTTGCCAAGTGCTGCAAAAATTTGCTACAGCTCTGCTCTTTCTGAAAAAATAGGGAGCAAACTCTAGCAGTGAAGTTTGCTGACACTCATCCGGGCTGTGGCTGTCCAGGAAAGATCCTTGTCAATGTCCCCATCCTTTCTGCAGCACCAGATGCACAGGGACCCAGTGCTGCACGTGGCTGTTTGATGTCCCAGGGTGTAACTCCCCACCCCAGGGGAGCCAAAGGCTGAGGCTGGTGCTGGAGGGGTGGCACTGGCTCCCAAATGCTGCTGCTCGTGCTGCACTGCAGGAGGGTGCTCTGTGCCCCTGCCTTTCCTCCTGCTCAGGGATTTTCACAGGGAAAATTGCTTTTCCTGGAATGCAATGGAAATTCTTGTGGGGAAATGTTTTATTTTTAATCAGACTTGGTCCTTCCTTACCAACTCATTAGAGGGTCCGTCAGCTACCTACTCCTGTACCGAGGCAGATTAAAAGAATACGATTTTAATCTAATAGCACTTTTTCAATTACTTTCTGTAGCTGTAAATGACAGTGAGACTACAGCATGTTCCTCTCAAGGGATCTGACTTAAATTACATTCATATATCATCTATCATCTCTTCAGTTTAGCTAGAGATTCAGAAAATACATCAGTAATCATGTCATTTAACCACATCAAATTATATTCCCTTGATTTGGAGCAAGAGACAGTTTTAAACTCATGCAAGATGAAAAACAAAGCCAAAATATTAGGCTTCAAATTTGGCTTTGGGTGGTTAAAATAAATTTCCTGTGCAATTTCAATAAATATGTAACTAAGCTTGTATACTCTGAATGAGTATATATACAAGAAGCTGTGCTTCTGCATTCAGGACCTCAATTTGTCTCATCATTCAGAATCTAGGCCTTCTTAATGAGTTTTTAGAGGCTGTTCCCTTACAAATAATTTTTTTTTCTTTCAAAATCATTTGGCCTTCCTTTTTTTTTCAGTTTTATCTCAATTTAGTATACCACAATAATTTCGGTCTCAATCCTTCAAGTATCAGTATGTATCAAATAACTATCTGAGAGTCTTCATGCTGCCTTCAAGAATACTCATCCTTCCCATCTGTTACTAAGTGCTTTAAACACATTTTTCCTTGTGGTTATTGCAATCCTTGCCATTGTGTTTCATGGTATGTGGATATGGTTGGGCATGGGGTAATTCTGATGATGAGCTGGGATTGATATAATTACTCCTGTTACTTCATATATATATATATATATATATATATATATGTATGTATTTTCTGTGTGAGGAGATATCTAGGCTGAGATAGGTTGCTGTGGTACCATAAGGAGTCTTGCCACAAGGCAGTGAACAGAGAATAACTGAAATTCAACAGGATGAATTTTTTTGTGCAGTCATATTGCACTGCTCTGAAACCAAGTAAATCTTATCTTTAAGTCTATGTAGGGCTTTTCTTGTGTTGTACTGGGATGCAAGTGCCCTCGAACCATGAAAAAATTGGAGTGACAAAAGCTTAGCATTGTTGCTTTTTCTTGGCCCTCATGGAGATTCTACTTCCAAAACCCTTCTACTTAAAAAGCTCTAGTAAAATTGAAAAAATATGTATATAATGTATATATGGCAATTGGATCCTGTAACACAGGTTGGGTCCCCAGGGTTGGGCTATACCTTCAGACAGCAGAATTAAGACAGCTCATCAGTGCAGTCCATCACATCATCTAACCACTACCTCCTTCAGCAGAAACTGCTGTAGGACAGACAGAAGAGTTTCAAACAGGCTATGCTACCTTAGGGGAAGCCAGGTGTCATTGCTGAATGTAGAAAAATGATACAGAAGACAAAGGACATAAAAGCTGAAACACTAGCTTTTGGCACAGTGAGTGAAACCCTGGCTTCTCTGTCCTTTTCCCTTTCACAGGAGTGCCTATCTAGCAGACCCAAAAATATCCCACCTCTTCCTTTTGCTTTTTTCCCAGCCCACTGAACTTTACTTCCTGAAAAGTAGGTGGGGTGGTGTGTGTTGCCATCAACCCATGAACATCATCAATAATGCTCACATTGAGGCTGAATTCTCTCCTCTGTGCTCTCAGTTGAAGCCTTAAACAAAATGGGAAGAGGGGTAACCTTTCCATCAAGGTGGTTGAGAGCTATATCTGCTGAGCACCCCTTGAGGATGACTCAAGGAAGCAGAACAGGGAGGAAGGTGTGTGAGATGTGTGGCTACTCAGTACCATTGAGGGTTGAGAGCTCCAGCTTCTCTTGACAAGTTCAGACAAATTCAATTACAAACCACAGACTTCATAGAGGCTTTAGTCTTCCCAGGAATGAGAATAAGCTGGGCAAAAGGTTTGAGGCCCACATTTTTATGCTATTTAAGCTTTTAAATATGATGCAGTACTGTGACCTTCATGGATCTAACTCCAGGTCCTTCTAGACAGGGTTTAAACCAACAGTAAATCCATGCAGTAAAAGAAAATAATTTTTGAAAAAAACCCCTATCCTGTGTATTTCTACAGTTAAAAGGACTCCCAACACTCTGTTTTGGCATTTCTATCATAATAAAAAGCTTTCATTATGTCATAACAATGTGGAACAGTTTCAGTGTGAGGAATTGAGACCTCATGTATTACAGGATGGTACTGGACTAACCTAGGCCAGTGCTCTCAGATAGCTGCACATAAGTGGAAGCTGTTGAACCTGCTCTTTGCTTTTATTCATAGAGACAACAGCAATGAAAAACAGATACTAAAAAGCAGTGATTCATTCAAGCCAGACCAGGGATGTACATCTTTTGTGTTTCCTCATCTACACTGCTTTATGGGCTATACATTTTCTGCCTTTCTTTTCCACGTTTGGTCTCCCACCATTTACATGCCACTGTAGGCAATGTGCCAGATTGCCACTTAAAACATGAAAAATCAGAAAAGAGGAAAGAGAGGCACAAATAAAAGGTAGGCCTGCAGCACTCACATCTCTGTGTCCTTTCTTGACAAGCAGCACTTCCATTTGTGTTGGGGTGCCAGTTTTATCAAACTTCTGACTTATATCAATTTTTAGCAGCATGGATAATTTATTGCATCTAGGATGATAGAAAACCAGCTTTATACATCATTCAGCTTGCAAAAGATGTGTAGCGTCAGTTCCTTAATGGTGTCATTTTGGCTGAATGCTATTAACAGATTACCCCTGCCTAGGGCAGTGGAGCATGTGCAGCAGAAAGATAACCTTGTGTTCGTAATTTAATATTAACTGTTTTCTCCATAGTACCTCTTTCCAGTACATTAACAACAAACCAATATGGCCTTGTCCCCTGCGGTCGTATTCTTCAGCAAAAAAATGGATTACATGATAGCAAGTTCCTGAAGATTTCCAATGAAGTATTACAAATCACTCAACGTCTGCTCTGCAGAAATAAAAAATAAACAGGCTTAGATTCAATCAAATTTAATTCCTCCAATTTAGCTTTACCGCACTTCAAAGGGTGCTCTTATTAATGTCTTGGTGGAAAAATGTAACAGTAATTTTTCCCTCTTCTTATACTGAAAGCCTCCAGTTGTGTTCAACATACAGCGAGATCAAGAAAATATGTGGGGTTTTTTTTGGTTTTTTTTTTTTTTTTTTTTTTTTGTGAATACTCTGACACAGTTTGATATAAAAGTGTAAGCCATTTACAGAAAACTCTTTATGGAATTTTTATCCTATTCCATTCCCGGGAGCTAAATTTATATCCTGCATTAGCTATCATAGCACTAGAGTATTAGTCTTCTTGCAAGCAGTTCAGGGCAGTCTGAGGGCCCTATCACTCTCTACCACTCACATACACAGGCATTATGGGTTTATCTCATCTTCTGCAGCAAGTACTAGGCCCAATTCATTCCTTTAGGCTACTTTACTAATAACTTATTCCTTATCAGGGCCTCTCCACCTCAGCTTGTGATCAAAGACCCAATTAATGGAATGGAGAAAGGTGAAGCATTCAAATAATGGAGACAGCTGTTTTTCTCTGTTAGAGAAAATCCATTTGTATTGTTATCACAAGCTCCAAGTTCTGCAGCTTCTGTTTAATTCAGTCTCCCTCTATTTCTGCTGATGATAAAAAGTCACAATGAACCCAGAAGAGAATGGCTGAAATATCACTGTGTTTCAACTCAGCCTGGGTGTTATCAACTTGAAAGTGAAAATACAAGCAGATAAGGAGAGGAAATGTCCAACAAAGACCATATCAAATTTTCAAAAATTGTACTTTCATGCAGCATTCTTCAGTCACCTTTCTGAATGTTTTTGAGATCCTGATATATGCTCCCTGTGTTGGCTGCTTGAATCAGAGGAGCAGAGTGTGATAATATCATGGGTCCCACCTCAATTGAAAAGTAATTAAAGAGGAAGAGGCATCACAATTGGCTGGCATGAACATTGTCAGTGACCTGCAGTTTGTTCTGAGCCTCGGTGTCCAGGACCCCACAGATGAGCTGGGTGTCACCATCACTGGTGAATGAGGTTTGGTTTTTATCTGATAGTTAAAGGGCCATGCCATGCCATGCTCAGGCTTGGTGCTAAACTTTCTCCTTCAACCTGCTAGGTGCAAGTCTGCCCAGACTATCACAAATGAACCTGCACACTCTGTGTTACAGCAGTTCATTTCACAGTCATGTAAAGGCCACATTACCATTCTCTTCCTCACCCCTTTGTAATCATGTTGTCACACTGTCACACACAGGGATGTATGTGGGCAGAACACTGTGATTACACTTAATTGAATGACAGAAGACTTGCAAGTTTAAAGTACAATGGTGAATACCAATTATGCATCCTTAAAAATGACACCATGCAAAAGGAAGCTGGGGGATGCACCTACTCAACACACTGTATGTGTGAGTGTGCAAGGAGCACCTTGCTCCATTTCAGAGTAGCTGTTATTGGTCTCCTTATATGCAAACCAAGTGTTATTTAGAGATTCCTGGGCTATTCACATGCTGGAGGAGGGGGGGAATGGTCTGGAGGTTTTTTTTGATTACTTGGGAAACCTTTGGATTTGGTGCTTCAGAAGAGAGTAGTAAAAATGCTACGTTTCTGTTCTCGTCTGAGTGTGGACAATGAGCACAATAAACAGGCACAGAGCTGCAGTGTATGTGATGAGTTAAGGCAGAGAAGCCTTTCCCAGGCTGACTGTTCACAGGGGATCGCAGAATCTGTGTTAGGCTGAATAAGGAGAAATGCATTATGCATTTGCATGTACGATGAAGATTTTAAAAAGGACTGTGTGGAAACAAAGAATGATTCATGATAAACATGGAATGGTGAACATTTCATACCCAGCTGTAGCTTTTGAATCTACGTAGACACCAAACATTACCATTTTAACCTGGAAGTTTCACATTTGATAACCAATAGGCCAGATGAATAACATTATTTGTTTGCACATCAGGAGCTTCCTTATCCTCCTGCCCTGTTATTAAACCCATATCCAACAAATAAAGAAATGAGAAAGTTGCACTTAAAACAATATCATGTGTAAAGTCTATAACTATAAATAATTTCCAATTTGAATAGTAAAATGTATGGATACAAATATAATTTTATGTATGTCTGTTGTATGGAAGACACAAAGAATGATGAAAACTGACATTAGTGTCTTTCATAGGAATAAATCTGTAATTCTGCTCCACCTGTAGACTGTCAGAATACACCAAAAGGGAGTGCAGCTGTGAAGCCTCTTTTTTTTCCCCTTCTTCACTACTTCAGCAGCCTCTGTACAATGAAACCAGTCTTGAGGAATTATTCAAGGGTCTGAGAAAAATCGTAATGAAAGTGTATTTCTCATAAAGGCAAAACAGAATCACATGTATTGGGCAATCTTAGGGTGGTCTTGTAAGATGTGAAGTGCCTTAAGGGTGGTCTCTTGCATTGGTCTCCCTAGATAATAAAACACTAACGACAACCCATGGCACTGAATGGAACAATTGTAAATGAAAATTATGCAACCTGCTTCTACGTCCCACCCCAGCTCTCAAAACTAAACAAGCAATAAGCCTGCTAAAGGAGCAATCCTAGCAAGAAAGGTTCAGGGGAACCAGAGACCTGAAAGTTTTTCCAATAGCCCACTATAATGAATTCTGAGGGGAGTGAGAGGGATGATTTTATTCTGACCAAAGTTTAGAAGAAAAGGAAGTAAACACTCCTCCACTCTCAGCTATAGCACTGTACCTGTTGGCTTCTGAAAGAATTTTTCTCATGATTAGTAGAGTAGATGAGCTTCCAGGGTGACATTTTCTCTCTAGGTTGAATATCTACAAATATTTAGGTATTCTTAATACAGTTTTTCTGGTTCAGTTAAACAATTATACTATCTAGCCAATTTCTTTAAAGACATTTCAAGAGAGAAGAATAATTGCATTTTTGCTAGCTAACGAATCCTCATGCACCCATCCTTATTCTGTGAAACTTGTTCTTTTCCTTGTCTGCACTGCTGCAGCACAGCTTGGCAGGGAACTGTGGCTCAGGCAGTGACATGGTTTGCCCCACTTGGGAGGAAGTCCAGCCTCCTCCTCCAGCCTTGCTCAGTCAGGCTGAGCTGAAGGATTGCTGCTCTCAGACGAACCAGATAAACAAAGATTTCTCTCTCCTCCAAGGGCATCTGGAAGTAATGCAGTCAAGTTAATGGAGTTACACTAATATACAACTAATAGCAAGAAAAGCCATAAGCCTGGGGTTATACACTCAGATTGGGCAACCTATCAGCCAAAGTAAAGCCTTCATGAAAACTTCTGATGGGAATTTATTTTCCAAATGCCCATTTGCAATTTTATAGCAACAACTTTGGCTGGCTTCTGCACTCATTTCCATTCCTGCGGCTGCCGCAGCCTCTGTGTATTTACAGCAGAGAGCACAATGTGACCTTTGTCTTTCCCAGAATCTGGTTGTGCAGCTGCAAATGGATCCAGGTGCCGAGGCCAACAGCCAGGAGTGGCTGGGACATCAATGGAAGTGGCAGCCTTCACACCTGGTCACCTCAGCTCTCAGGGAAAGCAAATATACATTGCCCCACCCTGCAACCCTCTTCCCACCTCTGTGCTCAGCACTCTCAAGGTATTTTTTTTTTCTAGAACTGCCCTCCTCTTTGATTCTGTGTATTACCTTCAGTGATTTCTATGTGGAGAGTTAAAACATGAAGAGCTAGAGTAGAGCTCTTGTTTGAAGAATGTTCTCCAGTAGCTTTGATGTTATAAGCTTGTGTTGGTCTCAAATCCAACTTTACTGTTGGATTATTAGGAGACTCCTTGTCTGTATATTGTGAAACACAGTAGCTGCCACAATAAAATCCCAACATTTGATAAACAATGTAATTTATCATTGGCTAGCTGATACTACTATATTTGTTCTTCTGCAAGCAGCAAATTATTCAAGTGTATGATACTCTGAAGTTCTGAGTCCCCTTGTAATTCAGTAAATGAAATTAAATCCCAAAATCCATCTCTGCAAAAATAGCATATCCATAATATATGAACTTCCCTGTGAACTTATGAACCATGCTGAGATTTTTTTTTTTTTTTTTTTTTTTTTTTTTTTTTTTTTTTTTGGATTTCAAGAAGATGCAATCAAAAAGCCAAGACTGAGCAAAAAGGTCTGTTATTGGAAAGTTATAGGTATTGAGACTTTTTAATAGGAATGTTGGGACTACCATAAGAATTACAGGCATGGGCCTGATAAACGAAGAATGTTCAGGGGGTTACAGCTGGATTTTTTCCTCTTTCTTTGCACTGCTGCTTACACCTAGTCCATGAGGAATAAAAGGAAGGCAGATTAAGAAAATAAATATCAGCTTAAAATATTAGGTCTTGAAATAATATTTAGTTCTGCTCTAGCTCTTTACAGATTAATTTCACGCTTCAAAAATGTTAAAAAATCTTTATGGCTGGACGTACAATTGTGAAAACTCAGGTATTTGCATGTTTGTTTGCTAAGTTTTATAGTAAAATATCACTTTTTTTTCTTAACTTCACATAAAGTCTCACTCCTGAAAGGCAAAAATTGTCCTGGGGGAATCAAGTGGCCTTAGCTCCAATTTAAGCAGTTTCAGTGGAGGGCTGGATAGTCTCACATCCTTCTCCACTAAGACCTTTGCCAAAGTCTCTAGAAACCCTACACTTTTTTCCAGTGCCACTGTCCTCCTGCAATCATAGTCTAAGAGCTGGCTTGTCCCTTAAAAATCCAGTTTTATGGGTTTTCATTGGGCTCCATGTGCCAGAAGCCTTAAGAGATTTTCACTTCCTGTCCACAAACGACAGACAAATGAGGTTAAACAGGAGCAAGGCCATGCCAGTCAGAGTGCTACTTTCATGTTCTTCCTCCCCCACAAGGGATTGAAAAGATGGAGTCCTAGGATGGGAACGGACTGTACCTGAGACAAGGTTTATACTGTGGGAATTCTGTAGCCTTTATAAAACACCTGGCATGCAAAATTGATAATGTTTCAGTCTGGCGCTCAAATCCATCCCTATGCCTGTCTTCATTCATCAGCACCTCCTCATCAAGAAGTTTTATGAAATATCCCATTTTTTCCTTCTTTGGGTAATCTTTTTGACTTGTGCTTTTAATATTTAATAATTACCCACACATGATTTAACCCTGCTACAAATGAGATTTCAAGTCAGCATCTGCTCCAACTTCATGTTACTCAGAGACTTCAAGTTACTGATGACATACATATGTGACTTGTTTTGCCAAGTCTGCATACTCCAACAGTACAGCTTCAGAAGTAACTTCCACTCCCTTCCTCCCTCCTCTCTCCTTCTCGCCTGTCTTTGTTCACAACATATTCAGTCCTTTCCCAAATATTTTTTCTTGTTCAGGCACCGAAAATAGATTCTATAGCTTGATAACAAATTTCATATCCAGGCCAGCAGTTTTGAGATAAATGATGCTTTTCATTTATTATTATTACTGTTGTCTTAAGACCAGAAGATAAGATGGATGTTACATTCACAGAAAATAGTGGAAAATATTCTGCTTCCATTGAAATCAAAGGAGTTTTCAGCACTGCCTTCAGCTAGGACAGGCTTTCTTCACCATCTTTGTAACAGACTGGAGAATATTGAATCCTGGTTTTCTGAAACTAATTTTTTTTATTTCCTTGTTTTCTCTTAATCCAGGCAGAGTATTAAAACAATTCATGGGGGAGCCCTCAGTCACACCAACAATGAAAGGTGAAACTATCTTAAGTGGTAAGAGGCATTTCCCTGATGCTACCCATTAACTACACAAAGGGCAAACCTTAGGTGAATCAGCCCTTCCCCTACTTTGTTTGACTGGTGCTACAGGCTATAAAATCAATGAACTGAGATAATTTTGCGGGGGGGGGGGGGGGGGGAATCCTCTTTTCTATCTTCTTCCACAGAAAGGAAAAGCAGACTTGAGACTAAAAAT